>NC_137776.1:41036427-41639516 GCF_963455305.1 Plecotus auritus
CCCAGGTTGCGGGCTTGATTCCCAGTAGGGGGCATACAGGAGGCAGCTTATTGATGATTCTCATCATTGATGTTTCCATTTCTCTCCCTCTTCCTTCCGCTCCAAAATCAACTCTCTCTCTCTCTCTCTCTCTCTCTCTCTCTATATATATATATATATATATATATATATATATATATATATTCTTAAAGAATAGTAAGGCAAAGGGAACTATTAGAAAATTTAAAAAGAGCCCTTTTTGACCCCAAAAGTAGACCAAAATTAACAAGTAATAGAAATATTAATAAAAAGATGAGGCATAGGATTCAAATATGGAATGTTTAAATTTTGATTAATTAAAGTCCTAGAAAGAGAGGACAAAAAAAATTGTGTATGGATGTCTATATATGAGGGAGTGTGGATGATGGTGAAAGAGGGAATATTATCAAAGACAAAAATAGAAGACAATTATCCAAAACTAAAAAAGACACGAGTCTTTATATTTAAAGGATTCACTGAGTGTCCAGAACTACAAAAAGAACCACACAAAGTCAGACCCTAATGAAATTTTATAGAGTACCAAGGACAAAAGACACTAAAAACTTCTATAAATAAGTTCTTCAAATTTCTGAGGGGAAAAAATATTTTATTTTCCAACTAGCAAGCAAATATGAGGGCTGTTTGAAGATGTATATAGACATGCAAAAATTAAAAAGATTTATTGTTCATTAACCTTTTCTCTGTAAGTGACTATAGGATATACTCCAGAAAAACAGGAGAGTAACACAAAGAAACTGCAGATGTAGGCTGTAGTAAAGAAATCAAAGAAATCTCTGAACTACAGCTTTGCAAAGTATCAGTTTAGAGCTGAAGAAAGAGGACTCTAGGAAGTATCTTGGGGTGGAGGGAGGAACTCTATAGATAATATAATTGAGAAGGCAGAAAAATGTATGATAAAGTCACACATTCAAGAAACAGAGACATATAATGATAAATTTCAGGAAAAAATATGAAACAAACTAAGATGTGATATAATTTTAAGCAATTGTAAAATGTTTAAAAGAAAAAGAATTCATTTGAAATTGATGTTAGAAATAAGCCATGAGGTATTTGCATCAGATGTTGGAGTTATTTTTAGATAGAGTGGAAGAGAGGGAGGAAGGAAGGAGAGAGAGAAATATTGATGTGAGAGAAACACATCCACTGGGGAACGAACCTGCAACCCAGGTATGTGCTCTAGACTGGGAATCGAACCTGTGACCCTTCGTTGTGTGGGCTGAGTCACGTAGGCCAGGGCTCATCTTTACAAGTTTTCCTTTGATTAAACATCTCTGCGAATTATTATCAAGTGCATTACTATTAACTTCAATAAGTAATGTTAGTTTAAATAATTTATCCTGTTGAAATACTATATTACATAACCAATTTCTGCAAATCTGTTAGTGATTTGAATTAATTTGTTCTTTAGAAACTATGCTCGGATAATTATGCTTTGATCCTGTAAATTAGCCAAATGGAATATTGTTTATAATGTAATTTAAATGAAATCTGCCATTCTTGGCTCATTGCTTAATGGACCTCAGTTAATATGTTATTCATGGGGAAATGGCAGATCCACTGGGGTCAACAGGATAAGAGAAGCACAGTTGTTCTCACCAATATTTTCATTACATAGGAAGTAATAAAAACCAAATCAATCTATTTCAATAGGATTCTTCAAAGTGTTATTTAAGAATTTATAAGCTAAAAATAATAAATTTCGTGTAGCAAAAAGAAAAAGAGTTTATAAGCTAGAGGTAAGTTGTGTTTATATAATGCTTACATTAGTGAAAAGCAAAAATATGTTAAAACTGACTGTTTTGGGATCTGTTCCAGAAGTCTCACAGTTGTGGGATTTTATCAATGAGAACGATCACCACAGGCATGCATGTTAGCTACCTATGAGACCCTGGGGCCCCCACCCTAGATCATTTCATTCCCTGGAACTATTTCATCCTTGAAATTGTAAACTCAAATATTCCATTTTCAGACCAACTTCAGATCCTTTCAATCCTCTCAGTTTTTTATTACTACTAATCATGTATTGATTTCATCAAGGCCTTGATCTTGATCTCTCATTTTGTTTTGATTAATTTAGTTGAAAATATAATTTATTGTGCACTTAATATTGTCCTAAGTGCCTTATACACATTATCTTATTTAAAGCATATGACAAGCCTATGAAGCAGGGATTATTATCCCATTTCATGCATGAGAAAATTAGGCAAAGAGAGGTTAAATAAAGTGCTTAAGAGAAGTGGGAGGACAATGATTCAATTGTCCCTTCCTCCCCTCTCCCTCTTCCTTCAATTCCTCATCTTCTCATTTTGTCTGTCACCCTTAAAGAGACCCAATTCCATTAGTTGAACCATCCACCCTCTCTGTTCGTATATTCAGGTTGGTAGCCCTACTGGAGAAATCACACATCCCTGGGGACTGGTGCCACTACCCACTCATTGCCTCTGGTCCTGGCTGAGTCTTCAACACTACCCAGCTATGTGCCTTTGTCAGCTCCCTTCTCTATTACACACTTAATTTCCTTAAACCTCCTGTTCATCATTTCCTGTTCATTGAGCTAACCCAGTGGTCGGCAAACTCATTAGTCAACAGAGCCGCAGTTTGCTGGCCACTGAGCTAACGCAAAGGATTGGACTGTCAAATTAGCTCACGTAAATGACACATCTCCTCCAGTATCAAGCTTTACTAATTCTTTCAAGAACACAAACAATCAAAAGGCACAGGGCAACCATGGAGAGATCTAAGACATCCTGCATAGCTCTCAGAATCCGTCACTGCTGCGTTAGATATGCATAATGCGGTCAGAGAAATAGATGAGGTCTCTAAGAAATACTCATGTCCCTGGCTGGTTTTGCTCAGTGGACAGAGCATCAGCCTGCGGACTGAAGGGTCCCATGTTCCATTCCAGTCAAGGGCACATGCCTGGGTTGTGGGCTCAATCCCCAGTGGGGGGTGTGCAGGAGGCAGCCGATCAATGATTCTCTCTCATCATTGATGTTGTTTTTTTTTTCTCTCTCTCTCCCTCTCCCTTCCTTTCTGAAATCAATAAAAATATATTAAAAAAGAAAAGAAAAGAAAAAATAAATAAATACTCACTCATGTTATCACCTTATATGGTGGGAACATTTAGGCTATGAAATATCTCCATTTTGTACCCCAAATAGTCACTTAGCTTCTATGACATTTTCCAGAGAGCCATGCTCCATAAATCTATACAACCTGGGTCTGTTTATCATAAGTATTCTTAAAATAGGAACATCCTGCTAAAAGAATACCATAAATAAGGGCTCTCCTTCTAGCAAATATCATCCATCTATTTACAAGAGTTGAGCTATCAGCATGTCTACAGTAGACATCTGATTTCTTTCCTTCCTTAGAAGGTTCCTTTATGCCCAACTACATAGATAGGCCAATTGCTGTAACTCCTTCTTCCCTCTCATATTTAGTCAAGAATCCTGCTCTCTACTTTATTAAAAGAAAAAAAGCATCTCTTAGGTAAGAACAGCCTTAGATCTTCTATTTCTAATTAGATTCATTATTACATATCCATCCCACCCTCTTTCCTCTAGCTTCAATGGAAAAAGTATTCTTTTTTGTCCAAAGCGAAGCCTTTTCTAAGTGATTTGTTTCTCTGCTTTCTCTTCAGAGACTCTGGATATTTTATAAACCAATTGCAAGACTATCTAATTGCATTCTGAAGAAACCAACATTTCTTCTAACAATAATTTACTTTTTATCCATTACTTCTAGAGTGCTTGTTACATGCTACTTTACTAATATTGACTCATTTAATCATCATAAAAAGCACATTAGGTACATGCTGTTAGTATCCCCAATTTACATATGCTACGTAGGTGAGTACCAGAGAGGTTAAGTAACTTTTTAAAAAAAATCACACAGCTAGTAAGTGGCAACACTAGGATTTGAATATAGAGTTTATACTGTGCTATAGTATCTTTCCTAATGTCCATTTTTAAAAATTCTGAACACATTTTAGACTTACAGAAAAGGTGTAAAAATAGTTCAAAGAAGGTGTTTATAACTCTACTAGAGGCCCAGTGCACGAAATTTGTGTACGGGTTGGGGGGGTGTCCCTTAGCTCAGCCTGCACCCTCGCCAATCTGGGACCCCTTGGGGAATGTCCGACTGCCCAATCAGGCCTAAACCGGCAGTCGGACATCCCTCTCACAATCCAGACTGCTGGCTCCTAACCACTCGCCTGCCTGCCTGCCTGATCGCCCTAACCGCCTCTGCCTGCCAACCTGATAGCCCCCTAACTGCTTCCCTGCTGGCCTGATTGATGCCTAACTGCTCCCCTGCTGGCATGATTGTCCCCAACTGCCCTCCCCTGCTAGCCCGATCGCCTCCAATTGCCCTCTTCTGCCAACCCAATCGCCCCCAAATGCCTTCCCCTGCGGGGCTGAGGGGACTGGGGGCTCCAGGTGGATGAGGCTGGATGCTGCAGGGACTGGGTGAGGCGGGGCTGAGGGGACTGGGGGGCTGAGGCTGGATGAGGCTGGATGCTGCGGGGACTGGGTGAGGCGGGACTGGGGGGACTGGGGGACTCCATCTGGATGAGGTGGGGCTGAGGGGACTTGGGGGCCTGAGGCTGGATGAGGCGGGGCTGAGGGGTCTGGGCCCTGCCATCTTGTGGCTGTGGGCGCTGCCATCTTGTGAGGGCATGGCAGTCAATTAGCATATTCCCTCTTTATTAGATAGGATCCTCTTTTTCTCTAATGTTAACATCTTACCTTACCATAGTAAATTATCAAGAACAGGAAAGAAACTTTGGGACAATATTATTAACTAAACTAAACTTTATCTTTTCAATTTTTAAATTTTATTTCGTTTATTTTTTATTCACCAGTTTCCTACTAATATCCTTTTTCTGATCCAGGATCTTCCTTGAAGTGGGAATGATTTCTCCTTAGTTGCTTCTGTCCTTTAATATTTCCTCAATCTTTTTTGTCTTTCATGACCTTCATGAACCATGTGTCATCCCTGTCTATTTTCACCTCTTTCTTTAGAGCAGTGGTTCTCAACCTTTCCAATGCCGTGACCCTTTAACACAGTTCATAATGTAAATATCTGTGTTTTCCGATGGTCTTAGGCTCTACAGCAGCGGTTCTCAACCTTTCTAATGCTGCAACCCTTTAATACAGTTCCTCATGTTGTGGGGACCCCCAACCATAAAATTATTTTTGTTGCTACTTCATAACTGTAATTTTACTACTGTTATGAATCGTAATGTAAATATCTGTGTTTACATTGTGGGTCGCAACCCACAGGTTGAGAACTGCTAGCAGGGTCGCCTAAGACCATCGGAAAACACAGATATTTACATTATGATTCATAACAGTAGCAAAATTACAGTTATGAAGTAGTAACAAAAATAAGTTTATGGTTGGGGGTCACCACAACATGAGGAACTGTATTAAAGGGTCGTGGCATTAGAAAGGTTGAGAACCACTGCTTTAGAGTGTATGTGTAATTTGTTCTTAAACCTAGAACAAATCAGTTCTTGGCTTTGTTTTTTTTTATTGTTGTTAAAAACATAGCATGAAATTTTTCATCTTAAACATTTTAAGTGTACAGTTCAGCAGTGTTAAATATATTTACATTGCTGTGAAACATATCTCCAGAGCTCTTTCATTTTACCAAACAAACTCTGTCCCCATTAAACAACTCCCCTGTTACTCCTCCCCTTAACTCTTGGTAACCATCATTCTACTTTTTATTTCTTTGAATTTGACAACCTCATATAAATGAAATTATATAGTATTTCTCTTTTTGTGACTGGCTTATTTCACTTAAAATAATGTCCCCAAGGTCCATCCACATTGTATTATTTGACAAGATTTCTTCCTTTTTTATATTATTCTTATTGAATAATAGTCTGTTATATTTAAAGACTACATTTTGTTTATCTACCCATGTTGATAGACATTTGGGTTGTTTCACCTCTTAGCTATTGCGAATAATGCTGCTATGAACATGGGTATGCAAATATCTTTTTAAGATCCTACTTTCTGTAACGTTTATTTAAAATAACTTTTCTAATGTTTGTATGTGACATATTTAAACAAACAAACAAACAAACAAATAAACACCTGTTTGCTCCTTCCCATAACATGTTTGTTACCTTAAGTCCATATTACACAAATTAAATAATTTTTTTTCAGTCATTGTTCACATGTCCATTTAAGGAAATTTTTTGAGAGTAGAAATCATAACACTTTTTTCCCCCACTTCATATGGCAGAGCACAATTCTAAACATATAGTGCATACCTCAAAAGTAATTAATCTGGAGGACTACTATGGGTTAAGTTGTGTCCCCCTAAAATTCTTACATTAAAGTCCCAACCCCCCAGTACCTCAGAAAATGACCTTATTTGGAGATAGTGTCATTGCAGAAGAAGTAACTAGTTTAGTTAAAATGAGATCTTACTTAAGTAGGTAGGGTCTCTAATCCAGTATGACTGGTATCCTATATAATAAATAGGTAATATGCAAATTGACGATCACTCCAACACACAAGATGGCCAGCAGGGGCGGGCACTTGGGGGGGGGGGCAGGCCTGCAGGGAAGGGCAGTTGGGGCCAACCAGGCCTGTAGGGGAGGGCAGTTGGGGGGTACCAGGCCTGCAGTGGAGGGCAGCTGGGGGGAACCAGGCCTGCAGGGGAGAGCAGTTAGGGGCGACTAAGCAAGCAGGGGAGGGCAGTTAGGGGTAACTAGGCTGGCAGGGGAGGGCATTTGAGGGTGACCAGGCCTGCAGGGGAGGGCATTTGGGGGCAACCAGGCCAGCAGGGGAAGGCAGTTGGGAGTGGTTAGGGGGTGATCAGACTGGCAGGCAGAAGCAGTTAGGGGCAATCAGGCAGGCAGGCAGGCGAGCGGTTGGGAGCCAGCAGTCCTGGATTGTGAGAGGGATGTCTGGAATCGGGCCTAAAAAGGCAGTCGGACATCCCTCAAGGAGTCCCAGATTGGAGAGGGTGCAGGCTGGGCTGAGGGATTTCGTGCACCAGGCCTCTAGTCAATATATAAAGGAGACATTTGGAGATAGAACATAAGGAGAATGCTATATGCCCTAGCCAGTATGGCTCAGTAGATAGAGCTTGGTCCTGCGACTGAAGGGTCCTGGGTTTGATTCCAGCCAAGGGCATGTACCTTGGTTGCAGGCTTGATTCCCTGGCCTGGTCCACGAGCACACAGAAGGCAACCAATCGTTGTGTCTTGCTCACATTGATGTTTCTCTCTGTCTCTCCCCATACCTTCTACTCTCTTTAAAAATCAGTGGGAGCCAAAACCGATTTGGCTCAGTGGATAGAGCGTCGGCCTGCGGACTGAAAGGTCCCAGGTTCGATTCCGGTCAAGGGCATATAACTTGGTTGTGGGCACATCCCCAGTAGGAGGTGTGCAGGAGGCAGCTGATGGATGTTTCTCTCTCATTGATGTTTCTAACTCTCTATCCCTCTTCCTTCCTCTCTGTAAAAAATCAATAAAATATACTTAAAAAAAAATCAGTGGGAAAATATCCTTGGGTGAGGATTAACAAAAAAAAAAAGCAAAAAGAAAAAAGTAGGAGAACACTATGTGCAGATGAAGGTAGAGATTGGGATGATGCTTCTTCATGCCAAGGAATGCCAACTATTGTCAGCAAATCACCAGAAGCCAGGGGAGAAGCATGGGGCAGATTCTGACTATCAGCTTTCTTTCTTCTTCCTCTTTTTCTAAATGTGATTTTATTGATTTTTAGAGAGAGGAAGGGAGAGAGATAGATAGAAATATCAATGAGAGAGTAACATCATCTATCAGCTGCCTCCTGCATACTCTCTACTTGGGATCAAGCCTGCACCCTGGGCATGTGCCCTAACTGGGAATAGAACCAGTGACCTCTGGGTTCATGGATGGATGCTCAATGACTGAGCCACACTAGCCAGGCTGCCTCACAGCTTTCAAAGAAGCCAACCCTGCTGACACTTTGATTTCAGACTTCTAGCCTCCAGAACTGTGAGAAAAAAATTTTCCTTTGCTTAAGCCACCCAGTTTGTAGTACTTTGCTAAGGCAACCATAGCAAACTAATACAGGCATATTGTTGCTTAAAGAGTCAATCATTGCTCCATAAAATTATATATAAAATCATGTGTGTTTATGTCTGTAGATACACTTTTTTTTTCCTTTTTCACACAATTTCACAATCTCTTATAACCCACTTTTCATGATTAGTGGCAGGAGCATAATCAAGAGAGATAGAAGAAATGTGCCTCCAATGTGACAAAAATCCCTATTTAATTTTGGGGTTCTCGTAGCATGTTCAGCTCATGAGCGTTTAGCATCTTATGACACAAGAGCATCTATAATAATAAAAGTCTAATATGTAAATTGACCAAATGATCAAACAGCAGAACAACTGTCCAGACTAACTTCTGGATGACCACGCTATGACATGCACTGGCGCCAGGCGAGCCAAGGCAGGTGCGATGTGTTTGGTCGGGGGGCGGGGGGTGCCTTCGCCCCACGATCACCCTGCAGAAGAAAGTCAGGCCACTGGCTGGGGGAATGATAGATGGGGGTGGGGGGGCTCTGAGATTGCCCCAAAGAGGGAGGCCCAGGCTACTCAGCTGGTGGTGTTGCAGTGGGTGAGCAGGGCCTCCCTCTGCGGGGCTATTGATCTGGGGCCCTGCAATCAATTGCTCCACAGAGGGAGGCCCAGGCCACTGGCCAGCGACTCTGTGGCAGGTGTGCAGGGCCAGCCAGCAATCACCCTGCAGAGGGAGGCCCAGGCCAGCCAAGTGATCGCACCCCACACCTGTTGCCCTCAGAGGGAGGTGACCAGTGGTGGTGTGTGTGGGGGGGGCAGCGCCACACAGATGGCAAGTAGTGACAGCAGCAGGGGCAGGGCCAGCTGCTGGCAGTCAAGGGAAGGAAAGCCCCGATAGGCCCTGATTGCCAGCCAGGCCTAGGGACCCTACCCGAGGAGTCCTGGATTGCGAGAGGGCACAGGCCGGGCTGAGGTACATCCTCCCTCCCTGGTGCATGAATTTCGTGCACTGGGCCTCTAGTATATCTATGATTTTCCAGATCCATCTGAGCTTTTAGTTAGCATCTTGAATCCAAGGGTATCTCTTGGCTCTTCCCCAATAGTAAGCATTAAAAGTGAGATTAAAAAACACAAATACATCAATCTAAAATGAAACACAAGGAAGGTGAAGGTGAAGTTACTCTGAGACAAAGGGAGAACAGGTTATCACTCAGCACTTGCTCTGTGTAATAGATTTGGGAATGCAGAATTATAGAAAGCTCAGTATCAGTGTCCTAGGGTGGCCATAACAATTTACCACAAACTGAGTAGCTTGTGACAACAGACATTTATTCTTTCACATTTCTGGAGTGTAATCTAAAATAAAGTTGTGTTCCCTCTGACGATTCTAGGGGGAGAATTCTTTCTTGCCTCTTCCAGCTTCTGGAGGCTTCAGGATTTCCTTGGCTGTGGCTACCTAACTTCAGTTTTTGTCCCTGTCTTTTCATGGCCTTCTCTGTGTCTCCTTTTCTCTCCATGTGTTTCTGCTCTGTATCTCTTATAAGGATACCTGTCATGAGATTTATGGCTCACTCTAACTCCTGGCTGATCTCAACTCCAGATCCTTAACTTAATTACATTGGCAAAGATCCCCTTTCCAAAGAAGGTCACATTCATAGGTTTCAGGGGTCAGAATATATACATATTTTTGTGGGGGCCACCATTTAACCCAATAGATGTTCTAACTTTAAATAAAGGAAGAATAAAATTAGTCTAAATAGATTTAATTTTTATAACTCCATTTCTTAAGTAAGAAGCCAAGAATAAACTCTTAATTATGAATAAACCACCCACTGACAAAAGGACCTGAAATATTTACACCGTGGAAATGGTAACTTAAGGGTGTAGACTGAATCCACCTTTTTGAAGATAACTAATTCAATATTTCAAATGCTAACTAAAATATTTTTGGGGTGGGAGTAAATCACTGCCTTTTTACTTTTATGGAATGTCACATTAGAAAAGTATTTTGTGAAGCTCTCTAGGGCATATCCAGAAGTTTCCAAAGAAGGCTTATTTGAACCTAATGAAACCAAACAATTCCAATAGCAAAGATAAGTAGAAATAGAGTGAGTTATATTTTGAGTTGTGAATGCTTTGTACAGAAGTCACCAGCTTGGGGTCGGGGGTGGGGCTTGAATGTTTTCAAGTCCACATTCTATGATTCTGCAATTTTCTTTTTCTACAAACAAGAAAAAATTTCTTATAGATATTTTTCAAGTCTAGGGCCACTGACTAACTGTTGTGTTTAGTAACAGTGCTCACAAAACCTCCTGGAAGAAACAACCGAAACATTTGTAGATTGAAAGAAGATGCAATAATCATAGAACTTGGGCTGACAAGGATTACAAGGCCTGTTAATGTGCACACATTGTCCTATCCATGACTTTAATAACCAGGATCATCTGCTGAGTTTAGGTAATGAGTCATTTCATTTTTTTCATAAAAAAGACAGCTTTAACTATATTTTCCTTCACTTTTATTGTTATTATAAAAGTACTATTCATTCTTTCCTGAAAACTATTTGATAACAATGAGTATGCAATTATTAGACCAGTATTGTGTCCCACAGATTTTGAAGTTATGCCATAGCACATGGAGATAAGAGCTAGAGGGAGAAGGAAGCATATTATAATGAGTAATAGTTTCATATATATTTTCTCTGCTCACTAGCACTTTTTACAGATGGGGGTTTGGAACTGGGTGGAATTCAAATACTTTGGAATAATAAATAATGCCAGGTGCAGATCAGGTTCAATTTCTTTTTAAAAATGTTGAATCCAACATTTCAAATCACCAAAATATGTTAAAGTTGGAAACAGATCAGAATAACTGGCTAAGGCAGATACTCCAAAGTAACTGGTGAAGCTCACTAACTTGCTACATGACCAGCATACGTCACTTTACTTCTCTGTGCCTCAGTTTTCCCAAGCATTTAAAATAAAATAAAATAAAATAAAATAAAATAGTGGAAAAAATAGCTTTTTGGCATGAGGTTGGAAAGATAGCATAACACAAACTCTAAAATGATTCCATCACTAGGGCAACTTGGCAAGCAACTATGAAAGGTCGCTTTCTAATGATTGTGAAAAACGCTGCAATTTTGAATGTACTAAAGTGGACTGAACTTGGAGACTTCACTTGGGTAACAATAATGACTGCTCACAATATGTCAGATCTATATTAGATGCTTTCTTTGTGGTGTCTTATTGAATCCTCACCTCAATCCGATGATGGGATTATTTTTTCCCATTTTTCAGAAAAGAAAGTTGAGTGTCAGAGTTATTTATCTAAGTTCCACACCTCATATATATTTCCTCCCAGATTCCAAGCCAATCAACCTGTCTCCTTGGCTCCTCTCTTAGCAACTGCTATATAAACGAGTTCTATGTTAATCATAGGACATCTCCTTAGTCTGAAACTACAGCCAATTAGCTTGCTTTGGTGAACTTGAAGATTTGTACTTTCATCTCATCTGTCTAAAAAGAATTCATATGAATCATGAAACAAAATACTATTTCATATAAAATATACCCGGCCTTTCTGAAATGTAGAAAATGATAGAATGAAATCTTTATTTAAAACATTAATTTGTACAACCAACATTAATTGACTACTTGCTACATGCCAAATACCGTGAAATGTGTAGGGAGAAACAGACCTGTCCACTAACCTCAAGATGGATACATAGTCCTTGGCGTGGAGGGGAGGGGTTAGGGATCATAGACAATAGGAATTTAAGAATTTTACATTTTTCTTTGCTAAATGTTGGGGTGGGTGGGGGTATACATTTAAGCTGAGATATGATGGTTGAGAAATAACTAGCCATGAGGAGGAAGGTAGGAAAGAAGCAAGGACATTCTAAGCAAAGAAGACAAGCAGAGGTCCTGATCTGATTTGTGTTTTAGAAAGTTGGCTTTGGTGCCTGTGTGGAGAATGGATTTGGATACAGGTTTTAGTATTCTGGACTGAGATTTTCAAGCTCAACCATCCGAGCACTCCTTAGGAACTATTGGGGAAAAAACATTTGAAAATTATTTCCATGGTGGATTTCCTGTTTGTTTAATTCCTAAGAACTCTACCTGTACTAGATTTTTGTTTTATTTTTTATGTTACACACAGATATGGACTGCTATGTTATTTATTATATTTGGCCTGTGCTATTGGCTATTAACTTCTTCATATTTCCTTTTTTTACTACAAATCATCGATCTATTTCAATGACATTTTCTCCTAAGATAAGGTATTACACTCAAAGTCATTCTGTATTTTTTCAAATATATGGATACCATGTTCACAGAACATCTGTTAGCTTATTGCTTCTTTCACATTTTATTCAGCAGTTTAGTGTCATATCATTTATAAAATGTGTGTAAATAGATTATTTGAGGTTTCATTACAATTCCAATTGAATGAAAAAAAATGTTTTGAAAACGGTCTTTCATTTAAGACATTCAGATGCATTGCAGTCATTTAAATTAGCCTCCAGAATGTGACAGAGGGCTCTGGAGGAAAATCAGGCGAGACTAAAAGATGGGCTTTATATCTCTTCACTTGTCTTCATATTTTATATCATTTAAAAAAGAAGAGGGAACAATCATGTCATAGAATTTTTTGTGTGCTTTCTTCTCTGTTTCTGTTCCGCTTCTAACATCTGCCATTTTTTTAAAAAAGAAAGATCACATTGGGTGCAGTGTCAGTGGGAGGCAGGGCCCCACTTCTGTGCTGGAAGGTGAAGGGGGGATTCCTCTCCATCCTCACTCCCTTCCTGCCAGAACTAGGCACAGAGGGCTTTGAATGAAGGTGGGTGTGCCATGCTATGAGTGTCTAGTTTTTACGTGCAATGTAGTTTTTACGGTCTTGGCCAGAAAGTCCTAACTTCCAGAGTCCCTTTGGGTTGCACATATTTCGCAGAACAACCTCCCTACAGTGTGCAGACTATATTCTTCCAGTAATTTCCCTTTCACACCTGACAGCCAGTTGGCTCTGTTGCTTGCACCAGACCCTCTGACCACTGACCTGCCCCTGTGGGAAGACAGCCCATGTGGCATTGTGAACATGTGACGGACCTGCTTTGTGTAGGTCATGCACCTGATTCTTGACAGAACAAAGAATAAAAATCCATCCTCCTCTAACTCTTGAAAATTTTGATTGACCAACATAAATATATAAGTATCTGTTACAAATATAATTGTAAAATTTTAAAACATTGATACAGTTTTGAAATCACTGCTGAAATAAACCTCTATGACTCATTTTCAGAAGGCAAGGTGGTCCCCGTCACCAAACGTATATTTTATGCCATTTCTGAAGGAACTATTTTATATGAGGGGAGCGTTAAGACCATCTCCTGCCAGGTGACTTCTATACTCAGTGTCCTCTCTGCAAAAGTCACCTGTATTACCCTTTAAACAACCTTCCGTTTTATTTTATTCTTTATTTTATATACACAGAGAGTTTAATAGATTAAATATTATTTATTTTTTTCTTGTCTAACAAGCATAAACTATCTCACCGCACATACATTTAATGTGTCAAGGAAAAATATTTTGTAATTTTCATTCCAAAACATCAGTTCACAAAATCATAAGTTCTTCAGGTTCTTCTATAAAAATCTGACTGAAAGAGTCCTCAAACATGTTAAAGTGTTTAAGAGTAATAATGGTTTATAAGAAAATATCAGACTATTACAAAAAGCAGATGATTAGAAAATGTTAAATTACTTTAAACTTTTAAGTCATATGTACTTGCAATTCTTTCAAAGAGTCTCTCTAAAATGGTACCATTCCATTGGCTATTTACTCTTAGGGAATGCAAAGCCAACCTTTCTTTTTAAACAACAGCAAAATAAACTTTTCAAACTGTTGCGGTTTCTGGAAAAGAGCTGTTTTTGTGTTGTTGTTGTGTGGTTTTTTTTTCCCTTTTTACTATGTCTTCTGGGAAACTGAAATACAATTTGGAAACAAATGACAGCTCGGGACTCAATATTCTAGCTCTCCAAGAAGCTCGAGCACAGATTTTGAAGTTCAGGTTGAAACATTTACTTTCTGATTTCAAAGGGCGCTCTGCATTTGTCATATCTTCTGTGATGAAAACAGGCACTGACTTACACAAAGGAAGGTGCTAGCATCTGACGCCATTCTCTTACACTTTCTGTTCTGTGTTCACAAGAATTCCTGCATGTTTTTCTTTTGTTTTGCTCTCCTCCTGGGAAAGATTCAGCATATTGCCTGCTACTGTGATTTACAGGTTGGCAGATAAAAATTCAACAATTTTCAAACCAGGAAAGTACTGAGAAGGACTGGAGAGCCAGTAACTGCTGTTATTCAGTAAGGACTTGAGCTTTTCTCGTTTCCATACTAGACGACTCCATTAATGTTAATTATTGTCAGAGTGTATTATCTATGTGAAGACGAAGACTAAATCTTCTTCCACATGGAAAACTGTTTTGACTACAGGATCTGATTAGATATTTGAGTTATTCAGACAAATGGGCAGTTCATTTTAGTAAGTGGTTTGACTGATCTCATTCTAAATTGATTTATTAAATTCATTTTAAATAATTAAATTGTTCATGCTGATATATTATAACTTATTTAAACAGGAAAACTCATGGCCTGCAGGCATTGTGCTAGGCATTAACCAATATGATCACTTTATATTTTAGTATTTTTGTCACTTGCTCTATTATCTTCAGATCCAACTGAGATAATACTGTAGCATTATTCATTTGATATTAAAACTGCATTAATTAAAATTATGCTGGAATTATAGGAGTTGCTATAAATCCAAATAAAACTAATCATTTTTGAGAGGAATGAATTTTCTAATTTTTAAAAGAGAAGTGAGTGACTCTTAGGCCAATTTAGAGAAAATCTGGTCAAACATCTCAGTAAAAATTATACAGAGAAAGTCATCTTTCAAAATTATATTTCCATCAAAGGAATTACACATATGTAGAGAGCAAGGTGAGTGCTGGCCATATCAGGGGGGAACACTTTATAAAGTAAATGATTGGCTAACCACTCTTCTGTATTGAATGTAAACTGTAAATGAAAAACTTTAAAAAATAAAGAATGAGCCAAAATGTAGTTAGCTCACAATAAATTTTTTAAATGATTTTTACATTCATATCAGCCAAAGAACATTCTAAAATGAGGGGTCTTTAGTAAGTATAAAATAAGAATAAATTATAAGAATATATTATTTACACAATAATTATCCTCAAATAATCTTTGCTCTTCAATTTTGGATTGAGGGTCAAATGCCATCTTGTGAATCCTTTCTTAATCCTTGTGGTAAGAATGAATTACTCTCAATTGCCTTTTCACAGCATTTTTATAACCTTATTACAGTGCTTAACACATCGAATCTTCATTCTTTTTTAACCTGTCTTCCACGCTAGACTCCTCGTTCTGAGATAATGTTTTATTCACAGCTGTGCTCCCACAGAGCCAGTCACAGAGGGGACAATCAATAAATGTTGCTGAATGAAATGAGTATAACATTTTCCTAAGCAAATAATTTATTAATTTCTGTTTCTCTATTTTATTTTTGTTCTTATTATTTTCGAATGGTTATCTTCTTTTATCTTCCCTTTGCATTTACCAGCTTTGCAAATGTTGCTGCCTTTGCCTGCTCACTGTCACTCTCAGAAACTTCCCCTACTTTCTGGAGTTCCCCGACTCCTGTTTTCAATGCCCCACATTAGCTCTTGTCTGAGACTGGAAATCCCATCATGAAGTTGCACCACTTACTTTGCAATAAAAAAAACACCCTCCATAATCAAAGCACGACCCTGCAATAATGATTATTGAACACACTTTATTCACACTATATTATCTTAAGACTGCTGGCAACATTCTAGACTAATCACAAAAGATGGTCTCGTGAAAGAATTAAGAATTAATGTTTAGCCGAAACCGGTTTGGCTCAGTGGATAGAGCGTCGGCTTGCGGACTGAAGGGTCCCGGGTTCGATTCTGGTCAAGGGCATGTACCTTGGTTGCGGGCACATCCCCGGTGGGAGGTGTGCAAGAGGCAGCTGATCGATGTTTCTCTCTCATCGATGTTTCTAGCTCTCTATCCCTCTCCCTTCCTCTCTGTAAAATATCAATAAAATATATTTAAAAAAAAAGAATTAATGTTTAAACAAAAGAATATTTTAGAAAACTGCTACCTTGCTTAGTAATAAGAGGGAACCACAGAAAGAAACCCAAAGATCAGAGATTCTACCACTTATATTAGTCCAGGAGCTAATTGTTTTGGAAACTCTGTGAATACATTTGCTTCAAGGTTCCCCAACTCCATATATACAGCATCCCCTGAGTCAAGTCCTGAGGCCTGTGAGGGAAATGTCTGCAGTTTAGTGTAAGGTCCTTGACCCCTTGTTTGGGTCAAAACAGGAGAGTCTATAAATGATGGTAATGTGGCTGAAATTTAGGTGTTTTAGGAACTCCATAGGTTTAAGAGAGTAAGAAAGTATATGTACAAGTTACATCAAAAATAGAAATTTACCAGACTACCTTAATTAGAAAATGATAGGTATTTTCAGTCCAGTTTTTAAAAAAATATATATTTTTTATTGATTTCAGAGAGGAAGGAAGAGGGAGAGAGTGATAGAAACATCAATAATGAGAGAGAATTGTTGATTGGATGCCTCCAGCAGGCCTCCGACTGGGGATTGAGCCCACAACTTGAGCATATGCCCTGACCAGGAATTGAACGTGACCTCCTGGTTCATAGGTTGACACTCAACCACAGGGCCACACCAGCTGGGCTAGTCCAGTATTTTTAAAATTTTACTTTTTTCTTCTCCTTCTTTCCTTCGCTCCTTCTTCGCCTTCCTTCTCAGATAAGAGTGTGGAGTTAGGGTCTATTTGACTTTAGATCTTAGCTAGGTTCTGATGACTGTTCTTGGTGTGCATTCTCTATTAACTGTAATTATGTAAGGAGTAAAAGATGCAAGATAGAATTTGGGCACTGTATTAGAGTTCAACAGAGAAACAGGACTTATAGAACTTCTATCTATCTATCATCTGTCTATCATCTATCTATTTATCTATCTATCTATCTATCTATCTATCTATCTATCTATCTATCATCTATCATCTATCTATCATCTATCTTCTAGAAAGTGGTTTGTTATAAGGTATTGACTCATGTGCTTCTAGGAGCTGAGAAATCCCATGATCTGTCTATTGGGAGACTCAGGAAGGGCCTGAGACCTGGAGAGTTGATGGCACAGAATCCAGTCCCAGTCTGAAGGCCTGAGAACCAGGAGCACAGAGGGCAGGAGGAGATTTGTGTCCCAGTTTACAGTCAGGCAGAGAGAGGAAATTCAGCTTTCTTTAGCCTTTTTGTTCATTTCAGGCCCTCAATGGATTGGATGAGGCCCACCCACATTGAAGGGCCATCTGCTTTACTCAGTTCACTGATTCATATGTAAATCTCTTCTAAAAACACCTTCAGACACAACCAGAAATAATACTGAACTAGATTATTTGGGCATCCCTGGGCCCAGTCCACTTGACACATAAAAATAACCATCATAGGCACTAAACCCTCAACAATCCTTATTTCACTACTTTGCTAAGACCTGCTCTAAACTTCAATATGGGCCAGAAATGGTCTGTGGGTTAGGGTTTGGACACCACTAAGTGAACTCACCTACTCTTTAGGCTTTTATTAGATCTATAAATTGGAAACTCTCTTAGCCCAGTCCTCTTTCTTAAATTCTTATATCCAGCAAGCTACCTACCAATAGGATGTTCTCTAAGTAGCTCAGCTTGACATCTTCCCCACCAGAGCTATTCCTTTCTTTATATTTTCCATAGCAATAGGCCATGAAACATGCTTTTTGTCACATATTACACGTGAGAGGTAGCTTGGATTGGTGGTTAGCAATATGGATTCATGAGTCGGATTGCCTGGGTGGGAGTTCCAGTGCTCCCACATAATAGCTCTGTGACCTTGGAAAAGCTCCTTGGCCTCTCAGTCACAAGATAGGGATAAATAATAGGAGAATTGTTATAAAGGATCAGTGAATTAATAAGTGCCTAGAAGAGAGCCTAGCATGTAGTAAGTTCTATATGGGTATCTGCTAAATATAAATAAATGAATAACAAAAGAAACAAACAAAAACCACTCATTTTAGAACCCTGAAAGCAATTGTTTGTATGTTCTTCAGCTTCAACCCCTACTCATCCATTACATCACCCATCTATTGGTAACTACCAATTTTGTCTTCTTTTTCTTAAATAACTTTCTAGACTATAAACTCCATAGACAATGATATTTGTTTGCTTGTAATGCTATTTCTAGTTCTTGGAATACAATACCAGGCATACATAGTGAGTATTCAATATAATTTTTGTTGAATAGTGTAGTGAATTATGTACATCTCCATGTTTTTCATGTCTTGATAGCTCATTTTGTTTTTTTCATTTCATTTTAAATGGAATATAATTTATCCAGTTACCTATTGGAGGACATACCTTGGTTATTTTCAAGTTTTGGCAATTATGAATAAAGCTGCTATAAATGTCTGTGCACAGGCTTTGTATGCACACAAGTTTTTAACTCCTTTGGATAAATACCAGGGGCTATTATAACTGGATCATAGTTTTGTAAGAAACTGAAAAACTGTCTTCGAGTAGCTATGCACCCTTTGGCACTCCTACCAACAATGAATGATAGTTCCTCTGGCTCCACGCATTTGCCAGCATTTGGTGTTGTCACTGTTCCATATTTTGGCCATTCTAATAAGTGTGTCATGGTATCTCACTGTTGATGAGATTCCTGACTCCATATGACACGGAACATCTCACATGCTTACTTGCCATCTGTTTGTCTTCTTCGATGAAGTATCTGTTAGGGTTTTTTGCCCATTTTTTAATTGGGTCATTTCCTTTTTTATTTTTGAGCTTTAAGAGTTCTTTGCATATTTTTGATAACAGTACTTTACCTGATGTATTTTCTCCCACTCTGAGGCTTGTCTTCTCACTCTCTTGACAGTTTCTTTCATTGAACAGAAATGTTTAATTTTATCGATGTAGCTTATCAATTATTTCTTTCATGGATCCTGCCTTTGGAATTTAATCTAAAAAGGCATCACCACAGCCAAGATTATCTAGGTTTTCTCCTATGTGATCTTTGAGAACTTTTATAGTTTTATGTTTTACATTTAGGTTTGTGATCTATTTTGAATTAATTTTGTGAAAGATGTAAATTCTGTGTATAGATTTATATTTTTGCATGTGGATATCCAGATGTTTCAGCATCATTTGTTGAAAAGATTATCTTTTCTCCATTTTATGACCTTTGCTTCTTCTTCTTTAATTCCTTATTGTTTAAAGAATTACATATGTCTCTTTTGTTCCTCATTGACCTCTCCCCAGCCACTCCCACCCCCCAGCACATGTCCTCACCCCCCTAGTGTCTGTTCCATTGGTTATGCTTATATGCATGCATAAAGTCCTTTGGTTGATCTCTTAACCCGCCCCTCCCTCCCCTCCTTTCCCTGTGAGGTTTGATGGTCTGTTCAATCCTTCTTTGTCTCTGGGTCTATTTTTGTTCATCAGTTTATGTTGTTCATTATATTCCACAAATGAGTGAGATCATGTGACATTTATCTTTCTCTGCCTGGCTTATTTCCCTTAGCATAATGCTCTCCCTGTCCATCCATGCTGTTTGCTTCTTTATTCAGGATCAGTAGACTCTATTCTGGTCCATTTATCTATTTGTGTATTATTTTGCCAATGCCATGTCTTGATTAGTGAAGCTTTTTAGCAAATCTTGAGTTGGGTAGTATCTACCCGTCAGCTTTGTTATTTTCCTTCAGTATTGTGTTGGATACTTTGAAACTTTTGCCTCTCCATGTAAACTTTAGAATCTTTAAAGGTAATACAACAAAACACCAATAACAAGAAGGAGAAGGAGAAGGAGAAGGAGAAGGAGAAGGAGAAGGAGAAGGAGAAGGTAATACAACAAAACACCAATAAAACTTGTTGTATTGGTGTTTTGTTGATATCTTTAAAATAACTTACTGAAATTTTGATTTGAATTGTCTTGAATCCATAGATCAAGCTGGAAAGGACTGACATCATGACAATATAGAGTTTGCCTTTATGTGGACATGAAATATCTCTCCATTTATTTGGTTCTTGGATTTTGTTCATTGGAGTTTTTGTAGTTTTTCTCATATATATTTTATCTGATTTATACCTAAGTATTTCAATTTTTTGATGCTTATATAAATGATACTGTGTTTTCACTTAAATTCCATTTGGTCAATGCCACTATTATAATAAAGTGATTGAGTTTGCATATTAACCTTGTACCTGCAATCTTGCTATAATTACTTATGAGTTTCAGGAATTGTCTTGTCAATTCTTTCAGATTTTCTACATGGACAATCATCACCTGCAAACAAACACAGTTCTTTTTCTTCCTTCTCAATTTGTATACCTTTTATTTCTTTTTCTTTCCTTCTCCTTCTCCTTCTCCTTCTCCTTCTCCTTCTCCTTCTCCTTCTCCTTCTCCTTCTCCTTCTCCTTCTCCTTCTCCTTCTCCTTCTCCTTCTCCTTCTCCTTCTCCTTCTCCTTCTCCTTCTCCTTCTCCTTCTCCTTCTCCTTCTCCTTCTCCTTCTCCTTCTCCTCCTCCTCCTCCTCCTCCTCCTCCTCCTCCTCCTCCTCCTCCTCCTCCTCCTCCTCCTCCCCCTCCCCTCCCCCTCGCCCTCCTCCTCCTCCTCCTCCTCCTCCTTCCCCTTCTCCTTCTCCTTCTCCTTCTTATTATTGGTGTTTTGTTGTGTTACCTAGAACTTCCAGTATGATGCTGAGAAGTGGGGGGAGGAAACATCCTCACTTTCTACTTGACCTTAGTGGGAAAGCTTTGCATTTCTCTATTTAGTTAGCTATAGGTTTTTGTATATATTCCTTATTAAGTTGGGAAAGTTCTCCATTGATTTATTTTTATTATTGAGGAAGCTTGCATCTCTGGAATAAATGCCACTTGGTTATGGTGTATAATTTAAAAGAATTATAAGATATTTTTTCATTCTACTTGTTAATATTTGTTAAGGATTTGCATCTATATTCATGAGGGATATTGGTCCTAGTATTTTTTTCTTTTTGTCTGGTTTTGTTATCAGGGTAAAACAAGTTTCATAAAATGAATTAGGAAATGTTTTCTTGTCTTTTGTTTTGTGTTTTGGTTTTTTTTTAAGAGATTGTGTAGAATTGATGTTACTTCTTTGTTTTGTGTTTTGGTAGAATTTCTCAGTTTAACTTTCTGGGCATAGAGATTTTTTGGGGGGGAAGAATTTTAAAACTATGAATTCAATTTACTTAATAGTTATATGGATATTCATATGATCTACTTCATCTTGGATGAGCTATGGTGGTTTTTTTTAAAGAATTGGTCAATTTTGTCTAAGTTTTCAAATGTATGTGGACAGAGTTATTTAGACTATTCCCTTATTATTTTGTTCATATATGGGGTGTCTTACATTCCAGATGTTGGTAATTTCAGTCTTCTGTCTCTTACTTTATCTCTTTTGGGAGTCTTACTAGAGATTTGTCTATTTTATTGATTTTTTAAAAAAATCCTCCTCTTTATTTCATTGACTTTTCTCTATTGTTTTTCTGTTTGCACAGGATGCTTTTAAAATTATCTTTGCCATTTCACAATAATTCATAAGTACAAATAAGAATAATGTAACAAATAACTGTAAATCCAAATAAATGTAAATCCATAAGTAGATTTAACTAAAGTTAATGTTTTACCAGATTTGCTGATCTTTCACTTTTAATCAAATGCTCAGATAAAGTTTCCTTCCACTAATCAAATTCACTCCTTTATTCAGAAATAATTCCCTTAAGATATGTATCCTTCCTATCCATGTTTTCAAAATTGTACAATTTGTATAATGTTAATTTGTGTAATGTTTACAAATAATATGTTGTGTTATTGTTTGTAAACGCATTAATATTTTCTGTTACGGTTATTTTAATGCCTTTTAAAAGTTTTATTTTTTCCATTTAGGTTTGAAATCTTTATATCAAAAGACTTCATATATTTTTTGAGGGAGGCACGGATAAAATAAAACACTGTATACTGTAAGAATAACTCTACCAAAGTAATATAAAATAGCAACTGACATTTGGTCTGCATTTTGGAGATACGGAAAGGTGGGATGGAGACCAAAGTGAATGTGAGAGCAGATTCTCTCTAAAAGGGAGCCTGCTGTTAACCTACTGCATGGATGGAAACATTTTTGTCAAAGTATTTGAAAACTCTTCCCTGAAGAAGCTTAAAATTTTGAAAAATTTTACTTTAAAATCATGTGTCTAGCCTGACTGGCATGGCTCAGTGGTTGAGCATTTACCTATGAACCAGGAGGTCACAGTTTGATTCCCTGTCAGGGCACATGCCTGGGTTGCGGGCTTGATCCCCAGTGTGGGGTATGCAGGAGGCAGCCAATCAATGATTCTCTCTCATCACTGATGTTTCTATCTCTGTCTCCCTCTCCCTTCCTCGCTGAAATCAATACAAATATATTAAAAATAAAAATAAAATCCTTTTCTGAGTTGCAGTCATGCCTAGGCATTTATTTCCAGTTCATTAACTGCACTGCCAAATAGTATTCTTTTATATATAAACATACACCAATTTGCTTATTTATTTCCTTGTTGGTGGATGTTGAAGTTATTTCTAATTTTTAAATAGTGCCAATAATACCTTAATGATATCCTTACATAACTGTCCTCATGTGTATGAATGAGAATTTCTACATACTGAAAGAGTTCTATATCTCTAAAAGTAGAACTACTGGATTATAATGTATATACACCTTCACATTATTCAATATTTTTAAATTGCTCTCCAAAGTGGCTTAAACTAATTTATATTTCCAATAACAGTATATGAGAGTTCACTCTTTTCCTTAATCTTTGAAAAAACTTAAGTGTCGTACAACTTTTTAAATGTTGCCAATCTCATGGTTATAAAATAGTGTCCCATGGTACTAATGTGCATTTTGCTGATTATTAGTAAAGCTGAGCATCTTTTTATATATTTAAAACCATTCAGTTATTCACTATTTACTTACTGATTTGGAAAGAGTTTTTATGGATTTCAGATGCTCATACTTAACACAAAAATTTATACATTTTTGGAACATTCTATATATTAATTACAATAACTTCTCCCATACTGTGATTTGTCTTTTAATATACCCCCATGTTGTGGCTTTTTAAATTAAAATTTGAATATAGATAAATGCATTAATATTTTCTGTTATGGTTATTTTAATACCTTTTACAAGTTTTATTTTTTCCATTTAGGTTTTTAATACGTTGGCAACTAGTTTTTGTTATGCTATGAGGTGGGTACCTTTTTCTTTCTTTCTGTATGACAGTCAATTATTAACTCAGTCATGTGTCAAGTTTCTGCCTATGTATGGCTCTTTCTGGGATTTCTAACTTGCTGATTAGATTAATTGGTTATCCTTGCCCAATAAATAGTATTTGTTGTTTTATTACATTTTCGTTATAGATCTTGATATGTGGCAAAACAAGTTATCTCTTTTCATTTTCTACAAAATTGTCTGGCCAATTCTTGGAACTTTATTCTTTCCTATGAGTGTTAGACTCAGTTTGCCTGGTTGCACATAGAATCCCATGGGATTTTCATTCAATTTTCATATGAGTGAGTGGAGAATTAACTTAATTACCATATTGAGTCATCTCATTAGTGAGCTCACTGCATCTTGACAATTTCTTAGGTCTTTTTCATGGCCTTCAATAATGGTTGCAATTTTCTCAATAAAAGTCTCATCTTTTGCTAATGGTTACTATTGTTGTTACTATTGTTGATTGTTGCTATTATTATATTTTCTCATTGTTTTCACTATTATGTTTTCTAATTAGTTTTCACTTGGGCACTGGGAAGGTATTAATTTTTGCATCCGACAAAGTTTCAGTCTTCTCTTATTAATAAAATTTTGTTTATGAATGTCTTTTGATTTTTCTCTACATTCAATTATATTGCCTGAACACAAAAATTTTGCCTCGTTTATTCTTTTTATGCATTTTTCTTTGTCTTATCTTATTGCAAGAACCTGCAGTGTAATGTTGCTGTACTAGACATAGCAGCCATAATTATTGTCCTCCTGATTTTGATAGGATAGCTCCTAAAATTTTACTCTTTACTATGGAGTTTAGCATAAGTTTTGCTAAATATACTTTGTAAGGCTAGGACATTTCCTTCTATTTCTTGTTTAATAAAATTTTATTTTTAAAAATCATGGTTATATGTCTATTAGATCAAATGCCTTCTTCTGCCTGGTAACATAATTTTTCTTCTCAATCTGTTAATGTAGTTAAGTTACACTGATAAATCTTGTGGTAGTTAAGCATTCTTTCATGCCAGCACTGTGTTTTGTTTTAAATACAAAGTTGGAAATTAGAGTGCTTTTAACTCAAGCTTATGTGCATTTGATGTATTCTACAAGAGACATAACCATTTTTTTCAGACTCAGAACTTCACTTTCTGATTGCTGTAATTAGGTAAGATTATGAATCTTTCACTGTTACAGATCAGTGGTTTGAACAAAAGTGGTTTTATGTAAATCAATATAATTTGATGAAGAACATACTTTAATTTTAGTTTAGGTTAAGTTTTTCCCCTATTGCTAATATTTGGTTTTAAAATTACTCAATTTGGCTCTTTACACGAGAGAATATATTAAACATACACACAAATAAGATATTTAAATATAATTATCATTTTACCATGTATCTTATCTCTTAAATAACATTTAAATAATCAGAATCTTTAATTCAAGACTCAAATTACCATTTTCTTTCCACATAATATTGGGTTATCTTGATCCTGGGAGGCGTAGGATATCAGTAATGTCCCTCTTGTCTCATATTTTTCTCAATAACATGTCAGAGGCGTTGGCTTGACTGCTTGAAAACTGAAAACATAAACATTGTTTCCAGTATTTCTCAAGTTATATAAATCACAGTGCAAACATCTGTTATTAAAATTATAAATAATGCCTAGAAATTTTCATACAAGGAGGGGTTCTTCAGGAATTTTACAGGGTTTCTACATTCTTTCCATTAAGTGGAATAAAAACATAACGTGGTCTACAAAAAGATTCAAACATAGACTTAATATTAAGAAGTGAATAAGTGTCATGTAAAATCCCTCAGTGTAAAATAGAAGGTATTCCATTTACCTTTATTTTATATCAGAAATTATTTAAATTAAGTTATTTTAAAGCAATCATTATCACCACCAGTATGACTCACCCAACTATGATTAGAATGGACAGGAAACAAGATGCCTGGAACAATTGTTGATTTAACCTTTCATCCTGCTGAGTTATAGAGTAATGACTACAGAATTTGGACCAAGAAAGGGAAATCATAGATGTATTAAATAAAAATAATAAATATTTTTATAGTCTAGAAATCAAGTTATCATGAGATAAATTATCCATATTCTTTTTTAAAAATATATTTTTATTAATTTCAGAGAGGAAGGGAGGAGAGAGAGATAGAAACATCAATGATGAGAGAGAATCATTGAGTACCTGTCTCCTGCCCACCCCACACTGGGAATCGAGCCTGCAACCCTGGCATATGCCCTGACCGGGAATTGAACCTCCTGGTTCATAGGTCAACACTCAACCACTGAGCCATGCTGGCTAGGCCATATTCTGGTTTTTAGTGGGCTTTGGTCTAAGGGTAGTGAATTTGAATTGATAAAACACTACTTATCTCTCTCTATATAAAACCTTAATATGCAAATAGGCCAATTGGCAGAACAACTGGACAACTGGTCACTATGATGTGTGCTGACCACCAAGGGGCGCGTGCGGAACATGGCGGGCATTGGCAGCAGGTGGCAGAGTGCGGAACATGGAAGGCACTGGCTGTGGTGGGATGATGGAGCAGGTGAGTGGGGGCGCCAGACCAGGGCGGGGTGCCAGTTGCTGTCATCAGGGCGAGCCTCTGGTGGTTATTGAAAATTCTTTGCTCCTGTACGCCATGGTCCCGCCAGGCGCTTGCACCTGCTGCTGGCACCAGCCCTGCTCTCACCCACTGCCAGTGCTGGAGCTGCCACTCGCACCCTCTGATGGTGCCAGCCCTGCTTGCACCTGCTGCTGGTGCCAGCCCCAATCACTCCGTGCTGTCAGCGGGTGCAAGTGGGGCCAGTGCCATCAGGCGGTGGGAGTGGGGCTGCCAGCAGACAGGGGACCGCAGCTGGGGTGGGAGGGGCCAGGTGGGACTGAGACCCGCCCCTGTGCCTACCACAGCCTCATGGCCCACAGTTCTTTTCAAGATGCATGAATTCGTGCACTGGGCCCTTAGTATTCTATAAATGTCTCTTTCTCTAATTTTTATTGGGTATTTATTAATTTTAATTAATATTATAAATGATTAAATATTTATAACACCAAAACAATTTTAAGAAATCTTAAGAATGAATGAAGCACTTTCTATGCATTTTAATCTAAAGTACAAGTAGAGAATGTTTTATGTACTTAAACCATAGGTAGGTAAATGTGAAACACATTGAAATTCCCCTCTTAAGTAAAGTAAGAATGTTGAACTTACTGCCTTGAATACCTGTCCATGCTTATATTGCTTAAGCTTTAGATAAGAGTGAATCTATCTTTAACATTTGAAAAGAGAAAAGCATGATCAACATGATGAAGTCTAAACCAGCATTGTCCCGTAGCATTTTCTGCAACGAGGGAAATGTCCTGCACTTGCATTGTCCAATACAAAAGCCACCAACAACATGAGGATACTGAGCACTAGAAATGTGTTCAGTAAAGGAATGAATTTTACATTTTATTTAATTTCAATGAATTCAGTCTTATGCACAAATATCACATGTGGCTAGTGATTACCATATTGGACAGTGCAAGACAATACTCTTAGGTTTTTCAAACTTGTCATTAACGCCATAATCTGTTATTACAATTTAAACATAACTCTTGCTTCTATAAAACGGATATACCAAACTTGAAGTTTTAATATTATCTATTATTAAAGGCTATCGGGTAAAATTTCTACATATATGGATCAACTTAACCTTCTAAATAGGATGTGGTCCCAAACTAGAAAGATTCTGAGCAGAGCAAATGATGAAGATTTTTATTCCATGTAGGGAGAACTAGTGTGTTTGATGGATATGTTTCTACCAGTTTCCATGACAACAGAATTTTTATTATTGTGATATTTGATGGTAATTAATATAATGAAACAAATATAGAACACACATTCTTAAAGCATCTTTATTTTCTGATACTGTGAAAAATCCCTAATTAAGATTGCTTATTGGATACCTTTTTTAAGTAACATTTCTCACCTGGCCTAGATATTATAGAACTCAGAGGACCAGGAAAATAACTTAATATTTAAAACTTATTAATTTATTTTTTTAAGAAAGATTTTTAATTGATTTTAGAGAGGGAGGAAGGGAAAGAGAGAAAAACAATGATGTGAGAGAAACACATCTATTGGTTGCCTCCATAAGTTCCCTGACTGAGGATTGAACCTGCAACCTAGGTATGTGCCCTGACCAGAAAATCGAACCTTTAACCTGCTGGTGCACGAGATGATACTGAATCAACTGAGCCACACTAATCAGTGGAAAACATATTAATTTCTTTTTAATTTGGACTCTTTACTGAGGTCCATATTTTCAAGGGAAATTAAACTGTCCTGTAAAATTACATAGCTATGTATTACATTAACATTTTAAAAGCTTGAAATCATAAGAAACCACATTTTTACAGTGCAAATGACTACAGTTATAAATTTTTTAATTTAAATTTCTTCTTTGGTTAGTATTTAAATTTCAAATTAAAAAAACTGTTGCATATACTATATGCAGGGTAAAAGAGAAGAAGAAATAATTTTCTGGAGCCCAAACTCAAAAGTTAGATTCTACATTTTGGTTTTTCAAATAATATTTTTATAAACATTTTAATCCCAGAGTAAGAAAAAGTATTAAAAGACATAATTTATTATGTTTAGGAGTTTTTGGCAATGGTTTTCAGACATTTAGGACGGTTTTGACTTTCTCTAATATTTCTTAATATTCCTAACATATAATTAAGACCAACATAGAATCCTTTTATTAATATTGCATAAATGATATCATGAATTCCCCCCCCCTCTCTCTCTCACACACACACACACACACACACACACACACACACACACACACATACACACACGTACATAGCTAAAATACTGTGTAATGCCAAAATATAATTTTCAGAAATTTATAAACATGATTCTCATAAAAATATAAAGTGAACACATCAGGATTTTTGAACCCACTAAAGAGTAAGCCAGCTTTCAGAGAAAATTTGATGAATAGCAGTTTATATTATCAGTCAGGAAAGGAATGCTGAAATAAATGGGCCATGTTAGAAACAAAACTGATTAATGTCCTAGAAGGCAATAACACATAATCTTTGTGGTTATCTTTTCTACTGTGAGGAAGTAATTTGCATCTCTACTGGACAAAAACATACAATTTTACACATAACCTTCAGAATTGGGCCCTTTTCAATAGCAAATAGTTAAGTGCAACAAAAGTACTGCCCCCAGGACTTAAATAGTCCTGGATGTGCTTGTCAGACAGTATTCCATTAAGACATTGAAAGGATATGTAGCCATTCTTTTTCTAAAATTCTCAAGTTTTGGGTACTTTTTTTTTAATAGAAAGGAAGTATTACATTTCATAATTTTAAAATCAAGATAATATGTAAAAATAGAACTCACAATAAAAAGTCATAGATTATTTTTTTGGAAGCTCTTTGGTATCATTTTATTTTGTAATGTATGAGAGATCTTATCAATGCTGATAACCTTGAAAAATAGAATTTTGTATATTTCAATAATAGTAACAGAAAAAATTCAAGAACCCTTTCAATTACAAGTGTTGATAAAACTAGCAATCAGTTCTGAGCATGACATTGTAGAACGTGCTCCTTCCAGTTTTCTGCCAATGACGTTAACTACCATTGTAGCGACCACTGTGCCATGTGTCAGACTAAGACTCTTCCCAAAATAAAATGATTTTTTGACAAGCTTCTATCTCTTGGGAACAAAACTTAAAACTGGAATATAACCATAATATTTGAAGTATCTCTGTTCTTTTCTCCTTTGTCCTTCCCTTTCCTTCCTTCCTTTCTTCCCTTCCTTCCTCCTTCTCTTCCTGAATGCTCTCACTACAAAACTTTTTGATATAATGGCCATGAGCACAGGTATCTAAATCCCTTGCATCTCCTTTTCTACTCAGCAAACCCAGGGAAATGTCCAACAGAATAATAATAATAAAAAAAAAAACACAAGAAAACCTGTGTATTAGTTTTCCATTGCTGCTGCAACAAATTATCACACACTTAAGTGGCTAAACACAACACAAACCTAATATCTAAAGTTCTGTAAACCAGAAACCCAATACAGGACTCACTGAACTAAAATCAAAGTGTCCACAGGGCTGCATTCCTTCCTGGAGACTCTGAGAGAATTTGATTTCTTGCCTTTTTCAACTTCTAGAGGTCTCTCACATCCCTTGGTTTATGGCCTCTTCCTCTATCTTCAAAGCAACACTTGGATCACATCTTCCTCTGACCACAGGTGTGAAAGCTTCTTCACTTTCAAGGATGCTTATGACTAGATTGGATCACTTAGATAATCCAGGATTAATTTCCTATCTCAAGATTCTTAATTTAATCAGATCTTCAGAATACCTTTCACCATGCAAGGTAACATATTCACAGGTTCCTGGTACAGTCATACACCACTTAAGTACAGGGTTATGTTCTGAGAAATGCATTTTTAGGCAATTTCTTCATTGTGTGAACATCACAGAGTGCACTTACACAAATCTAGATGGTATATAGCCTTCTACACACCTAGGCTATATGGTTTAACTTATTGCTCCTAGGCCACTCACCTGGACAGTATGTTGCTCTATAAAACAATACAAGATTATATCAAGCACAAGGGTAAAATGATGCTGATACAATCAAGAGATGGGGTGAACACAAGTTGTATTAAGTTGCTGTTGGAGTAAAACAGGCTAGTGTTTTACAGCAAACTATTTTTGTGGTATGTAGAAAGAATACACTCTAAAATAATGATAAACAGTATAGTAAATACATGAACCAGTAACATGGCTGTTTATTATCATTATAAAGTGTTATGTAGTGTGCACAACTGTATGTACTGTACTTTCATATGACTGGCAGCACAATAGGTTTGTTTACACCAGCATTACCACAAACACCTGAGTAATGCATTGTGCTATGATGTTACAACATCTCTAGGTGATAGGAGTTTTTCAGCTCCACTATAATCTTACTAGAGGCCTGGTGCAAGAAATTTGTGCATGGGGGTGGGGGTCCCCTCAGCTTGGCCTGCACCCTCTCCAATCCGGGACCCCTCGGGGGATGTCTGACTGCCGGTTTAGGCCCGATCCTAGGTCCGGCAGTCGGACATCCCCCTCACAATCCAGGACCACTGGCTTCTAACTGCTCACCTGCCTGCCTGCCTGATTGTTCCTAACTGCCCTCCCCTGCCAGCCTGATCGCCCCTACCTGCCCTCCCCTGCTGGCCTGATCACCACTAACTGCTCCCCTGCTAGCCTGATTGCCCCTAACCACCTCTCCCTTGGCCCCCGCCACCATGGCTTTGTCCAGATGGAGGACCAGACAACCGGAAGATGTACGGTCGACCTGGTCTAATTAGCATATTACCCTTTTATTATTATAGATGGGACCACTCTTGTGTATGCTCCAACATTGACCAAAATGTTATATAGCACATGACTACACATGGACACTTCTAAGGGCCTATTATTCTGTCTACCATGACCTCCATCCATGGTGTAAAGTTTTTGGCTTTTTTTGTGTGTTTTTTGGTTAATTCTTACCCAAACATATTTTCCCATTGATTTTTAGAGATACTGGAAGGAAGAGGGAGAGACAGAGAAACATGAATGTGAGAGAGACACATTGATTGGTTGCCTCCTGTGTGCCCCAACCAGGGCCAGGGATTGAGCTTGCAACCAAGGTACATGCCCTTGAACAGAATCAAACCCGTCACCCTTCAATCCGCAGGCCAACTCTCTATCCACTGAGCTAAAATGTCTAGGGCCATGCTGTAAAGTTTTAAAGTTACTATCTACAGACTCCAAGCTTCAGAAAATTTCTTCTAGAACTATGCAGTGGGACCCAGATAAAAGTGGCTTATGTTCTCTTGCCTGTGGAAGTGTGGAATGCCTGAAAAATAATTTCAGGAAACCCAAACAGCCCATAATTTGATGAAGTTAAGGCACAACAAGCAAGTCAGCAAACGGATGAAAAACAGGTGACAGGTGCTTCTCTAAGAAGAAACCCTGCACAGGCTTGGTTTCTCTCTGAAGTGAGTAGGAAGTTGAAGCAACAGGAAACCTCCAGGTAGAATTTTAAGTGATGGCACAAAGTTTTCTCCCAAAGTATCCCAGAGATGCAATGCAGTTACATTTAAAGTATTGAGGGAGGTATTTGCAATATTAGGTAGTAAAACACATTGTAAATTTAAAATAGTGAAAACAGGACACTGAGGCAATCATAGATAAAATGTCTTATTACTGACAAAAATCCAGCATAAGAAAAATGGTGTTTAAAAAAATGTGCTAATGCTATTAACATTTGGGTTTATTTTAATTGTATTCCTTTATGGTTATTTCTCTTTTCTATATTTTTAAGAATAAATATTTATTATAGCACAGCATATAGAGCATATTTTATCAAATTGTAAAATCATATGGCAACCATATATACATATACATTAACATGCATACACAAATATATATGCTTTTATTACATTGAAGAATTTAAGTAGGCTTTACTTTGATCTCACTTGTTGAAATTAAAGAATATTAAGGTACATATAACATAAAAGAAAGCAAAGAACAAAGCCTCCCATGGCTAAGAAGATTGGATTGTAGAAAGATTACCATGTATTGCTCAACATTTTAAGTTTCTCTGTTTTTCGTCAAAGCAGATCTGGCAGAGAAACACATGTTTTCAGTTTTGCTCATTGAAATGATAATCTTCATTTTAGAAATCATTATGTACAATCTATGCAAAATGTAATGAGCCAACTGACTCATACTTTGGTGTCATACAATAAAACCTAAACACAAGAAAGTGTAACATCTAGTAAAATGTGCATAAAGCCACGAGGGCTAAGATAAGAAAATGGATAGCTAAGAAATGAAATAAGCACATTCACTGAGGGCAACTGGTAGGTTTTGGAGATGAGCCAAACAAACATAAATTTGTGTTTTTGGCAAGAACACAGTTACATTTATAGGCAAATATAGGATCACATTTGCAGAGCAGTTTTTGTACTTGATAAAAACGTGGAAGTGAAAGCTTCTATGAAGATAGGTGAAAGATAGGCATAAAGATGTGTCAAAATGAAACCAAGGGTCCTTATGACTTTGATTAAATTTAGCTTTAAATTCTAACTCTAAAAATCATCTCTCTCTCTCTCAAATGACACACTGGACCAGATGGATTTAACTGATATTTTCAGAGTATTTAACCCCAGAATATACATTCTTTTCAAGTGTACATAGAACATTTTCCAGGATAGACCACATTTTAGGACACAAAACACTAGTGTCAGTAAATTTAAGGTAGAAATCATATAAGCATCTTCTCTGACCACAATGGTATGAAATAAGAAATCAATTACAAGAAAAAACTGAAAAATACACAAACACATGAAGGCTAATAACATGTTACTAAATAATGAATGGGTTAACAATGAGATTAAGGAAGAAATCAAAAGATATCTTGAGACAAAGGAAAATGAAATCACAACAACCCCAAAATTTATAGGACAAAGAAAAAGCAGTCCTAAGAGGGAAATTCATAGCATTGCAGGCCTACCTCAAGAAACAACAAACATTTTAAGTAAGCAATCTAACTTTACTTACACCTAAAGGAACTAGAAAAAGAACAAAGCCCAAAGTGAGTAGAAGGAGAGAAATAATCAAGATTAGAATAAAAAATAAACCAAATAGAATCTAAAAACAAAACAAAAGATCAATAAAATGAAGAGCTGATTCTTAGAAAAGATAAACAAGATAAATAAACCTTTAACTACCAGGTGTACCAGTTAACAATGCAGATTTTTTTTTTCAATAGATGGAGTTACACATATGTTGATATATATGCGATTTGATATGTATGCTATTTTGTTGTATTGGCAACAAGCTTCAAAACTTCATGTCAAATTTGCTGAAGGTATTAACATCATAGATATTTTTACGCTTAAAAATGTCGAATTTCATGCCAAAAAAAAAAAAAAGAACATTTGTGGGAAGTTTTAATTCATTACTTTATTTTGAAGAAAAGTGCTGCTGAAAGTTATCGTATACTTCGGGAAACTATGGTGAACATGCTCCCTCTCAAGATACTTGTGAACGCTGGTTTAAATGCTTTAAAAGTGATGATTTTGATGTGAAAGACAAAGAACGTCCAGGTCAACTGAAAAAGTTTGAAGACCAACAATTACAAGCATTATTGGATGAAGATGCGTATCAAACTTAGAAACAACTTGCGGAAAGATTAAACGTTGCTCAGCAAACAATTTCTGATCATATACAAGCAATGGGAAAGATTTTAAAGGAAGGAAAATGGGTGCCACATCAACTGAACGAAAGACAAATGGAAAACCGAAAAGTCATTAGTAAAATGTTGCTTCAACGGCACACAAGAAAGTCTTTTTTTGCATCGGATTGTGACTGGCAATGAAAAGTGGATTTATTTTGAGAATCCCAAGTGCATAAAATCATGGGTTGATCCAGGTCAACCATCAACATCGACTGCAAAGCCAAATCGCTTTGGAAAGAAGACAATGCTCTGCGTTTGGTGGGATCAGGAAGGTGTGGTGTATTATGAGTTTCTAAAACAAGGTGAAACAGTTAATACTGATCGCTACCGACAACAAATAATTTGAACCACGTTTTGATCGTGAAATGACTAGAATGTGCCAGAAGACACAGCAAAGTAATTTTGCTTCATGATAACGCACCATCACACACCTCAAAACCAATTAAAGACATGTTAAAAGATCTTGCCTGGGGCGTATTAACCCACCCGCTGTATTCACCAGACCTTGCTCCTTCAATTACCACTTGTTCCATAACGTACAGAGAAGTGGAAAATTGGGTCTCTGAATGGTTTGCCTCAAAACAAGAAAAGTTCTATTGGACACTATCCACAAATTACCTGAAAGATGGGGGAAATGTGTAGCTAGCGATGGACATTACTTTGAATTAAGCACTTTTGATGTTTCTCTTGAAATTATTGTGTTGTCTTTGATTATAAAATCTGCCATTATTAACCGGTACACCTGGTAAACTCACCAAGAAAAAAAGAGAGAGGATTCAAATAAAAACTTGTAAAATCAGAAATAAAAGAGGAGAAATAACAACTACACCACAGAAAATACAAAGGATTAATAAGAAAATATTATGAACAACCATATGCTAACAAATTGGACACTCTGGAAGAAATGGATAAATCCCTAGAAGCATACAATCTTCCAAGACTGAATCAACAAAAAACAGAAAATCTGAACAGACTATTACAATCAATGAAATAAAAGTTGCAATAAAAAATTAGAATTGGTTATGAAACCCATATTGTTCAGATATCTAGGTTAGTAATGCTAACAAACTACCAGGTAGTCAATTACTTCAAGTAGTTAAATTGGTTTGGGTTGTTGAGGTATAACCAGAAACTAGTATGACAATAAAGATTATTATTCAGGAAAAAAAAAGATTATTATTCAGAAGGTCAGACTCCAGTGGGACCATGGAAAATTTGGGGGGCTGGGTGGGGGTAGGGTGGGTAAGAGGTCCTGGTTTTCTGAAATATAACAAAGTCACTGGAAGCAAAAGGAGGAAGATAATTTTTTCCAAAGTCAATAGTATACAAAATTTGAAAGACGGTCTATGTCAGTGGTTCTTGAACTTTTTGGAATTGTTTCACCACTTACGGTGATTAGCACATGATCACATTCATAGTATAGCAACGTTTTCACCAACCTATAAAAGCAGCCATAGGCATCACAGGATTCAAGCAGTTGGCCTTTAGCATGGGTTTCTGCTTGAGAATAACAAATGAGTGCAGATAAATGCTTCCTTTAAAACCCAAGTGGCTAAGATCTGGACTTTACTGAGAAAACCTCCATGTTACTTTGAAGCCAGCTTGAAAAACCAACCAGCTTTTACTTCTTCCTTTCAGCAAGTCATAACCTGCTCCAGAGCAAATCACGGGACCTCTTTTGTTCCATATTCCATCTGACAGACATCTCAATGACCATATGTATCTTTAGCTGTAACCAAAATACATTTTACACATTGCTCAAAATTTGGCAGCACACTCAGGAAACATTTGTGGTACATCCCCATATGCCCCAGCATGCCGGTGGAGGGCAACTGACTCATCTGATCATTTCAGTAACATCAGAGGCAAACAGAAATGTTTGACAAACATGACCTGCAATGTACTTAAAAAAAGAAAGAAAAAGTAAACAAGTGAGCCCTAGTTGGTCTTGATTTGGAGGAGAAAAAGGCATTTATGAGGGAAATAATGGAATATGATTTTGAATGTGAAATGCTCTTGTAGAATTCTCTAGTCTGCATTTTCTTTTAATTGATACTGGAGTGTATCCAAATGTTTATTGTTGGTGTGTATTTATATGGTAGAAGGGTGCAATGTGTGAGCTATGAGAGGATCATGACAGCTGGTAATTTATTTCCAGTTGATTAATATTTTCCAAGTATATTCTTTGAAATATTTTGTTCAAGAGGAATTGAGAAGTTAGATAAAATTCCCTACTTAGAGCTTTGTGGTCAGTGTGAGTTTGAATTCTAGTCCTACAAGGGACTAGCTGTGTAACCTTGAGCATGACACTTATCATAGATAGGCCTTAGTTTTCATAAAATGTATTTTGTAAAATGTAGTTAATTAATAAAGACCTATCTCATAGGGTTACCGAGAAGATTAAGCACTTAGCACAACACAGGACTTGCAAATAATAAGTCCTCAATAAAATGTAACCTGCTATTATCATCCAGCCGAGTTGGACTATATCCAGATATTGAAACCCTTGGAGGCTAAAGAAAATATAAATGTAACTCTGAAATCACATGATGACTAAATTTAGAATATCACAGGTCCTGAGAAGCTTCCATTAGAAGAGTAATTTCCAAGAAACAGTGTGAGAAAGAAACACGTTAAAAAAAGTTATTCGGTATAAAAAAATCTATCATTTAATATAGGCTTTATGAGAGCCCAGGCATGCATATTTTTCCTCAGTTCTTCCACGAAATATTTCCATATATCCTAAGCAAGAGGAAATGTCACTGGGGAGTCTCATGTTTATGTGAAACAAAATGAAGAATATCAGAATAATGATTGCTTACAATAGTGAGTAATTGTTTTCAGAATCCATTTGGCAGGCATCTATTTCCTGTATCCAGGAATATCCAGAAAGTAGTTCTATAATTTACATTTAATACATTAAAAAGTCTAGGAACATACATGGATGTTCTCTTATTTTGCTAAGAGATGTTGAAATACAGGATAAGAACTTGGAATGTTTGAGAAAAGAAAGGCAGATGAACAAACAGGTACTTTGCTGAGAGAAGGGAAGTTAAGCGTGACATAACTGGGATCCAGAAAGCCACTCTGGAGAGCAACACAGTGGAGAGTAGACACCACCAAGGCCACTGGACAGGCCATCAGGTGTCAGACTGGCCCAAGGGTGAGCTTCTTTGTTTGGAATCTAGTCACAAGAGATTTTTCTCTTTCACTTGGATGCTAGCTTTGTTCTTCTTTTACTTATCCATCTTCTACTTACAGGCTATGGAAAAACATCAACTCAAACCTGATCTTTCATTTGCTGGGAAGATTGAAACTTACAAAATAAAATGCCAGTCTCTCTCCCATGGTCAGAGACAATGCCTTTCATAGAACAAGTTCTGTTTAGTTGAGCAATTACCTGCTCTGCTTGTAGCTTCTTAAACATTATGAAGTTGTGTGTGTGTGTGTTTCTTTTAATGAAGCTGACTTAAGAAAATTAGAAAGCATAGTTCTTCATTTCAAAATAAATGTATGTTTTAAAAATGTTAAAATCAGGGTATTTCTGATTAATTTATGTAAATGAGTTCCGGGTCATATAAAGTTTAAGGTTTTATAGGCCTTTTTATTTTAGTTCTTTTTAGAGAGGAAGGGAGAGGGAGAGAAAGATAGAAACATCAATGATGAGAGAGAATCATTGATTGGCTGCCTCCTGCACTCCCCACACTGGGGATTGAGCCTGCAATCTGGGCATATGCCTTTGACCAGAATCGAACTTGGGACCCTACAGTCCGCAGGTTGATGCTCTGTCCACTGAGCCAAACTGGCTAGGGCGATTTTATGGGCTTTTTGACAATTCTGATACTTTTGTATTATAAAGGACATTTTATCCTATAAATTAGTCCAACCTATCCTTAACTATCATGCCAAAGAGGTAAAGATCTATCTTAACATATCAACCAACTATGCAATCCCCAGTGTCCAGCTCCTTGACTTCCAAAAAAAACAAAAAACAAAAAACACAAAGCAAAACAAAACAAAACAAAAAAAAAACAATAGTGGTTCAATCAAATTAGTAATTCTTTACATCAAAACCTGAATTTCCTGTGTTCCTTCTTTTATTAGGAATCATTGCAATACACTTCCCAATTGGGATATTTAAGTCTAAAACATAAAATAAAATAGCACTACACACATTCCTTTTGATGTTCCATACTGACCTTAATGAGAAGTTATTTTTAAAACATTGTTAGTCTAAAATTACTCTAAAGCTAAATTCTAATGTAAAAATGTGCACATGATCTTACATATTCTAGAAGCAAATCTAGAAGCAAATCTTTTTCTGTGGTTTTAATAATTATAATTTACTAGAGGCCCGATGCGTGAAGATTCGTGTAAGAAAAGGCCTTCCTTCCCCTGGCTGCCAGCATTTGGGACCTGGGCCTTCACTCTGGCTGCTGCTTTCCGCCTTCGCTCTGGCCCGGAGCCGCCTTCTGCCTTCGTACGCTGCCCAGAGGCCTGGAGAAGGTGGGGTGGAGCGGAATGCCTGTGTCATCGCCATGGCGATGATGCAAGCATCCCAGCCCAGCCGCCGCCATCTTTGTCACACCAATTTGCATATTCCCTCCTTATTAGCTGTGGGCACTGCCATCTTTGTCGCAAAGTGATGGTCAATTTGCATATTGTGTCTTTATTAGATAGGATATAAATTAAACAAAAACTGTCAATAATTTTTGGCTGTTATAATCACAGAAATTAAAATTTTAAAGTTAGAAAGATTCCATAAAAACACTAAATGCCACCTCCTCTGTTATAAATGAGGTAACATGCTGTGTGGATAACCATGGAAGTGCCTGGACCTTGACTCATCCCAAGACTGAACACACAGCTCAGTAAGCCCAGCTGTTTGGAATTCTTTCATTTGGCTTTCCTTCATGACACAGGCGATAGGTTCCACACCTGGACCAAACCACAGGTGGGATATTGAGTCATTTGATATAAGGGTGATTTTTCCAAGAAGGGTAGAATAGCAACTCCATGTCATGGATTGATCAATAATATAGATGTAAATTGAAATTCTACAGAATCATAGAAGTCTGGACATAAGTTTTTAAATGAGTTAAAATACATTGAGCTGTCAAGAGGAAAGTAAATATTTCTGGATGCCGACCAGATTTCTAATTCAATTCTACAGTTACATGTTGTCTTAGGTTGGGTTCCCCTGGAACTCTGAGACTAGTGTTTAAGGTACAGGAAGCTTATTTGGGAATGATCTTACGAAGCAACAATTGGAAAGTGGAGAAGTGAGACAGGGAAAGGAGGACAACAAATAATAAAGTGTTTAATGAGCAGCTTATCACAGTGGGTAATAGTGACTCAATCCCAATGGAGACCCTTGGGAGATGATGTAAAATAAACTCCAGGGTTGTCACATCTGGGGATGAGGAGGTTGTAGTGTGTCATTCATTGTGGCCTGCCCCCAGAGGTGTTACCTTTTAGCACTTTGGTTTTCCCTCCTCTTGGCTGTAACTAGAGAAAATTCTTATGGATGTGGGTGGCACATACTCAGTTGTATTAGACACTGGCACAGTTCTTCATTTTAAAATAAAAGTATATTTAAAGATAATAATATATGAGTATTTCTGATTCATTTATGTAAAGGAATTGATTAATTAAGACCTCTAGACAAGTGGTGATGCAATGGGGGAATTCTGAATTTACCAGATTCTTGTTAACCAAGTAGATATATTCTCAGAATGTGGGGATTAGGTGACTCTGAAAATGGTATGGGAAAATAAAAATGGGCAAAAATAGGTTCTTCCAACCTATTTATTCAGGTAAAGTTTTAGGTAAACTCTGCCTATAGCATCATGTCTAAACCTGCTGTGAAAGGGAAAACAGTTGTTAGTGCTCCCATCATGCTCTCCCAGGAACGAAGCTAGAACTCATGTCATTAACGATGTGGGTCACATTGCTAGCTCCTCTCGCTCTGATCCATGGCCACTAAATAACCTTCTGATTTTAATTTGGCTTCGCAGTTGAATGGAGTTACAAAGGGAAGAGGTACTAGGCAGAGGATATGGTTGCCTGGTTGCCTTGATCATTTTATTTTTTGTTATATGTAAGTAATATTTTAAAAACTAATCTGAGCCTATACATTTGAGATTGATATTATGATGTTGGTCATGACAATCAAGTTTCTTGGCCTGGATAATGGCTACTTCACCAATATTTTGTGCATCTACTTGTAATACTTCTTTGTGGCTATCTGCTCAGCAATTCTCCGGCATAGCCTCCTCAGCACTAAGCAATGGAGACCTGAGTTTCTGGAGCTGAATTGTAGAATGATGATGTCTCTGCTTGCATTTGTATAAACTCTCTATTCATTTGTAGAAAATCAGATTTTAATGTTGGCCATTGTATCAGTGACTAGAGCAGAATGTTCAGTTAAGTTTAAATCAGTTGGGAAGACATTCAGCTACTTATATGTTCTTCAGAACTCATAGTCCCTTAAAGTGCTTTGTGAAAGATTTTATGGGTTTAAAATATTTGGAAACAACACACACTCTCTATTTAGAGATTCAGAATGTGTATTAGTCTTTAAAGACTTGAGAAGTCTTGAGGGTATCTCTTTAACACAGTGTTCTTTCTTTCCTCCCCATCCCCTTGCCTCTTTGTTTAATCAAACATTTATTAATATCCCTTAGAATACATTTGTGGATTATCATTACCATCAATCTCTTATCCTATTTCATGTTTAAAAGTCATTTAATATTATTAAGATTTGTAATTGGGAAAATTAATCTGGTTTTGCACATTTATAAAGGCTGAATGCATCATGATTATTTACTTTGCCCTGTAATAATATTCAAATCAATTTCTGCTTATCTCCCTTTTACATGAGGTTTGTCCTCTAAGTAACATTCAGTTTACCAAATATGGCAAAAATGCATTTTCATTTCTCACATAGCTAGAAAATCTTTGCAGTATCTGTGCAAATAATTTTCTTCCTAGAATTCCTAGTGTACATCTATTTGCATTGCTCTGTCAATATGCTTGAGTTGCAAATGTAAACATTGAAATGATCTGAAATTTCCTCTAACAGAGAGGTTTCTGCCACTGATAGTCAGAATGTATGTTTTGCTGTGTGAACAATTCCTTTCTTTGTTCACACATTAAGGCTTTGCCAGAGGCAGGTGTTTCTGACATTAATATACAGAATGTTGTGTGCATCTCTTTCATTATCTGGATGGAGAGCAGATAAAAACAACTCTGAAGTCTAAAAGCATAAGCAACTACAAAAGATTTCAAAGACCATACTAGCTGAGGTTCTCCTCAAGTTTACCATATAGCTCCATAACACTGCGGGGAGGAAGGGGTGTTTGTGTGGGTGTGTCATGTGTGTCTATCAGAGAGACAGACAGAAAAGTTTTCCTCATAGCCTTATTTTAAACTAGAGGCCCAGTGCACAAAATTCATGCACAGGGTGGGGGGTGTCCCTCAGCACAGCCTGCACCCTCTCCAATCTGGGACCCCTCGAGGGATGTCCGACTGGCCCGTTTAGGCCTGATCCTACCGGGCCTAAACGAGCAGTCGGACATCCCTCTCACAATCCAGGACTGCTGGCTCCCAACTGCTCGCCTGCCTGCCTTTCTGATTGCCCCTAACCGCTTCTGCCTGCCAGCCTGATCACCCCCTAACCACACCCCTGCCAGCCTGATTGATGCCTAATTGCTCCCCTGCCAGCCTGATTGCCCCTAACTGCCCTCCCCTGCAGGACTGGTCACCCCTAACTGCCCTCCCTTGTAGGCCTGGTCACCCCCAACTTCCCTCCTCTGCTGGCCTAGTCACCCCTAACTGCCCTCCCCTGCAAGCCTGGTTCCTCCGAACTGTCCTCCCCTGCTGGCCTGATCACCCACAGCTGCCCTCCCCTACAGGTCTGGTCCCTCCCAACTGCCTCCCCTGCTGGCCTGATCACCCACAACAGCCCTCCCTTGCAGGCCTGGTCCCTCCCAACTGCCCTCCCCTGCTGGCCATCTTGTGGCGGCCATCTTGTGACCACATGGGGGCAGCCATCTTTGACCACATGGGGGCAGCCATCTTGTGTGTTGGAGTGATGGTCTATTTGCACATTACTCTTTTGTTAGATAGGATGCTACCCTTTTTCTCACCTCTTAAAAGAGACTGGAAACACAATTTTGTAATATACTGTTGACCTTAAACAAATAGACAGATATTTCTCCAGAAAATGGGTTTATTCAAGATCAACAAACAATTGTAATTCAGGACATGTGGTCCAAACGGGAATCACGCACAAGTCCAGAGACACAAAGGAGAGGAACACTCTTCTAGGGACTTGGGAGGTGCTGCTGTACACCATGAGCCCATGGGACAAAACTCTAAGCTTACAGTGCAGTGACTTTTCATTTGCTGAGCGATGGCAGCCTCCCATTGACTAAGCTGTTACCGGGCAAGGAGGAACCTTTACTTCTTCCTGCTGAGGTAGTTAATTAGTATCACTTCATATCTGAGATGCAGGGTATGTCTCTTCCTGTGGGGGTCAAGAGTGTGCATTGAATGACAAGTGTGTCAGAGTTCCATCTTCTAGCCTCCCCTAAATCCATTTTAAATAAGGTTTATAAATTTTCATAATGCTTACTAATACAAAAATTTAAGTTTGAAATATCACAGTGGTTCCATAACTACTGATGCAAGAGTGTTTAAATTAATTCAGTTTATATTCAAGGAAAAAAATGATGGAAAGAGAAAAATATTTGACTGCATACATCTACTTTTCTGAAAATCCTAAATGAAATTTGGGGTGTCCAGAGGAAGCAAAAGAACAGAAAAGGCTCTCAGACTCTCCCAGAGGTTATGTGACTGAATGAAATAGGTGCTTTTACTAATGAGACTCAGGCTTAATCTCAGCTTTAAAAAGAGACTTGTAGAGTCTGTAATAACTCTCCCTAATGTCCTCAGCACTCTCTTTGTCCAATTAGGCATGACTACAATAAATACTTAACCGTATCACATAATTTCTATTTAGCCACATCTCTGAGGAGCTCATAACTGTGTGAATATTTTCAGCCTCCATTATTAATCATGTTTATTAGTATGAAGGAGGGAACAACCATGAAATATCATTCCTATTTAATAGACAAGAGCCTGAAAACTGATTTGCTTGAGTTTATAGCAGGGACCTGAAGTGAATGCAGGTGGATAAAGTAAACTCCGTGACTTGATTAGCCCAAACCTGACTACTGTACTTGTGGGGCCTGGAAGTTGGAAATATGCCAGTGAGGTGTCCTTGGGGGCTACAGGCAGAGACGGGGAATATAAGGAGACAGTTCCTTCCAATATCATAGCACTGCCATGCAACAAGGTGGTCCCGGTGTGGTGTGTGTCTTGAACTATGAGTTCTGGAAATGAAGTAGAGCCCAGTAGGACTGAGAGTCAATGAATGGAGGTAACCCAGCAAGCAAGTTGGATTCACTTGGAAGTTAATTTGTTTCCCACACACGCCTCCTGAAACAAAGGCAGTCTTTCCCTCCTGGTCGAGACAGTGTAGGACAATGAAACTCAGGAGCAGGCACATGGGTGATTTTGTGCTTCTCATACCACATGAAGCTAAAAAGGGAAAAGAGAGGATTAGCTACTGCTACATAAGAAAATGAGGTGCCAATGAAACCCCAAATCTCACTTTTACAGCCTCCAAGAAGTTGCAGTTCAGGACTCCTGCCGAGAAGCAAGCTGGGAATTACGTGAAATTCATGGCGCACATCACAGGTCAGCGCCATGGAGTCTTTTGAGCTTGCTGCTGTACTTGGCATAGTGAGAGACACTTGAAAATCAGAAATGTCTATTTTAAAAAATTACGATTTTTTTTTAAAAGCAGCTTTATTGTAGTGTAACTGATGTACAACAAACTGCAAATATTTAAAGTGTAGAATTTGATGTTTCAATATATGTATACATCCATGAAACCAGCAGTACAATTAAGAGAGTGGCATCTTTACCTCCCTCAAACATTTCCTCATTTCATGAGATCCTGCCCAGAGAATTCTCTCTGTGAACATCTCTGTGTGCAGTGAAATAGACCAAGCAAAGCAGCCAGAAAGACATCAGATACGAAGGAGAGGCTTAGTTCAACTGTATTCAGTCTCTAGCATTCCTCTGAATCGCTGGGAGTCACTGAGGCACTTGGCGGAGAGCAGCAGACAGCCTCTCTGTCAGTCAGCTCTTGTGTTAGTTTCCTATTGCTGCTGTAACAAATGGCCACGCTGTGGTGGCTTAAGCAACACAAATTTATTATCTCACAGCTCTGGAGGTCACCATTCTGAAATGAGTCGCTTGGGTTGAAATCAAGGTGCCAGCAGGGCTGCAAGCCTTCCTGGAGGCTCTGGGGGAGAATCTACTTCCTGGTTCTCTCCAGCTTCTCCAGGCTGCTGGCAGCTACTGGCAGCTGAGTCACTCAGCCGTGTCAGGCTGAGTCCTCGCGTCCCATTGCTCCAATCTCCTCTTCTGTCATTATGTCTCCTTCTCCGACTCTGACTAGGCTTTTGCCTCTCTTTTAGAGACCGCGTGATTACTGGGGCCTATCCAGAAACCCAGGCTAATCTCCTTCCCTGAAGGACAGCTGATTAGCAACTCTCACTCCATCTGCCACCTTAATTCCCCTCTGCCATGTATCGTAGCCTGCTCATAGGTCTGCGGACTAGGATGGGGACATCTTTGGGAGACCTTTATTCTGCCTAACACAGTTCTATAGATACCCATCTCCCCACCCACTCTGTGTGGTCTCTGTATAGTCATGGGTGTTTGTTCATTTGTACTATGTGAAAGTTAATTCATACCTTGGATTACTCTTGCTTTTTTATGTTTGTGAAGTATTTTCACACATCTCACCTCTCAGTTCTTAAGTATGACAAATCCCCATTCTACAGATGAAAAATGAAGCAAAGAGGGGCTGTACCAGTATGTGGAACTGGTGGCAGTGCTGGAACTGAAGTCCACTTTGTCCCTAGATCTGGTGTTCCTTCTGCTATGTAACTCTACCTCTCCTACATATATAATAATAATCTATATAAGTACATATAGACACATTTATTTACATATATTTATAAATGCATACACACAACCTTGGTCTGTTCATTGATGAAGTGGGAACAATGCTACTTCCCTCTCGGGGCTTTGAAAGAATTAAAGAGAAAAGATATTCAGTGTCAGACACCTAGATCAGAGAAAGAAACTGGTGTATTCATAACTGAATTTTGCATATCCCCCTTCACACTCCCTCCAACGTTTTGGTTTGGCTAAAACAATGTTTAAAAATTAGGATTTGATTGACTTTAGGAGGTCTCATAATCTCTAGGACCTGCCAACCTCTAGTGTTTTATAACAAGCTGGAATCAAGACTTTTTTTTTGAATCATGACTTTTATTACCTGCTTGGGCCCTGTAGGTCCATAAATTTGTATCCTTGAAATAAGTCAGCAAGGAGAAATGAAAAAACCACGAGTATTTTGAGACAGCAATTCTTTCTAAACATCCACAAGCATCCAAACTCATTGGTTAAGGAACAGTGCATTAGGTCAGTGGTCAGCAAACTCATTAGTCAACAGAAAGGCAAACCACATGTGGCTCGCAAGCTGCAGTTTGCCGACCACTGCATTAGGTTATACTCCTTTTCTCAGGCAAATCAGAAACCAGTTAGCGGAAAAAAATAATAGAGAAACCCCAAACATCATAAGTTTGTTTTTGGGGGAAGAGAGGCATGTAATTGCTAAATTCTTTCTTTAAATGCTAAAATAGATAGTCTGTTCTTCAACTGAGAGCAGATCTCAGACCCAGTCATCTGTAGTATCACACTACATCAAACTATTCTCTCTTATTTTTTCCTCCGGCTAACTAAAATTCAAAATCCTGCTGTACTGCTACTCAATGGTCTTCCGGAATTGTAGGTTAGGCTTCTTTGACAGAGGAAATTCTCTTCACCTTTTCATCCCTGCTGAGGAGGTGAAGGTCAGACATGGATAAAAGCACTGCTGGCCTTAGGACAGGATTCTGGTGCTTAGAATAAAAGCAATGAATTGTTCCTTCATGTACATATCTTTTATAATGTAAATGATTCCAGGACTGAGGGAGAAATGTATAATTTGAAAAAGAATAAATGATACTACATGAGTAATTTGCATATTATTCTTCTGCAAACTATATATCTATTTTATTACTAAATGAAGAAAAGATGGCCCCACGAAAAGACTTAAAATTCATGCACAAAACATTTTCACTTATAGTTCAAAGTTATCTGGAGAAGCAGCAATTATTTTGTGATTAAAAAAAATTAGTATAAAACTTATCCACAGGAAATGGGTACTCTACTAAAGAGAATTAGCAGAAAATCAGATGCTGAGTGACTATATAAATAATTTTTCTTCTGACTTTTGTAACTAACCTCTCCTGCAGGTAATTTGTCTTAGTTTGGGCTATTTTCCTCTCTAGAGTCATGTTTGTGTGTGTGTGTGTGTGTGTTTTAATTTCAAAATAAGGAATGTATTTTAGAAATAATGATAGTAATAGTCATAGAAGAGTGGACTATTTTTTTAAAAAGCAATAAATTCCAAAATTGTTCACAAAAGATAACTGGTTTGAACAATAAGATGCTTATTTCCAGGCAACTTAAAATGAAATTTAATAAAAGATATTATTATTTACTAATTATTGTATTATTGTCCATGTGAACAACTGTAAACCTACTTTTATTCCATTTTTATTTAGGAAAAGAAATTGATTACATTAAAAACCATTTCATATACTGTCTTAGAATAATGTCTATTTTTTACGTTTTGACACATCTGCTCCTGACTTCCCACTAAAAAGAGATGGAAACTTTCAAGGATACGGAAAACCACTGCTGCCTGACATGTTATTAATAGAATTTGGGGATAAGATCCACTAAGCATGAGATAATGGCCAGCCTATATTTACCTTGTATAACCAAGCAGAGTCACCTACTTGGGGAAAAAAAAGTAGCGGTGGATGAAGAGGTATTTTATTTATTCCCTATTCTCTGACCTGTATTTTAGGAGCTAAGAATTTGAACCATGCACAAAACTGAACAACAGTCCCCTAATTCAATTGTAAGTATCATAGGGCAGGAAATAGACTTTTTTTTTTGAACACTTTATATCTAGGACCTACTACAATACCCAGAATATACAGACTGAAGATTTCTGAATGAATGAATAAAAATACTAGTAAGAACTGAAACCCAATAACTAGAAGAACATTGATAAAAATTAAAAAGAAGCAAAAAAAAAAAAAAAAAAGTGCTTGGGCTTAAATAAGATGTATGGCTATGGATTGAAAGCTACCTGTTAGTCTGAGGCAAAATCAAGAGACTCATACCTACAGATATTCCAGGATTTTTTTCTAATTTCAAGAATAAAGCAAAATACTTAGAAGGATTTAGGAAAGGCAGCCTTTTTCCAACTTTTCAGCATGGAGGGAGCAGACATTGCTGAGGGGCATCCTAGATTGAAGCTGTTTTGGAAAGGGCAGCTAAATTTAACTTGCCAGGAAGATAGAAGAGCGACATTTATCTGAGAGCTGTTCTATACTCACATAAATAATGGTAGTTTGGTCACAGGGAAGCTCCTGGCCTACGACTTAGAGACCATGTTCTAGGCTCAGGTAAGTATTAATTATGTTAGGGGCAGAAATAGAAAATTGGGGACCAGCTACAATAATAAGAAATATTAACCATGCTCTGTTAACCGTGATGGTTCTGTTCTGATTAGAGAAAGCACATTCTAACCTGGCTGAGAGTTGTATGCCCTGGGATTTAGGAGCTAACATCAGAATGCAGACCCTCGGCCTATCATTATAGAAAGATTTACAACCTCGGTGGCTGAAACAATCTAGCCCTGGAGGCATCCGTCCTTTGCAAACCCCAGCCCCTATTTGCCTGTAATCTGGTGCCAGAGGTGCCTGGAGGCACCTGTCCTCTGTGACCCTCCCCGCCCCCCAACACACACACACTTCTGCCCTTATTGCCTGGAATCTGGTCCTGGAGCACCAGAAGGAGCCCTCTCTCTGCAACTCCCTACCCACCCTCCCCAGCCCACATTACTTGTAACCTGTAATGATTATACTGCGCCTACTTTCCCATGCCTGTTATTCCTACTTTCCCACGTAATCTTTGTCCTTCCACCCAATATAATTAAATGGTTTATGGGGAGAGGCAGAGCAGATTTTTGTGGATGACCTGCTGCTCTCCCATTCCCATTAGTGGAATAAATGCTTATATATGATTCAACCCTATCTCTGCTTAATTGGCTCAAGTAGTGATGGGCAGCAAGGACCTCTTGGTTGTCCGGTTACAATTACACATGTCATTTCTTGGACTTCAAATTTTTTACTTGCACGTTGAAGAGTGTAGATTCCTAAGGGTGTCAACTTGGTAGCCTGTTAGCTGAATCCAGTCTACATCTGTGTTTTGTTTGAAAAGGATGAAGTAAAACTGTCTATTTGTAGAAGATGTGCTAATGTACCGAGAAAATCCAGATGAATCTATAAGCAAACCACAGTAGCAGAACTACTAAGTGAGTTTTGTAAGATTGTATGTGTCAAGGTCTATTTAGTAAAATAAATAGTATTTTTACGTTCTAGCATTGACCAATTGGAAATAAAAGAAAAGACATAACAGCATTAAAAAACATCCCCATCAAACTCTAAGGAATAAATTGAGCGAAAGTTTACAAGACAGGTACACTGAAAATGACTAAATGTTATTTAGAGAATTTAAAGAAGCGCTAAATAAAAAGATATGCTCATGGAGGTTACGGGCGAGTCTCCCTGGGATGTGCCACCCTGACATGCAGATTATTTCAAGCTGAAAAGAAATAAAGCCCAACAAACTCAGGAAGAGCTGTGGGCTTTGTTTTTGCAGTCCCCTTTCCTTCTCTTTAAGATTCAGGTAGGAAAACTTACTTTGGGATGGGAACCTTAGCATAATCGCCTTAGCACATTTGAATTAAGTATGGCAGATAGGAAGGTTCCATGTAAAAATCTGTTCATTAGATTCTCCCCTGCCCCATTGTTTCTGAGTTGCCTAGTAAGAATTTATTTGTCATTTTTCTCAGCTGCTTGTGAATTGCCTATTAGCTCTTTGAAATCCCAGACTCTTTCCTCCCTTTTTTTTTCCTTTGTCCAAGATGACAATATACACCTCATTTTGCTTCACTGTCTTGCGAATTTTCAGGCTTTTGTGAATTCCCTTTGAGCACATACTAAAACTTAATTTTCTCCTCTTCATTTGTCTCTGTTAAATTGATTATTAGCCCAGCTAGGAGAACTTAGAAGGTGGGAGGAAAATTATTTTTTTACACACCCACATCTTCATAAATTTAAAAAGCTCAGTATTTTTAGATGTTGTTTCCAAATTTATCTATAGATTCAATCAAAATCCTAGCAGACTATTTTGTAGAAGTAGACAAGCTGATTCTAAAATTCATATGGAAATTCAAAAGAACTAGAATAGCCAAGAAACTCTTGAAGAAAAATAATTGGAAGACAACTTAATTTTGAGATATAACATAAAGCCAACATTAAGTCAGTGTAGTATCAATATAAGAATAGACAAACAACTCAGCAGACAGAATAGAGAAGTCAGAAATAGATTCACCCACATATGGCAAAATGAGTTTCAATAAAGGTACCAAAGAAAGTAAGCAGGAAAGGAAAATATTTTCAACAAATGTTGCTGGAAAAACATGGTATTCTTTAGAAAACAACAATAAAAGCAAATAAAAAAATACAAGCTCGACACCCTTCCTAAAACCATACATAAAAGTTAATTCAAAGCAGCCCATAGACCTACATGTAGAATCTAAAAGGACATGGCTTCTGGAAGAAAACGTAAGAGGATACCTTCCTGACAACAGAGTAAGCAAAGATTTCTTAAGATACAGAAATCATTAACCACAAAAGAATAATTGATAAATAGGACTCTATCAAAATTAAAAATCTCTCGCCCGACTGGTGTCCCTCATTGGTTAAGCGTCGACCTATGAAACAGGAGGTCATGGCTCAATTCCTGGGCAGGACTTGATCCCTCGGGATCAAGTGTGGGGTGTTCAAGAGGCAGCCGATCAATGATTTTCTCTCATCATTGATGCTTCTATCTCTCTCTCCCTCTCCCTTCCTTTCTGAAATCAATTAAAAAAAAACAACTAAAAAAAAAAAAATCTTTAAAAAACCCCACAAGACAAAACAAACAAAAAATTAAAAACCTCTCATTAAAAATTATTCTTGAGAAAATGAAGAGGTAAGTGACACATTGGGGTAAAATATCCACAATACATATATCTGATACATGACTTTTATCCAAAATATAAAGTGAACTTCCAAAAAACAAAATTAAAAAACAAACAAACAATACATATTTGACATGTACTTTACAAAAGACATTTAATTGATAATAAGTATATAAAAAAGAGAGCAACCTAATTAGTAATTAGAAAAATGTAATTAAAACTGAGACAGGCTGGTAAGCAAGGACAAGCGGAATAGGAAAAATGATGTAGATAGTTCAATAGCAGTTTGCCGCCATCTAGTAAAACCTATCTTCCCTAAACCAGAAACACCTAAGAGCAAATGGCTTGCATTTCTCCCCAAACAGAGGGTACATAGCTTAAATCACTCTATTCAGGGAGAGGCAGATAGCACATTTCCAATTAGTGCCATTTGCCAACCACACCCAAGGACAGATGAAGTTAAGAGAATAAATCTCATTTTGGTATCGCAGCATAAAGCTGATGAATATTCTATTGATCCTCCTCTATGACATACCCTAAATACCCAGCCTTTATTTATTTATTTTTTGTTAATCCTCAACAGAGGATATTTTTCCATTGATTTTTAGAGAGAGTGGAAGGGAGGAGGAGAGACAGAAACATCGATGTGGATTGGTTGCCTCCCCCATGCACCCCTATGAGGGCTGGAGATGGAGCCTGCAACCGAGGTACATGTCCTTTGAGAAGGCTGAAAAAGGTTAATTCCAATATAACCCTGATATTTGGGGGCTAGCAATCTGCATCTGTGCCAGCAAGCCCAGTGTACATTCTTGATAACCTATAATTAAGTCATTGCCTCTTTCCCAGAAACTGGTCTGTTATCTAAATACAGAGGCCATAAAACTGTGAACAGTGAACTGCCCCAGAGGGTTATTAACACTGGCTGGCCAGACCATCAGATATGGCCTGGAGACCCCCAACACCTGGGGGCCTTCTTGCAAAGCCCACGAAAAGGACCAGAAGCATAATCCATATTTGTGAGACAAAGACCCCAGAAAGATATAAAAGAGAAGCCCCCTGCATGTTACTTTACTCAGATTTCGTAAGTCATTCCGCTGAGTCCGCAGGCATATTAAACAGTGTAACTCCTATTCTCTAAAAGCATTGCTTGGTTTTTCTCTGGTCTTCTACAACACTTGACTGGAGTCCAACCTTGGACCCTTTGGTCTGCAGGCTGATGCTCTATCCACTGAGCCAAACCAGCTAGGTCTAAAACCCCCCAGCCTTTAAAACCCCTCAAAAGGAAAGTCCAGTGTGTGCTCTCTCCCAGGAGCACACCATGCCTCTCCTCCCCGCCCCCCCCTACCCCCTGCCAACTTCTTCCTCCACAGGCATGCATCTGCTAAACTCTAAGGGATCCCACAAAGCTTACAACCAGGGCAGCAGTCTGTCCCAGACAAACCCTCTGAATCTGTGCCCAAGGTCCCTTTTCTTGGACTTCTTAGTGAGTCAGAGCAGACCAGTCTAGGCACATATCCCAGCCCTTTCTTAGTTCACTGTCCCCAGCTTTAATAAACATCCTGTAAAATTCACCTGGACTCATGTTGTGAAATTTTTCCTGCACGAAGTCAAGAACCCACACACTACTGGCTGGCTCTAGGCAGACCCACCAAGGGCCAGGTCCCCTTTCCAGTAACAAGACCACAAGAAGGTACCAGTTCTCACCCACAGAATGGATTAAATTAAAAAGATCATAGTGTTAGGTCACTGAAGGAGGAACACATGAGGCCAGAGTGGTGAGGGATTACGAATTTATTCGATCATCCGCACACCAGGTGGTGAGCCTGGATGGCTTCAGCCTCCAGTGAGGGGAGTCAGTTTAAAGGACTTTTGGCAGGATTTTTCTGGGTGGAGACTTTCTTTATGCATACCCAGAGGGGAGAGAATGGAATGTGGTCACCGAAAGTGAAAAGTGGTATTCAGCGAAGGGAATGTCCATAGTGAAATGACCTGGAAAGCCAGTTCCTGGGGGAAGGGTATCAACTCAATTGCTCCATCAAACCTAACACATAGTAAGTATTGCTAATGGTTTGGATCAACCGGAACTCTAATACATTAACAGTGACAATGTGTAATGATGCAACCACTTTTGGCAAATGAGATTTTTTAAAAATAAAGTTAAACATACTAGTATATCTTTCCTATGACTCAGAAATTATACCCAAGGAAAATGAAAGCATATGTCTACAAAGAATTGTACCAGAATGCTCATAATAACTTTGTTTCAAATAAACGAAAACTGAAAACAGCTCAAATGTTCATCAACAGAAAATGAATAACTTGAGGTGGGAAGGAGAAATAGAATAGTGGGGACTAGCTATAGTTATAAGAAATAATAATGTAAAAAAAAAAACAACACATTGAAACCTGTAAAAAAATTTTTGTGAGTTTATTTGAGCCAAACTGTCGACATATGCCGGGAAGCAGAACCTCAACAAATTGAGATAATGCTCCAGAGAATGGTGGGTTACATCTGTATTTATACATTGCAATCAAAGGAAGGGACATAGGTGGGTTACATGAAATTCACTGGAGATAGATTAAGGAGGTGGGAGAAAGCAAAGCGGGGGAAACCCCTGGGATTGGATAAAAAGTAAAATGATGGACACATACTTAGGTGGGTACAGAAACAATAACATGATAATGAAGGAATTTGTGGTATCTGTCCTGGTGCCCAGTACATTTGGTTGTGCCCCAGGGGTCCAGAAAAAGGGAAGTTACAAGTTACCCAGACACTTCAAGGGTATGTTGTCATAGATGCAGAAAGACAGACAGGCTCAGTTAAGGTAAAGGTTGACCTTGTCAGTGAAGATACCGGCCTAGGACGTAACGGCCCACCATAACTGCTTTTAGTTAAATTTAATTTCAGACCATCCTTTGTGGTTCTCTGAGTTTGCAAGACCGCCATGCACGCCTCCCCTGAGCTTGTCAGGTCAGCATGTGGCCCCTTTCGTCCACAGTAATCATGCTCTGTTACTCGAGATTGTTTTGTTCTGATTAAAGAAAGCACATTCTGACCTGGCTGGGAGTTGTACACCCCAGACCTGGGAGTTAACCTCAAAATGTGGTTCATTCTCCTTATCCCAGAACTGCCTGTCAAACAATGGAGTCCTTAGGCATCCCCCCTTGGCAATCCCCAGCCCGAATTACCTGTAATCTGTAACCATTTTACTTATTTTTATTCCTTTTGCATACCCATTCTTACTCCTTTTGCCTACTTCTCCATGTGATCTTGGTCCTTCTACCCAATATAAGCACTGGCTAATGGGGGTGGGGGTTATAGCAGATTTTTATAGATGGCCTGCTGCTCTCCCATGCTGCTGGCAATATTGGAAAATAAAAAGGCTCATATATGATTCAACTTGTCTCTGCTTAATTGGCTCAAGTAGTGAAAGGCAGCCCAGATCCATTCGTTGTCTGGTTTCATAACCAAATTGTAAAATAGTCACATAATGGAATTTACTTACAGATTAAAAGAGCCCTAGATATACACAATATGGATATATCTGTAAAGCATTGTGTTGAACAAAATAAACCAGACAGGGTATAACCTTATGATTCTATGTATTTTAGTTCAAGAACAGTCATACTATTCTAGAACTGGTGTTGGCCAACTTTTCCTGTAAAGGGCCAGATAATAAATATTTTAGGCTTTGTGATAATAAATTTTCAGTATCTATATTCTTTTATGTTGTCTTGAAAGCAAACAAGAAGTTTCTGGATCACAGGCAGACTATTATTACATGCAATCACTGTATAGGTCCCACTTCCCGTTTTCTCCCTCCAGGCTGATGTAATGAAAAACAACAGTTTAGGCCTGAAGTACAAAAAGGAAGTTTTTGTACCACTGGAAAACCCCAGAGTTATGAATCTGGGAGTTTATATGGAAACTGCTATACATCTGTCCTTCATTCCTCCTGAGAGAAGGAAATCAGTCTTATCTCCCTAATGTAAATAAATCTTTATTGGGAAGGAAAATAGGAAGGTTCCTATTTTACAGTCCTTTGAAATGAAAACCAATGGCTCCCAGTTTCATCCTTCTTTGAAATGTAAATATATGCCCTTCCAAGGAGAAGAGTAAATGTTTCTGTGGGACACAAGGAGGCAATCTCTATCTTTATGGCATGTCAATTTCCATTGCTCAGGAGGCTGGGTGTCCGCAAGAACACTTACAAATCCAGAAAAGACTGACTTTCCCAGTGCAGGGTCATAATGTCTCCGTCTCAACCATTCAGCTTCACCCTTGTGGCATGGAAGCAGCAAGCAGTACAGGTACATTAAAAAAAAATGGGTTTACACAAACAAACCAGCTTTAACTGGCCAACCCCTGTTCTAGAATGGTCTCCTCAGGAGTGCTGTTTATTGGCTGACAAGGAGGGGAGGGAACTTCTCAGAGTGGTGGAAATATTCCTCATTTTGATTTCAGCAATGGTTATATGGGTGTATGTAGTGTTAAAACTCATCAAACTATGCTGTTCAGGTCTATGCATTTTATTTTTGTAAAATTAACCTGATTTCAAAAAAAATCACTATAGACTCCTGTAGCCATTAAAAATGGAATACTATGAGCAATTTTATGCTCCTTAATTCAACAACCTAAAAGAACTGGACCAATTTCAAAACCATGAACTGCCAAAATTCAACCAAGATGAAATAATCTGAATAGCTATATAACCATTAAAGAAATTGAATTCATAATTTGAAAGTTCCCAAAGAAGATATCTCCAGGACAAAATGGTTTCACTGGAGAATTCTATTAAGTGTTTAAAGAAAAATTAACATGAATTCTACATGGACCTCATTCAGAATACAGAAGAGTAAGGAACATTTCCAACTTGTTTTACGAGGCCAGTATTAACCTCATAACAAATCACATTAACGCAGTACAAATTCTAAACAAAGCAAAACTACAGACTGATATCCCTTATAAATATAGACATAAAAAGTCTCTTAACAAAATATTAGCAAATAGAATTCTGATATACCTAAAAAAGTGTTATATATCATGACCAAATTGATTTTTCCCCCTGAGGATGCAAGAATGGTTTAACATTTAAAAGTATATTGAGGTGATCCACCCATATCAACTAAAATCTAGATCTATAAAACTTTCAGGTTATCTACAAACCAGTAAAAATCAATCTGCCCTCAAATTTTACTTTTCAACATTGAGTGCTGATGAAGTTTTCTATTAAATGGTAAATAAAAGTAATGTTAAGAAATGGTAAGAAATAGTAATGTTAATGTAAAAAAAACATTAAAACCTGTAAAAACTTTTTGTGAGTTTATTTGAACTAAACTGTTGACATATGCTGGGAAGCAGAACCTCAATGAATTGAGATAATGCTGTAATTATCTAATTATCTAATTTGAATTCTTACATAAAATATACATCCTTATTCATGTGTGCACAACATGCATATCTACTACTACATTCAAATTTTAAAAAAGAAGAAAGGAGATATCTATCTATCGATCGATAAGATTTTTCCAATCCTCACCCAAGGATATGTTTTTATTGATTTTAGAGAGAAGAAGGGAGAGAGAGAAAAACATTGATGTGAGAGAAACATCGATCGGTTGCTCCCTGTACATCCCCTGACCAGGGATCGAATCCACAACCTAGGTATGTGCCCTGACTGGGAATTGAATCTACAACCTTTTTGGTCTATGGGACCATGCTCAAACCAATAAGCCATCAGACCAGGGAGAAAATATATCTTTTTAAATGGTGGTATTTCTAGATAGTAGAATTACATGTGGTTTAAATTTTCATTTTAAAATATATTTCCTACAATAGATCTGAATATTTAGATTAATGAAAAAAGTTAAAAAAAAAAAAGTAATTTGAAGAAAGACGCATTGGTATTACCCCTAAGTAATTTTACTCATCTCTTTTTTTTCAAATCTTAAAAGTTATTCAAAATAAACAATTCTAAGAAACACGAAACTGTTTTCACAGATAATTGCCTTTAAATTTATGCCTAAAGGACAATGTGTGAGGCATTTGATGATTCCAGCTTTAACGACTGACCACCAAAACAGGTTTAAACAGATTGCAAAATGAATTAACATTGACATATTAAAAAAATGATAAAATCTCCCAACATGAGCTGCTGTGGTCCAGCCATAAGGAATTACCCTTTAAAAGTATATCTTAAAAATACCAACTTTCCATTATGACAAGTTAGGTGCCTTCCATAGATAGATGATATTATGAAAATAAAAATGAAAAGTACATCAGTGGCCATTACTAAACTAATAGTTCAGCATTAATATAACAATGTCCAGGAATCAGATGTAATTACAGCAAAAGCCCCATGGCTTAGATATGCCACTGGTTTCTTAAAAAATCAATCTGAAAATCAGAAGTAGTGAGTCCCAGGGCATCTTTACCAAACAAAAAATTATATTTTCATTAACAATAACACATCAATTTATATTTTGAATGAGCACCAATGAGTAAAGCATATATTTAATGTCATAGCATAGAATCCCAGACATCTCTCATTCCTGGTTAATGTGTAATATATTTTCAAACAATTCCAACTCCCCCAATTTTAAAATTATAGATGTGACTTTTAGTCATTGAATGAAGAAAGACTAACAGAAAACTAACTCTGAAAGTCTTTCTTTTGTGGGTCTTAGAGGAAGTACACACACATACCTGGAGTCTGAGTGTTAGCATCTCTGCTTATCCACAGTGGAGGGGGAGCTGAGAAGCAGAGGGAGCAAAGGGAAGGGGCCGCTTGAGAGTAAGAGTCTGATGTATGAATTGACACACTCCTCCTCTACTGTCTCTTTCTGCTTTGAACTCTTATTTATTCCACTGTAGAAATGCTATCCATCCTATATAATAAAAGGGTAATATGCAAATAGACCAAATGGCAGAACAACCGAACAACCAATCAAAGTGTAATATGCTAATGATATGCTAAGGCTGCTCAACTGCTTGCTATGACGTGCACTGACCACCAGGGGGCAGACAGTCGACTGGTCGACCAGTCACTATGACGTGCACTGACCACCAGGGGGCAGATGCTCTGACTGGTAGGTTAGCATGCTGCTGTGGTCCAGCCAATCAGGACTGAGCGAGATGGGCCGGACATGCCCTGGAGCCCTCCCGTGGTTCCTCCCAGCCCGATCGCGCACCGGTGGGGTCCCTCAGCCTGGCCTGCACTCTCTTGCAATCGAGATCCTTCGGGGGATGTAGGAGAGATGGTTTCAGTCCGGTCCCGCAGGCCACTCCCCTTGGGAGAGCACCAGACACAGGGCTCATGGTTGGTGAGTGCTGCTGTGGCAGCACAAGCCTCTCCCAATCGGGATTGATTGGACGTGAGCCTGTAGCAGGCACAGTGGGGCTGGGATGAGCAGGAGCGGCAGGTAGAAGCTGCAGGCGATGTTGAACTGCGGATTTCGGCCAGATCCCTGCAGGCCACCCAGAGGGACCCCACCTGTGCATGAATTCATGCACTGGGCCTCTAGTAGTCTAATAAAAATAATATTAACATAGGCTGAAACTGTTCTAGGTTCCCCACTGCATCACAGGGTGCAAAACTAAATTCCACAGATTCCCTTGCCAGCAGGATTCCAATTAAAATCTACCATTGAGAAGCACTTGCATGAGATTTGTAGGGAGAGAAGAAAAGCTGCATAATTTAGCTTTAGACAGACCTCAGGCAGATGTAGAGGTAAGGTTTTACCTTTGGCATTTTGACATCTTCCCGAGTTTAAGCCGCTTTGATGCTGCAGTCCTTTGGTGGTGACTTACCTGCAATTCTTGCACATTGAGATTTCTCAAAAGAAGCCTTCCTGGCCTTCAGTTCAGTTGTGTGGACCTTTAACTCCATGTTTGATCGACAGAGCAGCAATTTCATATGATTTGACCTAAAAACAATATACAATTTTAAATTATTTTCAGCAAAAATGTAAGAATAACACTGTCAATCCCCCAAATTGGCCAAAATTCAATATTAAACAATAAATGGGCTGGGAAAGTATGTGCCCTTTTCACATGGAAAACTATATTGATGAAAGATGTAATTCCAGAGTCCCACACATACCCTTATTTGGCCTCGCCAGCTCTTGATGAGCTTGGCTCATTCATCTTCTACTGGCACATTCAGTCTTACCCTGGGCTCTAAAATAGCCCAGGCTTGATGGAAGATGGTTTTAGTCACAAACTCATACTTTTTTGCACAGACACTCTGCACTTCAAATACTGAACCAGTGACTAGTGACCCACTTTTTCCTTAATTGTCCCCCTCTAATAAATCTGAAACCTGATCACTTCTTGAGGCTCAATAGCCATGAGCCAAATCACATGGTTTTGGGGTTTGTCCACAAGCAGCAGGACCTCAACAAGCATCACTTTGCTCTGCTTGACTATCAGGACACTGCTTTCTTCATTCTGCATCCCGTGGTGTTGATGGATGCATTGAATGGTGACTAAAGATATGTTATGCTATTGTGCACAGTGCCTGCCATACTTCATTAATGTTGAAAGAAAGAATAAATAAAAAATGAAAGATTGGTCAGAGCAGGTCTAGATTAATGGGAACTCAGTGTAGGAACCTAAAAATATCTAGAAAGAGCCTTTTATACAAATTTACCTCAGAGATGTAGGTCATGTAGGCACTTAGTCAAGGTTAAGCCCAAGTCTTTGCCTGCTTGGTCAAAATGGATTCAAGATAGAGGCTAATTTTTTTTCCCCATGAAACAATACAGACTTGGGCAGACAATCTCCAGTAGGTAAGAATGGTCTTCATCCACAGTCTTAAAGTTGGCTGGCTCAGCACCCTCTACCCCGCTTTGAAGCTTGCAGAAGAGAAGAAAGAAGTGGAAATAAGCCAGCTTCTTTTTTTTTTTGACAACTTGACCCAGAAATTACATATATGGCACTTCTGCTCATCTCCCAATGCCCATCATAGAACCACACACATCTTCAAGAAGAAATTTCTAGTGGTAATGCCATGTGCTAAGCTAAAACTCAGGGGTTATATTACAAAAATGAAAAAGAGAGAAATTGTTATTGGAGGGCAATTAGCAGAGTCCTGCATATATTGAACTCAAATTCAGCCCTAGGTGGAATCAAAGGCTCTCTTGTTTGTTTCACTGTGCTATGCTACTTTCCCATCTTATAAGTTATTATATATATAATAACCTATATATAATAACCTTATATATATAAACTTTAAACAGAGATGCAATGTAATCAGATTTTCATTTTTGAATGAACACTTGGGAGAAATGAGAGAAAGACAGAAACATATTAGGAGACAGTGGTAAAAGTTAAGGCAATAGATGATGGCTTAAGCCAGCATTTCTCAGTCCTTTTGGTTTTAGGATCCCTTTCCACTCTTAAAAACTATTGAAGATCTCAGAGAGTTTACAATTAATGGGTTATACCTACAAATATGTACCATATTAGAAACAAAATATGAGGAAATTTTAAAACACAAGAGCATACAAACACATATTCTATTGTCATGACAGCAATGCGGTCACCACCTATCACATGGCTTCTGGAAAAGTCTGCAGAATACTTGGGAGAAGGTGAGAGTAAAATAGGCAAATAATATCATAATATTATTATGAAATCATCTTGACCTCACAGACTCCTTGAAAGAGTCCTGAAGACACTCCCCCTCTCCAGGGACCCCTGGATTATACTTGGAGAACCACTGACTTAACCTAAGGCCATGTCCGCAGAGATGTCAAAGAGAAATAAGTTTAAAGACCTTAACGAAGTAGAAATGACTTAGGAACAGAAAAGGATTTAGTGACCTCCTTCAATAAGATATAATTTACATACACAAACTCCCTTCAACATCAGTTATTATTTTGAAGTTAACTTTTAAGGAGCTCTGCGCTAAGTGCTTTAAGTACTTAATTTTATTTAATCCTCACCTAAAGTCTATAATATGGTGCTATTAAGTTTTCCCACAGCCAATGTGTATAATGAATAGTGTGTAATTGTGTGTAGTAAACAATGTATAATTTTCTGACTACCCAGAAACAAAGTTCTTTTAAGGCAAGTGAAGCTTTTGGCTAATACTTCAAAAATTACCCTGTGCCTCCAGGGCAGGTTTTTCTTTTTCATAACAAGCCTGTAAGACTCTGATGTCCATGGCTTCTTCAGTGAATTGGTTTCTGTATTTTTCTTGGTTCTAGTTCTGACACTATTCCTGTTCTGGTTATTCAACAGTGCTTACTGCTCAACGCCTGTTCCATCTGTTTCTCTTGACTCTATCTTTAACCTGGATTCCAGTCTTGTTACTCAGCTAAACTTAGTTTCTCAACACCTGTTCTAACTTTCTTCCTCTTTAGAACCACCCTATTTCAGTATGTAAACTGATTTTCTTATATTCCAATTAGGAATTTGTTCTACTCTCAGATATTGTGGATTTTTCTCTGGTCATTATTTGCAAAGTGACACCACAACCATCCACTGCTCACAGAGATCTCAGAGTTAAATCTTTGGTTTTGGTCTTAGCCTTTCTGAGCCTGATAGTGGAGATGGGATATTCCAGGAGGTGAAAATGGGCCAAGAGGTGTGGGTCCCATACATGAAAAAAATTGCTTCTTTTGACCCCTAGGAATTGCCTCCAGTATTTAAGGTTTCTGTGTTTGCCTGTTTTTTTTGTTTGTTTTTTTGTTTGTTTGTTTTTTGCAAAGGACACGAGCCACAGTTATATGTTGTAACTATAAGGTTTATTATGAAGATAAGATGGTGCTAAATGCTTAAAGTCATGGTGTTAGCTGGAGAAAGCTTTCTAGAAGCAGTGTTCCTATATACGGTTTAAGAAAAGTAGGCATTTCATTAGCTTGCCACAGGAGGGAAGTTATTTAGAATACTTGCAATTTTATGGCAATGGAAAATGTGCAGGGTTCTTAAAAACAGAAACACATGAAGAGAAACCAAGATGGCAGCATAGGGAAACACCTGAACTTGCTGCCTCGCACAACCACATCAAAACTAAAACTAAAAGACAAAACGGACATCATCCAGAACCATGGGAAGGCTGGCTGAGTGGAAATTCTACAACTAGAAGGAAAGAGAAAAGCACACTGAGACTCAGAGGAGGTGTGGAAGCAAAGTGCAGAGGTACGGAGGTGCACGCGTGTAGGGCTGGCCACTGAGTACACGGTTGTCTTTTTCAGTAGGGAGGGAGACACAAGTTCCCAGCGAGACTCTGGGGACCCAGACTCATATGGGGAGAAACTGGACTGTCTGGCTTTAGGCGGAACTCGAGGGCGGCTTTCTCTCAGAGGTGTTTGCAGCGATTACTGAGGGACACTGAGACCTGGGGGCCTCTTAGGGCAGGGCTGAGGATCAGCCATTACTGTTTGCTCTGCCCTGAGACCCCACCCCACCCAATTTACAAACCCACCCAAGCTGTGTGCAGAGGCTTTTGCATATGAATGGCCTGGCCCTTTGCAACCTAAAATTACCTAACAAACTGCAGCTGGGTCAGAGAGCCCCAGAGCTGCCAAAAGAAGGCCAAGGCCCCACAGCAGCTTGCATTGCTTCACAGCTGGGCCTCATCTGGGCACCTCCAAACCCCAAACAAAGAAGAGGAATCTGCAGATCTCTCCATAGCTCCTGTTGGGTGGCCTCAGGCAGAGGCTAAATTTGATCCTCCTTGGATCTCCCAGTGGTCAGAGTGGGACCATCCAGATTACAACTCCTCAGATCCATAGGGACACACTCAAGGGGCAGACTCAGTGAGCACCAAAGCCCCACAGAAGCAAGTCTTGCCCCATAAGGGTGTCTCCAGCACAGAAGTTCTCCCAGTGTAGACACAGCTGATCCTCACAGCCAACTGGCCTGGAGGTCAATTCCTCCCAGTGATACCAACAACAATCAAGGCTTAACTACAACAAGACTGTGCACACAGCCCACAAAGGGGTGCACCAAGAGTGTCCACCTCAGGTAACTGGGGAGGCTGAGCCACTGGGCTCTATAGGACACCTAGCACACAAAGCCACTCTACCAACTCAGGGAAGCAGCCAAAATGTGGAGACAAAGAAACAGGTCACAAATGACAGAAATGGAAGAAAGCAAATGACTGGATATAGAGTTCAAAACCACGGTTATAAGGTTTTTCAAGAATTTTCTAGAAACCGCTGATAAATTTAGTGAGACCCTCGAGGATATGAAAAAGGACCAACTAGAAATCAAGCATACACTGACTGAAATAAAGAATAATATACAGAGATCCAACAGCAGACTAGAGGATCACAAGAATCAAGTCAAAGATTTGAAATACGAAGAAGCAAAAAACACCCAACTGGAAAAGCAAAAAGAAAAAAGAATCCAAAAATATGAAGATAGTATAAGGAGCCTCTGGGACAACTTCAAGCGTACCAATATCTGAATTATGGGGGTGCCAGAAGAAGAGAGAGAGCAAGATATTGAAAACCTATTTGAAGAAATAATGACAGAAAACTCCCCCCACCTGGTGAAAGAAATAGACTTACAAGTCCAGGAAGCACAGAGAACCCCAAACAAAAGGAATTCAAAGAGGACCACACCAAGACACATCATAATTAAAATGCCAAGAGCAAAAGACAAAGAGAGAACATTAAAAGCAACAAGAGAAAAACAGTTAGTTACCTATAAGGGAGTACCAATATGACTGTCAGCTGATTTCTCAACAGAAACTATGCAGGCCAGAAGGGAGTGGCAAAAAATATTCAAAGTGATGAATAGCAAGAACCTACAACCAAGATTACTCTACCCAGCAAAGCTATCATTCAGAATTGAAGGGCAGATAAAGAGCTTCACAGATAAGAAAAAGCTAAAGGAGTTCATCACCGCAAAACCAGTATTATATGAAATGCTGAAAGGTATTCTTTAAGAAGAGGAAGAAGAAGAAAAAGGTAAAGAGAAAAATTATGAACAACAAATACATATCTATCAACAAGTGAACCTAAAAATCAAGTGAATTAAAAATGTGATGAACAGAATAAACTGGTGAATATAATAGAATCAGGGGCATAGAAAGGGAGTGGACTGACAATTCTCAGGGAGAAAGGGGTGTGGGGGATTCAGGAAGAGACTGGACAAAAATTGTACACCTATGGATGAGGACATTGGTGGGGGGTAAGGGCAGAGGGTGGAGTGGGAACCAGGTAGAGGGGAACTATGGGGGGAAAAAGAGGAACAACTGTAATAATCTAAACAATAAAGATTTATTTAAAAAAAACACCCAGAAACACACAAAGAAACCCCAACAGTAACCAAACTATCATGATCACAAATCTAATAATGAACAATAATTTAATAATCAAATATCCAGTTAGTATTCACATTTCTCTGGTTATCATCTTATGTGACTACACTAGAGGCCTGGTGCATGAAATTTGTGTATGTGGGGGGCGGCCCTCAGCCCAGCCTGCACCCTCTCCAATCCGGGACCCCTTGGGGGATGTCTGACAGTGAGACATCCCTCTCACAATCTGTGACCACTGGCTCCTAACTGCTTATCTGCCTGCCTGCCTGGTCACCCCCAACTGCCCCTTTACCTCCCTAACTGCCACCCCCCCCTGCTGGCCTGGTCACCCCCAACTGCCCCCCCGCTGGCCTGGTTGCCCCTTACTGCCCCTCATGCCAGCCTGATTGCCCCCAACTGTCCCCTCTGCCAGCCTGGTCACCCCTCACTTCCCTCCCCCTGCTGGCCTGGTCACCCCCAACTGCCCCCTCCTGCAGGCCTGGTCGCCCCATGCAGCCTGCTGCTCAGTCATTTGGTCGCCCCTCACTAACCCCCCTGGCAGCCTAGTCACCTCACGCAGCCTGTTCGGTCAAATCTCTTAAGTTTCTTTAATTCTATGGATTCCATTTCTCTCTCTGTCTCTCTCTAAATATTTGTTTGCTCAAAAAACCAGGTACTTTTCTTATAGAATTTCCCACTGTCTGGATTGTGCTGATTGCATTCTTGTGGTATCCCCTGTATTTCCTGCATATTAATTGTTAGGTCTAAGTGTATTATCAGACAACTTCAGATGTGGTGTTGTGTATATCCACAGAAGTTATATATAATATCTGATCTTAGCTATTGATGATCATTTTCCAAATATATTCCATTAATTAAAAATTGCAAAATAGTCATATTCTAATTCTAAAAAAACTTCTTTATTTATTAGTAGGGACACATCTATAAAAAGAAGTTTTCCCCGTAAAAAAAGAAAAAAAAAAGAAGCTGCCAACCATGAAGTAATTGCTTACCCTGAGTTATAGTTAAAGAAAGACCAGCTGAGTGCATATTTTCTCCTTCTGCCCCCACTTTGCCTATGGGAGGCCATTCAGGTTGCTTTTTGAATTTGTTTACAGACCCTCATAGTCACTAATAGCTTCTTTGCTTTCTCAATGTAACAAGAAATCCAGGCTTACTTTGGACTTTTCCTACTCTGGACCTGGAGGCGTGTATTTCCCCAAGGATCCTTAACTCCTTTTAGGAAGAATTCATAGTAGCGACCACAATGTGGACACTAGGGATGCTCAGAGCTACAAAACTGGTCATTGTTTCTAGGTCTTCAGTGTACAGAATTAAGTAAAATATTTGTTTGTTTGTTGCGTTTCCAGATAAAACATCTCAGGACACTACAAAGATAAAGTTAAACCAAAGTACGCAAAAGAAAAGAAGTAATAATCAGAGGAGAATGCAATGAAATTAGAAATAAAAAAAACAATAGAGAAAAATCAGTGAAATAAAAAGCTGGTTCTTTGAAAAAAGTCAATAAAATTGATAAGGCTCTAGGGCAGTGGTTCTCAAACTTTCTAATGCTGCAACCCTTTAATACAGTTCCTCATGTTGTGGTGACTCCAACCATAAAATTATTTTCGTTGCTACTTCATAACTGTAATTTTGCTACTGTTATGAATCATAATATAAATATCTGTGTTTTCCGATGGTCTTAGGCAACCCTGCTAGCGGTTCTCAACTTGTGGGTCGCAACTCACAGGTTGAGAACCGCTGCTGTAGAGCCTAAGACCATCGGAAAACACAGATATTTATATTATGATTCATAACAGTAGCAAAATTACAGTTATAAAGTAGCAACGAAAATAATTTTATGGTTGGGGGTCACCACAACATGAGGAACTGTATTAAAGGGTCGGGGCATTTGAGAACCACTGCTCTAGGCAGACTAAGAAAAAAGGGAGAGGACACAGATTGCTAACTCAGAAATGAAAGAGTGGACATCACTTACAGATCCCATGGACATTAAATACATAATAAAGGAATACTATGAACAATTCTATGCTAAAAATTTGATAACCTAGATGAAATTAACCAATTCCTTGAAAGACACAATATGCCAAAATTCACTCAAGAGGAAACAGACCATCTGATAGGCCTATATCTATTGAACAAATTGAATCATTAATAATCTTTCAAAAAAGAAAGCACCAGTTCCAGATTAATTTACTGGTAAATTCCACTGAACATTTAAGAAAAAATTATGCCAATTCTCTATGAAATTTTTAGAATACAGAAAATAAAGCAATAATTTTAACTCATTCCATGAAGACTAGCTAATGCAAAACAAGACAAAGACATTACAAGAAAACAAAACTACTGAGCAATAGCTTTCATTCATGAACATACATGAAAATTCCTCAAAAAAATATCAGCAAACCAAATCCCCAGAAGTATAAAAAGAATTTATCCCAGGTGTACTAAGTGGTTCAGTATTAGAAAATCAATTAATGTAACCTATCACATCAACAGACTAAAAAAGAAAGTCACAGAAAAAACAATTGACAAAATCCAAAACCCACTCATGATAAAGACTCTAAGTAATCTAGGAATAGTGGAAAACTTTCTCAACTTAATAGTATATCTTCAAAAAAAACACACCAAAAAACCAAAAAACAACCCCACATCTAACATCATACATAATGGTCAGAAACAAGAAGCTTTCCCACTAAGATCATGTACAAAGCAAGGATGTTCCCTCCCACCACTATTTTCAACATGGTACTGGAAGTTGTAGCTAATACAATAAGGACGAAAAGGAAATAAAAGATATACAAACTGGGAAAGAAGACATTAAACTCTGTTCACAGATGACATGATCCTCTATATAGAAATTTCAAAAGAATAAACAAAAAACTCCTGGAACTAATAAGCAAATACTAGTATAGCAAGGCTGCAGAATACAAGGTTAATATACAAAAGTCAATCACTTTCTTATATGACAGCATGAACAAGTTAAATTTAAAATAAAAAACATTGCTGAAACCAGTTTGGCTCAGTGGATAGAGCGTCGGCCTGCGGACTAAAGGGTCCCGGGTTCGATTCCGGTAAAGGGCATGTACGTTGGTTGCGGGCACATCCCCAGTAGGAGGTGTGCAGGAGGCAGCTGATCGATGTTTCTCTCTCATCGATGTTTCTAACTCTCTATCCCTCTCCCTTCCTCTCTGTAAAAAATCAATAAAATATAAAAATAAAATAAAATAAAATAAAATAAAAAACACTATATTGTTTACATTAGAATACAAAAAAAGAGAAAATACTTAGATATAAACCTAACAAAATATGTATAAGATCTATTTGAGGAAAACTACAAAACTCTGATGAATGAAATCAAATAAGTAAAAACAATGGAGAACAATCCCATGTTCATGGATAGGAAGACTCAATATTGTCAAGGTGTCAATTTTTTCCAGCTTGATCTTTAACACAACTCAAATCAAAATCTTTTTTTTTTTTTTAATCATCATGCAAGGACATTTTTCCATTGATTTTTAGAGAGAGTAGAAGAAAGTAGGAGAGAGAGAGAGAGAGCGAAAGAGAGAGAGAAATTGATGTGACAGAGACACATTAATTGGTTGCCTCACACACACACACCCCAACTAGGCTCAGAGCCTGCGACCAAGGTACATGTTCTTGACCGGAATCGAACCTGGGATCCTTCAGTCCTCAGGCTGGCATTCTATCCACTGAGAAAAACCAGCTAGGGCAAATAAAAATCTTGATGTATTATTTTTTAGTTATCAACAAACTGATTCTAAAGTTTATATGCAGAGGCAAAGGAATCAGAATACCAACACAATAAAAGAACAAAGTTGGAGAACTGATACTACTTGACTTTAAGACTCACTGGCTACAATAATCAAAATAGTGTAATATTGGCAAAAGAATAAAAAAAACAGGTCAATGGCCCTGGCTGGGTGGCTCAGTTGGTTGGAGCATTGTCCTATACACCAAAAGGTTGTGGGCTCCATCCCCAGGAGGAGACGTGCAGGAAGCAGCTGATCAATTACTCTCTCTCATCACTGATGTTTCTATCTCTCTCTCTCTCTCTCTCTCTCTCTCTCTCTCTCTCTCCCTTCATCTCTGAAATCAATAAAAATATATTTAAAAAACAAACAAAAAAAGCAAACATATCCTCGGGTGAGGATTAAAAAAAAGTTAAAGGAACACAATATAGAGCCCAGAAATAAACCCACATGAATATACTCAACTGATCTTAGACAAGGGAGCAGAGGCAATACAAGGGAGCAAAAGGAGTCTTTCAACAAATGGTTGAAAGACCAAACAGACCAAACAGCTGAATATCCAAGGCAAATTTAAAAAAATAAAATAAAATACAGACCTTACACCCTCCAAAATATTAACTCAAAATGGATCACAGACCTAAATGTAAAATACAAAACTACAAAGCAGATAACATAGGAGAAAACTTAGATGACCTTGGCTGTGGCAATGACTTTTTAGATACAGCAGGTCCTTGAATAATGTCATTTAGTTCAATGTCATCTCATTAAAATGTTGATGAGATGCCATAGGAACTTAACTCTTGTTTATATCAATTAGCCTATGGTAAAATTGGTTTCATTATCTGTTTTGTTTAAAGTTGTAGAACCTATCAGTGACATTTATTAAGGACTTACTGTGCAACATTAAAAACATGGTCTATGAAAGAATTAATAAATTGGACTTCACTAAAATAAAAATTTTTGCTCTGTGAAAGGCACTGTCAAGAGAATGAGAATGCAAGCCACAGGCTGGAGAAATATTTGCAAAAGATGCAGCTGATAAAGGACTTTTACTCAAAATATACAAAGAATTCTTAAAACTCAACAATAAGAAAACAAATAACCTGGTTAAAAAACGGGCCAAATGCCTGGCCGTTATGGCTCAGTGGTTGAGCATCAACCTATGAACCAGGAGAGATCATGCTTCAATTCCCAGTCAGGGCACATGCCCAGGTTGCAAGCTCAATCCCCAGTACAGGAGGTGCAGAAGGCAGCCAATTAATGATTCTCTCTCATCATTGATGTTTCTATGTGTCTCTCCCTCTCCCTTTCTCTCTGAAATCAATAAAAAAGCAAAACAAATAAACAAAATAAAAACAGGCCAAAGTACTCATGGGGATATAATTACAACATAGTGAATAGCTTACCTAATAATAGACAAACATGTAAATTGGCCATACCTCTGCCTCGCCCACAGCCAATCAGGAGTGAGTATGCAAATTAACCTGACAAAGATGGTGGGTTAATTTGCATACGCAGGGCCAGAGCAGCTGGGCGGGATGGAATGCCTGCTATGAGGGGGTGGGGGAGTGGAGGGAGCTACAGGAGCGGTGCTTCGGCAGGGAGCGAGGACTTGCCGGCTCCTGGGCAGCCGGGAGCGAAGCCAGGGGAAGGAAGGCCTATTGCACGAATATCGTGCAACAGGCCTCTAGTAGTCAATAACGTTGTAATAATTATGTATGGTGTCAGATAGGTACTTAGACTTACTGGGGTAATTAATCACTTCATAAGTTATACAAATGTCTAATCACTATGTTGTACACCTGAACCTAATATATTGAATGTCAACAGTAATTGAAATATTACATTTTTTAAAAATTTATTTAAATATATATTTTTATTGATTTCAGAGAGGAAGGAAGAGGGAGAGAGAGATGGAAACATCAATGATGAGAGAGAATCACTGATTGTCTGCCTCTTGCACACCCCACACTGGGGACAGAACCGGCAACCGGGGCATGTACCCTGACCAGGAATTGAACCATGACCTCCTGGTTCATAGGTCAACGCTCAACCACTGAGCCATGCCGACCAGGCAAAATATTAAATTTTTTAAAATGTTGCATGAATTTTGTATTGCTATGCAATATTATTAAGCATAAATACCTTTCTGGAACTTGACCCAGTGACTTGTAATGGATTTCCCACTCTCTGCTCTTCTCAAATAATTCTTTAAGATTCTGATTCAATGTTGCTGCTTCTATAAAGACTTCCCTATCTCTCTTCTCTGCAAATACTTTTTTGGAAAGCATTATCACACTGTCCTTAACCATTTACAAGTTAGCCTTCGCGCATTCTATGGATTTCTTGAAGTCAGAGACCATATATTTTTATAAGATTTCCACTGCTAGTGCTAAATCAAGTCGTTAGCACAAATAAAGATTTACTTTTGAAAGGGTAGAACAGACAGGGTATTATTAACTGATGGAAGACTTTGACAATTACAGTGAAAAGTTTTTGATCCAGAGAGCAATGGGAATCCATTGGAACTTTTTTCTTTTATATATTTATGCATATGTGTGTTTTTTTTCAGACTGAAAGAACAAATTCTCTTGAGACAGTAATTATTTTTTTTAATGGCTCAATAAAATATTCTTTTCATTTTTCTCATTTCTATTTCTCCCACCCACAGTTACACTAATGCTTTTACTGTATTCTTTACACAGGAAGTTTTAAAACATATCTTTCAAGGTTTTGTTTCATGTGTGTTGTGCATGAAGTACTCATGTCTACAAAAAACACTTCCTCTAAATTGAATTACATTATAAGTAACTGCCATATATGTAAGCCAAGCATCACACACACACACTTAATATATAATAGAAAAACAAAGAATTCTCAAACTTTAAAAGAAGACATACAAATGGCCAACTAATTTATGCAAAGATGCTCAACTTCACTAGCTATTAGGGAAATGCAAATCAAAATTACAATGAGATACCACCTCATACCTGTTAGAATGGCAATAATCAAGACAGGTAATAAGTGTTGGAGAGGTTGTGGAGAAAGAGGAACCCTTATTCACTGCTGGTGGGAATGTAAACTGATACAGCCACTATAGAAACAGTGTGGAAGTTCCTCCCAAAATCAAAAGTACCGTTACCATATGACCCAGCAATCCCTCTTTTGGGTATATACCCAAAAAACTTGAAAACATTTATTCTCAAAGATATATGCCCCCCTATGTTCATCGTAGCAATATTGACAGTGGCCAAAACATGGAGATAACCAAGTGTCCTTTGATAGAGAATTGGATAAAGAAGATATGGTACATGTACACAATGGAATACTACTACAGCCATAAGAAAAGACAAAATAGTGCCATTTGTGACAACATGGATGGACCTTGAGAACATTATGCTAAGTGACATGTCAGTCAGAAAAAGCTAAGAACCATATGATTTCACTCATATGTGGGATGTAAAACTGAAATTCATAGACACAGCCAACAGTATGGTGATTACTGGAGGAAAGGGGGTGGGGTAGAAAAGGGTGAAGGTAGCCCAATATATGGTTATGGAAGATGATTTCACTTTGAATGGTGGGCATACAATGCAATATACAGATCACATATCAGACAAAAGTACACTTAAAATCTATATGATCTTACTAACCAATGTTGCCCCAATACATTTCTTCAAAAAATAGAAACTTTAAGAATGTTAGTTATACCATTTGGATGAGAACATAGGAGTGGCAGAGAGGAATGATCCCTGAGTTTTTCACTTACTGTATACTTGCAGGGCCATGCCCCTAATGACAGTCAAAGAAATCCGAACAGAAGTATGGTGGCTACTTCTGGATTAAGGAAGAATATATGTGCAATTTTTAATTTCTCTATTCTTCTACCATGGAAACAAGGAGACACTATAACATATTTTGCAGCTATAAGATATTGAGACATCTGTCCATTCGTTTGTATCTCTGAATGACTATGTGGAGCAATGACTTTTGAGGATGTGCCTGGGATATGGAACAAAAGCAGATATAAACTTTCACTGTCTAAGCCATTGACATTTTGTAGTCATTTGTTACTGAACACAAACTAATATACTTGATATATGAAGAAACAACCCAAGTTATAGAAGAAAATACTCAGCAGATTAGTCAAATAATAACATTAGGATTATTTTTGAATTACAAATGTACAATGATAAGGTAATATAACTTAAAATAACTTTGAAATGCTTATTTAAAAAAAAAGAAATTGAAGTAGATGATGGGGGCAGAAGTGAGTAAGCAGAAATAGACAAGAATATATTAAGTGGTAATACAAGGGAACATCAGTCTGCCTGCCTACCATTTCCCATGTAACTGAGTCCATGTTAGGCTCTGGAGCTGTAAAGGTGAAAAGTATAGACAACATCCCTGTCCTAATCAAATACTTAGCCTATAGAGAAATATAGGCAATTACAAGTAAATACATTAATTAAATAATTACAGATGTTTGAAAACAGAGGGGGTGCTGTGAAAGAAAATGACGATGATGTAGGAGGGTGGGATCATACTTAAAACAAGATGGTCAGGAAGGAAACCTTTCCAGGCAGGTGATATTTAAATTAAGACTTGGAGGGCGTAAAGGAGAATCAGGAATTCAAAAAGCAAGAGGAAGAGCCATCACAGCAGAGGACTGGCACAGTCATAGTCCCCAAGCTGGGAGTGTAAGTGAGGCTGAGGGGAGGCAACAGGAAGTAATGTTGCCGAGGTAGGCAGGGGTCAGGCTTTGTAAACCAGAATACGAAGTTTAGATTTGATTTTAAATGTAATATCAAAAGTTTTCCATGTTTATGTAAATGGATATAACCTAAATTATAATCTCTATATATAAAAGCCTAAGCAACCATTATGACAGAACGACCGGAATGATCAGAATGACCGGAACGACCAGTTGACCAGTTGCTATGATGTGCACTGACCACCAGGGGGCAGGCACTCAATGCAGGAGCTGCCCCCTGGTGGTCAGTGCACTCCCACAGACAACCTCTCACGACCCCTCCTGCCGTCTGGCTGACCTCCCACGCCCCCACTACCCCCTGGTGGCCAACCCTCCGTGATCTCTCCTCCTGGCCAGCCGGCCCCCCGATAGGCCTTGATCACCAGCCAGGCCGAGGGACCCCACTCATGCACAAATTCGTGCAGCGGGCCTCTAGTTTAAAAGAATACTGTGTTTCCTATGTGGGAAATGGATAAGAGGACATAAAAGTGGGCACTGAGAAAGCGGTCTGGTGGTGGCTAGGGCAGGGGAGTGAGGGTGTGTATGGAGTGGGGTGGATGAATCTGGAATACTTGGGGGATAGAACCATCAGAACTTCCTGATGAATTGGAAGCGGGAAATGAGGAGCAGGATATTCCCTTGCATTCTTGTATAAACTGCTGGATGGAGAGTGATGACATTTACTGAGATGAGGAAGAGGAGCACATTTGATGGGAAACCAAGAGCTTCAGTTTGAATGTGTGAAGTTTGAGATGCCTTTGGGATGGCTAATGGTATTTGGACAGTTGACTATAAGAGTCTGAACTCACAGAAGAGATTTGAGCTAGAGATATGGACTTGGAAACTATTTCCATGACAAAGCCATAAAAACTGATGAAGTGGCCTAGGGAGAGAGAGTGATGATAGTAATGTTTTTTGGAACACAAGACCATAGTACAGTCATACTATTTGTTTTACAAAAAGGTTCTAATTGCATAAAATGTAATATTGAGAAGACATCTGACTCCATGTATTAATAATTTACAGTGAAGTTTGATGGTATTAACATATTAGTACTGGCACAGGAACAAGCAAAAATGTGAGAGGGAAATGTATCTTCTAAATGGCAGTCAACAATGGGAAGATAGAAAGCTCTAAAAAGCCAAAAGCCTTTTTGTTTTGTTTTAATAAGACTGATATATGTTTTCTATTTTAAAGGGAATAGTGTGAGGAAGGCTGGCACCATTGCTTTTGGTTGTTTAAGTTTGAAATCTATAATACTGCAGAATCCATTTCATCCCATGAATAAAAATGACTAAAATGGAGGGAAAATCTCAATGTGTCTAGATATACTTTACATATTAAGGTACACTGAAGATAGGAGCCCAGTGATGGGAAATTTATACAACAAGGGATATACATTCTGCTACTATGATGGTTTATACCTACCTGTGTGGTCAGATTAAAGGTAACTTTAGAACAATAGATTGGCTTTCCAATTGTAGACTCAGGGTTGCAATTTTATAGACGCAGAGGCTCTCAAATCTCTAGGGAGAAATGTGAAAAATAAAAACTTACTGAAGTAAAGCAATGTGCATCCTACATTATTATGGCAACAAATCTATAATGGTATTACAATAAAATCTGGTGTAATCACATTTTCCTTCTTTGGTATTGCAGCATTCATCTCTGTCTCATGGGAGATGGGCTGGATCGCAGGATATGTAATGGCATGCGGAATATTTTGCCGGTTACAGCCAAGGCGGTGGGACCAGTAATTACCGAAAGCTTTTATTATTTAACAACTGCTTGTTGCTTTTTTCAGCCTCTTTAACAGCTTACGTATTCACACCTCAGAGCCCCCAACCCCATACCAGTGCTATGGATATTATGCATTTAAAATTTTTTCATTTATCCTCTCCCTGTACCTTAACACTAGCTGAATGGCATGGAGCATCCAGGTGTGGCTCTGGCACTGAAATAATTGAATAAACAGAAACTGGTACTGCCTGAGCGCCAGGCTGAGGGGTCAAAGATGGGCTGGAGGTTACTCCCTTGTCACATCAATAAAAGTGTGACAGAAGGGAAGTGCATACAACTGATCCCCCTAGACCTATTTGCTCTATAATCAAAAAGTATCCATTAATTTATAGAGGGATAAAAGGCAGGTAGCTGTTTTCATAAAATCAAATCCAGCCAAGTTTTCATTTTAACACCTTTCAAGTGCCAGTAGCTCTTGTTAAGATGTTAAATGTATTACTCTCTACACAGTCTATAGCATGGATTTCCAATGTTCTCTTAAAAAAACTGTTGATTGTAATTTGCAAAAGTAAAGGTATTAAATATGCAAAGATCTTTATGAACAGACACTCCACCAGAAACAAGTATCTCTAAAAGGTATGGATAAGAGATACCTTGTTGCATGTCTATTTATTTTTATTATGAGCATATTATGGCCCTGCATTCAAAAACACATATTACTAAAATAAGGTTGCATAACCATAGAAGTAAATGCTCACACTGTAATCAGCACAAATATTCACTATGGAGAGATGTGCAAAGTATTTTTCAAATGAATATTCGCACTGAAATCTGGAACTTGTAAACAAGAGACACTGCTAAGCACTCAGTAACAGTCAATCCTATCAACCGTTTCGTGATTCTAGGACGAGTAGAGAATATCTGGAATATCTGGAGAGAATCTGAATTGCCAAATGATTCTAAATAATCACGTGAACAACATTTTATTTCTAGAAACAATCAACGGAAACCCATGCGAGCAATTTATTTTTATTTATTTATATTTATTTATTTATTTATTTATTTTAAATTTAATAAATCTTTATTGTTCAGATTATTACAATTGTTCCTCTTTTTTCCCCCATAGCTCCCCTCTACCTGGTTCCCACCCCACCCTCTGCCCTTACTCCCGCCACTGTCCTCATCCATAGGTGTACGATTTTTGTCCAGTCTCTTCCCGCACCCCCCACACCCCTTTCCCCCTGAGAATTGTCATTCTACTCCTTTTCTATGCCCCTGATTCTATTATATTCACCAGATTATTCTGTTCCTCAGGTTTTTAATTCACTTGATTTTTAGATTCATTTGTTGATAGATATGTATTTGTTGTTCATAATTTTTATCTTTACCTTTTTCTTCTTCTTCTTAAAGAATACCTTTCAGCATTTCATATAATACTGGTTTGGTGGTGATGAATTCCTTTAGCTTTTTCTTATCTGTGAAGCTCTTTATCTGCCCTTCAATTCTGAATGATAGCTTTGCTGGGTAGAGTAATCTTGGTTGTAGGTTCTTGCTATTTATCACTTTGAATATTTCTTGCCACTCCCTTCTGGCCTACATAGTTTCTGTTAAGAAATCAGCTGATAGTCATATGGGTGCTCCCTTGTAGGTAACTAACTGTTTTTCTCTTGCTACTTTTAATATTCTCTCTTTGTCTTTTGTTCTTGGCATTTCAATTATGTGTCTTGGTGTGGTACTATTTGGATAATATTTTTTATTTCAGTCAGTGTATGATTAATTTCTAGTTGGTCCTTTTTCATATCCTCGAGGGTCTCGCTAAATTTATCGGCCTTTTCTAGAAAATTCTTGAAAAACCTTATAACTGTGGTTTTGAACTCTATATCCAGTTGTTTGCTTTCCTCCATTTCGTTTATTTGTGATCTGTTTCTTTGTCTCCACATTTTGGCTGCTTCCCTGAGTTGATAGAGTGGCTTTGTGTGCTAGGTGTCCTATAGGGCCCAGTGGCTCAGCCTCCCCAGTTACCTGAGGTGGACACTCTTGGTGCACCCCTTTGTGGGCTATGTGCACAGTCTTGTTGTAGTTAAGCCTTGATTGTTGTTGGTATCACTGGGAAGAATTGAACTCCAGGCCAATTGGCTGTGAGGATCAGCTGTGTCTACACTGGGAGAACTTCTGTGCTGGAGACACCCTTATGAGACAAGACTTGCAAAAGCCTCTGTGCTCAGTTTGGATGGGACAGAGTCTCAGGGCAGAGCAGACAGCATTGGTTTCCCGTCAGCCCTGCCCTAATAGGCCCCTGTGTCTCAGTGTACCATGGTAATCACTACAAGCACCTCTGATAGAAAGCCGCCCTCAAGTTCTGCCTGCTGCCAGACAATCCAGTTTCTCCCCGAATGAGTCTGGGTCCCCAGAGTCTCGCCCAGAACTGGAGTTCAGCACCATTGGGAGCTTTAGTCTCCCTCCGGGTTGAGAAAGCCAGCCACACACTCAGTTGCCAGTCCTCTCCGCGTGCGCGTCTCAGCACCTCTGCATCCTGCTGCTCCTCTGAGTCTCAGTGTGCTTTTCTCTTTCCTTCTAGTTGTAGAATTTCCACTCAGCCAGCCTTCCTGTGGTTCTGGATGATGTCCGTTTTATCTTTTAGTTGTAGTTTTGAAATTGTTGTGCGAGGCAGCAGTTTAGGTGTTTACCATCCATTCGAGCAATTTAAACAATTCCGTAATCTTTCCTGAACCAGCTTCTACAGCATTCATTCGTATTCTCCTGCTGTCAGGCATCTGGTGCCTCCATGATAGACATTACATATCTTAAGGGAGGCAGGTCTCACTAATACACTGTGAGCAGATGTGGTGGCTCACAGAAGCCCAAGCTCTGTTGAGAAGCCTGTACGCAAAGCCTCAAAGAGCAATGGGTCACAGCTGCTGGTCAAGGCAGACTCTTGGTGAAGCAAGGCCCAGTGTCAGTCTTTCATACCTACTCAAACACATGGGCCACACAATCTTTAAGATGACAGGGTTGGATTCTCACAGTGTTTCTACTAACTTCAAGCGGGAGTCTGGAATTGTCAACCCCTGGTACAGTTTAGATGTTTAGGCTACACAATACTAAGGTAAGCTATTATTAGTGTTTTGAGACTCAATTTCACCATGGGGAAGGAGGGGCTTCCCCACCAGCAAGCAATTCTTGGACACTATCTATCCAAAGATAGTATTGGATTCCACAGAGTAAGGGTTCCGTCCTATAAGACTGCCTGCCCCCATGATCAATCAGCTATGGTTTGAAGGTTAAGGACCAACCCCTCTCCTCCCCCCACCCCCCACATACACACTTAGGCAACTCATTACATGCCAGTCAGTCACAAGTCCAGGCTGCAATTGTGACCAATCAGCTATAAATCAGATGTTCCCATAATGCCTCTCCTTGGGTTCGATTAGTTTGCTAGAGCAGCTCACGGAAGTCAGAGAGACATGTTGTTGACCAGATCACCAGTTCATTATGAAAAGGTATAGCTCAGGATCAGCAGGTGACAAAGATGCACTGGGAAAGGCTTGGGGAAAGGGTGAAGAGCTCCTGTGCCCTCTCCTGGTGCACCACTCTCCTTGAATCTCCAAGTGGTCAGCAACCCGGAAGCTCTCCAAACCTTTCCTTTTGTGTGTTTTCATTGCACAGGCATGATCCAGTCACTGGCCATCTGCAACTGATTCCATCTCTAGGCTCTCTCTCCTTGAGAGGAGGAGGGAGTGAGTTCTAATCCTCTTATCACATGTTCAGATCTCCTGGGAACCAACTCCCATCCTTAAGTAATTAACATAACAAGAGACACTTTGGTTGCTCTCACCACTTAGGAAATTCCAAGGGTTTTAGGAGCTCTGTGCCAGAAACTGGACTGATATCAAATAGATATTATAAATCACAATACTCATTAGCATATTGGGTAACTGCAGATAAGGCTTGTATGAAGAAACAGTATTCATCTAGCCACTCAATGCATTTGTTTGTTACTGAGTTATTGAACATCTCAGTTGTGCCACTCTCTCATTCCCAAATTACCATGCGTTCAATCTCTCTTCTGCATCTTTTGGTTTCTAACCTCTGGGGAGGAGAACTACAACTTCAATGCTGTTCAAGGCCTTGTCATCAGACACAAAGCTAGCAAAAACTTCATTTTATAACTAGGAAAATTTGGAAATTCTTAGCATATTAACAAGGAATCTTTATTCTTGGTTTACTGGGGAAACCATTTAGTAATTTATCTGAACATATAAAGGCAAGGTTGTGTCACATTTAAAACATTTTTATTGTAGGATGTTCTTAGTACTGTTGTGTGTGTACCTTTGCTATCTAGAGACCCTGCTCTGAGCTATTTACATGAAAGGCATTAATATTTAGGATAGTGAGAAAGCATCAGAGCAATTACCCTGCTTGAGATAAAACCTGGCACCCTTGGAATAATCAACTCTTTTAAAAAGTATATTAATAAAGCAATACACTTGGTATATCAATAAAACATGCATGGATATTAATACTTTGTACATTATACATAAAATTGTATAGTGTATAAAACAATTGAGAAGCTTTTGCTCACATATGAGGATGTTCTTTTGTGAATGGGTTAGAATAACCATTTTGTTAACACATGTAGTGTCTCAATCAGCTGTAAGGTATCATAAGTAATTAAAAACTGATAGTAGATGAAGTACCAAAATATGTGGAAGACTTGTCTTTATAATAAACTAGAGGCCCGGTGCATGAAAATTCATGCACTGGAGGGGGGGGTCTCTCAGCCTGGCCTGCCCCCTCTCACAGTCTGGGAGCCCTCAGGGGCAGGAGGCGACATGGCGATCAGGGGAAGGTGACACCCCATCACACCTCTGCTGCTGCCACTGCTGGCAGCGCAAGCCTCGGCTGGCCCTGGTTAACTGAGCCTCAGGGGGCCCTGGGTGGCTGGGCAGCCAACATCCAAGGCTTGCCTGCACCTCGGGGGATTCTGGAGGCAGGCATGCGAGCAGCTGGACCCACCTGGGGGCAGGCCTGGCCGTGCCGCATGCCTGCCGCCCCAGCGAGGCTGAGGGGACTGGGCGCCGCCATCTTGTGGCTGTGGGCACCACCATCTTTGAAGGCATGGCAGTCAATGAGCATATTCCCTCCTTATTGGCTGTGGGAGCTTCCATCTTTGTGAGGGCATGATGGTCAATTAGCATATTCCCTGTTTATTAGATAGGATTAGAGTTAATTCAAGGGTCTCTCCACATTGACATCTCTTGGGTTTCTCTTGGCATGTGTTTTCCAGAGTGAGAGGAAGGGATTAAGGGAACTAGACCCAGAGTGCAGCAGACCTGGGACTTACTCTCATTTGTATCACTAGGTAAAGGTTTGAGTATGGCTGGTTAAAACAAAAGGAGAAATGGTCTGCTATGTAATTTATCAAACTGGGACACTTCTAAGAATAAAAGGGGGAGCTATTTTTATTATACCTGGTTTAAGTACTTGAGCTGCGAAGTTATAAAAAACAAGGTTTGAAGCCCAATTCTTCCAGTTATTAGCTATATGATATTGGAAAGGTCATTCTCTCAATAAAATGGACTTAGTATTTGCTATCTCACAGGTACTGTGCCAATTAGGCTCCAAGCAGGAGACAGAAACCTCACAATTACTTGAATAGAGTAAGTTTAATACAAACAATTATTGATTTGAACAGGGGGTTGGAGGTAATGGAGGATGGGCTCATAAAAAGTAAAGAGAATGCTACAGAACGCAGCGGTAGCAGTTAACAAGGAGCAGCCACTGCCTGAAGGCTAAGGAAGGGAATCAGGGAAGAACCAGTGGAAGATACTGGCTGCAGAAAAGGAGACATATGTAATACCTTAATCAATAAAGAATAATATGCACTGAGTGGCCAGATTATTATGATCTCTGAACACATGATAATCTGGCCACTCAGTGTATATCCTATATAATAAAAGGATAATATGCAAATTGTCCCCTCGACCAGGAGCTCGACCAGCAGGCAGGCCAGCCAACTGCCCATGTCCCCTCCCCCTGGCCAGGCTGGCCAGACCCCACCCATTTACGAATTCATGCACTGGGCCTCTAATGTATATATACTGAGTGGCCAGATTATTATGCGTTCAGAGATCATAATAATCTGGCCACTCAGTGTATATATACAAAGCCCAGGGCATGAATTCGTATACAGGTGGGGTCCCCAAGGGGTTGGGGAGGTGCGATAGACCCCCTGGGCTGGCTGTGGGATGCCCTTGCCTGCCTGGCGTCCGGATCCTTCCTGCTGACTTTCGCACCAGTTGTTGGAAGCCACCTGGCAGCTGCTTTTATATTGTTTCTTCCTTGTGGAGCATCTAGGGAGGGGAAGCGGTTTTGGTGCCTGAGGTTGACTTCTAAGAGGCCAGAGGCACTGGTCTGTCAGTACCTGGCCTGTTCTCTAGAGATCGGAGCTGCAGGACTACTGAGGGAGTGAGTGGCTGCCGCTGGGCTGGTGGGTCGCCCGGACAGGTCTTAGCTGAGCAGAGCTCCCACGATGGGAGCACACTGACCACCAGGGGGCAGCTCCTGTGTTGATCATCTGCCCCCCTGGTGGTCAACGTGTGTCACAGCGACTGGTTGCTCCAGTCGTTCCGATCGTTTGGTTGCTTAGGCTTATATCCTATCTAATAAAAGAGTAATATGCAAATTAACCATCACTCCGCTATACCCACAAGCCACACTCACCAGCCATGCCCACCAGCCAATCAGGAGCGAATATGCAAATAAACCCAACCAAGATGGCTATGGCCACAGAGAGCAGGAGGGAGGCTTGGGTTTCCCTGGCAATGGAGGAAGCCAAGCTTTCCGCCTGCCCTTGCCGGCCTAGGCCTCCACTCAAGGTTACAAAGTTTCAATGATAGAAGATACATAAACCCAAATAGAAATGGCGGCAGCCACGGAGCTGGAAAGAGCAGGAGGCTAGGGTTGCCCCTGGTGATGGAGGAAGCCAAGCTTTCCGCACACCCTGGCCGGCCCAGGCCTCTGCTTAAGGCTACAGAGTTTCAATTACAGAAGATACATAAATCCCAATAGAAATGGCTGCCACCAGGGAGCAAGCAGAAGGCTTGGCTCCGCTCCAGGCTACAAAGTTTCAATTGTAGAAGATAAATAAACCCCAGATACCAGGGCCTCCGCTTGGGTCGCCGGGGGGCATGGCCGGCCTGCAAACCACCACAGGCCCCTCGCCCAGGCCACCCCATGCCCCAAGGGAACCCCCACCCTGATCTGGGACAGCCTTCAGGGCAAACCAGCTGGCCCCCACCCGTGCACCAGGCCTCTATCCTATCTAATAAAAGAGTAATATGCAGATTGACCATCACTCCAACACACAAGATGGCTGCCCCCATGTGGTCAAAGATCCTTCCCCCATGTGGACACAAGATGGCCACCACAAGATGGCCAGCAAGGAAGTGCAGTTGGGAGGGACCAGGCCTGCAGGGGAGGGCAGTTGTAAGCGATCAGGCCAGCAGGGGAGGGCAGTTGGGAGGGACCATGCCTGCAAGGGATGGCAGTTGGGGGCGATCAAGCCTGCAGGGGAGGGCAGTTAGGGGTGACCAAGCCGGCAGAAGAGGGAAGTTGGGGGCGACCAGGCCTGCAGGGGAGAGCAGTTGGGGGGGACCAGGCCTGCAGGGGAGGGCAGTTAGGGGTGACCAGGCCTGCAGGGGAGGGCAGTTGGGGTGGACCCAGGCCTGCAGGGGAGAGCAGTTGGGGGGGACCAGGCCTGCAGGGGAGGGCAGTTAGGGGTGAACAGGCCTGCAGTGGAGGGCAGTTAGGGGCAAACAGGCTGGCAGGGGAGCAGTTAGGCATCAATCAGGCTGGCAGGGGAGTGGTTAGGGGGTGATCAGGCTGGCAGGCAGAAGCGGTTAGGGGCAATCAAGAAGGCAGGCAGTCGAGCAGTTGGGAGCCAGCAGTCCTGGATTGTCCGAGGGATGTCCGACTGCCCGTTTAGGCCCAAACGGGCAGTCGGACATCCCTCGAGGGGTCCCGGATTGGAGAGGGTGCAGGCTGGGCTGAGGGACACCCCCCCTCCCCTGTGCATGAATTTCGTGCACCGGGCCTCTAGTGTATATATATATATACTGTGCTCTCTCTCGCAGTCCAGGACCCCTGGGGGGATGTCCACCTGCCGGCTTAGGTCTGCTCCCTTAAGCCGGCAGGTGGGCATCCCCTGAGGGGTCCTTAGCACTGCCGCAGAGGTGGGAGAGGCTCCCTCCACTGCCACTGTGCTCACCAGCCATGAGCCTGGTCAGTGTGTGTCATAGCGAACAGTCATTCTGCAGTTTGGTCGATTTGCATATTAGCCTTTTATTATATAGGATATATATATCTATATATATCTATATATATATATATATATATATATATATATATATATATATGGAAAAAAAGATACTGGCTGCAAAGTGGCCCAAGAAGGTACCAGGGGAAGCCATCCATAAGAAGGTGCTTGCCTTGTTAACTGGGCTGCAAAGCTGTCTGACTGACAGGGCGCAGGGGGAAGTTTCTGGCCGCTGATGCTGCTAGGTGTTACAAGTAGCAGGAGCCAGGTGCTGGAGAAGGTGTGCTCACTGCAGGAGCCTGGCAAGGGGAGCACATCACACGTCCCTTTCTCCTGCAGTGTCACCCCAATACCTTCTACAGACAAAGCTTAACCTTGTGCAACTTTGCAAAGGAAAATATTTAGAGTTCTGCTCTATTTTTTCAGAACAGGGAATGAAGGGTATATTTGGAGGTGAGATGCAGTGAATGGATAAACAGCACAATCACACTGAGAATCACATGAGTTACACTAATGAACATGCAATATATTAGCATTGAACATGTTTAGCACAGTGCCTGTAATATGGTAAGTGATTAATACATGGTATACTATTATTATAATTTCTACATATCACATTCTAGTTTATTATCAAATGAGGCTAGGGCTCTAATGAATGAATTTAATTGATGTGAGACAACGAATAATGTTCAAGGAAGATGAGGCAGTATCTATTCTCTGTAGAACTAAAAAAAAAATATGGACAATTATTTTTTGACTCATATAGGTCAGGGAGAATCCTGACCTGTGATTAATTTTTGAAACAGAAGTTTCAAACCACCTAAAATAGAAGCAGGACTATTTTGCCAGGATTCTAGTATGGAAAATTTCAAGCTTAGCTTTTTTAATGTTCAAACAAAACATATTCCCTCATTAATAAAGACATTTTTCCACTGAAGCTTCATTGCCTTCTTTTTGTATCAAATGAAACTGCATTGTCATCTCATTAATCCTCAAATGCTCTTAGGAGGCAAGTGTGGAATTATCCATCCCATTTTATATTGCCTCTACTTCTCATGATTGACTTAATATCATGTTATTAAAACCAAGTTGCCTACCTTTTTCTTATTGATAGCAACAGACTAGTGATTTTTTTGATCCTAAATCATAATATTTTGTTTATTCTGGGCATGTTTTTTTTTAATATTACTTTATTCATGTTTTCCATACCCAGCATGGTGGGTTTCAGCCTCCCAGATTACAGTTTTAAAGGTTAAACATTAGGGTTTTATATTTGCTGCATTTGTCACATCTATACCTGTATTCCATACTGTTTTCTAAATCCTGTCTTCATTTGCTGTAATAGTTGACTTCTACATAATGTTTATTTAAAGTTTCTCCTTAGAAATTAGTCTTTTATGCAGTTACATGACTTGACCTCTCATTAAATTAGATTTACAACATCCCACATTTTTTTCTTTAATGATTTCTTTTCAATTTTACCTGCTTGCTACTTCTTTTGAGCATATATAATGACTGCTTTAGATCAAAATGTCAATACCTATTCTCTTTTTTTCTAGAAAATTTATTGTCTTGGATATAATACTTACATAATGCAAAGTTTAAGAGCCTCCCTTTGTTATATTTCTTGAACCATGAAGATGATCTTCAAATCTTTTCTCCATCATTAGCTCTATGTTCTTTTATGTAGTCTTTTTTTTCCCTATTCTCCTTTAGGTATTTCTGTTATGTTAATGAAGAGATTAAAAAATGAAATGAAAAGTATGGAACTAGTAGTTCAGAGCAAATGAAATATCAACTAAATTTACCTTTCCTATAATATACTGTTTCACTGCATTTCTGTCTTGTGTGAAATGCCTACTAAAGACAGCTTTATTGAAAAATAGATCTGAGAATTTAGTATTTCATATTTTACTTTGTCATGACTCTTTTACTTATTGTTGTTCTAAAAATGCTCTGAGAGAAAAGTGATCTATACTAATAAAAGGGTAATATGCAAATTGGTCATGATGCCCTCACAGTAACAACCGAACAGCAGGCTGCATGGGGTGACCAGGACAGCAGGGGGGTTAGCGAGGGATGACCAAACGACTGACCAGAAGGCTGAGTGGGATGACCAGGCCAGCAGGGGGGTTAGTGAGGGACAACCAAATGACTGACGAGCAGGCTGCGTGGGGCAACCAGGCCAGCAGGGGGGTTAGCGAGGGATGACCAAACGACTAATGAGCAGGTTGCGTGGGGTGACCAGGCCAGCAGGGGGGGACAGTGAGGGGCGACCAGGCCGACAGAGGCGGACAGTGAGGGGCGACCAGGCCGGCAGGGGGGGGCAGTTGGGGGCAACCAGGCCAGCGGTGGGGGGGGGGGGCAGTGAGGAGCAATCAGGCCAGCAGAGGCAGACAGTGAGTGGCGACCAGGCCAGCAGAGGCAGACAGTGAGGGGCAACCAGACCGGCAGAGGTGGAGAGTGAGGGGCAACCAGGCAGGCAGGAGGGGCAGTTGGGGGTGACCAGGCCAGCGGGGGGTGGGGTCACTGAGGGGCAACCAGACCGGCATAGGGGGACAGTTGGGGGTGACTAGGCCGGAGGTGGGGGGGGGGGGCAGTTAGGGGCGATCAGGCTGGCAGGCAGAGGCGGTTAGGTATGATTAGGCTGGCGGGGGGGGGGGGGCAGTTAGGGGCAGTAAGGCAGGTAGGCAGGTGAGCAGTTAGGAGTCAGTGGTCCCGGATTATGAGAGGGATGTCCGACTGCTGGTTTTGGTCTGATCCCTGGGATCGGGCCAAAACCAGCAATTGGACATCCCCTGAGGGGTCCTGGATTGGAGAGGGTTCAGACTGGCCTGAGGGGACACCCCCCCCCCCCCCTGCCGTGCATGCATTTCATGCACCGAGCCTCTAGTAGTTAATTATAAATACCAGAACCAATCCTAGGTCTGGACACTGGGACACTATCCTATCTAATAAAAGAGTAATATGCAAATTAACCATCACTCCGCTACACCCACAAGCCATGCCCACAAGCCACGCCCACCAGCCAATCAGAAGTGAATATGCAAGTAAACCCAACCAAGATGGCTATGGCCACAGAGAGCAGGAGGGAGGCTTGGGTTTCCCCGGCAATGGAGGAAGCCAAGCTTTCCGCCTGCCCTTGCTGGCCTAGGCCTCCACTCAAGGCTACAAAGTTTCAATGATAGAAGATAAATAAATCCAAACAGAAATGGCGGCAGCCATGGAGCTGGAAAGAGCAGGAGGCTAGGGTTGACCCCGGCAATGGAGGAAGCCAAGCTTTCCCCACACCCTGGCTGGCCCAGGCCTCCGCTTAAGGCTACAAAGTTTCAATTATAGAAGATACATAAATCCCAATAGAAATGGCTGCCACCATGGAGCAAGCAGAAGGCTTGGCTCCGCTCCAGGCTACAAAGTTTCAATTGTAGAAGATAAATAAACCCCAGATACCAGGGCCTCTGCTTGGGTCACCAGGGGGTGTGGCCAGCCTGCAAACCACCACAGGCCCCTTGCCCAGGCTGCCCCACGCCCCTAGGGAACCCCCACCCTGATCCGGGACACCCTTCAGGGCAAACCAGCTGGCCCCCACCCATGCACCAGTCCTCTTTCCTGTCTAATAAAAGAGTAATATGCAGATTGACCATCACTCCAACACACAAGATGGCTGCCCCCATGTGGTCAAAGATCCTTCCCCCATGTGGACACAAGATGGCCACCACAAGATGGCCAGCAGGGGAGGGCAGTTGGGAGGGACCATGCCTGCAAGGGAGGGCTGCTGGGGGCGATCAAGCCTGCAGGGGAGGACAGTTAGGGGTGACCAAGCTAGCAGAGGAGGGAAGTTGGGGGCGATCAGGCCTGCAGGGAAAGGCAGTTGGGAGGGACCCAGGCCTGTAGGGGAGAGCAGTTGGGGGGGGGCCAGGCCTGCAGGGGAGGGCAGTTAGGGGTGACCAGGCATGCAGGGAAGGGCAGTTAAGGGGCAAACAGGCTGGCAGGGGAGCAGTTAGGCATCAATCAGGCTGGCAGAGGAGTGGTTAGGGGTGATCAGGCTGGCAGGCAGAAGCGGTTAGGGGCAATCAGGAAGTCAGGCAGGCAAGCAGTTGGGAGCCAGCAGTCCTGGATTGTGAGAGGGATGTCCGACTGCCCGTTTAGGCCCAAACGGGCAGTCGAACATCTCTCAAGGGGTCCCAGATTGGAGAGGGTGCAGGCTGGGCTGAGGGACACACACCCCCGTGCACGAATTTCGTGCACCGGGCCTCTAGTAGTCTATAACATTAAATATTTCTATATATTTATTTATTTATTTATTTATTTATTTATTTATTTTTATTTGTCTAAAGTTTTACATATGTCTCCTTTCCCCCCAATTGACCCCCTCGTCCCCAGCCATTCCCACCCTGACTTTCTATATAATTTGCAGTCACTGTTTTAAGGTACCTTGTCTTAACCATTCTCTTGCAATGTAAGGAGTCCCTCTTTTTCAGACCTAGACACATTTGTGTGTCAGCTGTTCCTGGATCAGTTACCCTGTTTCCACTGCTTTTTGCTCTTGCTCTTCTCTGAAAACAAAAACCACCTTTCTCATTCTCTAGCTAGTTACCAATTCTCAATTGTACTTATGGTTTAGCTAAAAGCTTTCTATTTCCTTGAAACCTTCTCTGATCTTCAAGTTGACTGTCCCTTAAATTCTTATATAGCTTATTTTTCTTATTGTTGGTTTTAGTCATATTACAGGTGACATTTATTGCCTTGTATGCTCAGGTGTCATTTCGATATATATATATATATATATATATATATATATATATATATATATATATATAATTTTTATATATAATGTATGTATAATATTTATATAATATGTAAAATATATATAATATTTTCCTAGTGATATATATATATATATATATATATATATATATATATATATAAATATATATATACATATTTCTCTCCTAGTGCCCAAATGAAAATAGTAAGTCCATAATACTTATTTTGGTTCATGTAAGATGGTCAATCGCTCTGTGTTGATTCATTAAAACAAATATTTGTTGAATTTGTTTTGCTTAGGCGGGAAGAAGACACCAAGTTTAAGCAGGTATTCCTCCTGGAACTCTCTGTCTGATAGTGGGAAATATGCAAATAAGTATGTGAAATAGCAGAGCCCAATCTAGCCCCAATGTTCTGGAGAAAGCCACTCTGCATTGCAAATCCGGAAAGGCTGGGTAGAGGACCTAACATTTGAGTGGAATGCTAACATAAGGGGATAGGAAATGAATTTTAGGCAGAGATAAAAGTGTGTGAAGATATTTGTTGCTCAAAGGCAATACCTTAATTGTAACAGAGAATAAATCTTACTGGAATCATAAATTAAAGATTTTAGCCTTTACCCCTGAAACCTACATAATTTTATTAACCAATGTCACTGCAATAAATTCAATTACAAAAAGATTTTAGTCTTTCAGGATTCTTATGGGTACATGGTATCATTACAGTAGAAATAAGCTAATGCAGAAAATATCTTTCTTCAGGCAAGCACAGTAAATATTTCCTTTCCAAGATTTTGTAAGGTTTAACATTAGATGGTAAAATGTATTTTAATGTCAAAATATTTTCAGCGTTCTGTTAAGGTTTGATTTTCAAAGCTTTTAATCTTGAGTAAAATTGGAGCAATGTTCTACTTTTTCTTAATAAACATTATAGCTCCTGGTACTGCGATATAAACTGTTAATAAATGCCATGAATGCAGGTGGAAATTTGAGGCACGGTACCCTCTGAACAAGTTTCCATGCAGGCACTCCTGCTGCAGTGTTTGCAAAGGCGGCTCTTCATGTAAATTCTAGATTAGACTGAATGATGAATTTAAAACAAGTGGGTGCACTCACTGTGGCCCAAATTAAGCCTGTTCTAAAGTTGCTATAGCAACATTATCAGTACCCAAATGTCCTGCTCTAAAAAATAATTGGAAACATTTCCTGTTATTTAGGGAGAAAAATAAAATCACTATTAATTTTTTATATGCTGCTATACAAAATGCATTATTATCATGCAAATTTTTTAAAAAGTCAGCAAATTTCATGAAAAGGTATATGTAATTTTTAAATATAATTTTAACAGCAAAATCAAGAAAAATAAGAATAAAATTAGTTTGTAGGTATAATATGACATACCTAGCAGCTAAATAAAATATTTGAATAAAGATACTATTCGTTCATTCTTAAATAACATTTAGGATCAGACAGTAGTTTGAATAGTTCCTTTGGGTTTTGCACATGTGAATTATTTACCAATTGGATCATGAGCAAATTTCTTCAATATTTGGAAAAAGTTAAAAGGCAGCTGAAGTTTTCAAGTTATTGATAGGTTAGTAAATAAACTCAGATGACATAAAAACACATGACAATTCAAGAAGCAGAGAGATCTGAAATTTTTTATGAAGGTAGCTCAAAGGAATGTACATTTAGGATTTGACCACAATAGCTATACCCTGATGTAATAAAACTCCAGACCCAGATGCATTTCTTTCTGAAAATGATATTAATTCAAATCTATCGAACAAATTGTTCCTATCTGAAGTTATTAGGAAATATTGTAACATTTTTAGGAAAAGCAAAGGCTCCCATAAAATGGAAAATAAATAACCCCTACAAACAACATACTATTATTGGCTAACAGCATATGAATGTGTATTCTATGTAATTTAAACATTTTTTAAATTTATTGATTTTAGAGAGAGGAAAAGAAGAGAGAGGAGAGGGAGAGTGAGACATTGACTTGTTCCACTTATTTATGCATTCATTGGCTGATTTTTGTATGTGCCCTGACCAGGATTAAACCCACAACCTTGGCTCATCAGGAGGGACGCTCTAATCAACTAAGCTACCAAGCCAGGGCTATTCTATGTAGTTTTATTCAACATGTCAATACTATTTTCTTTCTTGAGTTTAGAAAGACAGTTTCTCTCAATGTAATTTTAATTCTAAAGTACCATTTCATGCTTCATTATCTCTGAGTGGGAGGTATAATTTGTAGTTGTGAATCATGGGTTGTATAGCTAAGTTTATTTTTCTAGGCATTTGAGTGAGGTGAATAATACTTTTTTTTATATAGCAATTAAGCTTTCTTTTTTTTTTTCTTTTGTTAATCCCCACCTGAGGATATTTTCCCACTGATTTTTAGAAAGAGTGAAAGGGAGGGAGAGAGATAGAGAGAAACATTGATATGAGAGACACATTGTTTGGTTGCCTTCCACCCGCCCTACCAGGCTAGGGATCGAGCCTGCAACCAAGGCAGCAGCCTTAGACCAGAATCAAACCTGAGACCCTTCATTCCGGGGGCCAATGCTCTATCCGCTGAGCCAAACCAGCCAGGGCTTAGGCTTTCTTATTGAACAACACTTCATTTTGGAGTGTATGCCCTTCATCTTGGAAACAGGATGAAACATATAAGCTGAAACATTTTGGAGAATGCTTAATTCAATTTATTTGCAAAGTGAAAACATTTTATTTGCTCAAACCTTGACCCCACCCTTGGTTCCAGTTTCCACTGCTCTTTCTACCAGGTATCAGCTGTGCTTAATATACTGGCATAACTCAAAGCAAACATGAATAAAGAGGAAGATTCCCCGGTACTGGCTTCTAAACATTTTTTTTTCAAATAAATTTTATTTTAATATATTTTATTGATTTTTTTTTACAGAGAGGAAGGGAAAGGGATAGAGAGTTAGAAACATCAATGTGAGAGACACATCGATCAGCTGCCTCCTGCACACCTCCTACTGGGGATGTGCCCACAACCAAGGTACATGCCCTTGACCGGAATCAAACCTGGGACCTTTCAGTCCACACGCCGACACTCTATCCACTAAACCAAACCAGTTAGGGCCTAAACAATTTTTTTATGGCACTAATGGGTAGCAGCCAGCAGCCCCATCTCACCCCCTAAAATAGATTCTATCCTGAGACTAGGTTTGCCTATTGTATGTTTGCCCACAACACACACACACACACACAGACACACACACACACACACAGACACACACACACACACACACAATTAAACATACAAATTCATTCATCAGCTCCAAATGAAACTTAAATCTGTCATGGAAACCGGAAAGAAATAGGATTGAACTTTTTCGCCAAAGTGTTATATTGTGTCTGTTTAATATCAATTCCATTGTAATTATAATTAAGCTAATAATTATAAGCTTTCCTTGTCATTCACCTCATAAATCCAGCTTATTTCTAGTTCCTCATGTTCATCTAATCTAGAATGCTCTCCTTGAAGTTTTTGCTTATGTCTAAATCATTCATATTTTCACTGAAAAATCTTAATTGGATGATGTCAAATGTTGTCATCCTTCATTATCTACTGCCACTTGCTTTAGACGAATTGTTAGTCAAATAGAGTATTTTAGAGTTTGGGCTCTAGAGTCAAGGTTTAATTTAAGCTCAAATTCTGGCATATGTACTTATAAACAACACTAAATGAACCAGATGTAAAACTTTAAACAAATATGTACAACTAATCCACTAATATCAAATTAACCGTAATATTTCCAGTGGCTACTATGAGAATGAAGAGGTATTGCAAGCAAAGGACTAGCACCATACTTGGTGTATGGCCGAAGGCCCCAGGTAAATAAAGGCACTCCAATCAGGCAGAATATTCCAAGACTTGGAGGTTACCTCCCAGGAGCCAAGGACAAAGACCAAACCTCGCTTTGTTAAGGTTAATCCTTTACTGCACAATTTACAATCTAGATGCATATGAGAATAAACTCTGTGTTCTGTGTACTCACAATTGTAAACCGACTTTTGTCCAGCCCTGCGTGTGTGCATGTGTATGTGTGTGCAACATTTAAACAATATGTAATTTAATTAGTAGCTCAAGTCAACAAGGAGTGCCAAAATGCTGTGTTTGTTTAAATAGCGCTTACTAAAGATATTCAGAGAAACATCTGAATATCTGAGTTTGAGCTGGGGTGATATAGGAAGGTGTTGTGGGAAAAGTCCTATTTGAATTGGGATTACCTGGGATCCAGGGATTGCCTGGATTTGAACTTCCTGAAAGAAAAGGGAAGTCACTTCCAGGAGGGTGAATAGAGGAAGGCAAGATGTGGAGGTCCCTTCCCAAGGAGATGAGAAGGACAGAGTCAAGTGAGGTAAGACTGAGAAGGCTACAAACCAAGTGACTTAAAACAGCCTTTTCTCTTGAAGTTCTACAGGCCAGGAGTCTGGAGTCAAGGTGTTAGCTGGCAGGTTCCTTGTGGAGACTCCGAGGGAAGGTCATCCATTATCTCCTTGTCTCAAGGACTGTCAGCAATCGGTGGCTTCCTTTTATTGTAGATGCATCAATAATACCTGCCTCCATCATCACATGGCCTTCTCCCTTTGTGTCTGCAGCTCATCTCTGTCTCTATTTTGCCTTCTTATAGACATCAGTCATTGCATTAGACTCCACTGTACTATGTTAAAACCTATAATTTCAATTTAACCAGTTAAATTGGCAAAGTGCTCACTTCCAAATGAAGTTTCATTCTGAGGTTCCAAGTAGACAGGAATTTTTTGGGAAATGATTCAATCCCATAAAGGCAGATTGGGGGGAAAATGTGATCTAAGATGGGCTGTAGCTTACAAAAATTGTTACAAAGACATAAACAATACTTGAATACCTTTTAAAAAACAATTCACTAAACAAGGTCTTTCATACTTTCTCAGTCACTCTTTCTAAACACTAGAATGCCACCCCCCACCACCAAGTACAATAGCCCTCAAGAGAAGAATTTGTGTGTGGTGGGAGTGATTTGATTTGATTTCAAACAGGGAAAAACCATTCCATGTCTCTTTTCACTTGCTTTCAAAGAGACATAAAGAAGAACAATCTGGGTGAAGCAGGGGCAGCTTAGTGATTCAGGGGGCAGAGTCCTTGGCCAGGACGCCACAGATGCAAGGAGAGAAAAAGGGCAAGGGTGGGGTGGAAGAGGGCCAGGAAGGAGAGGGTATGGGAGAGATACTTCTTTCTCTATTCTATCTAAATGTTTTATTTGCCTGCTATTTTCATTCATGAAAACAGTTTTGTTTCCAAGGCAGTTTGCAGAGCACCCGTGGTCTGTTTTGAAAAGGTGAATTCCAGTACCTTATTTTGGACCTACTCAATCAGAAAGTCTGTGGGGGGACCCCGGGAATCTGCCTTTCCCACAATCTCACCAAGTGAGTCTTAAGCATAATAACGTAGGATTACCACTCTACAAGCATTTAGTTTGGATTTAAGATGCACATATATTTAGAAAGGTTAAAGGGATACTATTCCACAGATCAGTTTTATTAGAAGAATGAAAATTATGGTTTTGAAGTGGGTGAGTTCTTAGCCCAGAATTATTGGGGCCCAGGTCAAGTCCAAGCAGGATCCCATGTGAGGCAGAATGTGGGCACAGAGTCTAGCTGTCTGGATAGAGGACTGGGATACGGTTGAGGAGATGAGAAAAAAGAACAGTAATGTCAAAGAAAATCTTTGCCTAAATAACAACTTCATATAAAGGTAGATTTGTGCCTTAGAAGGGATAATTTCTTGCCTTTTTCTCCCTCCTTTACACTTTCCAGCATTCGTACCTGGGGATTAAGGGTTAGGCTTCCTTAGTCTAATCTGGGAATGCAATTGGCATGTATAAATCCATTTCCAGGGAAAAAATAACCTTGTGTTTTAGGAGAATTTTTGGAAGATAAATATACATATAATTTTTAATATATAATACATATATATGTTTAATATACTTGTCAAAACCTGAGCTAGATTGTAAAGAACATAGTGTTCATGTTGTCTGTGCCATCCTATAACACCACTGCTAATTTTTAGTTGTTGTGAGAATGTGTAACTTACTCCTAGTTATTTAGCATTCCACAATAATAGCAATATTTTTTGAATCAATATGTGAAACTAATTCTTTGAAAAGGATGTTGGTGTTTCTTCCAGGTGCATGGTGAGAATGGCTTCTATAAGCTGAAAATAGAATTATTGGCACTTTCAGAATATTGACGGTCAATGAAGAGAAGGGGTAGGATATTTGAATTCTAAGAAGTTTTAGAAAACCCCCCAAAATTTTCTTCCTGAACCTCAGAAAGAACAATGATAACTGCCTTGGAAAGATGAAATGAATTGCATAAGAAAAATATATTCAGTTTCTTAATATTGTTAGATAATTGATCAAGTCCTGGAGCTCCAGTGATTTTTTTCATATTCAATTGACTTTTTCCACCATTCCTCTAAAGGAATTGAATGCAAAGCAAATGAGAAAGGCAACTTTACAAAGTCCTATCTTCATCAAAAATTTATTACATTTCTCTAATAAGAACCTGGTCTAACTCTGCTGAGGTTTCAGATTTTCTCAGGGAAAAGAAAGAGAAAAACTTGGTTTGTATTCAAAGACATAAGATTCTTTCCTTATTAGAGGATTTATTAGATTAGCATTTGATTAGTTTATAGTAAACTCCTAATTTCTACTCCAGAGCAAAAAAAGTTCATCTAGGACTGCATAATTAATACTTCTCCAGTATCATAGGCTCATCAGTAAAATTTCCAGGGTTCCTTTTTCATGTCTGATAATTTCTTTCTATTCTGGCTTTGAGCATTAATATGCCAGAATACTGAGGTCTTTGCCCTAGCCAGTTTGGCCCAGTGGATAGAGAGTCAGCCTGTGGACTGAAGGGTCCCAGGTTCGATTCTGGCCAAGGGCACATGCCTGGGTTGCAGGCTCGATCCCCAGTAGGGGGCATGCAGGAGGCAGCCAATCAATGATTCTCTCCCATCATTGATGTTTCTATCTCTCTCCCCTTCTTCCTTCCTCTCTGAAATCAATAAAGAAATATATTTAAAAAAAAAAAAGAATGCTGAGGTCTTCACTAACAAACTCTATCTACACTAATAAGAGAGAAATATGCAAAATGACCATACCTCTGTGACACCCATCAGCCAATCAGGAGTGAATATGCAAATTAACCCAAGAAAGATGGAAGGTTAATTTGCATAGGCAGGCACGGAGCGGCTGGGTGGGGTTGGACACCTGCTATGAGGGGGAGGGCGGGGGGCAGAGGGAGCTACAGGAGCAGCACTCTGGCCAGGAGCAAGGACCTGCAGGCTGGGAGGGAAGCCAGGGGAAGGAAGGCCTATTCTTGCATGAATCTTAGTGCAATGGGCCTCTAGTTCAAGTATAATAGGTAAACTATTCAATCAGGTGCCTAGTTGCCATCCATGATGAGGGTTCACTTTCACAAGGAGGTAGCACCTGCAGAGAAGCCCACAGGTTGTGGAGTCACTAGGATGAGGGGTGGGCTCAACTTCTGGACCTCCCCTTGCCTGGTGAGGTGACCTTGGGCAAATAACTTTTCCAAGCTTCAGAGTCCTCATTTATACCATGTAGCTTAGCAAAGTAGTTAATACTTAGCAAAGAAGTTCCTAAAATATGCTACATAAAAGGCACTTCAGAAAGATTTGTTCTTTCCTTTCTTTCCAATCCCCAGAAAGTCTCTCAATCTGAAATACCAGCTGCCATGGTCATTGCAAATGTTCTGAAGACTACAGGTTGGCCAGTATTGTTGGAACGAACCTATGCTGAGGGTAATGAAGGTCCCACAGTGAAACTTCTCAACAGCAGCAACAAAGCAATAGGAACATAAATCATCTGATCATTTATGACTCAACACTCAGATGGGAAAAAGAAAATGCCCAGTATTTACTAAAGGCAAGAATGGTCTTGGCACTTTTACACTTAATTCCTGTATGTCAACCATAGAAAGTGAAATCAATAATCCTTTATGGAAAGGGAAACTGAGGTTCAGAAAGCTGATGTAACTTGCTAAAGGACACGTGCAGCATACAGCAGTGTAGGAACAACACACTGATGTTTAATACAACTTTGCCTAAGACGTGGCTCACACTGGTGAATATATCAGTACGTTGTCTGTTCTTCATGTCAAAGAATGGCAAGATCAGATTCTCTTATTCATGAATCATCCTTTAATCTATGGCAAGCACAGAAATCTGAAGGGATATAGAAATGATAACAGAGTAGTAACAACATTAACTTTAGAGTCAGACAGTTGTGGGTTTGAATCTGGCTCTGCCACTTACTATTTATGTGTCATTGGGAAAATTATTAAACTTCTGAAGCTTCCCTTCCTCATCTAAAAATGAGGATAATGATGGTACATACTTCATAGAGCTATTTAAGGATTATTTAAAATAATGCCTGTAAAATGCTTAATACAGTTCCTGACGTATAATTATGAATTTATTTTTAGTTGTATTAAGACACTGCACTCTTAAAGTGTTTCACAAAGTTTGGATGAATAATTTCTTGCATCAGAATCCCTCGGGATCTTATTAAGTAAGAAGGTTCCTGGGCCTCGCTCCACACCTCATGAATCAGAATATCCAGGCAGTGGGACTTTGCTTTCTAACTAGTTGGCCATATATACTAGTAGTTGAAATCAGCTACTAATGCTATCCATCATTTATTCACTCCTCTCCTGGCAACAATATCCTGATTTCCATTTGGGGAATTACACCCGCTGACACACTCCACTTTTACTTTTTTTGTTGTTAATCCTCACCCCAGGATATTTTTTCCATTGATTTTTAGAGAGTGGAAGGGAGGGAGGGGAAGAAAGAAAGAGAAAGAGAGAGAGAAAGAGGAGGGAGAGAGAGAAGAAAGAGAGGGAGATGTGAGAGGAACACGTTGATTGGTTGCCTCCTGCACATGCCAGGCATCAAAACTGAAACCCAGTACATGCCCTTGACCAGGAATTGAGCCTGAGACCCTTCAGTGTGCAGGCCAATACTCTAACCACTGAACACACCGGATAGGGTATCCATTTTTACTTTTGATGGAGCATCTAACCTGTCCCTGGTACCTGATTGGCATTCCCCCAGCCACAGAGACTGACAGGGTGGCTGGCTGAGAGTAGAACCAGAAAAAGCAGAGCTAAAAGATAGAGACAGAAGTCTCATGCTGGTGGTGTCATTTGAGCCTCTGGTCTAGCTACACCTAAAGCCAGATTGCCTCCTACACTTTTCAGTTATAGAGCCAACAGAATCCCTTTTTGGTTAGATCATCTTGGAATCATGTTTATTTTTGTTACAAACCACCAAAGGCCTTAATAAATCAGATAACACATTTATACATTTTTTTTTTTTTTTTTTTTTTTTTTTGTCAAATGAACACTTGCTAGGCCTTAACTCCACAATGGATTGGACCACATGTAGACCGTCCAGATGCTTTTTGTTTAGACTTAGGCAAGGCAAGTGGCCTCCTAGATTTCTCTCCTCTAAACTGATATCTGGATCTGGGCTCTCTAGGGCATGCAAAAGACATACAAGAATACCCTCCTCCTCAACTTGGATGCTTTGATTAAAATTTGGTTCTATTAGCCAGAGGTATCAAGTCAAATATCCAAGGGGCCAGGCAGGAAAAATGGTTATGTAAAACAGGTTGGGCATCCAAGAAAAACATCAAGGCAAATCTGACATTAAATGCCCAGCCTCATTGTTAACAATAAACAGGAGCAGAGAAACGGCAGGATTTGGGAGCTCTTGTCTTCTTTAAATGAAGCAGCTGCTATAAGATCCAGCCAAAAGCTGCTGAAGGAGAATGCAGTCCCAATATTACCAGAGTAATCAAGCATTATTAATTTTATATGAAATCTCCTGAATTTTAAACACTAACAAATAACTCAAAGTTTTGAAACATGCTGTCCAAGCCGACACCCTGAGGGCCAAACTACAGACACACGTGAGGCACCCTGTAATCTCCTTGGTAGACCTCCCAAGAAATGGCAAGGTGAGAGTTACTGAGGAGACTTTCACAAGTAGGAGATTACACAGGTCCATCTATAGACACCTGGAAGATCATAAAGAGAAAAGACCCATAAGCAAACATGACAAGCAGAAGGGCAGTGTCTTCACTCCATCCATAGACTAGATCGGTGGTCGCACTTGGGCTCCACCAATGCATTAAGCTCTTTACTCCAGTAAGATCTTCTTCTCTGGGGGAATGAAACCCTTTTTCTAGAAATTAGGTTGTGTTGCTAACAGTCTCTACCTACCTGTTTTCTTACTTTGCCCTTTAAAAGCTGGGAGGGTCTTCTGGTTTCTTTCTCTCAGGAAGACATGATAGCCAGAAATCTGGATCCAGGCAAGTACTGAATTAACCTTATAATCCTAAGGAGACACAATCACTTTAGAGTCCATTTGGTTAACAAAATATGTTTATACTAGTGGCCTGGTGCACGAAATTCATGCACATTAAAAGGTATTAATTAGAGGAAATAATATAATATTGCTATTTGCCCTTTCTCTATAATAGAAGTGTCAGAGATGAAAGAAAATTAGTAAAGTGTATATGAAAACCTTCCTCCTGTCAGAGTCTGGGGCACACCACGGGACCCAGAGTCAAGTCCCCGCCCACCCACATGCGCCTCAAAATCGCTTGAGACCCAGACCCGGCTGCCCACCCCACCTCATTGGAATAGATCCAGACCTGGCTAGTCCCACCTTTGCCAAGCCCCACCAGGCAGGGAATGTAGCCTCAGGTCCCCTGGCCTGGAGCCAGGATGGGGGGCATGGCCTGAGGTCCCCCAGCCCAGACTGGGGTTGGGGGGGCATGCCTTGAAGTCCCCCGTCAAGCCCCACCAGGTGTGGGACATGGCCTGAGATCCCCTGTCAAGCCCTGCTGGGTGGGGGCATGGCCTGAGGTCCCCTGTCAAGCCCCACTAGGTGGGGGGGGGCTCAGCCTCAGGTCCCCCCGCCTGGCACCAGGAGGGGGAACAACCTCAGGTCCCCTGTCAAGCCCCATCGGCAGGGGGGGTGCAGCCTCAGGTCCCCCCTGGGCGGGGGGCATGACCTGAGTTCCCCTGACCCAGCACTGGGGTGCAACTTGAGGTCCCTTGTCAAGCCCTGCCAGGCAGGGGGGCGCAGCCTCAGGACCCCTGGCTCAGTGCTGGGGCAGCGGGTGCAGCCTGAGGTCCCCCAGCCTGGTGCCGGGGTGGGGGGCACAGCCTGAGGTCCCCTGTCAAGCCCCACCTGGTGGGGGGCGCAGCCTGAGGTCTCCTGGCCTGGCGCTGGGGTGGGGGGAGCAGCCTGAGGTCCCCAAGCCCAGCACCAGGACAGGAAGTGCACCTTGAGGTCCCCTGTCAAGCCCTGCAGGGTGTGGAAGGCGGCCTGAGATCCCCTGTTAAGCCCTGCTGGCCTGAGGTCTCCTGTCAAGCCCCACGGGGGTGGGAGAGGGCGTAGCCTCAGGTCCCTGCTGATTGCTTGTTAAGGCTCCTTATGGGAACTTGGCCTCAGCTGTGGGTACAGCCATCTTTGTGATGGAGTGATGGTTAATTAGCATATTCCCTTTTTATTAGATAGGATATGCTTTCAACATGAGCTCTTCTAAACTGTGGTATCTCCCCTTACCCAACATATTCCACATTTACATTTGCAGGGCAGAGCTAAGATAAACATCCAAAATGGGTTAAAAGAAAAGAAAAGAAAAGAAAAGACAGGCTCCAAGAAGGTTAACATAAAACCTTTGGAATGAGGAAGTATAGAGATACAGCTCACGGTTACTCATCTACCAATAGTCCTGTCTCCTATCTTAGTCCTCACCTAATACAGAAAAGTATTCAGAGTCCTGAACTATTGCTCCAATTTCTAATTTGTGGTCTATTGCTCTATCTCCAGGGAAATCAGGAGAAATGGGGAATTATTAAAGAGTTATTGCTTAGATAACCAGAGAAGTGACCTATGCTAGGAGAAAATATCTGCTATTTTCTTGACTCACTAATGGGGTGCTTAGCAAAAATAAAAATAAAAATAATTCAACATGAGCTAAAGGAGTAGAACTAGAACCAAAATGAGAGTTTATTGGATTGCTGATCAAATGTGTATAAAAGTAACAACCCCTGAGTAGGACATCTCCCAGACTAAACAAACAGAATGTCTATACGACAACCGGATAGCTTTATCTGACTCAACAAACTAGTTCATCTGAAAGGGTGTCCTCACCACACACAGGCCCCGCTGGTGGAGCTGCCATCAGCCGGGGATACTGAGTGACCACATGGAGGAGAGTCCAGGCTGACTGAAAATGACCATATAACATGAAGAAAGAGTAAGCTTTAGTTGTTAAGGCCATGGGATTTCAGAGTGAATTTTAATTGCAGCATAGCTAAGTTGATCCTGACTAATAAAAGATATGCTGAAAAAACAGGAGTTTGCCTTGTCTCTGGAGTGAGGGAAAAGCAATTAGAAGCAGGGTAGCAGCTAGTGGTAAACTCTTCTATCTTCCTTCTGTCCTCCTGCTTTCTTTTCATTCTTATTCTATGCACACAAAAAATGCACCAATTCTGTCAATTTTCAGTTCTATATTCACACATATGCCAACTTTATAAAATGAAAATAAGGGAAAACATGAAAAGTACACAGCTTAGTTTTGTGCATAATTTAAACATTTAAAAATTTTTATGTATTCAAATGTATTCACGAAAGACATTAGCATGAGACACATATGAGAAGTCAGTTTTTCAGTTCTCCCAGTCCTACTGTTCTTTGGCTAACATTCTCTTAGTAGTACATACCTATTCAGGGTCCTAGGATCTTTTTCTATCCTATTAAAATATGCACTCAGAAAACACTGAATTAAACTCATTCACTCACTTAGTCTCTGACACTCATCTTCTGTGTGGCGGGAATTATACTGTATCTATCCTCAAGGGAGCTCAGAGGTTAGTGGGAAAGCTAATCTGCAAATAAATCCTTTTTGTGATGTTGGATAGACATCTACACAAGAGCAGGGACTAGGAGAAACAAGCACATATGTTTCAGGGGTCTTGGGATGTTAAGAGAAGATTTACTGATAAGGTCACGGTGATTTTTGCTCATTAAAAGGTTATTCTAGTGACATTATAGTGGATGGTTGGAGAGGGGAGAGACTGGACCCAAAGAACCAGGTTAGGCAAGCGGTAATGGTGTCATAAACTAGGACGATTAGCAAGGGGGTTAGAGGGAATGGAGAAAAGAGGACTCGTGGCAGAGATATTAGGAGGCAGACACTAATTTGGATTTGAGGAGTGAAAAAGAGAGAAGAGCTAAGGAATATTCTAGAGTAAGAGTCAGTAAATTTTTTATATAATGGGCTGGCTAGTAAATACTTCCAGGGGTGGGCAAACTTTTTGACTCGAGGGCCACAATGGGTTCTTAAACTGGACCGGAGGGCCGGAACAAAAGCATGGATGGAGTGTTTGTGTGAACTAATATAAATTCAAAGTAAAGGAGCGGAAGGGAGAGCAAGAGAACCCTCCGCTCTTTCGGCTCCGCGGGCTGGATAGAACAGCCGAACGGGCCGGATCCGGCCCACGTAGTTTGCCCACGGCTGCTTTAGACCCTGTGATTCATATACAATTCTGTTGTATAGCCTTTATTCCTTACAATATTTAAAAAAATGTAAAAACTATTCTTATTTTGAGGCATGGAGTTGGCTCACAACCTATGTTGTAGATTAAAATATCTCAAGGGGCTGCCTAGCCAGTGTGACTCAGTGGTTGAGTGTCAATCTATGAACTAGGAGGTCAGGGCACATGATTCTCTTCATCACTGGTGTTTCTATTTCTCTCTCCTTCTCCCTTCCTCTCTCTGAGATCAACAAAACATATTTATATGAAAAAGTTTTCAACTTTGGGAGTATTTAGAAAGCAATTAATAGGAATGCTTTTCAATACTATTTGTATTTTTACATTTGGATTAAATGAGGATCAAGAAATGTTTCTGTTGTATCCTAAATAGAATTCTAGGCCTTCAAGTATGAAAACTGCTTCTTTTTGTTTCTAATTATTAAGTATTAAGATGCACACACATAAGTGCACATACAATTAATTCTTGATTATCTGAAGGTGGATTAACTGGTTTATGGAGTAAGGGGTTTGTGGATTGGTCTGTTTTCAGATGGAGGATGTTAGGTGCAGCAGGTTTAGGCTGAGGTCACTTCCCCTATAGGGACATGTAATCAAGCCCTGGGCAGTTGCCCTGGTTGTCAGTGCCCCAGTGGTTAGGGAACAGGACTCCAGGTTTGGGGGTCATGTAATCTGGTGCACTTGATCTACTCTGTTCACAGTCCCACCCAAAGCTTGGCTGTTTAGCTCCAATCTCACAATTACCTAATTGTTCAGCCTCACTGGGAAATGAGATCTGGTTTATCCAAAGTTTGATCTGTAAACTAGCTTATCTACTTTGCGGTAATAAAGAGTTGACTGTGGTTTCATCTGAACTGTGTGTGGTTTGGGGTTATCTGTAAACTAGCTCATTTCCACTCACCCTCCAAAATTATCTCTGATAATTATTGAATGTAATTACATATTGTCCTCCAAGTTTTCCTGAAAATGTAATTTCACAGCATGGTGACCAATTCTGTTTATCTTCTAAAAGATTCATCCCATTTCACAGACCCTATGACATAGTTCTATTTGTTTTCAATATGATGTTCCTATGATAGTGTCAAACTGTCTGATTTACAAGGTTGTTCCTTAATATTCAATTCCAAAAAAAAAAACAAACCAAAAACCAAAATGGGGCTGAAATTAATGTTTTAACTTAGGGAATGAAATGGTTTTTAAATGCTTAGCGCTGGCTGAGTATTAGTATACCAATCAGTACTCGTTCTTTACTCCAAATGTGTCTACTTGATAACATCATCCATATCTTTTAACTTTTTACTGCACTCTTTAATTCTAAGATATAACAAGGCAATGCATATATTTTTAAAAAGCTTATGAAAAAAAACAAACAAGGAAATACAGTACCATAAGCCGAAATCCACCGAGTGTTTTATCTTTTCAATACCAGAAGAAGAGTAAACCGAATGGTTTAGTAAGAAGGAGATGTCAGAAAGGCATAGAAAGAAGCAATGGAGGAATCCAAGTGTGGGACAAAAGTGAGTGAGAAGATAAAAAAAGAAAGTGAAGGAAAAGCTACAGCCCTCGTTAGCCTCACTCCAAGCTGAAGGCCTCTCTTCTCAATACTTCCTACAAAGAATATTGACATTTAAAGGAAGGCTGGAGGTAAGTCACACAGAATCAGAAGTCCTAAGAGGTTTCTGAATTAAAGCGGTAGGTGTGGAGGCAGAGTAAGCCAGGAGCTACACTGTCATAGTTTCCTTAGATCTCTGGTAGAAAATTCAGGTAAACCTTGGAGAATGCATTTGATTATGAGCAGTCACAGCTATCAGTTTGCATGTACTGTGTTATATCTGGCACTATGTTGCTAAATGAGATTGCTCAAACCTAGTTTACCCTTTAACATTACCTCTAGCTCCTTGTTCACTGCCTAACATTTTGTTTTCTTCCTCAATGTCTTAAATTTAAATGTTTAAACAATATAATGAGTTTAAAGTGAGACAGGGTAGAAAATCAGTAACTGGAACTCCCTCTTCCTTTGCTCCTTTACTCCCTTTTCTAGTGACTTGTGCTTTTAGGTTTCACTTTGGATGCCCAAAGCTCCAAGGGTGTCATTCTGTGGACCCTGGAAGCTCTCCACACGGAAGGCCTCTACCTGGCTCACCTTCAGAACTTGCATGTCTCTGGAAGTCATTAAGACTTCAGGTATTTCCAGTTCTCTGTCTCCCAGGCATATCTGCCTCCTTGTGACTAGTTCTGGTCATTGAGTTGAGAGTAGAAGTACAAAGTATCTCTTCCAGGCCAAGGCACTGAATTACTAGTGCAAGACCTTACAGAGTGCTTTTTTACTCTGGGCTGTAGTGTACTGGAGATAGTGGCCACTCTATTAGCCTGAATCTCAGAGTAAAAAGATGTGGAGCAGAGCCCTCACACACTGTCAAAGGACATGAAGTAAAAGTGAGAGATAAAGTGTTATTTTCAAAAGCCAGTAAGTTTGAGGGATATATTATGCTGTGACTAATCTACCTTCCAATACTTCCCCCTCCTCATTAGTATACATGAAAACAGACTCAGTGAGGACAGAGACTTTATCTATGTTGTCATGTTCTCTTATGTATCTTCAGTGCCAGCACAGTGCTTAGAGGATAAGCAATAATCATTCAATAAATATTCGCTTATTTAAAAAATAAGTGACTTTACTTCTTGCTTTGGTGATATAGGTTATAATGGGGGTAAATAAATGCAGTTATTCATGCAAATGAATCATAGATCTATTAGCTCAGCAAGTCATAGGTTTTTGATCTGAATACTACTTAATGATGATTATAGATACATTAGAAGGCTGCATATGAGAAGATTTTTAGTTAGATCTGGGCTCCTTCAGAAAATGTAAGTTGGGCAACTACTGGAGCAGCTTCATGAGTAGAAAGCCTCTAATTCTGCTTGAGGTTAGATATGAGTTATTGAGGAGTCTTATTAGAGGAAGAGAGAAAGGGCTAGACTGAACCTTGACAGTTATACTAAATAAGGCCTTTCTGATTAACCAACACTCTGTTTGTAGTTATCAGGATTGTAGCAACCTCATTATAACTTAGTTGAATTTTAGGAGAAATTTTAGCTATGAATTATCAAGAAAGAAAATTTTGCTTTATGAATTTTAAGCAAATGGTAAAGATTCATTGTTTTTGCCACCTGGAATTCACTTCTTCAAAATGTTTTCTGAAATGCCTGTGAATAGAAAGAGTTTTTATAATAGACACACTACTGTGTGATCATAGTCCTTGTACACTAAGAGCAATTACAATAAAATTCCAATAAAAGTATGAACATCTTTTGCCAATGAGCAACTCCATGGCAGGCAGATGCAGAAAGAGGGAAACTAGAATTATGTGAATATATTTATCAGAGGCCTAATTAGGCTATAAGAGTCATCCAGTTATAACATCCAAAGATTATACTGAATGAGCTTTGCCAGGCTATCTAAATGGGTAATGGTGGCATTAGTGTAAGTGGGTGACAATGTTCAGGCAGGTGGCGGACAGTGTCAGGGTCCTAAGCAGCGTCTCACTTTGTCTATAATAGCAGTTATCTAACATTACCTAAACAGAGTCCTCACAGAAAACAGAAATGGAGGCCAAGAAGGGGGAGTGAGGACCTCGAGCTCTGGAAAGCATTGGGCTTCAGAACCCAAGTTCAAGTGGGGCACCAAGCACAAAGCCCTGAGAGTGACGGTCAGAAATGAAACTAAACAGACACAGACAATAATCCTATGGGAACGTTACAGTAAGTGATTTTTTTTTCATAATCCTTTATTTTCTTACTGCTGAAGACAAGAATGTTAGGACGTGGGTGGGGGCATTGCTGGCAGACAGTGGGTGGAAGCGATTTCTTTCCTGACAGTGACAGTCTTCTGGGATTACTTAACACTATAAAAGTTATCAAGCGTTAAAACTGTCTTAAGTTCTACTTTTTGTGTTTAGTGCTATTAGTTTCCTTTGTTCTTAATATTAAATGTCTTCATAAATTGGCAAAAACAAGGAGATCCTAGATGTTGTAAATATTCAATAACTGAACCATTTTTTACAAAAGAATATAAAATATTTAAAATTAAATCATAGCTATTATAAATTGGTGTCACCAATCAGAAAGGATATATGCACCCCTATGTTCATAGCAGCACAATTTATAATAGCTAAGATTTGGAAACAGCCTAAATGCCCATCAGCAGATGAGTGGATTAGAAAACTGTGGTACATCTACACAATGGAATACTATGCTGCTGTAAAAAAGAAGGAATTCTTACCATTTGCAACAGCATGGATGGAACTGGACAGCATTATGCTAAGTGAAATAAGACAGTCAGTGAAAGATAGATACCACATGATATCACTCATTTGTGGAATATACAGAACATTATAAACTGATGAACAAAAATAGATACAGAGGCAAAGAAGCATCGAACAGTCTGTCAAACTACAGCGGGAAGGCAGGGAGGGTTGGAGGGGGGTAAGAGATCAACCGAAGGACTTGTATGCATGCATATAAGGACAACCAATGGACGCAAGACGGGGGGGGGGGGGGAGGGGGCGGGGGCGGTGAGGGCAAGTGCCGGTGGGTAGGGGAGGCTGGGGGGAGGTCAATGGGGAAAAAAAAGGAGACATATGTACTACTATTTGTAATACTTTAAACAATAAAATAAAATTAAAAAAATAGCTATGGTACATTTACACAATGGAATTCTACACAGCTATAAAAAAGAAAGAACTCTTACCATTTGCAACAGCATTGAGGGACCTGGAGAATATTATGCTAAGCGAAATAAGCCAGTCAGAGAAAGATAAGTATCACATGATCTCACTCATATGTGGCATCTAATGAATAAAATAAACTGATGAAGAAAATAGATCCAGAAACATAGAAGCACAGAACATACTGTTGAACCTTAGAGGAAAAGCAGGGAAGTGTGGGTGGGTGGGAAGAGATCAACCAATGAACTCATATGCATATGTGCATAACCTGTGGACACAGACAATGGGATGGTGAGGGCCCGGGAGGGGCGGGGGGAGGGTGGGGAAGGACAGGAGCAGGCTGGAAGAGGTTAATGGGGGAAAAAGAAGGACCTATGTAATACTTTCAACAATAAATATTTTAAAAAATTAAATCATCACAATTAATTATACCTAACTTCATAACCAAAAATTATTAAAAGAGAAATGTATTTAATTGATAAAGTTATAATTTATGAACAATCTCTTCTTTTAAGCTTTCAAACTAAACATGATAAATTTGTAAGCAAATAAGTTATTCATCATATCTTTAAATGCCTGTGAAAAGCAATGGACTTTTAGATTTATTGTAAGTGATAAAATGTTTAGTTCTTAAACCACTACTCTCTTTTCATCCTTATTTTGGGTGATATCATCTCTACGCATGAATTTTACTCTTTGGTATTATAATTAGATGACACAGCATAAATGTTTAGTACAGTTGGAGGCGAGGGCTCAGACTGCCTGGAGTTTGAATCCTGGGTCCTAACTGTGTGACCCAATTAACTTAATAACTGTGACACTTATGCTTGATCTCCTACATCTATAAAATTGATCATAATAATTTATGCTTCATAAGATCATTCTGGCCATTGAATGGAGCTACAGATATAAAGTCCTTGACCTCATTAAATGATCTGTAAATAGTAGGTATCATTAACTATCTACATACATAAGCATCAGGCCTGTGTGGAACTGCCTGCTGGCAAAGTCTACAGGGGTGTTGCTGACACACAATGCATTCAGGCTCTTCAAAAACAAAACTCACTCTCTTTACCTTGACATTGACATTCTCTCTGAAATCTCTGCCTAATTGCTTTGACACTTATCTCCTGGATCTAACCAATCATCCAGACATGCTGATTTTACTTTATATATGTCCACCATGGCCTTGTTAGCCCCTCCCCCTTGGTAGGTCCCTTGGTCATCTGATCTTTTGTATCAGCCCTCTACTTTGTCTTCTTTCTTCTATTCTAGTGCTCAGCCCTGTGCCCCCTCTTCCGCCCCTTGTATTCATCTTCTATAAAACAGTCAGAATAATTTATCTGAAACACAAACCTAATTGGGTGACTCCCTTAGAAACTCCCAAAGACTTCCGATCACTTAGAGAAAAAAGTCTGAGCTCATAGCATGACTTAGAAACTTTAGGACTCAGGTGGTGCTATTTCCAGTTATTCTCATTTGGGGCATCTACCTTTTATTTTGGTTATTTCCTTATTCTTCAGGAATGTGTCTTTATATCCCAGGTTAGGTTGAATACCACACAGTTTGCTCAAATAGAGTCTGTGCTTACCTCTCATTGATTACTTCTATCCTATATAATAAAACCCTAATATGCAAATTGACTGAATGGCAGAATGACCGGTTGCTATGATGCACACTGACCACCAGAGGTCAGATGCTCAATGCAGGAGCTGCCCCCTGGTGGTCATTGTGCTCCCACAGGGGGAGCACTGCTCAGCCAGAAGCCATGCTCATGGCTGGCAAGTGTAGCAGAGGTGGCAGGAGCCTCTCCCATCTCCGTGGCAGCACTAAGGACCCCCAAGGGTTCCTGGACTGTGAGAGGGTGCAGGCCAGGCTGAGGGACGCCCTCCCCCCTCCACACCCAGTGCACGAGTGTCATGCACTGAGCCTCTAGTATCATATAAAATTGTTCTTGGGCAGTCTCCTTTGCTAAACTACAAGCTTCTCAATTATAGCTTGCTAACGTTGCACCATAAAGGCCTGGCTTATAGTAGATTCTAAATGTTTTATGGAACTGTTGAACTTCATTTTAGTTAACTTCCCTAACATTTCTGACCTCCCCTCTAGGAAAACAATTAAAACACAGGTTATCTACCTCTTATAGTTTCCACTCTGGAAATGCTATAGCTCTATTTCCATCATTTCCATCTGGCTTTTATTTCAGGTACTGTGATTCTGGGTATAAAAAGCATACAAGGATCCCATAATGCAAATGTTTGTGAAACAATGGTCAAGTCTGTAGAACATTCTGAAGATGCAGGACCAAAATGACAAAGAACTGAACAAGCTGAGAGGATTTGGATTTGCCTGGCAAGACAAACCCAAGCAAGCAAGCAAACAACAAACACACAATGGGAAGGAGAGGAAGATGTGGTCCTCTCCAATAATGGACCAACTCAGACCAGCTCTAGAGCTATGCTGCCCAATATCATAGCCACCAGCCATCACCTGAGGCTATATTTATTGACTTTAGAAAGAGGAAGGGAGGAAGGGAAAGAAAGAGAGAGAGAGAGAAACATTGATATGAGAAACATTGATTGATTGCCTCCCATACATGCCCCAACTTGGGAATGAGCCCTTTTGGTGCCAGGATGATGCTCAACAAACTGAGCTACCTGGCCAGGGCCACACCATGTTTCAATGACTTGGCACAAACACAAAGAATATAAAATATCTCATTAATAATATTTTATTTTTTTTTACATGTTGAAATGACAATATTTTGGATATATTGGGTTAAATAAAATATATGATTAAAATGAATTTTACCTACTTTTTTTTTTACCATAGCCACTAGAAAATATAAAATTATATATGTGGTTCACGTATTTCTATTGAACAATCCAAGAGGATGGAATAACACCCTATAATTATTACTTATTTTCCCTTCAGTTGGTACCTTTGAGATGCTCCTTTAGGGAATATGATGTCCTGTGTGGGCAGGCCCGTTGCAGAACCAGCTGTACACTCGGGCTTCCTAGGGCCAGCTGTGAACAACAAGACAGACCCTGCCTCCAGAAGTCAAGTTTAAATCTAAATAGATTTTCTGAGGCAGAGCTACTTCTAACATTTACTCCTAGGGTGACCTGGGATGCAGTTGAGCAAGTCACACGTTCCCCATGGTTCAGTCACTTCCAATGGGGCATAAACCATGGTTAGGCAACTACCTACTGAATGTCTCCTGAACCAGTGTGGCTAATTGGCCATATTCCCAGAGTGTTACAGCGCCTTTGGATCAGTAGCAGTCCTGGATCTTGGGTGAATAACTGCTCACCTCTCTGAAGTGAATTAACTCTTTCAGGGCACTAGGGCACCATTTAGCACACTGAAATAAGTAATTTATTCAATGGCTCCCCAAGGACACCCTGGAGAACGGAGAAGAAGCAGAGCAATTTGAAGCTCACATACCAATTCTGCAAAGCCTATTAGGGGAGCAAGACAAATTAGAGGCAAGTGTGCTCTGTCCAGTCGGGATATAAAGACAGTTTATAGGAGCAGGATGTAATTGCCTAAGTGGGAATCTGGCTAAGAAAACAAGGCTTTTCTGAGAAGGACTTTGGAAAGAAATAATAAAGCATGGCTAAGACCTCAGTTCTATACAAAAGCAGATTGCATGCTTGTGCACTCTACAGATAATATTACAAAGTGTTGGGAGGTGTCTGTATTTTGTCCATTATAGTGTAACTATCATACCAAATTGGTGAATACTAATCTAAAAGTCAGGAAACTTAACTTCAAGCCACAGTGCCACCACTAACTACCATGTGGCCCCAGGCAGGTTACTTTTTCTCCCAGTCTTAGTTTCCCCATGAGATGATGTTAGGGACTGTGTTGGGATTGGGATATTTTTAGATGGGATTTGGTGAAAAGATTTAGGAATGTCCAAATCCTACCAGACCATAGCCAACTGGGAATGAGACACAAGCAAGGAATGACTGCCCAAGGAAACTGATTATCACTTTACTGTTAGCTGGGTTCTTGCCCGAATTCTAAGGAATGTTCTGGTAAACAGCTGGAGCACAAAGGCCGAGTCTTTTTTTTTTTTTTTTTTTTTCCTGCCTATGCCTGAAACCCCGAAGCAGGATTTCACCACACTCTGGCAAGCTGCAGGAAGGACTAAAGAAGAGAGTGCTGTGATGGTTTTACTTTAAAAAAAATAGGCCCTGGGTTGGCTCCTTCCCTGTGCTACAAGAGGAACCCAATGCATGGTGGCCCATTTCCCCATTCCCCACTGATAAAGATGGTCCCTTAGGTTCCTCAACTCTAACCCATGAGTTCCCCTTCGGAGGAGGATGAGGAAGGGTGGGGGACTTCTTCAGAGAGGGGAGGAATTAAGAGTTTTTCTACTTTGGCAGACTCCCCTGCTTCTTCCGCTCCTACTATTGTTTCATTACGCCATGTGCATAAAAGTCTGAGACCGCTAGTGTTGACCTGACACAATTGATTCAGCAGGTTTCGACTTTATATTTCTAAGAAAAAAAAAATGTTTTCTGTTGATTACTTGCTTTGCCTACCTAGAGGTTCTTTGAGATTTATTGAGAAAGCTTATTAAAGACCCCAATCTTGAGAAATTAACTTAATAGCTCCTCTGACAATCAAGCAATAATGGTACTAATCACCATCATTCCTGTAGTGCTTGTTATGTGTCAGGTGCCGTTGTAAGTGCTGTGATATATCAATGCATTTTCTATTTACAACAAGCCTAGGAAGTGTTTTTAATTATAATTGGCATTCCTATTTTACTAATATGAAAACTGAGGCACAGGGAGGTGAAAGAACTTCTTCCGGGTGTCATAGTTGACAGGTGGCAGAGCAAAGATTTGAACCCAGGTCAGGGGACTTAGGGCCACCAGCTCATACTGCTGCTGTTCAGTGTCAGTTTTATCTCTTTGACTACATATTTCAACCCTATAAGTCCCATTTATAGAAAAAGCAGTTTCAAAGTTTGAAATCCCATTTTTATATTAATTTAATTCCTGTAAAGTGCCTCTAGTTGTATGTAAACTACTTATACACAAGTGAACAGTGATTATGAAAGTGCTCTCATTAAGAACACATGAACATATTTGTATTTGTTGTAGCTAATGTTTTAATTGCATAATAGTATGTTGTTAATACACTGTAATAATTATAAAACATCAGAAAGTTTCATTCCATTTTATGCAAAAATGTAAAACAATAATGGAGCTCTAATGATGTTTGGTACCTGTCCTCTCATCACCTTTTAGTCAGACAGGCAGAGCTATCACAGGCAAATCAAACCATCAAAATTAAGCATAATATGTATCACTGACCCCTGCCATCATCTTGTCATTCATTAATTTGCAAAATTCAGCAAGTTACAATGAGCATTACTGTTCTTGTGCTAATGAGTTAATGATTTGTAAAAAATCTCATTTAGATGTCTAGTGGAGGGGGGACTGCACTTCAGGGACTAGTATTGGTAAAGGATTTTCATTGATTATACCTCCTAAGGGAGAAGTCCTGAGGCCTAATATCAGCCAGTAGCAGCTTGGCACACAAAAGGGCAGCAGTTGGAGTCCCAAGTGGTCTAAATAATGCAGCAGGTAACTACCTCATCAGGGGTTTAAAATCCTCTAATGCTTATTTGAATTTTTCTTTACAAACACCTACCTAATAAAAACCTTCCATTTTTATCACAATAAATACAGAGCTTGTGCTGTGGGCTCTGATTTCAGAACCAGTTCTCTTCACGCACGTAGCTTTAATAACACTGAACACTGTGTCCACCATCTCTGACTTGAAAGATCATCTGGAGCAGGAGCAGAAATGGCAGGTCTCTGCTGGTCACGTTTTCTGTAATGGGTTTGGGAAAATATCTGCAGTTTCCTTTCCTCCATGTGACTAGATTAACATGCTGTGTTGCCCTCTAGGTCAAATATGCATTTTAGGAATGGGAATAAGTATCCTGACATAGCAAAAGGCTCATTTTTGAACACCATCTTTTTCTTAATATATATTTCTTTTTTTGTCACTCTTGGGTCTCCATTTTTATTTTACTTCTTCCTTTCTTGTCTCAAATTTCTCTCTTTAAAATCTTATGTAAGCCTTTCTCCTTCTGTCTTCTCTTATTTCTGCAATTCATTGCCTCAGAGGAATATAACCTGTGGTGGGGGCGTTCAGACGACCAGGATGGGATGGAGAGGGGGCCGAGGTGACACAGCTGGACAGAGGGAAGCAGCAATATTGTTTAATTCTCACTGCCTTGTGGGAGCAGTGAGGCTCTACCTTCCCTTTCCAGCAGCTGAAGTGATGCACAACCCAAAGCAATCCTGGCTGCAAAACTGCAGCTAAAGCTGCTACTGCTTCCTACCTAGGACCTTTTATAAATACAACGATGTAAATGAAGTTCCCAGTGCTTAATAGGTAGTGGGTTCAAAATAAATGCTTGCTGAGTCAACATTTCACTGCAGCTCTCTGAGGCAGCAGATGGGGCTTATTTCATGGGCCTAGACTTATAGTCTACAGGTAGGGAATAAATTCTCGCCCGTACCCTTATTTTTATATCCACATTTCTCTAATGGAGTATTTCAGGAATCCCTGCACACACTTGGTTTTGCAATAGGAACTTGGTCCATATTTACTTATAATTACAGGCCATTGCTCTCAAGGAACAGGATGTTACATAAACCTAGATATGATTATGATGCACGGTAGAACTAACAGAAGACTGGTTAATGAACAAACTCTATTTTAATTCCTTCATGTTATCACTGTTAGTCCTGGTTTAACCTGAAGACACTATGGACACTGAGAAAGAAGATACTGAGAAGGGTTCCCAGTGGCTAACTAAGCTCACATTTATAAAAATAGAGACTAGCCATTTCCACACAGATACCTCTCATACAAATTGCACTTCAGGGAGAAACCTACACTGAACTACCTGCCTCTGCACCAAGCTGCCTGCTTGCACAGTGTCTCTGCCATCTGAGCCAGCCCTTATACAGGAATTCCTGGAATCCTATTTCAACCAATAGGACTAAGGCTTTCCCCACCCAATTAGAGCTGCCCAGCTATATCCCTGTCAGCTTCTTCACCAACCAATCAGATCAGCCTGGCTGGTGAGGCTCAATGGTTGAGTGTTGACCCAGGAACCAAGAGGTCACTGGTCCGTTCTGGTCAGGGCACATGCCTGGGTTGCAGGCTCAGTCCCCAGTGGGGGAGGTGGATGCAGGAGGCAGCTGATCAATGTTTCTCTCTCATCAATGTTTCTGTCTCTCTATCCCTTTCCATCCCCCTCTCTCTAAAAATAAATATAAACATATTTAAAAATCAAAACAAAAACAATTGTATCAGCTCAATTCTGACCAATCAGGACAGTGCCTTTTGAACCAATCAGACTCCACTGATTTTGAGTCCTCATTTGTATGAGAATAAATCAATCAGGGTCCAGAGGTGAGGACTTCTGTCTATGTAAGTCAGCTCCCTTCTGATTGTGGGAGTGTATTTTCCCTTTCCACTGAAGACTGTGTTGCCCTGGCTGAAGCTGAAATACTTATGATGTCTCATGAGAGCAGAGCGAAGCAGACCATTGCAGGGCAGAGCAGAGCAGAGCAGACCAGAGAAGCTCAGAGCAGAGCTGTCTAGCCTGAGAGGGGCCAGGTGCCAGGGCTGCCTGGCTCTAGTGCCTCCTAACAGCCATGCTCTTTCACAGCTGTGCTGTATCACAATTGACTTGTTTGCACTGAATCAAGTTTCCTTTTACACCACACCCCAAATTGGGGATTCCTGTCAGTGTTGAATTGATGCCAACACCTTTGGTTGACAACACCATCTGCCAAAGCATATTGCTAGGTCTGACCTGTGGGCTCTGCTCCTGAACTCCAGCTCCTTCTGTCAACCTCTAGCTCCATTAGCTTTGCAATCTCAGCCTTGGATAAAGTGAGGCAACTTTATATGGCACCACGGGGTCAGCTCATCCTGCTCTGCCTCACATTTCAGTCATCCTTGGTCACCCACTCAAAACGAAAGCCTCTGATTATCTATGTCTTCCCCTGTTCACATGTACATGCTCTGCTCTTACCCTGACTGACCTCACAAACGTGTGCACAGTATCCCAAGGAAGCCTTGTATCATGTAAAACTGCCTTTCCCTCCTCAACCCACTCAAAGAATGCTGCCTCCACCTCTTTGCCTGGCTCCTCCTGGAGGCCCATGCTTCTCTGGACTCATCCCAGAGTAGAAGCTGTTAGTTCTCCTGAACTTGATGGGCACGGATCCTAGAAACTAAATGGTTTTTCCCAGATCCCAACAATAATATGGATATTTATGGAGCACATTCTGTGCCAGGTACTAAACTAAGTACTGTCATAGATAATATCATTTATTCCTCTTATTATCCCTTATGATTTACATACAAAAAGCAGTTATTGAGTTCTTACTATATGCCAGATATTCTTTTATGCATCTTCTTTGTTTTAGTTTGAGTTTCCCCATAAGCCAACCCTGAAAAGGGGATTTGAATATAAATTATTTGGGAAGTGATTCCAGGAAACATTAGTGGGTAGTGGGGAAGAGACACAGGAAGGAGAACACACCCAGTACAGTGTGCATTATCAAACAATTACCATTGTAGGTAAAATGGAGAAGAGCCAGTGTAGACTATTATCCTCAGAGCTATTTCCACTCAGGGGTTAAGGGATCTGGCTAGGTCCACACCAACAGATTTTCAGACAGTGCTGAGATCTGGCTGGAGTTAGAGAGTCTTCATTTGTAATAACATCAGTCTATTCACTTCTGTGTAAATGCCCCACCTCACCCTCACTCAATGTCTTGATCCTCTTAACCTTTAAACTGGTCTGTGGTCTGCATCCATATCTCTTCTTTCTCCTTTTTACCTCTCAGTGTTATCTTTGCCTCTTCCTTCTCTGGGGAGCTTTGCCTACTCAGAGACTGAGCCATCACCATTTTCTCTTTTGGTTCCATCTTCATCCTCTTTGTCATGTTTTCATTTCATTTCATTCCATTTTCATTCTCAAAACAGAAACTTGTCACATTGCTCTTTCTTAAAAATAAAAACACCCTTCAGTGACTTCAAAATCTAGATTCTAGTCCAAATCTCTGATATTCTCCCGACCTGCATTAAACACAATATAATTATCATCTTTCCCTCAAACTTGCCCTTCTGTTTTTTCTTATATTTTGGTTGGAGTCAATGTTATACCTCTAGTTATCTTTAAGAAACAAACAAACCCCAACCTGGATTTTGCACATAAGTCCTCTCTGTCATTCATCTCCCACATAGAATCTGTCTTGGTTTGAATCCAATTCTACCACTTTCATATTTGTCAAATCTCTCCTACTGTGAATGACTTAGTCCTCACCTTTATGACAACAGCCTTCTAATGTTTCTCACTGCCTCTACTTTTTTATCCGTCTAAATTCTTCTTCACTCCTCTTCTGAAAAGACAAATATAATCATGTCACTGGTGCCTCAGGACCTTCATAACTAGTCCTGGGTTTTTGGCAAAGCCTGTGAATTCTTCATGATGTGGCATCTGCTTACCACCTCCACCCAGCTCTGCCTCTTGTTTCTCTCCATCTGCTCTGTACTCTCCCACCACACGAGGCCCTGTCTCATCTGGAGGACATGCTCACATAACCATGCTTTTGTTCAAGCCACATTTTCTACCTGGGAAAACCCCCTTACCCCCTTGCTCCTTGACCCCAACACACACACACACACACACACACACACACACACACACACACACACACTTACTATGAACTTGAAAAATGACTAAGTATTTGTTCTCCCAAACTTGTCAGATCTGGTTTGGATATCCTTTTAGGTGATTCTGTAACATCAAGTTATCTTCAACAATAAATTTATGTTTGTTAAATAAAAAGACCAAGTTGTGTATACGTTTGCGTTTCAAGCACCTACCACTATGCATAGCATGTAGCAGGTGGTCAGGACCTCTGTGTGGAATGTGAACCTTATACATTTTCTGTCCTCATAGAAACACTCAATCTATCATTTAAGAAAAATATTTAAATGCATCATTTCTTATATAATATTTTCTTTTTTCAAACTCCTGTTTGTCTAGATGTACTCCTTCTACCCTCCATATCTTGGAAATATTTTTATATAAAGTTAAGTATCATTAGAAGAGTGAAGTTTTCATTCCTTAAAGAAAACTTACAAGATGGATGATTACAAAGATGAATCCTTGGAGACAACTAAACTTCATCAACTTAATGTAAGTGTGAAACATCCACTAGCTTCCATCACGATGACTAAATATTTCGAATAGCTATTTTCTTAAGTAATCTTTTAAAATCTGTACTTCATTTATGTGTCAGGAAAATGCGCCATTCCACTTGATTAGTGCAAATCAAATTGCTACAAACTGCTCTCTGAACCAACACCACGCTGGTTCAGATGTGCATTAAGTAGTAAATCAACTTTATTGGAAATGCTGGGTCTCATCTTTTCAGAGCAAATGCTGTGTACTGTTTCAGAGGTTCAATAATTCTTTTACATTTCTGGAGTCTCTTTAGTAAATTGCTCCTATTTAGTAAATTATCATGGCACTAAGTAGCCCAAAGTAATGAAAGTATTAAAAAGTGTCCAAAAGTGACATCCCAGTGGTATTCCTGGGCTCTTAGCTGAATGCATTTAGCCTTCTCCGCTTGCCCTTTCAGGGGTTTTCTCAGTACCTTTGGCAAACTTTTGACAAAGATTTGCCGGCATCTTCTGCCTGGGCACAATATTTTATGACCCACTTCTTGGGAGCTTTGGGGCTAAAGGCATTCAATAATGCAATGATGCCGAGGAGGGATGAAAGCTATTGTCTTCATCACACGTATGTGCATCTATTCAAATAATTCATCTTCTATAGCTTTTTCTCATTCGATAGAACATTTACCAGCAGCCTAAAAGAGTCATACTGGTTCAGTTTCACATTGAAATGTGTTGCGTTCAAGTGCTGTGAAGTGTGATGTAAGTACTGCTCAGAAAACAACGTGGTTTTTTTTTGTTTTTTTTTTTAAAGCGTTGTCAGGTAAATGAAGGTGCATTTTAGATATTAAGAGATTCCTTGCTGGGCAGCATAAAATATGTGCTAGGGAAGCTTTCTTCTTAAATTAAGGCAATTTAACCTGGTCCTTCCAACATAACATAATTAGTCCTGTTTTACTGAAAGTGCATGCTCACTGAATCTGCTTAAATCTGATGGCCAGTGTTTTCTAATCTCTGGCCAGCACATATGAAGTTAACATATTTTAATGCCTTGTAGGATGACATTTTAGCCCACATCGTTTTAGAATCAGTCCTTGCTACATGCTCCATCAGTTGCATCTGTGGGTTGGATGTTCCTTTGAAAGCACTATCATAAATATTTCTGCAAATGAGTGATCTGTCCCCATTACATCTGCTAATGCTATCTCACGGCAGAGCAAATAGTTCCGACCTCACATCACTGCACACGGAAACAGGAAGGGGCACTCTGGTGGGGTGCAGCCCATCCCTGAGAAGTGCATCACTGATCATCTCCGGGGAACTAACCCCTCTTTTCAGAGACACGTTTTTTGACAGCCTGTCACAGGAGAGCTGCGGATGTTCCGTGGACAAAGCATAATGTCAACATCGTATATGTTAAAAGGCCGCAAACTGGAATCTTGACAGTTTCTGAATACAGACATCTTTTATGGCCAATTACATTTTGAAAGAAAAACCCAAAAGATGAGCATCCTGAAATTTGAGAAAAGAATGGTTGCATCTAACCCCAAATATTTTTTACAATAAACTTTAAAAAAAAGACGTTTTAAAATAAGGTTTGATAAGTTTAACTTATTTCTGAAGTCCAAGCAGGTATTATCACTATTACCCTAATCATTTTATATTGCACTTCTTTTTTCTGTAAAAAATTAACACAAGTTGTTTATATTTTTTCTCAGTACAGTGATTATCATTTTTATTTGGAAAACAAGAGAGAGTTAAATTATTTTCCACCTTGAGAGCAATTTGAGATGTTCTTCTATGTGAATGGTTAAAAATGGCTAACCTTTTATGACCTTACTTTGCATAAAAAGATAATTTGTTGTGGTTCTCAAAGGAAAGAAACTTAAACAAATGGGGAAAATAGCTATATCTTTTCATGCAGCTCAACAAAATATGGGAGACGGGCCAGATAGTATTTTTTATGGTCAGTCATATCATGTCACATCATCTCCAGAGTGAGGTGACCACAGCAACAGATACGACCCATGGAGTCAAGTTCCTCATCTCTACACCACAGCCTGCAATCTGCCGATGAAAAGGCCACTTAGTACTCTTATTTGTGTGGGATGCAAATACTTCTGCTTGGCAGCTTGAAATAAAACGTTTCATTTTTTAAAATCAAATAAAGAGCCTTAATGCTCACACAAATTGACAAATTCTACAAGTCTTATAATGGGCTAGTCTTGGCATGAGCTAAGATTAAATAACGTGCTCATTTCTCAGCTATATTTTTCTGAGATGTGTCAGCCTATAGATCAGTGATTTTCAACCGGTGTGCCACAAGAATTTTTAAAATATGCAACACCTGACTATTTAGTCAAGGACACTGACCTCTTTTACCTTAGGTTACCAAATAAAAAATGACAATAGCCAACACAACAATAGCCATCTAGTGTAAATGCCCTGCCTTGAACCATAAATACATAGGTCATATAATGGAGTTGCATCTTATTGGTCATGTCGCGTAATAAAGTTACATCTGTTTGGTTAATTCTTGGTACCAGAAATCCTTACATATAAGTATAGGCACCTGATTTTTAAAAAAAGTCACTTTGGAGCAAAAAGGGTAGGTAATTACTATTATTATTTTGTAAATCAATAAAAATTATACCTATTTTTTTGTCAGGCAAAGAAATATATATTTTTTTTGGTGTGTCACAGAACTTTAGTAATTAGTTCATGTGTGCCATGAGATGAAAAAGGTTGAAAATCACTGCCATAGATGAATACAAGAAATTATAAAGATTGCTCTGTTAACAACTTTCTTGTTCAGAGACTTGCAGAGCTTAACTACTTTAGAGCTTTGTGAAGGGACAAATGTACTCAGAAAAATGGTTGTGTTAGAACTAAGCAAGTTTAAAAATATTTTAAAAAGAGAACATGGAGGCATAGAGAAGTTCTGTAATTTCTCCAAATTGCATTCTCACTGAGACTAGAACAGAGAGCTTCTGATTCCTAAACTCATGCTTTTAGCTACTTACTCCTGTATCTTCCCTAGCAGTTAACTAGACTGTGGCAAGCAGTCCCAGTACAACAGACCCATCATCTTGGGTGGCCTCTGCTGAAGCTTCAACATCTCTTTCCTTTGCTTTTCGGACTCCCCAAATTCTTTCCTCTTCAACCTAGTACAAATATACTATAAAATATTTGACAGTCTTAAAGCACAGAGTACTGCTATTATTAAACTATTGTTCTGCTTTGAGGATAATCTGTGGTATAATATAAAACTAGCTTGATAACATTTATTCATATGAATTTACATTATGCAAGACAAATACTACCAACATTGACAAATGGACATAAGATCACATATCACAAATCAAATAAGAACAACAAAACAGCGATGAGGTGGTGCCTTCCCAAGCCTGCTGTGCATTGAGGGAGACTCTCAGGGCAGCTACACAGACTGCCCTTTTTACTGGGCTTCTATTTAGTGGATATTGCTTGGGGAGAAAAAAACACAAAAAGGCACAAGTCACACAGCCCTGGTAACCGTCTTTTGAAAAGCTGAGACAGTGATCCTTACACATGCATTTGATAGGCCTTTCCTGAATGCAGAATGCTGTCCTGGGAGTTAAGGAATAATAATGTTTGAGAAAGTCATATCCTCTTCTTCTAGCGCTTTCAGTTCACTGATTCACAGCTAGCATGCGGTTCCCGCAGAAGTAACTATTCCAACCAACATTGGTGCTGGGCACTCCTGTGAATGGTTTATGTCCTCCCACTGTTGAGGGGAACCCACCTGTAGGACTCTAAATGACCCAATGAAAAGCAATGTCTTTGCCTCCTCGTAGAGTCAGAGGCAGGGGCTGAAATCCAATAGCTCAGGTGGGCTGACTTAGTCCTAGTACCACTCAGAGATTCAGACAAACTATTAGTAGGTTATTGTTAAGCACTAATATCACAACAAGGAATAGGTTCCTTGGTTATTGGTTTATGTTTTGAAATATTATAACATACCTAAAGCATTACATCTGGTTATTTGAAATACGGAAGCAATTCATCCTTTTCATAAATCTCACACACACACACACACACACACACACACACACACACACACACACACATTCACAAAACAATGGAGGAGAAAAGAAATTGTACAACTTCCCAAGGGCCTAATGATTAAATCTAAAAATGTACAAGCTTTGTAGACACCTGTAAACAATCAATGATGCAGAAACAATATACTTACACAAACAACTCATGGCCAGAATACACTTCTATATATACTTAGAAAAAAAGGAGGGAAGGAAGGAAGACGGAAGGAGAAAACAAGGAAAACAAGGAGACATTTTCTTACCAAGTTAAAATTTCATTTATAAAAGCAAAAGAAAACCTGGAGGCTATAGTTTGGTTAATTTCTTATGTCATAATAAACAATGCTCAATTACATTTTGTCATAAAAAAAAAAAGTGTTGAATGTAACTTTAAGGTTGACTGAGTCCCAATACCCCCTTTCCCAACTCTGGTGAGTTTTATTGCAGCCCCACAAGAGTAAGTGTTCTATCTATTTGTTCAGTAAGTTAGTTATGTACAACCACTTAGCTATTTGAATCACACAATCCATATTTTGTCATTAAGTCCATTCACACCAGTGTGCTCAAATCTTCCTATGTGATTCTCAGGCAACTGAAAGAACAGACCACTTTTTGCAGTCCCCACCATTCGGTGTCAGACTGTATCTGCTATCTCTATAAATTGGGTAATAGAACTTATTATCAGAAAGACCTTTAAATACAGCACAATATTTAACAAAAAAATCCAACCCAAAACATTATATCCTAATTATGACACTACCAATGGAGGGGATTTAGGACAATTGTAGATCATTTTGTGCTAGTGATTATTTTTGCCTTGAAAAATTTATAGGCCATAATCATTATATTTATGAAAACATTTACATATGTGAACAAAATGGAAAAAAGTTGACAAAAGCACAAGGATCCTTAGGAAGCCCTGATCCCATGATGTTTTATGCTGTTTTCCCAACCACACCTAACGGAGTCATTTCGATTGTCTCGGGCTCTTGCGCCCAATCCTTCCCCATACCACATTATTCATTTCTCATGCTATTCTAGACTGAAAGAAAATATTTGGGAAGCCCAGAAGATTCACACTGAGAAAACGCTCTCCAAGGTTAAGGAAGGGCAAGATTGTGACTGTTCCTAAGACCTGAAAAGAAAATTTTACTTTAAATGGGAGAATTACTGAAAAAAAATCTATCAAGAAAGACAAGATGGCAGAGCAGTGCTTTAGGTAGATGAGCTAAACAGTGGTGTGCAAGATGGGCTCAAATTCAGGAGTGAAAGGTAGTTTCCTGGAAAAACAGACACAATAACAGTGAAAATGGAAAAAAGTCCACAACTCCTATGTTTCAAAGAAAGAATAGGCAGGACATAGAGAACATTTAAAGATGGGAAGGATTGAAAGATAAGCCTAAGTTTTTATGATAGTTGAGTAAGACAATAATGGAAAACTTATAGCATAAAAAATACAAGGAAAAATAATTCTGGGTGGTAAGTTGTTAGGTATGCTATCAGACTTATAAAATTTGAGGTAACAATAAAACATCCATACTAAATTATAAATTAAACCAGAGGCCTGGTGCACGAATTTGTGCAGCAGTGAGGTCCCTCGGCCTGGCCCGTGGGATGGGCCAAAACTGGCTCTCTGACATACCCTGAGGGGTTCCGAATTGGGAGAGGGCATAGGCCAGGCTGAGGGACCCCACGGTGCACAATCAGGGCCAGGGAGGGACACAGGGGGTTGGCCAGCCAGGAAGGGACTGCAGAAGGTCTCCAGGGCATGTCTGGCATGTCTTGCTCAGTCCCGATAGGCTGGACCCCAGTAGCAAGCTAATGTACTAGTCAGAGCATCTTCCCCTTTGTGGTCAGTGCAAGTCATAGCGAGCAGTTGATCAGCCTTAGCATATCATTAGCATATCATGCTTTGATTGGTTGAATGGCTGACTGGACAACCGGACACATAGCATATTAGACTTTTATTATATAGGATAATAAGGTGTCCTTATACTTGTACAAAGGTTTATATTTTCAAGGTGTTTTCTCATGTTATTTTGTTAGATCCTCATGACTTTAGGCACTATTATTATGTACCTATTTTATAAATAGAAAATTGAAGGTCCAAGAGATTGAAGGAATAATCTAAAGACACACAGTTTATAAATTGCAGAACCTGGAACCTAACACAAATGTCCTGATCCCTAAGTCTAGAATAATTATGTTTATAGTTGCTATTTAGAAACAGGATTAGATTTGTCCTTGAGATTTTGGGAGATGCTAGGTAATATCCAATAATGGAAACTAAGACTTGGGAGTTCAGGAGAAATGTAAGGACAATAGCCCTTCCTCCCCTAATCCCAACCCCAACCCCACCCCCGTCATAGCTTAATTCCAGAGAGAGTCCTGAGAAGTTTTTCCTCTGCTATGTGGCTGTTGCCCTTGGAGGGGAAGGTTAGCTTTTATTCCCTCTTATCCTACATATATTCAGAGTTTGTGACTTCAAACACCCAGTGCACAGAAAGAGAATAAATTGGGAAAGGAAATGGGCACTGGTGTTACAACCTGGAAAGTGCCATAAGCATAAAAGTAGTCTGAGTGGATGTCCTCTCCATACCTGAAAATTTTGGGCTCCATCCCTCGGAAAGTGGGCTAGAGAGTTTACTGTAGACCAGTGGTTCCCAACCTTTTTTTGGCCCTGCTCCACCTAAGCATCTCTAAAATCCTGATGCCCCCCTGTGACATATAATTCTTATTATCTAAAAAGTGAACTCCTATTCATGTAGAAGAAGCCTAAAAGGTTATTAACTTGGTCTAAACAAGCTTCCAAAGAACATGGCATTCATGAAAGAGAAAAATAAAAGAACGAAAGGACAGTTGAAGTACTGGGGAAGAAATCACTAAGAAATTGTTAAATAATAATAATAATATGAAGTGATATGAAAAAATAGCAAATAAAGTTTCAAAACATATAAAAGAGAACTGAAATGCATAAATATGAATATACTGTATATGAGGCCCCCTAGAACCATAAGAAATGCAAAAAATTCACTGTTAATAACTCATTCTCAAATTGCCCCCCCTTAAAAATCAAATTGCCCCATGTTGGGAACCACTGCTGTAGACACTCTATGGTCTGTGTTCTGCTAGTCAACTGTTTAGGGAGATTGTGGCCAGAGAACCGTATCTTCACATCTGGTTCCTTCAGGTTCATTAAAGCTGGGAACCAGCTCAGTCAGGCTGAAGTACTGTCCTTAAACTTGAGCTGAGTGCTTTTCAGATTTTCAACTGTTTCCCTGACTTTGGAATATATTGATGAGTCGGTAAGAATTTGGTGCAGAGATGCCTCATGATTCTTGTTTTTGGGTTTATTATTCCTGAACAGACACGTTTTGTTGTTTTTGGTCCTTAGCAATGACAATGGCTCCTAGAAGATTATTATTTTTTCACCCTGTTGGTGCTAGATCAGAAAAACAAACAAACAGTACTGTGTAACAGCAATCCTAGCTCCCCTCCTCTGGTCTTAGCATTGTTAGCATTATTTTCCTGTTAGAAAAGTGACTCCAATGAGGGTAATACCTATCTCCAACCTCAGTTCATCCTTCCCTCAGTCCCACTTTCCAACTGCAGGGTATAGGCAAGATTATTTTTTTTCTGAATTCCTTTCACTTTGCCTTATTTTCTTCTACTTTCTTGCATTGCTCTCTCAAGAATTGGTGTCATCCTGTTATTTGATCCAAATTGTATTCGGCAATGAGATTACTAAATTTATATTACCAGAGGCACACTCAGTATAGTAACTAAATCACACAGGTGATTACTATACTACACATACATTTTGCGTTGCAGATAGACAAAAATACAAAAACTGTGAGAAGGTGGCCATCACATGGGTACAGAAGGTATGTTGCATGCTGCACTGCACTGGTTCAGACTCTGCTTCTGTGCTTTGGGGGAAAGCTATGGTGGCACTTCTTACAGACCTTGCATCCTGAGAGGCAGCATTTCAATAAATAACCAGAGAGAACATTTTATTTTTTTGTGAGTGTAATGCAAATCAAGGTCAATCCCAAACATGTCTATCTATTTTAGCCATTTTCAAGGTCTGAAGTCCCTAACTAGACAATAGCATTGTTTCAATCTCACCATTAAGAAAAGGTATCTTGGCATAAGGTTAAGAAGATGCAGCAGTCCCTTCAATGGCACACTGGGGCATTGTTAGTAGAACCTGGGCCCAAATCCAAGCACCATCACCTGTTAGATTTCAAGTGAGTTGCTTTATCTCTCTAAACCAGGCGTCCTCAAACTACGGCCCGCGGGCCACAAGCGGCCCGCCCGAGGACATTTATCTGGCCCGCCAGGTGCTGCTGCCTGTCCTGCTTAGCAGCCAACTCGTCCCGGGCCCACAGTGTGTATAGGAATTTGTTCACAGTTTTGTTTTTTTTTAAACTATAGTCCGGCCCTCCAACGGTCTGAGGGACAGTGAACTGGCCCCCTGTTTAAAAAGTTTGAGGACCCCTGCCTAAACCTTACTCATATGTAAGGTGGAAATAACAGTGTTTATTTAATGGGAGATCTCTTTTGAGACAATCTATAATAATAAAAGCATAATATGCTAATTAGACCCGATGTCCTTCCAGACAACCTTCCAGATGAAGCCGGGGCTGCTAGGGAAGCCTGGGTCTTGGTTGCCAGAGGGAAGCAGGTGCCGGCAACTGGGGGAAGGAAGGCCTACTCTTGCACAAATTTCGTGCATTGGGCCTCTAGTGAGATAATAAAGTTACAGAGGAAGGTAGCTGACAAATGGCATTCAATAAACATTATGTTAGGTATTTAAACATTATTATAGAATGAATTTACCCATTCAACATATGAACATACAACAGTAAACACATGTTATACAATATTAGAATCATAATGAAGAGCAGACTGACTAGATATCGGCAGGGAAGTAAGACTTCTCTTTCCTTTCTGCTCCCCTAATTATTACATAACTGAACTTTGATCCTGGAAAGGTGATTATTTGAGGAGCAGGGCATTAACCGACATCAGGGCGGACCCTTGACTGTGCCTGATACCTGCCAGGAGATTAAAGGGTGGGATGTGAGTCAAAAGCTATGCTAGCCTTGACTAGCCTTAAGAGAGGCAGAGCCACATCCATCTTCAAGGGTCCTGCTTTCTCCTAACCCAGCAATATTATAGTCTCAAAGATGAAGCGGGGTGTAATAATAACCTCTGAATGGATACACATTGTGGGGTGGTGATAGTCTCAATTCTTATATCTAATTTCTTCAAGTCAGTATAAGACACAAATTATTCCAATTAAGAAGAAAACCATTTTATAAATTCATGAGACCAGTCCAATAAAAGCAGAATTTGGTTTGTAATGGCAAATTAGCTTTCCCCAGTGGCTTAGTCCGCTGCCTCAGCTGTAATCTGAAACTACAGTGCTGGCTGAATGCAGCTTCTCTCTGATTGAAGGCACTCACCTGTTTCTTGCTTAAGTTTAATATGAAGCATGAGATACGTGAAAGGATAGAAAGTTTCTTCTTGTAGACCAGGAATCAGCAAACTATGATTTACAGGACAAATTTGGCCTGCAGCCCATTTGGTACTGCCAATGAGCTCAGAGTAGTTTTATATTTTTAAATGATTGAAAACAAAAAAGATTATGCAGCAGAGACCATTTGTGGCTCTGGAGTCTAAGATGGTTACTATCTGGTCCTTTTCAGAAAAAGGTTTAGGTGGCTCCTGCTTTAGATCTATGATCAGAAGCCCAATCATAAGAGCCTTCTAGAACAGATGTCAAACAACTTTTTCTGTGAAAAAGAGAGTAAATATGTCAGGCTTTCTGGGCCATATGGTCTTTGTTGCAACTACTCGATTCTACCGTGGTGATATGGAAGCAGCCACAGACAAAAAAGTAACTGAATAGGTGTGGCTGTGTTCCATTAAAATTTTATTTGCAAAAACAGACAGCAGACCAGATTTGTCTTATGATCACACAATTTGCCTAGCCCTGTTCTAGAAGAGAGCACTCAGATCTATGTACTTTATTTCTCATTATATTCTTGCTTTGGTCTCTCTGAACTCAGTTTATTTATCATATTATTATTATTATTATTATTATTATTATTATTATTATTATTATTTTTACCATACATCACCCACTCCAAGTACCATGATTTGGCTATCTGAACTTTCATTTTCCAGATTTCTCCATTTCTTGGCAATGACCTCTTGCTCACCTGTACTCACATTACCCATCAGAGCATGCCTTATCTTTCTTTATCTATTTGTTCTGGAGCCTAAGCCTCAGAGTGATTATTCCCCACTTCACTTTTTAAAAAACCATCACCCAAGGATATGTTTTTATTGATTTTTAGAGTGATTTTTAGAGAGAGAGGAAGAGGGAGAGAGAGAGGGAGAGGGAGAGGGAGAGGAGGGAGAGAGAAAGGGAGAGGAGGGAGAGGGAGAGGGAGAGGGAGAGGGAGATGGAGAGGGAGAGGGAGAGGGAGAGGGAGAGGGAGAGGGAGAGGAAGAGGGAGATGGAGAAGGAGAGGGAGAGGGAGATGGAGAGGGAGAGGGAGAGGGAGAGGGAAAGGAAGAGGAGGGAGAGGGAGAGGGAGAGGGAGAGGGAGAGGGAGAGGGAGAGGGAGAGGGAGAGGGAGAGGGACAGGGAGAGGGAGAGGGAGAGGGAGAGGGAGACTGGTTGAACCTGCAACCTCTTTCGTGTACGGAACAATGCTCCAACTAACTGAGTGCATGGCCAGGGCCCCCCACATTTTTTTGACTAGACAAAGTGATTGAAAGCAATGCTAGTATCAAAGGAATCCCTATTTTCACACAGGAGGCAGTTTGACATCCACGAGAGACTACAGTGTTTGAGTCAGTTAGAACTAATCTGACTAATAATCACTTACAACTTTCTACCAGAAATAACTTGGATGAAGTTTCTCTCTGAGCCTTTCTTTCCCCAATCTTAATACCTATACTTTAGGCTTTACCTGAGGATTAAACATGTACATGTAGGACATGTTACAGGCCAGTATCTGTTTGATGGTAATCCAAAATCATGATTGCTCTAATTGTTCCTACAGTGATTCAGCTTTGAATATTCCTCCTGTTATCTGTTATGCACACAAATGTTGAATTAATCTTCCTATGATATCTTTTTCAAAATCTGTCTCCTGAATTAAAATACCTCAAATGAGTATATCCAGTTATGCACATGGGATATACTGTTTTAATAGTCTGAACCCATAGGTGGTGTTGGGACTAAATTTTCTCCACTGGAATCATTAAGACTAGAAATCCTTCAAGAAATAGGGGTAAAGGTTACCTTGAATCTCAATTTAACTCTGTCACACAAACTATTGATTTCTACCCAGCATTTGCTCTTACACTCACATACACACAGTTCAGGTAACAAAAATGATTCCTGTGGCATGTCTACCAGAACCTGTACCTATCTCTATGCTTCCTTTTTGACCTAAATTATATGAAAATTTACCTGATTATTAAATGTTTATTATTTAATCCTATATGATAGATATTTAAGATGCAATGGTGAAGACATGACCTTGTCTCTAACATATCTTGGAGACTATTAGGGGAGGGTCATGTCAGGAGGTTCTTTTTGGAAACAGATGAGACAGGAGTGCGAAAGGTTTTTTGGAAGTAATGCCTGTGGGTAACAAAAGGAGGAAGAAGCAGGACTGGGCAGGGAGAGCTTTCAAGTCATGATGCAGATCTGACAAAATCTTGGGTAACTCACTGGGGAGCTCCCGGGCAAACATAGCCTGTTAGAGGAGTCCTGCATTGGCAGAATGGCCAGACTGCAGGACCCATGCAGAGCGAGGCCCTTAGGTGCTGCCCAGGGAAAGCATGGCTTTGGTTTGAAAGCTCAGGCAGATCCTGAAGGTGTAACAGCTGGTAGCTGTCAGCTCACTACACTCCTTACAGCTAAACAAGCTTTTCCTTGAAGGAATAACTCATTAGCACACTTCCAGAGCTTCTATTGGGAAGGCAAAAGAAGTGCAATTTCTGTGACATGTGAAATACCAGGAGTATATATAAGCTAAAGGAGTTAAATCAATGTACTATATCAATGTTAAGAAATGTAGCGTTGAGTACAAATCAATTTGAATCTCATTAGAACTTAAAAGAGTGAAAAATTATGTATTTCAAGAGGTATGTTTCAACGATCAAAGCTTTTTAAAGATAATTTTTATTTTAAAATTGTTTTACAACAGTTAAAAGTTCTGATTCTATAGTTGCAATTTTATGAATGAGTGGCTGAGTATTTGATGGGATACATTGCTCTTTGATAAAATACAGGCTCAGATTATAAATTCATTAGGAATTTCTCAAAATTCCATAGGTTGTTCTGACACAGAATATTAACCTATAAATTTTTAAAATGGTTCCAGGCTTAAATGAATTAGATAAAGAGAGAAGATAAACAAGATAGACATAGACTTTTACTGTGAAATTTCTGAGGTCTTTTAATGTGCAAATATACATTAAAATCTCAAATGATGAAAGGGGCATGGTAAATTGAAAATGGTAGTCCCTCTTATCTGTGGTTTAACTTTCCATGGTTTCAGTTACCTGTGGTCAACCATGGTCCAAAAATATTAAATGGAAAATTCCTGAAAGAAGCAGTTCATAAGTTTTAAATTGCATATGATTCTGAGTAGCATGATAACATCTCATGTCATTGCACTCTATCCCACTGGAGATGTGCATCTTCCGTTTGTCCAACGTATCCACACTGTATACACCACCTGTCTCTTAGTCACTTAGTAGCTGTCTTGGTTATTAGATTGATTGTTGTGGTATCACAGTGCTTGTGTTCCAGTCACCTTTATTTTACCTAATAATCGTCCCAAAGCCATTCACAAAAATTTTATTACAGCATTTTTTATAATTATTCTATTTTCCTAGTTACTGTTGTTAATCTCTTTGCCTAATTTATAAGTTAAACTTTATTCTAGGCATATATGCATAGGAAAAATCATAGTATGTATATACAGGCCACTACCAAGGGTGTCAGGCATCCCCTGGAGTTCTTGGAACTCCACAGATAGTTGGGAACGCTTGTCTACAAAATTCCTCACAGTTAATGGCACATAGAACCAAAACTAGTTTGGGAATTGCCAAACTAATGAACTTTAAATGTATCCATATGAAGTAATTTAGTCAATTGCTCTAATTTTTTTAAATATATAAAAAATAGACTATTTTTATCAGTTTTTATCTGCATATTTAATATTAGACAAAGTCCAATTTTCTGAGTCTTTGTTAAAGGAAAATGTTTTTTCTAAAATAAATCTCATATTTTGAAACCATTAGTTAATAACACTAACTAGAGGCCAAAGGCAGCTATAATTATTTGCATCATCATCCAGAATTGGCTTTCCTTTTAATAGAGCCCATTTGCACTATAATAAAAAGCATGATAGGAACTGATTAAAGCTGGCTGGAACAGTTTTCATTTAAGAATTTCTCTTCCTCTGTCAGTGGATGTTTCTCTCTTAATGTTATTTTAATGCAGTCGTTTTATGTTTGAAAATGAAGGCAATCATGTCAGTCCACGAGCTGGCAAAAGACAGTTATTGATTTTTACAAATCAGTCACCTTTAAAAATCCAGATGTGATGAATATTTATTATTTTGCAAGTACAAATCAGTTTCTGTAGAAACAAGAATAAAGCATGATAAAGCAATGCATTTTGAAAGAATGGAAATGTGAAAAATAGCTTGCCTTAATGTGTTTCTTTACATTGTGTCATTGTAATAAACATTTCTCATTGATTAATTCTCCCATATTTGGGGCAATTTTCATTAGCTTTCAATGTGCCAAATGCATAAACTGAAAAACTTCACAAATGACATACTCTGGAACCACCTTTTGCTCACTGAGTTATTGCAACTCACATGTAACAATACTAATTCATCTAACTTCATCAAGAGAAGTGTTCCTGTAACCCCATGCAAAAATGACCTTGGTAGATAGAATCATTTCCTACATGTATCAGGGCAATGACATTGAACTGTGTTCCTCAGAGCCTTTAGGGGAGCGTGCAGAGAAGAATCACCATGGAGGTTGCTCTCCGGGTGGGAAGGGTAGGAAGAGCACACTGGATGGTGCTCCAAATTTCTCCCACACCCCCCTTCCTGCCAGGGAAGTTACATAATAGAGTTCTATGCAATAATCCATTTAAGGCTAAGACCAAACCAAAGCCCCCAAATGAACAAACTTCACTGGGAGAATTTTCATTTTTGAATGTATATCATTGGGAACCCTTTAAAAAGAAATATTAGCAACAAATTGTATAAAAACATGCTTTTTACATTAAAAATGTTCACAAAAAGTTCCTTGAATAAAGCAAACCTGTGTAGAGCATAACATGATAAAATATCCTTGGATAACAAAAGCAGCTTAATAAGATTTGAAAGCTTTTTTCTTCCTCTCATTGTCTTTCATATCCTTAATGTCAGAAGGGAGCTAGAGGTAGAAAATGGCTCCAGAAAGTCTATGCTGAAGGCTAAAGTATGACGAAAAGGATTATTTTTCTCCAACTTCAGAATAGCCAACCTGAGGCAGCAGGGCAAACTATTATTCAGTCAATGGTGTTGGCTTCCATGTTAGAAACATGCAGGAGTTCCCCCCAGGTTCCAGCCTTGCTCTATATCCCATACAGGAAAGCAATTCTTTCACTTCTCACTGGCTCCAGGGCATGTCCTACTAGAACTGCTGCCAACCTTAGCATTTAATTCCCCAGAAATAACTAACATGACAGAACCAATAAAGGTTAAAAGATCTTAAAAATGTGGCCAGACAGCCAAACAGGTAGCCCCCACTTTGACAGCAGGTTATGAGCATGTTAAGGTAAATCACATAAAATTTAGCAAGGACCTGAATTCCAATGAGAAGAAACAGATTTCTGTTATTGTGAACTGAAGAATTGGGCACAGGACTCCCTTAGATGGACAGAGAAGTGTGGCCCATTCCCCTTTTTCAGTCTAAATGTCTTGTTAGGGCCACAACAATAACAAACAAGTCTGTAGGGGGATGTATTTCAGAAAGCAGGTCTGTTTCAGATGTATTAAAAAGGCTTATTTAACCCAACACATTGAATTTTAGCTTAATTATCTCAACCCACCATATTCTAGAGGAGGCTTCGCAGTCATACAGAAATAAAATAAGATAGTCAAAGAACTGTGTGTGTGTTTCTCCTTGGCATATGTATAAATCCTTAATTGTGGTTGGGTTCTGTAGCCCCAACCATTTCAGCCATCACCAAGTAAGAAATGCCCTGTCATTTTCTGGTAGCAGGGAATCTGAGGGCTTCCACATTTGCAGGGTAGCAAAAGCCTCAGATGATTCCTGTGCTCATTGAAGAGCTGGAAAGACTGATGCAATACCCAACACTCATGACACCATAGAGAGAACAGCATATCTGCTCTCTCTCCTAAATGAACTCTTGAGTTCACTACTCCACATTATGGATCAAAATTCAGTTATTGGGAAGAACATTTAGAGAAAAACTTATGTAAAAATTACAGTTCATTCATTGGAGAGCATTTGCATTTTATCAAAGTTTTCAAGGTCATTTTATATGAGTCAAGGTCTTCTAAATATGACAGTAGACATCAGGAACTCTAAATTTTGTTTTTGATTAAATCCTAGTGAACAATTTCTCTCCCTGACAGTTTGTTTCATGAAAAGTACCTCATTTTAGGAATGAACAACCCATACTAATAACCAAAACTTCAAACTTTTTCAGAGGAAAGCTTCTTCCCTTTGCCCCCTCCCCTCCACCCTTATAAATGCAAGTTTTAAGGTCTGGAAGGTGGTTGATCATTAATATTGACAGACTATTATCATTTCCTGTCTGAATGGTCCAGTAGCTCACTTTAAAATGTTGAGGTACTTGGCTTTGTCCTTTGGGCCTTAGAGGAAACTGACTTAGAAGGAGTTCTATTTTAACATCTCGTCACACACCAGACCAACTAAATATCCGTCTCCCACTAGACCACAAGAGATACCATATCATCCGAATATCTACCATCAAGTTAACACCATGTTTTTAGCCACCATTGTAGCTCTAGTATCTAAATATGTGTCAAATGTATAAGACCTGATCCTTTTCTTCACTTTCTCTAACCTGTCAAATTCCTATTTATCTTTCAAATTTCAACTAGAACATTACTTCTTTTGCAAGTTTTCCCTAATCCTGTTCACAGAATCAAGTGTTTTCTCTCTTCTTTTTCTCCCATAGACCCTTACTTGTACCACTATTATATGGTTTATCTCCAACCACACTTCTGTAGATAATCAGTGTGTCACCTGTCTTTCTCCTTAATGTAGGGCAGAGTGTTTTGTCCCTGATGCCCTCCTCTGTCCCTGCATGTAGCACAGTGCCTTATAAATACTAGGTGATCAAAATGGTCTCCCCTTCTCCCACATTTGTTTGTTTCTTTCTTTTTAATTTCACTTTGCTAGCAAAGGATCATCAACAGGTGGAGTTTAAGGGTCTAGCACTCACACACTAAAGAAAAAAAGCTTCCATTCCATCTGATCAGCTGACAACTGAATGCTATGTATCACTGCATATCTGAGGGGGATTTCTGCCATATTGTGAAACCAACATGTAGCCAGGACCACAGGAATCAGATGACCTGGCTTAGAATTATCTGGCTGTCAGTTAATTTCTCTGAAACTCAGTCTACTAATCTACAAATAGGCATGTAAAGTGTATATCAGGAGCTTTATAGAAAACACATTTGTGTACATCACTGGTTCATGGCAGGTACTTAATTAGTAGCTATTATTAAAATTAATATTGCTGATTCACTAAGTGCCTTCTATGTGTCAGACCTGCTCATGGGGACTTATGTGCCCTTTCATTTGATCAGGAGCCACTGCTCTTCCTTGAAATGTATGAGATAGACTTTAATTTAGATAGTGAGCTTCGTGGTATTGGAAGCTTATCTTTTTTTTAAGTCAAAGGAGTGATTACAGAGAAGAAGGGAGAGGGAGAGGGAGATAGAAACATCAATGATGAGAGAGAATCATTGGTAAGCTGCCTCCTGCACACCCCTTACTGGGGATCGAGCCCGCAACCCAGGCATGTGCCCTTGACTGTAATTGAACCAGGGACCTTTCAGTCCACAGACTGACACTCTATCCACTGAGCCAAACCAGCTAGGGCTGAAGCTTATCTTTATTACCTCGGTCAAGAAATATTAAACTTGAGTAAAAGACCATTTTTTAAAAAACTGTATGTTTAACACTTAGCAAGTGATAGAACTCCAGTTTCATCATAACATTAAAAAAAAGAAAAACATAAATTGATATCTTGAGAAATCTATGTATGTGAGAAAGATTATTCATTTTGAAAACAGAAATTGCTATCCATATTGAGACCTCTATCTCTTATTAGCCCAGCTGCTCTGTGGACCCAAGAACCCTTCCTGGGTGATTTGTATCTTCTCCCAAAGTAATGGAGTCTTGTATTCTAACACCTGCTACCACCTGCTCCTGGTAAGCTAAATGGCTTTGCAGCCTCCTTGACTTTCAATGAGAAGATAAAATGATCATGTGTAACTAGGAGAGCATACTATGGGGATGCAGTAGCAGGAAGCGAAATAAATTAGAGCAGTCCCACTCTATGCCCTGAGGTAAAAAGACTTAAAATTAAAATGTTGAACTTTGGGTCAGCTGGGCAATTAAATAAGCAGCTGAAAGAATCTAGAGGGAATTTGATGACGGATATTTGAGGCTCAACTGTCAAGAGGGTTTAGGAACTTTACCACCAGGCCGGGGTCTGAATGGTTCACAGTGAATGTTCCTGATAACCCAAAGGATTCTTCTAACTTATCAGTAGAGAGTAAATATAATTTAAGAATTAGGCCTATTTCTGTCTTCACTTGGTTTTTATTTAAATACATATCTTAAAAGATGAAGAAAAGGTGCAAACAATGAAATGCCATCTTACAGAGTATTTCTTAATTCTTTGGCTAAAATATTAATTTCACAGTGAACAAGACATAGAGGTCAAGGGAAAATATCTGGTATACTGTAGAAAAATCAGACACATAAACTTCATGAGTATGTTAAACTTTGGGGGCATTATGTTGAAATAGAAGAGACTTTTAATAGTCACATCTAAAACTTAAGCTCTCTTCACTATGCACTAAATGATTGTATGCCTTCAAAGAGGTAACGATACTTGAGACGTAGCAACTGGGAGTCCTTAAACACAAAGGGCTAGAGGGGCTACCTGAAATCAAATATTGGTTCTCTTACTTTATAGCTGTGTGAATTCTGAACCCCTGTTTCCCCACCTGTAAAATGGAAGTGATATTAATATCCTGCTCCTAAGGTTCTTGAGAGAATTGAAATAACTAATTCATAAAGCAATTAGAACAATGTATGGCACATAGCAGGCACTCAGCATATACGCGGTGGGACAAAGTAGATTTCCAGTTGTGACTACACAAAACACAGCTTATTCTTGTGTCCTTTATTAATTATTGTATCATTTTCCATATGAATGAGTGTACTCCTTCTTTTCCCCCACCCTGTATTTATTTGTTGGCTGAACTTTAAGAAATATATACATCTATTACTGTTTTGATTATTATTTGTTGGAAATTTTATATTGACCATGTTGTTGCCTTTAGTTATTTCCTCTAAGAGCCTTTCAATGATTTCCAGGTGCTTAGTGTTTTTTTTTTTTTTAAAATATATTTTATTGATATTTTACAGAGAGGAAGGGAGAGGGATAGAGAGCTAGAAACATCGATGAGAGAGAAACATCGATCAGCTGCCTCCTGCACACCCCCCACTGGGGATGTGCCCGCAACCACAATACATGCCCTTGACCGGAATCGAACCTGGGACCCTTGAGTCCGCAGGCCGACGCTCTATCCACTGAGCCAAACCGGTTTCGGCCAGGTGCTTAGTGTTAACCAAAAGAACTATATCAATGATAACAATAGCTCTATTTATTGGGCTCTTACATCTCACATCCTTAGCATCTACCATCTCATTAGACTAGAATAGAGTCCATGATTTCCTCTTTCTCCTCATCTCCCATCTCTCATTTATGTCTGACGTGTTGTTGGAACAACTCAGGGGACTTGCAGTTGCACAGTTTGCTCTGATTAAAATGCAGAAACTACTGTTGTCTACTGACAAACACATATTAGAACTTCAAGACTCAGGTCTATTATCTGCTCTTTCAAAACCCTGTACTCCATCCACTAGCAGGTTGTTTTCTGTAGCAATTGCTACAATGCTGTGCAAAAATCAAGCACCAAGGTAACCATCTTAGAGTTTTATTGGGCTCTCCAATGTCCCTTTCCTCTTTTCTTATTCCCAGTCACAATGATGGTACAAACTAATCTACATTGCTGTGCCATTGTTATCACTAAACAAACCCCTTATGAGATGCTGTCTCTTGGTGATGAAGACCCTGGTCTTTGGAGTTGGATATATGCTTACAAATCCCAGCTCCAGCACCATGTAACCTTAGGCAACTTGCTTTATCTCTCTAAGCCTCATTTTTTTCATCCTATAAAGGAGGTAGTAATATAAATTATTTTATAACATTTTTTTGGAGGACTAGATAAGACAATGTTTTAAAATGCTTACTATGGTACCTGACTTCCTATAGATGCTCAATATGCTCTATAAATGGTATCTATGGTTAATTGTGAAATAAAATAGCTCAAACTCCTCTTTTTCATTCTCTATGCCTGTACCCATGCACATAGAAGACATGATTGACAAAGGGATTACCACACTATCTAAATGCATTCATTAGAGGTATTGAATAAATATTTGTTGAGGGAATAGCTTATGTCATGCACAGTGTATTTAAAAAAAACACAAAAGCATGTCTCTCAAACATGACATGCCTAAATAAAGGGATTATTTCCATAAATCCCCCATTAATGAAACAGAGAAACATGAGAATATATAGAAAACCACAGTTCCTTGGAAATCCCTAACATCTTTTTATCCTGTTCCTTCATTCATTAAACAATTATTGAATGCCTATTACACAACTAGCAACAAATCCTTTACCAGATATGGTAGGTACACAATAGCCTTTAGCTAAAAGCAAAAGAATTCTAACCAATCAATTAAATTGTTTATTTATATTTGAATTTTACCTTTTTTTCCTTTTGTAATCCTTACCTTTAGTGTAGGTGACATGGTCAGTGTACTAAATTCAGTTATGTAGAAGATGCAAAAGGGTTGGCAGATTATTTTTAAAAATATGCATAATCTGATTCTAGAGCATGGGAAGGTCCCAATATTTTTTGTTCTGCTCCTTACTAATTCATTGCTTCACAAAGGCAAGTATATACATGCTTAGCAGGAAATCTATGGCTTCAATTGACTTCTCTGCTCCCTCTCCACCTCCCCCGCCACATGCTTAAAAAGGAATGGACACTAAATTTTTCAGTGTTAAGGTAAGCAAAAGAGTAGGTTATTCTATTTACACATGTCTTATTAACTAAATTGCTAATATCTTTAGAAAATCATTTTGGTTAGCTTTCCTTTCCTTTCATTAACTTGTTTTCACAGTAGACTACATTTTCTGAAGGATAAATCTGTGTACTATTATAGCCAGAGGGACATTTAAGATACTGCTTTGCACCTGGGAAACCCGCTTAATTATTTGAGCTGTCAAAATGTTTTATTGTAAACAGCTTTTCTGATAGATCCTGTTTCCCTCCTATGAACTATCTTCTCCAGAAGACAGTCCTCTTTTCAGAGCAGCTTAAAGTGCAGGTATCATAATTTAGAGGAGTGAAGGTTTTATGTCTGAAAATACCCCATCCTTCTTCTCAGGTCTGATTAAGAAATATTGGATGTTCATTTTTTTTTCTAGTTTGTGTGCATCATAAAACACTATCATATTAAGAAGACTTTAAAAATTAAATAGAATGAACTATCTAAACTACAGGTAAAAGTAAGATTTTATCTGAGATAACAATATTTGAAACAGTATATATCTAATAAGTCTATTTAGAAATGTAATCTGACAACATAAACACAATTTTGTAATTCACTTAAATAAACTCAGGAACCCAATCAAGTTTCTGTGAAACAAAAATGTCTTGCACACAGCATAGCTATGGTTAATTACCTTTTTGTCTTATCTGGTCTTGATTGGGTCTAACATTCCCAATCTGTTAAATCCCTTCTTTTTCAGAAAATTTATTCTAATTCCAGGTCCTGGAGTACCAAGAGCATAAACAATTAAGGAAAGTTTTTCTCCTTTATGAAGAGAGGCAGGGTTCCAACTAAGGTACCATTAATTCTCAGTTCTAAAGTTTTCTCATACAAGTGCAAGGGCTATTGGTTAAGTAAAAAAAAAAATACAATGAGGATTCTATTATGAATATTTAAATATTATAGGCAGCTCATGCCCATAATTAGAAAAGAATTATTAACATATCCATTTTAATTAGACTCCTATCTACAGTCCTAGTGCAAAGGATAATCTTCTTAGATCCTTATGCATTGAGAACTATCATGTGAAAATATGGACTAAACCTAAAAATTCCTGTGAAATGTATAAAATTCAAACTGACGATCTCTTATTGGCCAGGATAATTAATAAACTAAGAAGACCCCAACTACAGTTAGTATGTTATTATAGTTCCAAATAGAACTCTAAACCCAATCTTAAAAAATGGAGCTAATAGTCCTTCTGTACTAAATATTCAACTATGGATACATGCTTTCTCTCATCAATATGGGCATTGAATTGTCTATGCTAGTCATACAGTTAAAAGTATGCTATCCAAGGGGTGGGCTAGAAGAGGTGAATGGGAGAAAAAAGGGGACATCTGTAATTCTTTCAATAATAAAGATTAAAAAACACACAAGTATGCTATTCTGCCTGACAGGGTGGTTGGAGCACTGTCCTATACACCAAAAGGTTTCAGGTTCCACTCCCAGTCAGGGCACATATCTATGTTTTGGGTTTGGTCCCAGACAGGGTGCATACTGGAAGCAACCGATCAATGTTTCTCTCTCACATTGATGTTTCTCTCTCTCCTCCCCGCACCTGCTTCTCTCCTTCCCTTCCCCTCTCTCTCAAAAATAAATAAATTAATTAATTACCATATCCTCATATGATGATTTTAAAAAATGCTATCCTGTTGCTCAAAGATGCTGCATTGCAACTCCCAAACAGCACATGGGCTTGGTCCCTGTTCCACTCAGCCTGTCTCCCATCACCACACTTTCTTGCTGTTGTGAGAACTAGAATTATGATCTTTATCTCAACCAACAATCCAGGTTCTGAGTGTTCAAGGAGTCAAAAAATTACCAAAGATGTAGGCAGATAGGAAGACATGTAAAACTATAGACAACTAGAGCAGATACCTGGAAGGAAATACAGAGAACAACAGGGGAAAGTGTGTAGACCAGTAGTTCTCAATTCTAGCTGCACAGCAGGCTTGCCTGAGGGCTCTGAAACAAATGGCCTTGCCTGAACTCCACCTCTACAGTTCCTGATTTAATTTGCCTGAGATGGGCCCTGAGCATGAGTTTTACTTAAAGGTATCTCAGATAAATCTAATGTGCAGTCAGAGTTGTGGACAATAGGTGCCACATGCTAACCTGACAAGCTCAGGGAAGGCTTGCATGGCGCTTACAAACTCAAAGACCTAAAGTAACCACAAAGGATGCTCTGAAATTAAACTTTAACTAAAAGCAGTTATGGTGGGTAGTCACCTCCTGGCCTATATCTTCCCTGACAAGATCAACCTTTACCTTAACTGAGCCTATCTGTCTTTCTGCCTTTACCATAATGTATCATTGAAATGTCAGGGTAACTTGTAACTTCCTTTTTTTCTGGACCCCTCAGGACACAACCAAATGTCCTGGGTGCCAGGACAGATACCACAAATTCCTTCATTGTTATTGTTATCATGTTAATGATTGACTGTTAACTATCCTCTACCCACCTAAGTAATTGTCTATCATTTTACTTTTTATCCAATCCCAGAGGTTTCCCTGCTTTGCTTTCTCCCGCCTCCCTAATCTATCACCAATGGATTTCATGTAACCCACCTACATCTCCTCCTTTGACTGCAATGTATAAAAATACTTGAAAAACTGCCATTCTGTGGACCATTATCCCAACTGTTGAGATTCTGCTTCCCAGCAATTGTCCACAGTTTGCTTGAAATAAATTTACAAAAATTCTTTACAGGTTTGAATGTTTTTATATTAACAGAGTTGAGAATCACAGATGTAGATCGTGGAGGCCTCACACTAATCGTGGCCAGGAAACATGATGCCTGGTTAAATTTGAATTTCTTTTTCTTTTTTCTCTCTAATCCTCACCAGAGGATATATTCATTGACTTTAGGGAGGGAGATAGAAATAGAGGGATAGAGGGAGGGAGGGAAGTGGGGGAAAGAGGGAGAGAGAGAGAAACTGATGGGATGCTCCAACAGAGCCACCTGGCCAGGGATAAATTTGAATTTCTGATAAACAACAAATAATATTTTAGTTTAAGTATGTTCCAAATATTGTATGGGATGTACTTTTATACTAAGAAATGACTGGTTGTTTTTCTGAAATTCAAATTTAACTGGGAATTTTTTATTTGTATGTACTGAGGTATAGGGAGAGATTTATCTTTGAGTTGTGGTAGATGGAAGGAAGTGGCCCAGCATTATTCCCAATGGAAGAAAATGTTCTGGAATTTTTTAAAAATAAAAAATGCTATGATTTTCTTAACAGAACATAAAATAATAAAATAAGCGATGAAATCAAGTGTTTGATGTAATCATATTCAAAGTGAAACTTTCCATGTGGAACAAAGTGACAATTTTTGTTTTAATTCTTTCTATTCCCCAGTTTACCAACCCTACCGCATCCAAGCAATGATGATTTAGGAATGTTAAAATGTGATGGCAATAAATATCTTAATGCCTAAATCTTGTTTTTGATCAACCACACATCCCTACAAGGCCTCTGAATAAAAACATTTAATTAGAAAAGAAGATAAGACAAAGGCACCAATATTAGATGAGAATAGCCTCCAAACTCTGAACTACAATGTGGAATGCCAGTATGCTGGTCTGAACCATATGGGTGTGTGCATGCATGTGTATGTGAACAGATGAGGACTTTGCCCAAAGTGTGGTCATTGCAAATGATGCAGAACTCAAACAGCATTGCTTTACACACACTCCCATTCCAAAGTCCTATTTAAGGTCTGACCATTTTGATGTAAATCAATCAAACAAACAAATACCAAAGTCAAGGATTGTTGATCATGGAGAAGAGAAAGAGGAAGATTACTACAGCTTTATCATGATTCAGGGGTGGGGAGTGAGGGGGGTTGGGGGAGTACCCTCAGCCTTCTCTGAGCCAGGGGAACTCACCTTGGGTTGACCCAAGAGTTCCACTGGAGAAGGGATTGTTGTCTGATGTTCCCTTACTGTTTTCTCCAGTTGAGTGTCTTAAACTTGGCTTGCTTCTGAGTTGTTGTTTTTTCTACTATATGTAGGGTTAAAACTGTTATTCTTTTTTTTTTTTTACTTTCCCCCAGAGTTTGACTATAACTAAAAGATCAAAAACTGGATTTAAACTGATTTTCTTCTTCACTGAGTTTCTGAATTTTCCTTTCAAAGCCTCAACAATATTTGTCAGTGTATATGACAAATTCAGAAGGCTTTTCACCCTTCACTGGATGCTCCCTCCGCTTCTGAGCAAACCTGGTTCTTGGAACCAAAGTGTTCCATATATGGATCTTTTTATTTCCTACTGAATCTTTGAGTATGAGTAATTCCTTTGAGTTCTATTTCTATTTCCACCCAGGTTTATGACTCATACTCAGCATAATAAGGACCCTATCCCTCTTTATTTATTCAATATTTAACTCCAACACACTTTAGGTTTCTGAAATCCACAAATTTAATAAAGGATTTAGCTTATGATCTCTGAGGGCTCTGATGAGAAAGGAAGTTACATGAGACCCTCGCTGTGTGTGTGTGTGTGTATGTGTGTGTTTCATTTTGTGTTTTGGTTTTACTTCAGCTCTCCTACACACAACCTTCTGAAGACCATGCTTTATATAATGAATAAATTTGGAGCACATGGTTGGAATTATTAAGGCTGGCTGAAGGAAATCCAAGGGAGTCCCCTGAGGTGCACTTGGCACGATTGCTTCTAACCAAAAATGCTAGAACATCACAGAGCAGGTACAGGATGTCAGAATCCAGGGCAACCAACCAGGCAGCAACTTCTGGTGCTTGACACTAGAATTCCAGAAGCAAAACAGAACCAAACAAGAGAGCTATGCTTGCTTTGTGGTGAGCTTCACATGGTTAGAGAGGAATTTCCCTTCTTTTTTTAGGCAGAATAATATTCCATTAATGTACAGTCATGTACCACCTACAGATGGGATGTGTTCTGAGAAATGCATTTTTAGGTGATTTCATTGTTGTGTGAACATCATGGAGTGTATATACACAAACCTAGATGGTCTAGCCCAGTGGTCGGCAAACTCATTAGTCAACAGAGCCAAATACCAACAGTACAACGATTGCAATTTCTTTTGAGAGCCAAATTTTTTAAACTTAAACTTCTTCTAACACCACTTCTTCAAAATAGACTCACCCAGGCTGTGGTATTTTGTGGAAGAGCCAAACTTAAGGGGCCAAAGAGCCGCATGTGGCTCGTGAGCCACAGTTTGCCGACCACAGGTCTAGCCTACTACTGTCAATGAGAAAATGCTTTCTTGTATACTAACTGTAGTATCAGTCTTAACTGTGCTGGCAATTGGAGGCCTGCTCTAAAGCAGGAGTTCTAATCGTAGCCTGTACACCAGCTACAACACCTGGAAGCTTGTTAGGAATACACATTCCTGGGTCCATCCCAGACCTACTGAATCAGCAGCTTTGGGCTGGAGTCCAGCAATCTGTGCTTTAACAAGCCCTGCAGGTGTGATGTCTACGAACCACACTGCCCCACACACTAATGATCCCTTCCAAGACAGGAGTCCTCTGAGCCTGGATTATAATAGCTTTAGGCTTATTTCTGTCATTTACTTCCATCGTATCTCTTCTGATCCCAGAGAGAGAAATGATGGCATTAAGGACAATGCAGGGAAAAGAGACGCAGACAGCATTACTAGCTGAAGCTTTGACTGCAAACTCGGTGTCTCTTTCCATTGTCCCCGCCTGCTGGAGTCCCAAAGGAGTTGGAGGGAGATCTAAAATCTCCTCAGAGGCAGCAGCCTGGCCCCACTGGCTACTCTTATCAGAAGAAAATGTTGTAGAAAATATTTACCTCCACTAGCTTATAACACTACAGAGAACTCCATCATCGTGCCCAACACCACGTCCTGGGTTGTGACTGATACTAGAGCAGCACTTGCAGCCTTTGAGTAGCTGGGAAGAGCGTAGCTTCTCTCTGAGAATGACTCTGGCTGTGGCTCGCACAGGGACCCGTGGGGTCATGTAAAACACAGGTATTCCAGCCTGAGAGGTTCTGAGGCAGATGGGTCTGAGGTGAAAAGCCCAGGAGTCAACATGTTAATAAGAATCCCCGAGCGATCTTGCAGTTGCTTCCATAAGAAATGTAAAGATCTACTGCCTTACACCATAGATACAACACTTCTAGTACATTATCTCCACCTCCCAAACTTCTTAGGTGGAGATTTCAGAGGCTTCCCTCAGTGAGAAACATGAAAAGGTAGTGTTGGAATGATATTGTTCTCAGGTGTTCATAAGGCACACTTAAAAGTTCTTTTACAGGCACCATTTCAAAATAGGGAGGACATAAAATGATACTGCTTTGAGGATGTTGCTTCCTCGATCCAGGCAGTGACTGAGAAGTTTAAGAATATGTCTATTGGCCTTACACAAAGTGTAGGGATTAAGGCTATGGGTGAAATCAGGTACCATGGAGTACAAGCTTCCAAGCGACTCCAAAGCAGGATATCTGCTTTCCTTAGAAAGAATCAAATTGAGTGATTTTAGCATAACTGCATAGAGCCCCAGCTGTTTTCAAGGCTGCAGTCTAAAATATTGCATTATGTACTTTTTTCCATACTTGAAAAACTTGTTTGCAACTTCCACAATATACTGCCAATAAATACTAAGTTTATTCATTTGGAACAGAGACATGAAAATCAATCCATTCCCTTTATGTGGGAGTGGAGGGAGACCCCTAAAGGTCAGTTTCATTCTGTAATAAAAAGGATCAGGACATCTCTCAGGAATTTCCTATTGGACTCAAGCTCACCTCTTTGGTAGAGAAGAATATTCACATGGCCAAGGCTGCAGGTCTGATTTCCACGCAGCAGGAAAACTATGCTCTGGTCACAGACCACACCCTGGCCCCCAGCCAGCTGCCTTGCAAATGTGGGCCATTGGTCATGAAAGAGTTCGAGAAAGATCGAGGAGCAATTAACACTCCCATACAGGAAATCAAAGCTCCTTTCATACTAGTACACACAGCTGGGCTTCATCTCTATTGTATTTATCATTTAACTGAATTTAAAGCAGCTACTACTTTGAGAACACCATCTTCTTTTTGTATGTAACAGTTTTCACCATACTGCACATTAGGGAAATCCAAGACAGACTCTCTCAAATATTAAGGTGAAAATGCTCTGCAGAAAAATACTCATGATTCATTCTGACATTTTTATCTGATTACCTCTATTTTATAGACACATTGCTTATTTGCAGTTTTCTTACAAACTTTTTAACTGTTGTTACACTGGCGTATGATTGGACATTGCTACAACTTCATTTGGTCCTGCTTAAGTTATTTTCTCACATGATTTAGTTATAGGTAAGTATGCACTAATTCTAGCTTGGAAAGTTTATTCTAATTAAGATGACTGCTGGAGGATTACATGCAGTTTCACACTGTATGGAATGTGGAGTGAAGGTGTGCAACACACACATTAAACCTATAGCATCCCATCTATGTCAAATTTTTTTCAAAGAGAAAAAGACACATCCAACAACTTAAGGAAGGGTTTAGTTGACTATCCTCTCTCCCTCTCTTCCTTTCTCTCTCTCTCTCTCTTTCTCTCTCCCGAGGATATTATCCCATTGATTTTAATTGTTAGAGAGAGTAGAAGGGAGGGGGAGAGTCAGAGAGAGAGAAACATTGATTGGTTGTCTCTCGTACACGCCGACCCAGCAGGGACTGAGCCTGTAACCGAGGTCAAACCTGTGACCCTTCAGTCCACAGGCTAATTCTCTAACCACTGAGCCAAATCAGCCAGGGCTGACTATACTTTTCTTAGTTCTCACTTATTTTCTGTTGTGACTTTTCTTCTTCCAAGCAACATTAAGGAAGAAAAAAAAGTAAAATTATTTGTTCCAAGAAGAACTTTGTGAAAGAAAGCTTTAAGGACTGGAGCCAAAGGCCTCTTCCCGTGGGTTTCTTGAGAAAAACAAAAATTGAAACCCAAGACCTCAGATAACAATCTGTGACAGTCCCTGGGGCCCAGCTTCTTAGACTGCAGCTGAGTTACATTCTGCAACTGCTGGGGACCGTTAATGCTTCTGGCCCTGGTTCTGGGCACAGTAAGGGGGCAGCACGGCTGTGCTCCAAATTCTGCCTGCTCTGTAAGCATCACGGAATGAGTCCACACCACAAGCATCACTGGATGAGTCTGTGCTTGAACAGAAATTCTCAATTAACGTTAGCTATAACTATGTTGTTCTACAGAATGGACCTTAGAAATTACCTGGTGAATCTAAATCCCTTAGTTACCAGATAAGGAAATGACCAATTAAGGTAAAAAGACTTGAGCAAGGATGCACAGCTGGTCAAGACATAGCATCCTCAGCTATTAAAAAAAACAAACACATACCACATTTGTGACAGCAGCAACGTTTTAACTGCCTTCATACCTAAATGATGAAGCAAACAATGCCTGCAGTAGTGTGCCTGAGTCCCACCAGTACCCTACTCTTAGTTCCTTTCCGAACATCACACCTTCCTCTTTCTCCATAAGCTTCCCCTCCTTCTTCAGTTGTACTTCATTTTTCTCAGTCATCCTTGACCCTCCTCCTTGCACATATCCCTCAGCTTCTCCCCAATCCTGAGCCATGTGTGATAGTGCAGTCACAAATAAGCAAGGGAATCAAGAATATTTATTGCTTATTATTGAATATCACAGGTTTCCATCTTGACAGGACACTTCAAGTTTCCTTACTAAAAATATCTGCATCAAAAGTCCAGCTTTGCAATAAAGATGAGCCATTAAAAAAATCCACAAATACTAGATAAGACATTTTACATTTGAAACTTCTATCATTATCTGTAGATGTGTCACACATCTGATCTGCTGTATACTTTTCCAGTTCTCTCAGCCACAACTGTCTCTTGTTCTGGACACCTCTGCAGGACCCAGGTCTGCCTGGGCTCCAGCCCACCTCACACAGGTGCAATCTGCTGACAGCACTGTACAGTTTACCTGAATGTCCTACCTCTCTCTTTACTGCCTCCATGGCTTCCCTATTGCTGTGAATGGAGAGGCCCCAAAGAACCATGGTTGGCACCCAACTCTGCACAGCTCAGAAGTGGGAAATGGATGTTGCTGGAAAATTGTTCACCTGCCTCCCTCTGCAACCCACAGGGAAGGTCCCTCCCAACCAACAGGGAAGGCTCTTTGTGGTTTAAGTCTCCTGGATCACCTGATCCTATTGGTGCTATTTCCTTCCCGTTGGTTCTACTTCCTGTTTCACCACCTTGTATCTCACTTCTGTCCTCTGAATTTGCACTCTCTAATAAAATAATAGCACTTAAGCCTGCTTTCTAGGTAATCCAGGATGTGAGTATGCTTTGATATATAAACTTTGTATATTCCAGTCGAATCTCAAAATGACATTGCGTATAAGACTTTACAATGCATACAAGATTTAGCATTTATCGATTATGTAACTACATCTAACGCACACAAAAAATTTTAATGCCAAATTAACTAAGAATTTGGTTGTTAATGGCTCCCCCAGACTCAGTGTTAAAAGGGGTTATATCTTATATTTAAACTTCACTTGCTTTTTATAAGAAAAATGTGTGTCAGTTAGAGTTGGGAAAGAGGGAAAATGCATGAAAGTGCATTATAAATATGTTCTCTGTTTTTCCTTATAACTCAAAGTATTGAGTTCATTTGTGATAAAATCAAGATATTGATAGGTGTTAAATTAAAAAAAAGTGGCTGCTTGGTCAAATAACTTTGGGGGAGTTTTTATTTTTATTGCTTTCAGAGAGGAAGGGAGAGGGAGAGAGATAGAAACATCAATGATGAGAGATAATCATTGATTGGCTGCCTCTTGCATGCCCCCTACTGGGGATCGAGCCTGAAACCCGGACATGTGCCCTTGACTGGAATAGAACCCGGGCAGGCCAATGCTCTATCCACTGAGCCAAACCAGCTAGGGCAAGGAAGATTCTTAACCTCTCTGTCTCTATCTGAAAATGAGAAGTTTAAATGCACTGATATTCAATGAGTTCTTCAGCTATATATTGTATGATTGAATAAGTCTAACTAAAACATTTAAAATTTTGAGTATATTGTTTGTGATTTTCCAGAACCCACTGCAGTCCCCTCTCTCTTTGCTGCTCATATAATTGCTAATTACTCCTTCCACTGAGTGATACTATGGGAAATGGAAGCCATAAAATCTACATTAGGCAATTTTGCTACTTATTGCCAGGAGGAAGATTAAAGCTATAGTACTCCTCCACCTCTTTAGGCGATGACATAATCCAACAAAAGGCATCCTTTTAGCTCAAGGAAATATGTTCAATGTAAAAACAACACACACACACACACACACACACACACACACACACACACACCCCTTTAGGATGGAGAATTAGTCCATTAGACCACATTTCCCTTAGTGAGCACTATGGACAATAATTGTGTTGAATTTTATATGGAGAAACTTCTATAATGTACTTAGAGTACAACCTCAAAATATTAAAATGATTTTTAAAATATCAATTAAAATTAAAATAGATTTTTGTTTTAAATATCATTTCCCAGCTAATCTCTATGAAAAAAAAGCCATACTTTGTTTCCCTGTTGTCTCCTCCTCAAGAAAAGCTTTGGTGTGAGCCATGTGTGTCTAATCTGTCTTGTGTAATATGGATTTAATAAGACATATTTCCTAATGTGTAGCACTTGGAAAGCTTTTGCCACAATTTGATGTTTTCAGTTACACAAATCTGGTGCTAGTTTGACCTGGCAATTAAATATAGTTCCTTCCTTAATTTCTTGGGGAAAAATAATAATGTAACAAATTGGGACTATGTTCAAATTAGCTTTTAAGTTTCTCCAGTTAGGTGAACTGAGCAAGAACTTCGATAAGCATTTCCTTTTTAGAGCTACATAAAACTTTCTTACTCATTTTTCATTGTCAAGAAATGTCCTTTTAAATGTGCCAAAGTCAAGCTTAATAGTAGCATTCTAACATTAGTCCAATAAGCCACTCTACCAGTTGACGCTAGATATATATCTCCCTGAATATTACATGTCAGAAGACTTATCATTTTGCTCAGGCTCTAACACATACTAATATTTGGAACTTTTGTCAACTCGTCTGATCACTATTAGCTTTTGAGTGTATTTTGTAGGTGAAAATAAAATTATTTGGCCTGCATACCTCCAAGATTGCTTTAAGAATCAAATGCAACAATATATGTGAAAATGTTTTGAAATATAAAACATATTTACAAGTATGAGATATCATTCTTTTTTATCTCTAAAGATTATTTTATTAACCTCAATGTGTAGAAATTAACAGGACCTTATACTATGGAAGATAAAAACCAAAAACCTTGTATAATGCAGTTTCTCATTTATAAAAGAGGATTTAAAACACTTAACATAATTAAGAATATGCTACAAATGAAATACTATATACTATAAGCACTAAGTACAATAGCTGCTTAAAGAAGAAAATAATCAGTGTAAACTGGAATAATCAGAGAGAGCTTCATAGACTTATGTGAGGCAATGAGAAATCAATCATATTTGAGTAACTGAAGAGGATTTAAATAAGTGTAAAACAAAAGAGGAAGACAGAGAGAAAATATTCAGTACGGGCAACCGCAGGCACAGAAAGTTGGAATATCAGAATGATTGAACCATGTCAAGTGAAAAAGAAACCCCAAACTCCCTCGTTCTTGTCTGTTGTACAAATTTGAATCCCTGCATTTTTCTACCCAATAGATTATGTGGAAGAATTCAAGACCAACAGATCATTAAGAACACTTTGCTCTCAAACACCCATACCACCTGTCTCTCACTGTTCTTCCACCAAAGTAGCATAGACCATTTTTGGTAGCCTGTCAACATGCAACCTGTCATCACACCAAATACTGTGTTTATGGCTAGAAAAGCAATGATAACAATGACAATCCAATGTTTCAAATTTAATCTCTGACAGCCACTTTTCCAAATCCAACTTCTAGAATTTATAAATCAAGTGGGAAATTTGTTCATGTTTTCAAATCAAGGACAATATGGTGACTTTTTTGCTTTAACTGATTGATACAATACTAGTATGACTGACCAGAGTACTCTGGCATCAGAGTAAGAGAAGCAAGAATCTAGGGAGAAGAGAAACATCTCTGAGATGTTTGGAATGATCACTTAATGGGCAATCATGTTTTGTCTGTAAAATTTGTCATGGTTATCTCAAAAACAAAAAAATGATATGCATATGGCATGCTGAAGTCCTTTTATAATATCCTCTTGAACATTCTTTTCCCCAACACAAGAAAGCTCACACATGCTGCCCACCCTCACCCAAGGGAGTTCACTGAATCCTATGAGGACAAATCCTGCAGGATAAATCACAAAGTAGTTTTGAGATGATACTGAGTCACTTTTGTACTATCTCTCTCTATTTCCCTTCTGGTTTCAAGCAACAACTGATTACTTCCTATTAAGCAAAATTTTCACCTTCAAATTCCTTCCATCTCAGAACTCACTGATATGTTCACTTAACAAAATAGTATGTACTGCCTATGGTGTTATAGGTGCTTTCTGGGAAATGAAGATCCAAAAACAAGTTATGATCCAAATGATGATCACAGCTTGTCTTGAAAATTATTTATCAAGGTCCTGTGTGCTTCCAATATTATTTCATTTCTCACTATTTCAAGGCATCTTGTTTTATTGTTTGCTATCTGCTTAATGTCTAAAAACACAAAATTGTGTTAAAAGGCTCTATTTCACTGATGGCACACTCAGGAAGATCTACCAAGTCCTTCTTCATGGACCTCAAGCCATTTCAAGTTTTAGCATAAAATGGACAGGAATGGGTGTGGAGATGAGGATGCAGCGCCTTGTAGCTGCTACCTACCATGTTGCCTTGCTCATTTACACCTGCTGACAGAACTGATCAGGGAGGGTGAGGACCAGCATCACGACTTCCAGTGACCTGGAACAACTCTCCCTGACTCTTAGATGAGGCATCAGCACTAGCGTCCTCATTGGAGGCAGTCAGGCGGCTTCAATGAATACATAGAATAGTTCCTCAGCACAAAGAGATTCTGCTTTTGAATGCAGTGGAGACAGATCTCCAAGCCATGATACTGAAATATTAAATCTTCACTAACTCTAATTTACTCTTATCTATACTAATAATAGCCTAGGTCAGTGGTCGGCAAACTGCGGCTCGCGGTTTGCCGCTCTGTTGACTAATGAGTTTGCCGACCACTGTCATATACTACCCTTTACCTCTTTGCACACAATATGCCACAATTGCCTAATTCCTTAGAGCTTCCAACTACACGGTAACATTTAGTCTAGCCCAGTGGTCGGCAAACTCATTAGTCAACAGAGCAGCAAACCAAGGCTCGCGAGCTGCGGTTTGCCGACCACTGGCCTAGGTGGTCATCACGCTCTCAAGCCATCACAAGGAGGCTGCGTGTGCAGCAGGTGTGCAGGGTGGGCGGGGACTTGACGCTGCATGCGCGGTGGGGAGGCGGGGCCGGCAGCTGCTCCGTGTGGCGAGGCCTGGGGGTCCTGCTGCGGAGGCAGGAACCCCGGCTCTGCCTACCACTTTGGGGCTATCCATTGAGGACCCCCGGGGTCCCGTATCTCGTGCAATTTTGCGCGCGCAGGTCACTAGTAATAAATAACAGTCTAATGAAAGAGCACTGCTGTAGGAAGGAAATTATTATTCCATCTTCATAAGGTATTTGCCTGAGTTGAAAAAAATGGTTGAATCTTAGTCAAGCTGTGAGCACTATAACAGTTTCCTACCTTCCTGCCTTTGCAAAGAACCCAGCTTAAATGTTACCTCCTGGGTGGAGTTTCTCCTGACCCTCTCTCTCTAAGGTAGCAAACAATGCTCCCTCTCCTGTTCTTTCCTTTCATATCCTCAGTGAGCACACTTCTATGGAAACACTGATTACCTGTTTTAATGTTCAACTCAACTCAGCTCTAAACATCCTTGAAGAACAAAGATATCTTTATATTTGTTTCCTTAGTGCCAGGCTAATAGCTGAGACGCAGTACTTGTTTGTGAAATAAGCATTGTCATGGTCACATTAAGTAAGTGGCTAACATTAAAGGGACAGGGACACGAGCCTATAACCATTTGTCCATGTTGCCAATAACTGTTCTAGTTGCAAAAAGGTAGGAGTAACCATAACTATTATATCATTCATGCTGATAATATCAATTCTGGATAAAATAGATGTCAAGGGCAGCCTTAAAATGAAAAGGTATCCATTCATTCAGAGAGACATTCAATAACATTTACTGATTAATCACTACATGCCATGAAAGGCAAGATAAATGACACAGTCCCTGCTCTGAAGGAGACAAGAAAATAAATCTTCACAATACAGGGTATTAAGTGTTGAGCATTGGGATAAGAAAGGTATCTAATCCACAACAGGTGAATCAGGGAAGGGTTCTCTGAAGGGGTATTGCCCAATGCCCTTGAAAGAACAATGGGATTTAAATGTGAGAAACCATAGAAAGAATTCTAAGTAAATGGAAAAGCCTGTGAGTGCTCTGTATTGGGAGAGACTAGCATGTCTATGGACTAAAAGCCGTTTGATATTGCTAGATTTGGGGCCTGAGGGGTGGAGACAAATAGGAAGAAGGAGAGTTCTACCCGGTTACAAGCTCATGAGGGATTTCAATCTACAATTTAACGGATTCCAATAGTATACTTCAGCCAAGTTCCTATAGGCAGTATTTCCTAAATCACAGAGTCTGGAATATCCAATCAAACTGGGGATTTTTTTTTTTTTAAGATTTAGGACAAAAATATTAATTCTATTTAGTGTTATTTTTAAAAGTTAATTATGTTAAAAATCCAGATGCACAAAACCTTTCTATGTAGATGTTTAAAAATAATATTTAAAATTTTTCTTTTAAGTCTAGAAGAAAGATAAATAATTGACTGATTTTAACATATCAGCATGGCTTCTGGAGAAACATAATTTGGTAAAATGGACTACATATTGTAATTTTTTAGTACTTTCTATTGAGCAGATGTGGCTGTTGTATAATAGAGTTTCAGCCTCATGGATGACTGATGGATGTAGAACAAAATTAAAGTGTCCACAAGAATCTTCAGTAGTAATTTCCTAGCCTGAATTTAATCCAAATTCAACTTTGTTTTTAAAAATGCTACATTTCTGCTAACTCTAATTCCAGTCATTATCTGGAATTCCTAAATCAGCATCACCTCCCTCTAGTGTATAACTGTCGTTTTATTAAACCCATGTTAAAGGACATCTACTGTTTCTCTGAGAAATTCAGGGAACACAGGAATAGTCTATTTCCAAAACAATGCCCTAAGAAAACAATATAAAATTTCCAACCCATAATTGTTTAAAAGGCAGAAAAGAGTCATAAATTAGTTGCAGTTGTAGAATAATCATCTATATTATACATACACAAACAGACTCATTCATAATCAGTGCTAAGATATTAAAATGTTTCAAACATATATTTAAAAACAAATTGATGGATCATCAAGGAAAGCAAAGTAAATTGTATATACTTTCTATATAATACAAGGCTAATATGCAAATCAACTGAATGGCGGAACGACTGGTTGCTATGATGTGCACTGACCACCAGGGGGCAGATGCTTAATGCAGGAGCTGCCTCCTGGTGGTCAGTGCGCTCCCACAGAGGGAATATGGCTCAGCCAGAAGCCGGGCTAACGGCTGGCGAGCTCAGTGGCGGTGGCAGGAGCCGAGGTGGCAGTTGGATATCCCCCGAGGGCTCCTGGACTGTAAGAGGGTGCAGGCCAGGCTCAGGGACCCTCCTGAGTGCAGGAATTTTATGCACCAGGCCTCTAGTATTTGCATAAAATGAATTCAGACATTTTAAGCATCTGCTAGGGCAGGGGTCCTCAAACTTTTTAAACAGGGGGCCAGTTCACTGTCCCTCAGACGGTTGGAGGGCCAGACTATAGTTTTTTAAAAAAAACCATGAACAAATTCCTATGCGCACTGCGGGCCCGGGATGAGTCGGCTGCTAAGCAGGACAGGCAGCGGCACCCGGCGGGCTGGATAAATGTCCTTGGCAGGCCGCATGTGGCCCGTGGGCCGTAGTTTGAGGACGCCTCTCTAGGGCAACATTCTATGCTAGGTTTCAACACAGTTCTAGTCTCCAAGGAGCCTTCCAAGGAGCTGATGGATAGCTCCCTCTCCACAAAACTCTTCATGTGAAGGTAAGATGATTACCCACTGAATAAGCACTACCCCATCCATCCCAGGTCAACTTGTAATTATCTTAAGGCCTTTTGGAAAGATAAAAAGTAATTCTAGTAAACTAGGGTTAAGATACGCTGGCCAGTTGCTTCTGAAGTTCATTAAATTTTCTTTCAGGAATTTCCTTGATAGCCTCCCTCTCCCTCCCACTAAAAAAGAGAGTTAACCTGTCTATCTGTACATAATAAAGGTTGTTGGAAATAAAAGGAAAATTAGTTTCTTTGTAAATCAGCAATATGAGAAAGCAATGCAGGAGAGGGAAAGGAAAGTACAGGAAAAAAAAAAAAGGAGAATTTTTTAAAATTTAAAGATTTCTGACTTGAAAGCCCTAGACTGATAAATACATGAAAAAATATTTTGCAGGAAAAATACTGTAAATATCTAGATCTCAAGGTATTTTCAATATATTAATTCTCACCACACATCTGTGATCTGTGGGCATCATTTCTGCTATTGGTGAAGCAAGGTACCTACTTGCCTAGTTGCCTAGGGCTATGCAGCTTGTCACGGTGTGAACCAGAACTAAAATAGGAGTCCTGGCTCTCTGGATTTCTGATACCAATTCAGCAGACGTCAACTTTCCACTCGATACTTTGCAAGTTAAGCAGTTCTCATATCAGCTTGTGCCAACTGTTTAAAATACCCTGTCAAATCTTCAAGTGTTATATGTGTCAAGTGCCTATGGACCTAGTATGTCCCCAGGACTATTGCCTATCTTGCTGTACTGTTTGAATTTAGACGACAGTAAGAATTCAAGAGGCCATCATTGCTATAATTACTGCATATTAAAGTACTAATGTTAATATTTTATTGAAAGAAGACTTCACTGGATACAGGCTGAGGAGCCCCAAAGATTTCCTTAGAAATTGGTTAGGAAACCAATTTCTCAATGTTAATAAAATGAATTAATACCAACACAATTTGCTTTAAAAAAATAAAAGAAATAATTGGAAGGGTATAGATATGCATGCTTATGGATGCTTATGTTGTTACAGAATTTTTCTACATTTATATACCATACAATCTATGGTTTAATATCTATGAAATTTACTAGTTGTTTGACATTAAATACACACAATATACATAAGTGCCTTATATTTAGACTTTTTTGGTATTAACTAAAAAATATCATTCTTAGAAACATGTTTCTGGTTGACATAACTAAAAAATTTGGAAGTTAATAGAATTGACCATTGAACACAAGAAAAGTAATGTAAGAAATACAGAGGAATGGGTGAAAGAAAGTGAAATAATGAGAAAGATGAGGTTAATGCATGTTATTAAAAGTTACCATTCACTTAGCAACTATTTACTGAGAAATTACTACTCTTGGGCACTGAACAAAGTAGCATAGAGCTGAAATCTTAGTGAGAAGCATCAGAAAATAAATAGACAAATGTATAGTATGTTAGGATGGGATAAAAGTTATGGTAATATTGACATCTTAAATAAAATTTAAATAATATTATATTAATACTAGAGGCCTGGTGCATGAAAATTCATACACTGGGGGGGGGGGGGGTCCCCTCAGCCCAGCCTGCCACCTCTCACAGTCCGGGAGCCCTCAGGGGCAGGAGGTGACCCGGTGATCAGAGGAAGGCGATGCCCCATCACACCTCTGCTGCTGCCACTTCTGACAGCGCAAGCCTCGGCTGGCCCTGGTTACTTGAGCCTTGAGCAGCCCTAGGCCTGCACCTCGGGCCGGCCCTGGGTGGCTAGGGGACTGAGGGGACTGGGGGACTCTAGAGGCAGACGCGTGTGGCTGTGGGTGCTGCCATCTTTGAGGGCGTGACAGTCAATTAACATATTCCCTCCTTATTGGCTGTGGGCACGGCCATCTTTGTGAGGGTGTGATGGCCAATTAGCTATTCCTTCTTTATTAGATAGGATTAAACAGTTTTAGGGCTGTTTAACATCAGAATTGTTCACCCATGGTCACATATCTATGCAGTAGTGTATAGTTCATAATAGGAAGAATTTCCACTAGGTCATCTTTCAAGTGTCATACCCTTTTATCTCAAGAAACAATTTAAAACAACACTTCATTATCATGAAACTGCTACCAAGATAACTCACTGACTGTATAGGGAGACCTCTCTCTGTATAACCTTTAAAGTAGTAACTGCGGCCTTCCCCTCTCATCTTCAATTTCCCATTTTCAAAGCCTTGTTGTGTTAAGAAGGGGTGTTAAGAAGGGGTCTACGTGGATAGGATCACACTCCAGGATCAGTTTGATAGCTTTATATTTACTCCATAGAGCCCTGGAGCTCTGTGACAATTGATTAAAGACCAAACAGGTAAAGATAATGAAATAACACCACACAGGGACGTCACCAGAGGAAGAAGACATACAACTCAGTGGACCATTAAATTGCCTCTCTTGATTTGTTTCAGTGACATATACGCGGTCTTAATCCACATGTTTTGTATTACTAACATGTATCTAAAGCTCATTCATGGTTATTTTATTTGTTTTTAAAATCTCCAACTTTACTTAAAACTCTCTTCAAGCAAAATGATGTGCATAGTGGAGTCTTTTGCACCATCACATCCTTTCATACTTTAAACCAAAACTTCATCCAAATTTACATATTTGGATTGGCCAACAGCACTGTCACATATTCATTCATTCATTTGCTCATTCAATTCATGTAACAATATATATTGAGACTTTATAATAATAATAATATCAAGGCACTGTGCTAATATATAGAGATAAAAGACCACTATCTCTATATCTTGAAGGAAGATAGGCAAGTTTCAAGGCAATTAATTATAACATAGTGTAATTAAGACAGCATGGAGGGACCTGGAGAGTATTATGCTAAGCAGAATAAGCCAGTCAGAGAAAGACAAGTATCACATTACCTCACTCATATGTGGAATCTAATGAACAAAATAAACTGATGAACAAATCAGATCTAGAGACATGAAGAATCTCAGAGGGAAGGCGGGTTGGGAGGGAGATTAACTAAAAATCTTATATGCATAACCCATAGACACAGACAATAATGAGGTGAAGGCCTAGGGGGTGGGAACAGGATGAAAGAGATCAATGGGGGAAGAAAAGGGGCATCTGTAATACTTTCAACAATAAAGATAAAAAATAAAAAAGATAACTCATAAGAGACTGAAGAGGGAGAGAGTAAAATGATACCATAGACAATGATAATTACAATTGTCTAATATTTCTTTCCTTCCTCCCTTTCTGCTCTGTCCTGCCTGGAGTATCTCCTGTGGGTTGTGTAATTGGGGCTGACATCACTTGTCCTTTGTAACATTGTACACTCCAGTGCACATGCTTTAAACAGAATGCCAATTAGGTCTATATACATTGCCAAGAAAAACGAGAAAAGAAGCACTTTAGAAAACACAGTGATACATGTCATTTCTTGTATGTGTGTGTTTCTCTCCCTGCCCCCACTTCGTTCAATAGCGTTAATTGGGTCTGCCCACACTTTGGCATGAAAACTTACTTCTGTGCCACATGAGTCAGTCAAGAGGAGCACAGCAATTTGAGCAGAGAAGGGAATACGCTGCTTTGGAAGCAAGGTGATATCTATGCACTAGAGCACAGCATTGCAACAAAGCAATATGAAAATGAACAGACAACAAAAGGAATTTATGTTCGGATTGGTGAATGGAGAGGGAAACTCAGGTGTCTGTTACACATTCAATGGAGACAGAGAGAGAGAGAGAGAGAGAGAGAGAGAGAGAGAGAGAGAGAGAGAGTAGTGTGGAGTGTGTGGTGAGAATGAAGGACAGAGGTCACTGTCAGCATCAGTGCCAGCAGTGGGAGCATTACTCACCCAGCAGCTGAGCTCCCTGCCAGCAGCCAACACCAACAGAGTCCGTGGGCTAAAAGATCCAGAAAGCCTGGGGGCCAAGCAGAAGGACACAGAGGCCTGAGATCTGTGGAAGACACAGAGAGATACTGACAATCTCGAACTTACTGGGAAAGGTTATACATCTGAACAGAAAAATCTCGTGAAAGGATCCACCTTAACGAGGCAACCGAGCTCATCATGAAGGTTAAAAGGAGGTGATGGAGCACAGGGGTCTCTAATTTAGAAAGAAAGTAATTGTTTAAAAAGAAAAGAAATCTTTACCTCTGGAAGGCAGAGGAACAGATTTTATTTTTTTAAAATCCTTTTCTCTATCCCTGGGCATATTTTTCCTTGTCACATCTGTCCCCACATAAAACAGCTACTAGTAGGAGACTTTTGGATTGTAAATCTTGTTACTGAGGACCCTGCAGCTTGCTGCTCAGAGTGAGGTGACATGGGTACTAATCTGCTACTAGGCAGGATTGCCACCATAAACAAGCAAACAAACAAACAAACAAAGACAACACCCTGATGTGGCCGTCGCACAGCTGCACTAGTGACCCGGAGATGCCTTTTCACGGGCTTTCCCAGTGGCTTTCTGAAGAGTCACAAGTATCTTTCCCCAGTTTGGTTTAACACTGGGAGGTAGGTGAAAAGACTGGTTACCTCTGGGAGTTGGCATATGTTGATCCTCAGACATTCAAAGTGCCCCTGTTTTATTCTCTAAGAAAGGGTCACTGTCATAACTTACCAGTTTCAGCCTGACCATGATGGATGAGGCCAGGCACCACTGCTCTGCACATGCTGAGGATATAAAACACGAGCAGCAGATGTAGCCCTGAACACCTCCCACAATCCTCTTCTGTGGTCCCCACAGCTCCTGCTTCCTGCTTCCTCCTCCTTCTCTCTCTCTGAAAATTTCCCCTGAAATCTCAGTTTGAGACATGCGGTCATCTTACTATATTCTTGAGCTTCTTGCTCAACTGTTGGTACTACACACTCTGATTTGGGAGTTTCAGCAATTTTGGGTTAAAGATGTTGCCATCACTGGTGAAGCCGGGCAGAACCTCCAGCTTTGCCAGGGATGGACTGAGAAGGATTTAAATCAAAGGAGCACCAAGTTCCATAAGCACATGGACTTTTGATAAGAGCACCTGTGAGGCTAATGAAAAGCATAGGTTAAATGAAATGCATTTTATAGAATTTTATTTTCATAATTGCTGATCTACTTTTTAAAAAAATGTCCTGCTAGTAATTAAATATGTGTTATTTTCTCCTCTCCAGCAATAGAGACACTTTAGAATAAATGCAAGTAGCTGTCATATTCTTCTCTAGAGGGGTAGGTCTAGATATCTTGAAATTTATTGGGGACTTTCACAAAGAAGACAAAACACCTCAGATGCATTGAAAATACCTTTTCAGGAGGTTTATGGGAGGGCTTCCAGAACTAATGAATCACTGAAGCTCACTTACTTTAGGGGAAATGAATGGATAGGGGGAGGGTGATCACTAGGGCCTAAGTGTCTTGAGGGTTTTAAAAGATATCTGTCCTAAGTAAATCCAAGGGAAGACAGAAAGATGATGGATTTAGGGCCATGAGATGGGGGGCACTAGAACTCCCTACTTCGTGCTCTTGAAGCCAGCTGGTGCCCATGAGAGTGACTGTGTATGAAAACCAAAAGAAATGTACGTGAAAGTTTCCAAATTTAGAAACCAGGGCACTGGCATAAGCGGAGAGAGGCCTGTGAGGGTGTCTGCACCATGAAGACACCACTAACGCAGTCCACCAGCAGAACCAGGTTGCTTCCAGGTTTATCAACAGTACAAACAACACTGTGTTGAATACCCATATATGATAATATTTTTGGATTTGTCAGAACCATCTTTAAAGTAAATTTCTAGACTCATCAGGAACCACTTCATTAGCTCAGGACACAATTATGGCCATATGTCTCTATTTTGAGACCTTGCCTTCCTCATGTCGAAGAGCCTATAGATTTACTCAGTTCTGCTTTATAAAGGGTAGGCTGGGAAAGATAACTGAAAAATCTGATGTGGCCATTAGCATCTCTGTTTTCATTAGCTGCCTCTGGACAGCCCATCTCTCAGCATGCTCCCCTTTCTCTGTGCATGCCGTCAAGGGTCTTCCTTCAGCTCTTGGAACAAACAATGAGCTCTCCTGCCACAGAGAATTTGATGTTTCCTTGGTGTAGATTGTTGTTCTCCCACTCATCCACCTCTTTGCATGACTGATTCCTAGTAAATTATCGTATATCTGTCTGAAGTATACCCTTTTCAGGAAGATTTCATAATCCTTCACGGCCCTACTACCCTGAGACACAAACAAGAGGGCCCTTGCCTTGGCCTCATTCTTGAGAGAGCCCTTTATACCCCTCTCCCCACCACACACACACACATTTATTAAACTACCAGGCCCCTCTGTTCACTCAGGGGTTTGGCCGGCATCAGCATTATAGCACTAGTATCACCTTTAATGATAAATATCAGGTCTGATTAACTATCACTGATTAAGACACAGGAAATGTTCCTCCACATATTTTGCCCTATGTTCCTGAAATGAAAGATTTCATTCATTCCTTAAAGGTCTGTGTGTTGTGCCGCTCCTTACTTTGGAGATGAAAATGGCTAGAAAACGTGGGGAGAATTTGTGCCATGGAAGCACTTAGGTAAGAGAAAAGTAAAATTAATTAACTTGTCAAGTCCTTCCTCTCAGATAGCACAAATGTAATACATCCTTGCATAATGAAGTATCATTTCCCAGTAGTTCACAGCATCTACTTTTTTTTGTTTTTCTTTGTGTTCCAATTTATAGTTTATGAATCAGCATTATATTTGCAAAAGTAGCAAATGGTGGCTAAATACATTTGCAATGTTAAAAATTCATAGTTTTCATATTTTGGATAGAAGTAAATCTAGCTATACAGAAAGTACAATATAGATTTTTATGTTGGTAATTAGATAGATATTGACTATTAGAATTGTAAATTTTAAATTTGTATAAATTATTCAATTAACTTAAAATTAAAATATTTCAGCTTTGTTTAAATATTTAGTATTTAATAATACAATTTAACAATTGATAGGACTTGCTATTGAATTGGAAAGGAAGATAATGAGATTATATAAGTAGATAGATAGTGGTGCCATTATCTGAGCTAAGAAGCACTAATTTTGGAGGCAATCTCATCAGTTTAATTTGAGATTTGTTGAATATGGGGTAACTGTAACAATCCAAGAGGAGATGCCAAGTACACAGTTATATATATGGTTCCAGATTTCAGAGAAGAGACTATTGTGAGAATGAGAAGAGAAGAGAGTCTAGGATTGAAATTTTGATGAACTTAATTATTTGTTAAAAAAGGATAAACCAGGGAGAAAATGGCCAATAGAGTAGAAGAAAAGTCAGGTTGCTGTTTCAAAGAAACAAAGGGAAGAAAATGATTCAAGTAGGTGTGAATAGTCCTGCTGAGACATGGCCAATAATATAACCTCCACAAGAGCAGGGTCTTTGTTTTATCCTGTGATATGTCCTAAGTGATTTGAATGCTCCTAATGATTTGAACATAGTAGGTGCTCAATAAAAATTTATCATGAATAAAGGAATATGCAGACTAAATATTGCCCTTTGGATTAAACTATATAAAGGTTATCAATATACTTAGAGATTACTCTACTAATGGAGGGACAAGGGAGTCAGAGTGGTTGAGGAGGTTTTGGGGTTAAAGGTTTGAGGAAATGGAGAAAGTGACACAAATATAGACAACTCTTCTAGAAAGGTTGGCTGTGATGGAAAAAAAGGAATATGGGGTCCTGAGAAGGTTTTGGTTTTGCTTAGGTTTGTTTTTTAATAAGAAAATATCTAAAAGCCTGAAGGAAAATCAAGTTGGGCATGGAGTTGATAGAGAGAGGAGAGAAGCAATAGTGTGAATTATTGGAACAGTAGGAGTGGAAGAGATTAAGTACAGATAGACAAATTGGCCTTAGGTAGCTGGAGGGAAATGTCCTTAACTGCAACAAGAGGAGAGAAAATAGAACAGGTGCTAATATAGGTGCACTGTATGTTTGATAATGAGTGAATGCCCCTTCAGTGACCCAATATTTTCTTAGTAAAACAGGTGGTGAAATTATCTGCTAAGATAATAAAGAAAGGCAAGGCAGAGAAAGGGGTTGGATGTTTGAGGAAAGAACAATCAATTTAAATAGTTGTTATAAAAAGGGGAAAAGTTGACAAAAGTTGTTAGAGTAACTGAAGAGTACTGAGGGCCCATTTGAGATTGGTCATTATTAATTTACTAATTTACTAATCCAGGCCCGATGCATGGATTTGTGCACTGGGTGGGGGGGGGAGGACATCCCTCAGCCTGGCCCATGCTCTCTTGCAGTCTAGGACCCCTCGGGGAATGTCCCCCTGCCAGCTTAGGCCCGATCCCTGAGGCTCTCACAGTCTGGGACCCCTCACTCCTTGCCACCCACCTGCAGCGGAGGCGGGAGAGGCTCCCGCCACCACCGCTGTGCTCACCAGCCATGAGCCCAGTTTCTGGCTGAGCAGCACTCCCTCTGTGGGAGTGCACTGACTACCAGGGGCAGTTCCTGCATTGAGCATCTGCTTCCTGGTGGTCAATGTGTGTCATAGGAACCGGTTGTTTCACCGTTCGGTCAATTTGCATATTAGGGTTTTATTATACAGGATAGAAAAATATAATTGCTCTGCTTTGTAAGTGTGAGGATAGGACCTTCTTAAAAATGTTTGCTTCACAGCTATGGAAACAAAATGAATTAGAAAATACCAGCTCTGCCATTTATGCCAGTCACAAACAGAGTAGATTTGTTTGCCTATATTTCCCTAGAGACTAAGTACATTTCCCTAGGCAAAAATGATAATTCATTAAATTTGAAAATGAATTTTGTATGTTCAAAATTTTCTTAAAGAATTTATTTATAGTACATTGATATAAACATATGTTTATTATCTTTGTGATAGTTGGTGAATAATATTTTTATTTGACCATATGTTTATGTGAGTTTAAATTCACTGATATTAACAACATATATGAATGGGAAACAACAGAGTGTTTTTGTTCTTGTCAATATGATGACTCGTTAAATGTAGGTGCTCCAATATGTTGGGGTTAATGTGATTTGGAAAACTGACATGTTACAGATTAAACCCATATATAGACACTTAACAAAACTTATAGCCTTAGTGGACATAAAATCACAGGGTAGAGCAAATAAAGAGAAACTAAACACAGTATCATGCAAATGAGTGAGGGTGCTTTACAATTGATATTCAGTATTCATTTTGTGATAGGTGATAATCAGCTTAATTGACATATGCCACCTTTTACTTTAAAATCCAGTAATCTATCAATATTCAGCTCCATTTACAAATAAAGATAGGGTAATATAACATTTGGCCCACTTGCATTTTTATTATACATCAAATGAAATATGAAAAAATATAACCATGTTATAACCAATTTTCTTTTATTATAATTGATTTTTACATTTTAAAATTAGCTAATTTGAACTCTTTACAGATAAAATATTAAGAAATTGATTGCTGCCCTGGCCAGTTTAACTTGGTGGATAGAGCATTGGCCTGCAGACTAAAGGGCCCCAGGTTTAATTCTGGTCAAGGGCATGTATCCTGATTGTAGTTGCAGGCTTGATCCTGGGCCCCAGGTCTGGGTGCATTTGAGAGGCAACCAATCATATCTCTCTCACTCTGATGTTTCTCTCTTCTGTCTCTTCCACTCCCTTTCATTCTCTCTAATATGCAATGAAAAAAAATATCCTTAGGTGAGGATTAACAACAACAAAAAAAGAACAGAAAAATAAATTGATTGTTTTTTAGAAAAGAGAAATTGCTAATAACTACTCATTTGCATGATACTGTGTTTAGTTTCTCTTTATTTGCTCTACCCTGTGATTTTATGTCCACTAAGGCTATAAGTTTTGTTAAGTGTCTATATATGGGTTTAATCTGTAACATGTTAGTTTTCCAAATCACATTAACCCCAACATATTGGAGCACCTACATTTAATGAGTCATCATATTTTTTTTTATATATATATTTTATTGATATTTCAGAGAGAGGAAGGGAGAGGGATAGAGAGAAACATCGATGAGAGAGAACCATCGATCAGCTGCCTCCTGCACACTCCCACTGAGGATGTGCCCACAACCAAGGTACATGCCCCTGACCGGAATCGAACCCGGGACCTTTCAGTCCGCAGGCCGCCGCTCTATCCACTGAGCCAAATCGGTTTCGGCTGAGTCATCATATTGACAAGAACAAAAACACTCTGTTGTTTCCCATTCATATATGTTGTTAATATCAGTGAATTTAAACTCACATAAACATTGAAAGAAATGTCTCATCTAGGAGATTTATTTTCCAATGATAATTGAATTGAAGATCATTAACAAATATTTGTTGACTAAATCAATTTTAGGGCTTGATATTTTCACTAATAATTTAGGTCATTATTAGATTTTTATGATGATCTTCTAATTCCCATTTTTATGTTGTGGTAATTTTGGGAGTTATAACCCCATAGAATATACAGTGTAAACTTTAGGAAGTATCCTAGGTAATATAATCCAATAAAAAGTTGGAAAAAGCTATAATTTAGCTATGTTTAAGGAGGCCTGGCATAGTTGTCAATCTGTTGTTAGGTGCTTATGATTAGATCTCATAAAGTAATTGTTTGAAAGCCAGTTATGATGAAATTTAACCTTACAAAACATTGTGCCAACAGAAACAGGTAGGAGAAGGAGGAAAGGGTGACAGTTTAATAGACTCCATTGGATATAACCAATGACCCAATCTGCTTTTCTGAGGTCTACTTAGCAGATAGAATGGGTTGTTTTTTTAAATCCTCACCTGAGGATATTCTTTTCCATTGATTCTCAGAGAGAGTGAAAGGGAGGGAGACAGGAGAGATAGAGAGACAGGAGAGATATAGAGAGACAAACATTACTGTGAGAGAGACACATCGACTGGTTGTCTCCCACACTTGCCCCCACAAAAGGGAAGGAAGTGAACTCACAATTGAGGTCCAACCGAGGTACATGCTCTTGACCCATGACCCTTTGGTCCTCAGGCTGATGCTCTAACCACTGGGCAATGGGCCAGGGCATTTGAGATCTAATTTATGAAACAGGTCTAGAGCTAAAGGTTTAAAGAGAGAAGAAATGGGTCAGTACTTGGGGAAAAGAAATGTTAACATTGGAAGTAACAACTTAATGAACCTGGAATTACATCAGAAATTAATTCTCATCAGTTTTCAAGTTATTCCCTATGTCTGGAATGTCTTTTCTTTCTTCATACTTCATTGCCTTGCCTGAGACTCCTTCCTTCTTATCTGCCTAGTTTCTTCTTCCTCTGCCTTTGGGAAGTTGCTGATGTTTTCTGTGTGACATCATTCCTTACCCTTTTCTTCTCTACATCACATCTCACTAACTCCCAATTCACATTAGGCCCTCCCATTTCTATGTACCCATAAAAATCACAACTCTGTTATAATAACTCACTTGTTTAAATACTAGAGGCCCAGTGCACAAAATTGTGCATGGGTAGGGTCTGGCCAGCCCTCCCCAATCAGGGATGTTCAGGCTGTGCTGGCTGGGGGGGGAGGGGCCGACAGAGTTTGGCCAGTTGGCCTTGCCCCTGATCAGGGTGGGGGGTGATTGGGGGTGGGTCCAGCTGGGGGGAGGGGCTGGGGTGGTTGGCAGGCTGGCTCCGCCTCCTGGTCAAACTGCCAGTCGTGCTCCCAGTCAAGGGGACAATTTGCATATCAGCCTTTTTTTATATAGGATTCCACTATTGGATTATGGGCCTCTGATGATGATAATTCTGCCCTATCTCCAGGGATTAACATATTACTTCTCTGAATAGTTAACACCTTGTCTACATAATCTGATTTGAGATAGAGGATTTAGAGGTTCCTTATTCATTCGCTGGAACTCTGTATACATTACAAATATTTCCTCTTGATCTTTTAGTTGTCTTTCAATTTTGTTTCAGATGGTTTTTGCTATACAAAAAATGTTAATATTCATGATGTAAAATCTGCCAATATTTTCCATAATGGTTGGTTTCACATTTCACTTAGGAAGTTGGTTCCTATTACTATATGAAACGTGTGAACGTTTTTCTGTATTTTCTTTCAATATTTTTATCACTTTTGTGTTTCAGTCTTTACTGTGCATTTAGTCAATGGTCAATTCAATTAAAGTAACATTGGAGTTTTATTGTCATTACTGTTTAGGAAAAAGAAGCTGGAAACTCTGGCCATGATAGGGACAACTTCCATTTTCTGTGACTCAGAAATCATGAAAGCCCCCCAAAAAGCAGGATTCAAGGGAGTATTTTTTTTTTTTTTTGGCTAATGAGATATAGTTCACACATAGGAAAGAATGGTTTGATTATTTTTATTCCTATGTTTTAATGACTTTTGGTGTTATGGAAATGTTACTGTTCTAAAATTTATATTTTTTATTTATTGCTGGCATATAAATGTATTAGTTTTCTAGGCCTAGCAAAGTTGTACGGACTGGGTGGCTTATAAAACAACAAAAAAAGTATTTTTTCACAATTCTGGAGGCTAGAAGTATGAGACAGAGGTGTTACAGGGTTGGTTTCTTCTGAGGCCTCTCTTCTCGGCTTGTAGATGGTTGACTTCTCACTATGTCTTCCATGGTCTTCCATCTGTGTGTCTCTGTCCTAATCTATTCATCTTATAAGGTCACTTCTCATATTGGATTAGGATTCCATGTCCAAATACAGTCACACTCTGAACTACTGGGGGTTAGGACTTCAACATATGAATTTGAGGTGGGGGGCAATTCAGCTCACAATTCCTTTAACACGAATTCATTGATAAACCTTGGATGCAGTGAGTTTGCTAACTTTATTAATTATTTCTAACTCCATTCAGCTTTTAAGTGGTTTTCTGTTTAGCTTTCTTAGCCACTTTCTCTGAGAAGCTTAAGAATAGGGCGAATGTCTAGAGGGGAAAACCACTGAGCACAGGAGTGGTTGTTCTAAGCCTCCCATCTTACCTGCATCTCCACCCCTCTAATCACAGGGCCTGACCTTCCCCACACCTGTCTCTCTAGTCTGTGAGATTATGTTCTGCTGGAGTCTCTACCTCTGCACAGTGGCTTTCTGCCTGAGTTCAGAGTCTCTGAGTCAGAGCCAAGTATATAGATGCTTATGGACAAGAAGTGACTCACAGAATATTGGTTCACTTTTCTGTAGTTCTCTTTCCTTTGAGATCTTAGTTTTATAAGTCTTGGTTGCCTTGGCATCCCTGTGATGTCTCAAATATATACATTTATAGGTAGATAAGTCTGGATATTCTGGTAATTTTTGGTAGATGCACTGTTAGGCTTTTGTTTGTTTTGTTTTGTTTGTTTTTTATAATGTTTTTCTTTATTGATTAAGGTATTACATATGTGTCCTATTGCCCCATTGCCCTCCCAACCCCCTCTCATGCCCTCACCCCCCTGTTGTCTGTGTCCATTGGTTAGGCTTATATGCATGCATACAAGTCCTTTGGTTGATTTCTTTTGAGATTGAAGCAGACATCTTCCATGAGTGAATCCATTCAACTCTGAAATTTGCCACCATTTAAATGATCAGCTCTCAGCTAATCTACAAATATCAACTTTCCATTGTAAGTTGGACATGAAGCTAATATTATTTTCTTAATTTCCAAGTTAAATGTCAGTTTAAGTATATTATTTTTAAGAGATTTAGTTGATAGCAACATTATAGGCTATATAACATTTTATTCTATTTAAAGAGAAATAAAATTTCTTTTTCCTACAAATAGAAAAATGTCTAAAATGCAATTAAACAATTTCTCTTGATAACATCCATAGCTATAAGTGCCATAAAGTTTATAGCAGAATATTTACTATATACAGCAATTCAGTTATAATTATCAGCTCTATTATCATTATATATCAAAGGTAATAACATAAAAACATGCACATTATGACTAAAAATGGTTTCTTGCAATTTAATGTTTAACATAATCTTTGTTTGGTAATAGAAAATACCAGTATTGTTTACTTATTAATATAAGTCACCCATTTTACTTCAATTGCCTTTGTTGACATTGATTAATCCCCATTATTAACACAATTGAATGTATATGTGGAACTAATTTTTCAAGGATCATTTAGGACCTTGACCAGACATCTTGCATAATTCTGAGATTAACCAGTTAGATTTATATTGGTAAATTGTCGCACAAAAATATTATTTTTCTCTTAGAAATGGCCTATTCTACTTTAAGAATATGTTCTTTTTCATTGTTTTCTTTTAAAAATTAGTTTCATTCTAATCATTGTACATTCATTCTACTTAAATTATTTTAGTTTGCTGTTGTTTTAAAGATGTTAGAAAGAAAACAGAAGAATATTCTAAAGATTTAACAATAATAATCCATAAAGTATCAAAACTTACTGCTCATATTAGAGTTGATTAAGCATGCAAGTTCTGGAATTAGAATGCTTGTGTTTAAATTTTGGTTCTACAAGTTATTAGATGTCTGACTCACAGGAGTTACTTAATTTTTCTGTCTCTGTTACCTGATCTATGAAATGGAGATACAAATGCTACTCAACATTACATTCTTGACACTTAGCACAGCATCTGGTATACAATAAGCTCTAAATAAATATTGGCTATTCTCAGTTTTGCACAGGTCAAACAAACTAAAATGAGCTGAGATAGTCTAGAAATATAGGTCAGTTCTCAAGTGGGAAGATTAGAATTCAGGGGCTGGATACAGAATTTTGATTTGGAGATAATTTGAATATTTGCATTCCATAGTCAGTTTACTAAGCTACTATACTTTCAGTAACCTTTTCTGTGTTATCTGCTTTTCTTCTTCCCTCTTTTTTAGTGTGTCATTAAACATTATTGCTTTCTGTCATCTTCCAACTCTATTCCTCCACTTACTTTTTTCTTACTTGCTAACAATCCTAATCATTTTCATCTTAAAATTAAACCAAACAAATAAAAAGGACATTTCCAGTATCATATTAGGCAATGCTATTAGTCTTTTTTTTTAACCACAAAATTTTTAGAATATGATGCCTACATTGGTGGATTGTTTCTCTCTCTCTCTCTCTCTCTCTCTCTCTCTCTCTCTCTCTCTCTCTCTCACACACACACACACACACACACACACACACACACACATGCACTATACAGGTTAAGCATTTTAATCTAGAAAGGCAGAAAGTATGCAAAACTACAGGAGAGATAAGGTACACATTTCTGAAGCATCTGTTTTGCTCAGTGGCATAAATTAAAAGTGATAGTGCTCTATCAAAACAAGTGAATGTATTATGAAGTAGGATGTATTAGTTAGTGTGAAAATTTTAAGAAAAAATAAAGTTTAAAAGTTGAATTTAATAAGTGAAAAAACAGAATAGAAACAGATTCATAGACACAGAGAACAGACTGATGGTTGCCAGAGGGGAAGGGGGATAGGGGACTGGGTGGAAAAGGTGAAGAAGTACGAATCGGTAGTTACAAAAAGTCACAGGGGTGTAAAGTACAGCATAGGGAATACAGTCAGTGATATCATGATAACTATGTATGGTGCCAGGTGGGTCCATGAGGTATTGGGGGGATCACTTTGTAAAGTATAGGATTGTCTAACCATTATGTTATACACCTGAAACTGATACAAAATAACAATGAATGTAAATTTAATTAAAAAATAAAATAAAATTGAATTTAAGATGGTGGCTTAAGTTTTATCTTCAGACCTCTAGAGGCATGTAGTGTCTGGGTAAGATCTGGTCCTCCTAGACTTAGTAGATGCTTTGCTTGAAACTTGAATGCAGGGGATAACTCTTAATTTATCTACTGTAAAATTCAATATTACGCTATGTTAAACCAAGAATTCATCCTCATATTATTTAACTTTATTTGTCACAACTGAATTATATGTGAAGAGGCAAAAAAAATTCACAAATGAAAAATACTGGTGGTGATGAAGAGATTTTTAATCGAGTGATATTTGAGCTATGATCTGACAAATGAATAGAAACTAAATCAATTGAAGGTAAGGCAATGGACGTGGTAGAAAGTACTCAGACCAGGGAGATGCATAGGTAGGGAATCCACAAAGTAGGAGAGAGAATGACACATCTGAAAATCAGAATGAAGGTTTCACTCAAGACAACAAGGAGAGTCCACTTTGAGATCAGGTTGGAGAACTAGACAGAGGTGAGATCATGAAAGACCCTGAGCACTTGTTTAGAAATGTGATCTTCATTCTGATGGCCTTTGTAAGTTACATGATAAGATTTAGTTTACAAAATAATACCTTAATCAATAAAGAAAAAAATTAAAAAATTATTCCAGATGTAGTATGGAGAATGATTTGGAAGGGGACAAAAATCAAGGCAGGGAAATAATGTATTACAATGGTCTATATGAAAGAAAATGGTAATGAGTGCAAGTGTATTGTAAGGCAACATGAGGAAAACTGGATACATTTAAGAGTTTTTTTAACCATAACGGTGGGTTATTGAAATTGATTGGGAAATTTTGTACGGCATGCAGTGAGAAGTAGGCAGTCAAGATGATTCCTAGGTTTCAGATTTTGCATAACTAGATGGATACTGGTGCCATCCATTGAGATGGAAAATACATGGCGAAGGCCCGGTATGAGGGAATGATTACAAATTCTGTTTTAGATAGTTTTAGTTTGGTACATGAGATATTAAGTAGGCAGATAAAATATGGTCTGGAACTCTGAAAAGAGTTCTAGGTTTGAGAAACAAATTTACAAGCGATGGAGATGTAAATAAAAGTCACAGGTATGGGCTAAGCATGAACTTTTGAGAAATCTCACATTCTTTTGGATTTCTTTGGATACGTTATATACAGCCTATCATACTTCTTACCTAGAAGAAAGTAGGCTTGTGTACTCGTATTTCTAAACTGGATTTATTCCCAAATAAATACATGATAAGACAAAATTGGATTTTTCATCTTTAAATTACCAAATAACACTAAAAGGGAGATATTTAGAGCTATTACTAGTATTCATGTCTGAGGTGTCTAGATATTCCAAATTGAATATTGAATACATATGTATATTTGTCAAAGGGCACACACACACACACACACACACACACACACCCTTTTTAAAAAATACCCAGGAGGTTATATAATACTAACTCCCTTTATGATTAGTAAGTTTCTTATCATAAATGAATGTTTTTAATGTAATCTTGCTCAAATCCATGGTGAATATTCAAAACTGCCTGTTAGCAATTTCCTTCACTCCTGATTCCCACTTTTCAATTATTTGAAGACAGTTATTAATTTGTCCCTAGTTAACTTACATGGAGATTACATAGCTTAAAATTATTTCATTATGTGCCATTTATTTTCCATCTTATTATTTAACTAGAGGCCTGGTGCACGAATTCGTGCACGGGTGGGGTCCAGCTGGCCTGCCCCTATTGGGGCTGATTGGGACCGGGCCAGTCAGGGGAGGGGCGTGGGAGGTTGGCTGGCCAGCCTTACCCATGATCAGGGTAGGGGGGCAGATCGAGGCTGCAGTGCAAGTCAAAGCAACTGGTCGTTCCAGTCATTCTGGTTGTTCTGGCATTCTGGTCACTTGGCTTTTATATATATATAGATAAGTCCACTGTTGACCATTCCAGTTTTACATGTCCTTCTTAATTTGTTTTAAGAATATTTTTTGACAGTGCTTGAAATAATTATCCAGCCTCAGTATTATATTATTGTTTCCTTTTAAGTTTTCTAGAAATATTTAATAATTAACATAATTGTACACTTAAATGGTAAATTTTTCTTTGCTATATTTTTAATTTCTTTATTCCTAAACCAAAATATTAGATAGAAGAGGGCCATAGTTTTTATCTTATAAAAAATACTTTGAATAAAAAACATACCTTCAAACAGCAAATCTATAATGGAGGTTAATTAAAACTGTATTATTTTTCCCTTAGCTATCAACAACTAGTTTTGGCATAGATTATTGGATTTATAATTAGATGTAATTTGACTTAATTAGTTGGCTATAGCTCTTAATTATGGTATATCTTTTCCCATTATGGCCACTGTAACAGTAGCTTAGGATAAACATTGATGCCAGTGGGACTGGCTCTATCCCTTGGGTTATTTGAATGATAATGAGAACGAGATTTCAGGAGCATGACAGACGGTCTAGGCATAAAATACTGTTTTGGCATAACTCCCTTTACTGGCTTTCAAATCTCAAAGCTTATTCCACCCCCAAAAAAGTTTCATGTGAATTATTATTGTTTGGAAGGAGTCAATGGGAAAGTTAGGTAAACATTTAAAAAATGAAGAAAGCCAAGTCTTTACCCGAAGCTTCCTGAGATCTGAAGTATTAATATGAGTTACCTAAATTAAGGTACCTGAATAAAGTAAGTCACATGCATGCTTTGAACCTGTTAGTTTTGAGATTTCACGATGCTGGTTCAGCCTCATTCCCAAAATTTATTCTTAAGAGGATTATACTATGAAAGAATACAGTGCTCACTGAAGTGAAAAGAAAACAATCTTGTATAATGTATCTTGAGTATACAGTCAAAGTGATATCAATTTTCAAAGAAAACATTTTCAAAGGAGTTAGAGAAGAATGGCCCTTAGCTGTTGAATACTCACTCATGTTAGATATGGGAGCAGAGATCTCACATGCCGCAAAAATGGCTTGGTGTTGAAGTTAAACAATATCCGTACAGATTATGTGGTGATTTGGTACCACTTCTCTTATTTGCAGACCAAATAATTCTTAGTCCATTTCATAATAGCCAATTACAGGTTACTCAAGGGACATGGATCATGCAAATCAGCTCATATTTCACCAAGTGACTGTTTCTCGTGTGTTTTGAACTATTATCTTCATTACAGTGCGGCACATGAATCCTCATCTGTACTATAATTGCTATAAATCAAGCATCCATTTGCCATTATTTATTGCTCACTATAAAGAGTTTTAATAATATTTAGAGGGCAGTGCAATAAAAGCAATCATTTATTGTGTCTGCTCACAGGGTCACTCAAGGTTTTCAACAAAAGCCAATGTCATTTCCTAATCTTTTAATATTCATAAGGTAACATCACTTGCAAATGGTACATTATGATTTATAAATATTTCCTGGCCAGGAACATAAAAGCATCATTACAGTAGTTCCTTCCCAAGAAAAGCAGTCAGACACCGTGGGGCAAATAGCAACACAGGTACCAGAGTCCTGTGTTCTTAACTGGATCTTGTTTTTCATTGTCCATTGCTCTTGATCATACCACTTAAACTCATTTTCAACTATAAATTATGAAGAGCTTGTCAGACAGAGTCCTTTTGCAAAAGAGGATTTGCATTAGTATTTTAAAAGGAGGTTGTGTTTTTCCTCTCTCATCTCAGGACTAACAGAATTGACAACTCTGGGTTCAAATTCTATTAACATCAATTACTACATATAGGATTTTTAACAAACAAGTTAATCTCTATAAACATCTGCTTTCATTTATGTAAAATGGGAATAATAATACTTGATGGAGCTATTCAAAGGATCTCTGCAAGGATTATGTGAAAACCACTTATAAGGTTTAAGGCAATCCAGCCCTTAGTTGAAAACACAACCCTTTTTGAGAAAGGTAGAAATAATTTTCCTCCAGAAAACCACTTGTAAAATTATAAGAGACTGAAGAAATACATTATATTATACTTATCTAGGATTATCATCGAATCTCAGTTCTCAAGAACTTATATCCACCACACATATCACTGTTAAATTTTGTCTATTACATCCCCAGACTTTGCTTGGGCACCTCCAGTGATGGGCAACTCATTACTCCTGACAGAAATATAGTAAATATGATAGCTTCTCTCTCTCTCTCTCTCTCTCTCTCTCTCTCTCTCTCTCTCTCTCTCCCTCCCTCTCTCTTTCTCTCTCTCATTTATTCCAAAATTGCTTTTACTTCAGGACAGATAAAACAAACCCAGTGTTTTTTTCTTTTACAAGTCTCTATGATATTTAAAAACAAGCACATGTTCTCCACAAGTCTTATCTTTTTCATATGAAATATTTCTAATTCTTTCAATAGTTCTTTATTAAACATAATTTCAAGTTACTGGTATATCTACATCAATATCTTCTAAACATTCAACTCTCTTAAAAAGTATTGCATATCTACTGTCAGAGAGGTACATAGTACCAGAGATAGAAAGCTAATGCGTAACGAACACTCCCAAAAAACTCCTACTCTAGCCAAGCCAACCTTCATATTCTATCTAATAAAGAGGGGATATGCTAATTGACTGTCATGTTGTCACAAAGATGGCAGAGCCCACAGCCAATAAGGAGGGAATATGCTAATTGACTGCCATTCCCTCAAAGATGGTGGCACCCACAGCCACAAGATGGTGGCGCCCAGTCCCCTCAGCCCTGCCAGGGTGGCATGTGCGTGGCAGGGCTGGGCCTGCCCCAGGTGGGTTCAGCTGCTCCACGTGCCTGCCTCCAGAGTCCCCCAGTCTCCTCAGTCCCCCACTGCCCAGGGCCGACCCAAGGTGCAGGCAAGCCTTGGATGGTGGCTGCCCAGCTGCCCAGGGCCGCCGAGGCTCAGGTAACCAGGGCCAGCTGAGGCTTGTGCTACCAGCAGTGGCAGCAGCAGAGGTGTGATAGGGGTGTCACCTACCCCTGATTGCTGGCTTGCCATCCTGCCCCACATCCTGCCCCTGAGGGCTCCCGGAGGGTGAGAGGGGGCAGGCCCGGCTGAGGGACCCCCCCCTCCAGTGCATGAATTTTCATGCACTGGGCCTCTAGTTTAGTATAACTACCTGTAGAACAACACAGTCACCTGAGATGTATTGAACACATACTCTATGACAAGCTCTTTGCCACAGCTGGGAGTTTAGCAATAAACCAGGCAGGAATGCTTTCTGCCTTCATCAAGCTTTCAATTTGTTGGGAATAAAGGCAGGTGAAGAGTAATTTTTTTTTTTTAATTTCTTTATTGATTAAGGTATTACATATATGTCCTTATTCCCCCATTACTCCCCACCTCCCATTCATGCCCCCACCCCCCTGTTGTCTGTGTCCATTGATTAGGCTTATATGCATGCATATAAGTCCTTTGGTTGATCTCTCCCCCTTACTCCCACTGTCCCCTACCTTCCCTGAGGTTTGACGTTCTGATTAATGTTTCTCTGTCTCTGGATCTATTTTTGTTCATCAGTTTATGTTGTTCATTATATTCCACAAATGAGTGAGATCATGTGATATTTATCTTTCTCTGCATGGCTTATTTCACTTAGCATAATGCTCTCCATCTCCATCCATATTGTTGCAAATGGTAAGAACTCCTTTTTTACTGCAGTGTAGTATTCCATTGTGTAGATGTACCACAGTTTTTTAATCCACTCATCTGCTGATGGGCACTTAGGCTGTTTCCAAATCTTAGCTATGGTGAATTGTGCTGCTATGAACACAGCGGTGCATATACCCTTTCTGATTTGTGTTTCTAGCTTCTTGGGATATATTCCTAGAAGTGGGATCACTGGGTCAAATGAGAATTCCATTTTTAGTTTTTGAGAAAACTCCATACTGTTCTCCACAGTGGCTGCACCACCAGTCTGCATTCCCACCAGCAGTGCACGAGGATTCCTTTTTCTCCACATCCTCGCCAGCACTTGTCATTTGTTGACTTGTTGATAATAGCTATTCTGACAGGTGTGAGATGGTACCGCATTGTTGTTTTGATTTGCATCTAAGAGTAATTTCTTAATAGTTTATTAGGTGAAGGAGAAACTAGTATTTTAGAAAGAAGGAAGAGCATTATGTCCCTGAAAGTAGAGACCATTTCTTTCTTGTCCCCTTATGAGTCCCTAGTACCTATCCAAGTGCTTAGTGCATAATATATATTCTGCAAATACCTTGAATGATGAAAGGACCAGCAAGCAGGTAAGATTTCCTGGAGCACGTGGCATAAGTAGGAAGTGAGACTAGGGAAGTAAGGAGGGGCCTGCAGCAGATACTGTGAGAGCTGCCCATATCCCATTATTAGCTCCTTGAGATTTTTCTCAGGCAAACAAACAGTACTGAGGCCACTTTGCCTACCTGGGAAGCAAACCAGAATGGCTGGGAAATTAACCCTTCCTTGCCCCACAGAGCAACCTTCAACCAAAGACTGGTAAGAGTTGATGTATAAATTCCCCAGCTTTCTTGCCCTACTGGTGGCACAATTTTGTGGCACATGTTCTACAATGATCCCCAGATTTTTCCTCCATGGACCTAGCTTTAGTTGCCTTCAATGGTAACTGCTTTGATAACACATCCCTTATTGTCTGACTTCTTTTATGTATTTCATTTCCCCACCAAATGACCTGCTCAAATCCTTATGTTAGTGTCTACTTTTGGGGAGCTCATTCTAACACAGGGCCACATAGTGGAAGTCCTTCTAAACCATACTTAAGTGTCTAAAGTCTATCAAAAGACAATTTGTAAGTGTTTATTAGCAGTATAATTAAAGTATTGGGAGGACTTTCTGTAGCATTTTCAGAACTCTTTTTTAGCCTGGGCTGGGCTCTTGGTGGATCCTCACTCCCCCACCCTAGTGACAGGGAAGGGGCTAAGAGCCCACCTCTAATATCCTCCCCTGGATAACAGTTGCATTCCCAACTGAAGACACTGGTCAACCTATGAGGAGGTTTGGAGTCAAATGAAGACATGGGTGATACCCTGACTTCCTGGGGAGTTCTTTTAACTTGATGGCCAGAACATCCTGAGCACTCTTAGGAATATTAAGAGCTTGTTCTGGGTCTCCAGAGCCGCCCGGGCACATGGACTGAGACGGATACTCTAGCCATGGGGTCATGCAGGCTACTCTGGACACTGATGGTTCAGGAGGGGTACAGGTCTGGACACTGCTATAGTAACTACTTTAGACACACTGACAGACCTGACCTGTCTACCTGGAGCAGGCGGGTCATGATCCCACATACAAACTTCCATTCCAGAACTCCACTATAGATGGCAAGTAGATCTCAGTGGACTGTGGGTCACCCAGTCCCACTGACCAATGCCAGTATTGCAGGCATCCTAGTGAGATCACTATAGTGCGCAAAGGGCTATCTTCTATATAGCTATATGATGTTCTTCTATCTTATAAAACCGTGGTTCTCCAAAGATCAAAAGAATATTACTTCCAAGTTATAACTCCAGGCAATGAATGCACCAACATCTAATGACCATACTACCATCACCCACTCTTATTTTACAATCAATGGCAATGACCAGAGACCTTTTGATTGTGACAGCTAATGAGAATTGTATGTTTCTTAGTATTTCTTCTTTATTCTTTCTTTAATCTTAGCATGAAAAGAAAGTGTAACATACAAAATTCCTTTATTTTAAGCTTAATGTCATACATAAATATGTAAGAATTCTAATTGCTTCTGAGATTGTTACAAAGACAGACTTTTTCACAAAAATCAGTTTTTACTTTCTGATATCTGTATTTAGTTATGGTCAACAATAAGTTGTTCCTCAAGAATATAATCATTGTATTTAAGTATTATAAAGAAGAAAAGCATATTTCATCAACATATAATGAAATATTTAAGTATATATGAATAAATCCCCATATACCATATGCCAGGTGTCAGGAATAAGTTACACAACACTGGGGACAGCCTTGAGATATAATTTTCACCAGAAAAATTTGACAAATACAAACAATTTGATAATATATGGCCCTACCCAGGGTTTGATGAATCACAATTTTTACAACTACATACTAATCAACTAATCCCACATTTGTAACTTTACACTAAAAATTATAAAGGTATGTAATTACTTGACTATAATGAATTTCATAGCATTTTTGTTTATAGTGTCAAAAAATTGGGAAAAAGTCACCATATTTAGTTACATAGATTGATAGATAACATTAACATTGGGGCTCTCTATCAACATTTACTTCAGCCATTAAGAAAGAATAATATAGATGAATGTTTATTGATATTCGAAAACAATTTATTTTTACTTCTTAAAAGCAGGTTACAAGAAAGTATATAAAGTGAATTTACATTTTTACAAAATAAAATACATGTAGCTATATACAGAAGATATACTTGTAAGGATAGATATTGAAAAAATAATATGGCTTATCTTTATGTGCTGGATACTGAGTGATTTTTAAAGTTTTTATTCACTTATCTTCATTTTTTACTTATTTTAAATAATGAAGGTCACCCTAGAAAAAATATCTAAGGTACAAATTTAAAAGTGTCTTTAATACCACATGAAGGAGTAAAAATTTTATCCTGGAAGTAACAGGAAAATATCAAAGTTTTTAAAGCAGGGAAGCAAAATCATCAGATGAATAGCTGGGAAGATATAGTAACGGTACCCAAGTTTCTCTTGTATAGGAAACTGTATTTTCTTTTTAATAAAAAAAATGTTGAATAAGCTTTTTGAAACTGACAGAGAAAGGAGCAAAACTACTCTGTATAAGAGATTATTAGGAATGTAAAGGTGAAGGGGATTGTAGGAAAGAGGGGGATCATAAAAACAGAGGGAAGGATCGTGGCCAGCATGGCTCAGTGGTCGAGCATCGACCTATGAACCAGGAGGTCATGGTTCAATTCCATGTCAGGGCACATGCCCTGGGTTGCTGACTCGATCCTCAGTAGGGGACATGCAGGAGGCAGCCCATCAATGTCTCTCTCTTATTGATGTTTCTGTCTCTCTCTCTCCCTCTTCCTTCCTCTCTTTTAAATCAATAAAAAATAAATTTAAAAAATGGAGGGAGGGAGGGAAGAAACGAGAAAGAGATAGATATTAGAGAATATGGCAAAAGGCCAGAATTGTATAAAACCATGTCCTGTGGTGAGGAGGCTGAAGTAACTTTAAGTATATATCTAATATTTAAGAAATATCTCATATTGCTTTCTATATTGGTTACAATGCTATGATGTAAACTTGCTCCATTACCTAATACCTTCACTGGAGCCCAATAGCCCATACAACTCAGTATAGAGGTGTTTAAGGGATGGAGTGCTAAAATCTTTACAGGGAGGTAGGTCTGATTTAGATAGACCTGAATTATTGCTCCATTTTTCAATTTCTATGGGACCTTGGGCAAATTTCTTAATGAGCTGCAGTTTTCTGAGTTAATATTTAATAATTGCTTTTAAAACTACTAACCATGTCATGTGCTCAGCAGTATTCTAAGGGGTTTTACAGGGATGTATTCATTTAATCCTCAGGATAACCCTATGAAGGTAAAACTATTTTATTTATGGCCTTATATGCCTCAGGTAAAAAAACTAAGGCACAGTGAAGTTAAATAACTTATTTGAGGTCACACAGCTTGAAGAAACTGGAATTTAAACCAAGTATTCTAGTTCTAAAGCATGTACTTACATCCACCTAGGTTATACTGCTCCTCAGAGGTTGGGTACAAGGTTGAGAGAACTAAGAAAGATAATCTATGTTAACACCAAACACTGTGACTGACACATAGGTGCTCAGCAAATTTTAGTTATATTTCTTCTTTTTTCTTGAATTTGCTCTGTATTTACAAAACTTGTTCATAACAAAGTCAAAAGAGATTCTGTCAGCTGTCTTTAAGCTTACATACAATTTTAATTTTAATATTTTCCTTATCAAGAAATAAAGAATTCTATGAAACAAGGAAAGAATTACATTCATCTTATTCTCTCCAAGTAAACTCTACATTCTTCTCGATTCCATTCTAGGATTTTATGTAAGACTAAAGGCCCAGAGCACAAAATGTGTGCACTGGAGGAGGGTCCCTCAGGCCGGCCTGTGCCCTCTCACAGTCTGGGAGCCCTCAGGGCATGTCCGACTAGCTTAGGAACGCTCCCTGGGGGAGATCCTTAGCACTGTCATGGAGGCGGGAGAGGCTCCCGCCACTGCCGCTGCGCTCGCCAGCCAGCCGTGAGCACAGCTTCTGGCTGAGTGGCGCTCCCCCTGTGGGTGTGCACTAACCACCAGAGAGCAGCTCCTGAGTCGAGCATCCGCCCCCTGGTGGTCAGTGCATGTCACAGTGATTGGCCATTCGCCATTCAGTTGATTTGCATATTAGCCTTTTATTATATAGGATGAAGGGCAAGATCATTTGTCTGTAGCCTCTTAAGTTTTCATTCATACATTTATCAAAGTAGACTAATATACCTTATTCCATTTGCTCCCCATAGCAAGATCAAGAAAGACATTCTTTGGTCATAATCAACATGGATGTACAGAAAAAGAAAACCCTTGTGTGCTGTTGGTGGGATTGTAAATTGGTACAGCTACTATGGAAAACAGTATGGAGAGAGAGAAAATACAATATGCAATCAAATATTTTTTGCTATAGATATACAATACACGTGTACAAAAAATGTGGGTACTGTTTCTAACTATAATATATAATATATATAAAAATAAAATATTTTTGGATTATTTTTATCTAGTTACAAAGATGTCATGCTTCCATTCATTATGGTAAATAATTAGGGAAGATTAAACTTAGAATTTCCCAGATATAATAAATTCTACAGATAAAAGAACTGAGTCTTAAAGCAGAAGGAAAATCAAAACTGTGGAAATTAAAAATACCAAAGGCTAGACAATCCATTAATTTAATAACAGTAATTTTTTTCTCCTAACTTTAATACTTCTGTTGAGCTGAAATCGGAAACTATTTAAAAATGTAGTTAAAGCCATGAACAAATCTCTGTAGCAAATAGACTTTGCATGTCTGCAAGATCATTTAATAGCTGACAAATAGTTTCTATTAGGACCTATCTTAATTGGTACTTGAACTTTTTGCCTTAAGCTGATTTGGCTTCTAGAATCCTTCTGATCTTATCAACGACTGACCAACCAGCACCCTTAAAGCTGACTGTACTGCGCACAGGCTGCACATGTGGATGTGTCAGCTTTTTGGACATTTCCCCCTTGTTCCTGACTGAGGCATGGATTGTGTGATTTGTCACAAATGAGTAAGCTTTGAAATCTCCACATACCAAGATGTTTCATTTCTTCAAACTTAAAGTCCACTTCATTTCATAAAACCCAGGCCACATATTCCCCAGCCTGGCAACCAACCAACCAACCAGCCAAACTAGACTACGGTCCTTACATATAAAATCCTTTTACTATAGCAGATGCTGGTAGTTAGAGATCAGTCTTCTCTCAGCTCTCAAAATTAAACATTCATTTTACCCAAGTTGCAATAAAAGTATGGTGACTTTTATTCATCTGCCTTCCCAAGCATCTCCAGCTGGTAAATTGCTTAGATTTAAGTGCTAGGATTCTGTGGAGCAGCCAGCCATTAACTGCCACTAGGACTGTTACCTGGCCCTCCTTGCTTCAGCCAGACCACCTGTGTCTGCCCTGCTCAGCCCAGTAAGTCTGCTTTCCATTCTTTTCCTTCAATAGGCTGAATGACAGTCTCTGTTCTCCCTTGCTGGGGAGGCATCCATCAATGCATCCATAATCTCTCTGAAATGCTCACACACTGCATGTGCTCAGCTGATGAAAACTTTGCCAATAGTTCACAAGGCACTTGGGCCCCAACCTACTGCTGGGTATTATGGTGAAATATCAGGCCAAGTGAGTGAGAAGATGTGCTAGAACTATTAAGAAGGTTGGGTACAACTATATACACGACCTTAAGCTGGATGCCAGAGAAATTTTAGACTCCTGGCTTGTGACTTTATGAACCACCCACTTCTTCAGAATTGGTCAATTCAGCAAATTCACCTCCACCTGGAGGAAAAGCAATGGGCTATTGATTGTTTCTCTTTTATTCTATATGGAAAGGAAATGTTTAGCTGGTTGGATGCATCTATTCAGTTAAAAACATAATCAACACAGTGAAACAGCATTGTGTTACATCATTAAAAAATAATTACTAGAAAATAGATACAGCTACATATGTGTGCATATATGTACATGCATATATGTAGATATACATATGTATTTATATATTATACTAGAGGCCCGGTGCATGAAATTCATGCACTCGAGGAGGGGGGTCCCTCAGCCCAGCCTGCGCCCTCTCACAGTCCGGGAGCCCTCGGGGGGATGTCTGACCGATGGTTTAGGCCCACTCCCCCTAAGGAAGGTGGCAGTTGGACATCCTTAGCGCTGACACGGAGGCGGGAGAGGCTCCCACCACCACTGCTGCACTCACCAGCCGTGAGCCTGGCTCAGGGCTTCTGGCTGAGCAGCGCTCCCCCTGTCAGAGTACACTGACCACCAAGGGGGCAGGTCCTCGTTAAGCATTTGCCCCCTGGTGGTCAGTGAGCATCATAGCGACCAGCCATTCTGCAGTTCGGTCAATTTGCATATTAGCCTTTTATTATATAGGATAATTATATATAATTGATGAGAATTGTTCCATTTTTAAAATAGTTTAACTTTTCTGTTATGGGAATTCCAATGTTTAAAAAATTACATTCAAGTTATAAAACCCTAGGCATTCTCTCTAACTTCAGAGTCAACAACAAAAATTAAACTTTGATATACCTTGTATTTTAAATGTTCAAAACAATAGAACACATTTAATACTAAAGTAAAATTAGGTGATTTTCCCCAATAGAGTTTTTAATGTTTTATTTTATGTATTTGTATATATTTTTCAATGAGTAAATTTAAAATAATAAAAATAACAAAAAGAGTTACCAAGTAATTCAAATTCAAATCAATCTAGGAGAAACATATTTGAACGAATTAAATAATCCAGTGAAACCAGTAGTATCTCATTTATAGAAGTGTATTTATTTTTATCAAGTCCATTTTATATTCTATTCTCAGTATCATTTGTAATACATGGCTTTCCCACGCAACAATAATTTAATGATATCTTATTCTTTGCTTGAAAAGCAAAAGAAATATTATCAGGAAGTCTTACACTAAGCTAAACCAATTATCTTCTTCAATGATTTTAATGCAGGCAAAATATGAGTCATCATTTTAGCATAGTGAGATTTATTAAGACCACAGTTCAAAGAAATAAACTAGACTTCTATGTTACATCACTTCTTACTGCATTTCAATTAATATTTTGAAAGTTTGTACTCTATACTGTAAAAATTTTAAATGTCATAGCTTGCAGATTTTTGTATAAGGAACTAACAATATCTTTCAGGCCATTTGGTTGTAGCTGTCATATATACACATTCTAATTCAAAGCACACACAGCAAATGCTACTGCTAAAAGTGGCAGACCCACTAAATAGTTCAAAAAACTGCTCCCATGTCCATAATTCAAAAGAGGTGAAGAAAAAGTTAAAAACTGATATGAATTCCAGACCTCTTGATAAATCCTGACTCTCAAGTTATTAATACGCTATGCAAAGGTCTGCCAATGTTACACTAGACATTCTTCTGAGGAGATAAGGAGGCATAGCAAATCAGATACTTTCCCCCCTCAAGGATAAGAATTGGTTCTGTCCTTAAATTCTCCACTGCAGTCAAATGACTATTTTCTCTTGTCGTTGACTGGCTCATATATCAGCGTTAGGTGCATTATTTTATCTGAGGAATAAAAAAGATTAAAGCATATATTTCTTCCTCAACCACTTTTATCTCTTCTCCTTCAGTGGAGTTAGGGTCTTTTTGTTTCTTACTGCAATTTTGAGATTAAGTATCTCTTTTACAGGAGAATCTCAAAGAGCTAGAGAAAGATCTTTCTAAAAACAAATAAAGCAAAACAATATCTCTTAAAAATGACCTTTCTTTCCTACCCATGTGCTGTTTAACTTTGCACTCCAAGTGCTACAGACAACACAGAACATACTAGGTTGGCTGCAAAAGAAAAACATGTCAATGTTAATGGTTAATGATTTCTCAGTGTAAGACACCAAGAAATGCTTACAATTTAACATTTGAGGGAGTTTCATTATTGGTTATAACATTATAACCTGTGCTTTTAACCTATCAGGTGTAGATTGTGGGTTTCAAGGATCCCCTCCTCAGACTTCAGACATCAGTTGTTACCTGTACTTCTGACCGACTGGTTATACATGACCCCCTCAGAGGATTTGGTTAATTGGTTAGAGTATCTCACAGAACTCAAGAGATATAGCTTACTTACTGGATTACCAGTTTATTATAAAAGGATATAACTCAGGCACAGCCAGATGCAAGAGACGCATAGGACAAGGTATGGGGAAAGGGCAAGGAGCTCCCAGGCTCTCTCCACGTGCACTACTTTCCTCATGTTCACCAACCGAGAAGCTCTCTGAACCCCGTCCTTTTGGGTTTTTAGGAAGGCTTCATGACAGGCATGGTTGATTAATCATTGACCACTAGTGGGTTAACTCTATCTCCAGGCGCTTTCTTCTCCCTAATTGGTGGTCAGGGATGGAACCGAAAGTTCCAACCCTCTAGTCATATGGTTGGCTCCACTGGCAAAGAGCTTCCATCCTTAGATGCTTTCCAAAAGTCACCTCATTAACAAAACAAAAGATACCTTTATCATGCTTAACTCATAGGCTATTTCAAGGGTTTTTGGAGTTCTGTATCAGAATGAAGATCAAATATACATATTTCTTATTGTGAATCAGAATATTACAGAAGAGTAGAAAAACCAATAGCTACCATCTGAAATTGTTCTGTAAGGAATTTTGTTAGATAAGACTAGTCTTATCTAGAGAGAAAGAATTTGAATGTTGTGAATCTTTGCATCTTATCTCTAGAATGTCACATCTTTCCTTTTCTCCAGACCCCTCTTTTCACTTCAGCTTAGCTTTTAGTTCAGCCATCTAGAGAGAATAATGGATAGACTGTCAGATTTAATTTGTCCAAAACACATCATCCTCCCCACAAACCAGCTGCTCACTCACCCTTCTATTCCGCACAGTGGCCAGATTAGGAACTTAAGTGTCATTATCAACATTTTCCACTTGCTTGTCTCAAAGATCTGAGCCTTGAGATTAAAATTGGTAGCTTCAACCCCTGTTACTTTACCGTGGAATTGTTACAATTACTTTGCAATTGGTCTCCCAATTTCCTGTCCATTCCCTTACAATTTATTCTAAATGTTTTGCCAGAAAAAAATAATCTAAAGTATTAGCATTTCTCTGCTGAAAAAAATTCAAAGTCTTCCTATTTTCACAAAATAAGGTTTAGACTTAGTCTGCCACTCAAGGCTTTCTTGAACCAGACTCCTCCCTGCCTAGTCTTCCATTCTTGTCCCCCGACTGCCCTTTTTTGGAGATTGCAACTTAAAAACAGAATAAAATGATCACTCCTTCAAACAGCTCTCTCTCTCTCTCCCAAATGGCCACCCCCTCAAAGATCTTCCAATTGGAATTCTACCTGTTTTTGGAAATCAACCTCAATAACTACATCTGAAGCTCTCCCAGAGTTCCCCCTTTCTCTAGATTCCCACATTACTTTGCATATATGTTTTAAGACAGTCGGCACATTCTAAATTGTGTTATGACCACATCTGTAACATTTCAATGAGGAATAATAAAATTATTATAATAAAAAAGAATGCACTCTGCAGCATCTAGCTCAATGAATTAAATGAACAATTCAATAGATGTATAGCAAATGAATGAACAGAACCATGGAGAGTGCAAAGATCACGAGAAGCACAGAACCTTTTCAATTAGCAAAAGTTTCATTTCCAAATAATTTCACTCACTCACTGCAGACCCTGAACTCAGTCTTCTGATAATTACAAACAAAGACGTCTGATCTCTGTAATGGAGTGGAACAAGTAGGTGGGACTTCTGTTAAAGTAGGGAAATCCAGAAATTAACATTTTCAGAAATGAGAGTGGCCTTTGGGTATTGCTATATAATTCAACATCATTAAACTTATCTACCAAAGTAAAAATAATGTTTCCATGTTGAATTATTTCCAAATTTGTACAGTAAGATACCTTGGTAATAGGCTGTGAAGGACCCAAAGTTTTAACAAGGCAGATGTTAAGGATCTTTTACAATTTATACAGCTTATAAAAATGCTTCCAGCCTGTCTATGGAGAGGTAATTGCATCTAGCAATCAGTTAAGGCTTAGTGTTAGAGTTAAAACCTTCCACTGACTCTAACACTTCCAGGTTCTTCAGCTTAAAAAATTTCAAAGTCACCCTTGAACTTAAACATGTTGTATGAATTTGAAAGAGAAATAATTATGCCATTCTTGCACCGACCAACACACTTTTTACGACCCAATGCCACATACCTACTGTATTCTAAGGTCACTGAAGGGAAAGGATGAAGATTTGGAATCAGATCATTTCATTCCATTTTAACTGCTGTGCCAGCAAAAAGCATCACTTGGAATTTAAATCAAAGCCAGTTTTAATGAACTAAACCAGCCCAGGATGAAAATGCTTCATTTCGCTTCAAATCTCAAAGCTGTTTATACATTATGCTATTTGCAAAGGTGAAATTCGATTGGCTCACACACTGAAAGCTGTGTTGGAAGCTAGTATGACAGCCACTTATATCTCAGATGACACGAAGCACTAGTTTGCTCAGATAAAGTAAACAAGTCACGATGAAAAGATCACTATCACAAACAATATTTTGCTAACAGGATTTGGGGGTGACTTAGCTATCATTACACATTCATTGGATTCAGAACTCAGATTTCGAACGGTATAGGGAGCTGTGCTTGAAAGTAACAGGGAAAGGAAACCCCTGCTTCTCCCCAGGTGATTCACCTCGATCATGACTCAGAAGGTCTCTGAGTCTGGCCTCTGCCTCCTTGACAAACCTCATCCTGACCACGCTCCCTCTTCCTTACTCTGCTCCAGCCCCTTTGGAACACAAAGCCCTTCATCTATTCAGAGCCTTTGCACCAAGCTCTTCTAATGGACTGTGATCATCCTGTAAATTTGCTCTGTCACTAGCCACCTGTGCTGCCGAGACTGAGCACTTACAATGTGGCTAGTGTGAATTAACTGTGCTGCGTTAAATACACATTGGATTTTGAAAATGTAGTATATGTGAAAAATGACCTTGTTAATAGTTTGTGTTATTGACTACATGTTGAAGTGATAATATTTTGGTTATGTGGATTAAATAAAATATATTATCAAATTAATTTTACCTGTTTGTTGTTTTTTTCATAATGGGGCTACTAGAAAATTCAAAATTACATATGTGGTTTGTATTTGTGGCTCACATTATATTTCCAATGAACCATACTCTTTTATATATCACTTTATATGTCACCTCAGAGAGTTAAATTTGTCAGAAGGCCTTTGTTTGTTTATTTTCTCTACTTTATACATTGTTGTATTCAAATCACCCATGCACATGTTGAGGCATGAAATAAATGTGGGTGGGATGAATGAATGCATTATACATACAGTGAGTAAGGGCTGAGCTCTGGAATCAAGATGCCTAGATTTCAATCCTAGTTCGGCTCTTTATTAATTGTATGAACTGGGACAAGGTACTTGTTCTCTCACAGGGTCATTGTTAAGATAGAATGAATTCTTTCTCAAGTGCTTACACCAGTGCCTGATACACAGCAAGTGCTCAATAGATGTTAGTTATAGGTAAGTATTATTATTCCACTAGAGGCCCGATGCACGAAATTCGTGCAAGAGGCTCAGCCCTCGCAGCCCCTTGCAGCCTCGGCCGGCCCTCGCAGCCCTGGCTTTATCCAGAAGGTGGTCTGGAAGGTTGTTCGATCTAAATAGCACATTAGCTCTTTATTATATAGGATTCTGTAGATAGGAATGTAAGACACAACCATACGAACCCTTTGGTTACTGAGATGGTAAATTGAAGACTGAGGATTTAACGCTGTACAGTATGGCTTGAGGAGTCATTTTTCTATTACATGAATGTAAATCAATAGTTGATATAAATAAAAACCTGAAGTTAATTTTTGAAAATCATTTTAATAGTGTTTAAAGGTAGACATATGATCCATATCTGGTCATTCTGAATGACATCAGACTTTGGATTCTAAACTGAATATTATGTTAAAAATGTGACATGTGACAATTATATTCTTGCTTCAAGTTCAGTTCATACAATAATATTTATTTAGTTTTGTTAGCAGTAGGCACTCTTCTCACATGTTACAGGTATTAAAATATTTGATTCTTACACTGACTCTCAACGTGGATACTACCCATCCTCATCTCCACTTTCCAGCAAAGGCAACTGAGATACAGAGAGACCGAGTACTTGCCTGCCACATAGCTAAGAAGGCAGGGACGTGGAAACTCCAGCTCTGCTGGCATGGCCCAGAGCCTGGGCTCTCCCTCTCTCTGCTCACTGCATTTCCCCTCACACTGTATGCCTGTGGAGCAGTAAAAGATGGGTGAGCATTCAGCCTTGTAGTTTCTGTGATTAACTCAAAGATAGAAACTGACTGCTGGTATTTATCAGTAACAGTCCATTTTCTAAGAAAAAATGTTTTCCTGACACAAACTGTAGAATGGACCATCTAAAAGGAAATTTTCCTTCCAAAAGACATCTTTGTAATCCATATAGACTAGGCCATCAAAACCTCTGCTGTCCTGGAGAGTGAGTCCCCTGAACTGGACTTGAAGCAAGAATAAATTACCCTGCACTTCATACCGCATCCTGCCCAACCAAGCTCAGCATCTGCTTCTCTCTTTGGAAGCCCAGCACAATAGATCGTATGCTGATGACACTTACAATATTTAAATAAAACCAGACTAAGTTTATGATTGAAGAAGCCATCATCTTTCATTAGGAGGAGAAGATAAATTTTCAGTACTAGACTACTAACATGTTTGAATGGCTCAATTCATTTTCTAGCAGGTCACGGCCAATATCCACTACAGAGCAGCCTTGTTGAAAACAATCCTCTCAAAGAATCTACTTTGTCTTGATGATAAAGAGGAGTGTTCTTCCCCTGACAAGAAACGAAACAAAACAAAACAAAACAACACAACCCCGCTAAGCCCTCTAAATGTTTTTACATTCCAGTGATTTGGTTGTGACATATTATCCCGTGTGAGGGGGAAAGAAAGGGAAGGAGGAGGAAAAGGACAGACCATTCTCATTGCGCGCTCCCAGGCCTGGGGCAGAACTGACTGAAACCGGGGTAGCAGCAGCCTGGAACAGAGGGAAGCAGCAAGCGAGAGGCAGAGAGGTGAGGTTCTGCTTCACCCCTGTGACTACCGCTGTGTATTTGAGTGTCTCACAGACATTTTCAAGTAATTCTTTCACAAATGAGAGGGTTCAATTGCATCACATCACTTTCATTCTGTTCAAGATCTTTTCAAATCAGTTCATGTCAGAGAATCTTGCCAGAATGTGGGAGGCCCAGGGAGGTGTCCCCTTCACAGACCTTGGAGGGGAGGGACATGATGCTGCCTGATAGATCAAGGAGCAAAGTCCACACACTAGGACTGGCTACGGCCGGCCGGCCGGCCATCAGGAGAGTTAACTGGGAGAGTGGCTGTGACTCTATAATAGAAGAACTTGGGAACCCTCACAACTCAGTGTGAAGACGCCTATGTGTGTTAAAATCTAGACATGTGTGTTGTCCTTTTTTTTTAAAATATATTTTATTGATATTTTACAGAGAGGAAGGGAGAAGGATAGAGAGCCAGAAACATCGATGAGAGCGAAACATTGATCAGCTGCCTCCTGCACACCTCCCACTGGGGATGTGCCCGCAACCAAGGCACATGCCCTCGACTGGAATCGAACCCGGGACCCCTCAGTCTGCAGGCCGACGCTCCATCCACTGAGCCAAACCGGCCTCTGTTGTCCTTTTTTGGAGGTGGGAGAAGGATGATGTGAACAGAGGATGCAGTCACCCTGGAAACTAGGAAAGGGAAGACCAAAGAGATTTGTACGTTTGTTTCCCTAGTAAGGGCTCAGTCTAGGAGGGTGGCAAGAGGCATTCCTCTCTGTTGTAATGTGTAGACCAGGCCCTTAGAGCCTAATGCTCTTGTTCCAATTGATAATAGGCACTTGCCTTCTTCTGATTCTGCCCTTAGCAGGCATCCGCTGGCCTTCTGTGGAGGCACAGGAAAGACAACATTGGAAAGACTGATATCAATGCCCAATTTGCCTATGGTAATATATTCTTTTATTGGAAATAAGTAAATCTGCATTCTGATGAGCTCTCTCTGACAAATGGGCTTCAGGGAGTATACACACCAATTGGCCATCTCAAGTATTCCAGTCTACTTAATAACTGTATTTCTCATTCTAAATTAATTAATTGACATTGTAGTTGAAATATACTCATCTCAATGAGCTTTATTAATGTGAGTCTGTCCCTGAGGGATGGATCTTTTCTAAGGGTTCTGGCAAGATAAGGTTTAAATCACATATCCCCAAGTATTCCAGATTTCAGGTTCATTCTTCCTTTCAAAATGCAAATAATAGTCTCAGTGTCTTTCCTGCTTAAACAGTAGGGAATCCTGTCTTTTTCCCAGAGTATTTCTTGGTTTCTTAGGAATATTCACAAGTCCTAAAACCTGTCCTGGTTTTCACCTATCATCTCTGTCAGCCTTCCTCCTCCCCACAAGCAAGTTTCTTTGCCAGTTGCTTTCTGCATGTCCACACCAGTGGTACCACCCTCTGTGGAGGTTCTTCTATTCAGCATCACTACAGGCCTGGTGCAGGCTTGAGAACAAGCCCAGTTTACTGCCCTAAAGATGTGGGATTATTAAAAAGAGTAACAACACCCCCCCCCAAAAAAAAGAAGAAAAAAAAAGAAAAAAGTTCTTAAAATTAGACAAATACATTGTTATAAATTTTTGAAAACCTAGCCCCCCAGTACCTCAGTATGTGACCTAATTTGGCAATAGAGTTGTTGCAGATATAATCAGTTAAGTCAAAATGAAGTCTTACTGAAATAGGATGGGCCCCTAATCCAATATGACGGGTGTCCTTATAAAAAGGGAAAATTTGGACATGGAGCCATGCCCACAGAGAGACTGCAATGAGAAGATAAAAGCTATGCTGTCACAAGCCACAGAGCCACGAGAAGCTGCAGAGAGACCTGAAGCAGATCTCCCCCCGGTGCTTTCAGAGGCCGCATGGCCCACTGACACTTTGACCTTGAACTTCTGGCCTCCAGAACTGCGAGACAATAAATTTCCCTTGTTTTAACCACTTAATTTGAGGTACTTTTATGGCATATTAGCAAACTAACACAGGTGTTACGGTTCCTTTAAACTGAAGACTAGGTCTCAGCCTGCTGCTACACTGCAGGGACCAGATAAACCTGAATACCTACAAATAAACCTGTAACCTTCTAGCAGGGGCTGGGTTCTCCTTACCTACTATCTAGGCTCCACAATGAACCTTCTTGCATCCCAAATGACAGATTAAAAGAAAGAAAATATTCTTTCTCTGTAGCTACTAGAAGGTTTCCTAGTCAAGACCAAAACAAGTTCTGCTGAGATGCAGTTCTGATCATAATGAGAAAAGTTGTCACAAACTTCATTACAAAATAATCTTTGGCTTTACCTTTATGTAACCAAAGAGGCCCATGAAGCAGTCACCCAAAATAAAAGTGTTCTTCCGAAGCTTGAATTCTGCTTAATACTTTAGAAAAGAGTTGTAAAACAATAGCTTGTCTTCTCTCTAGTCATTTTGGCTTCGGGGTGTAAGATATCCAGTTCCCTGGTTTAGAATCTGTGAGGTTAATGAACAACTGTAGATTCAGGGTAAATTCTTAGGTAAATGTCACCTTTGGAAGCCTCCCGGCTGGCATTTTCCATGTGCAGTGAATGGTGTCCATGCCCCATCCCTGTCCCCTGAGTACTCACTGTTCTCACACACACTAATGGCTTTTCACAGCAAGGCCTGCCTGAGGGTTTTCTCTGGCCTTGGTGTGCTTAGCCCACTCACCAGGCAGGCTGGGCTGCTGGAGCATTAACAGCCCTGTGAACAGCCCTGAATCAACGCAAAACAGGAGATGGTGTATAAATGCCTGGGATGGTCAGTGTTACGGCTGAATGGTTTCTGTCAAAAAGACATGCTGAAGTCCTAACCCCTAGTACCTGTGAACATGACCTTTGATGGAAACAGGGTCTTAACCAGGTTAAGACGAAGTCATACTGCATCTGAGTGCTCTAATCTGACATGACACGTGTCCTTATCAGAAGAGGAGAATCTGGACACAGACACAGAGGGAAGCCAGCCATGTGCAGACAGAGGCAGGGGTTGAAATTATGCTACCATAAACCAAAGAATGCCTGGGCCTCCCACAAGCTGGAAGAGGCAAGGAAGATGCCTTCTCTAGAGGCTTTGGAGGGAATATGGCCAACACCTTGATTTCAGCCTTATAGCCTCCAGGACTGTGAGAGAATACATTTCACTTGTTTTAAGCCATCTAGTTTGTGGTACTTTATTACAGCAGCCCTAGGAAATGAATACAGTCAATTTGGCTATGCTATTGTAGCAGTTATTTAATCAAACACTAATCTGGGCATTATTGTGAATGTCTTTTGTAGCTGTGGTTAACTTGAAGCAAAGGGAATTTCCTTTGATGATATGGGTGAATCTCATCCAATCAGCTGAAGGCCTGGAAAGCAAACACTGAAGTTTCCCAGAGAAGAAGAAATTCTGCCTCAAAATTGCAGCTCAACTCTTGCCTGAGCTGCCAGCCTGCAAGCCTATTCTGCCCTACAGATTTGCCAGCTGCAGCAGCTGCAGAGCCAATGCCTTCAAATGCTCCGCCCCCTTTTTTGGGGTGTTTTTCCATATATATTTTTGTACATTCAAAAATAAATCTCTTGACATGTATAAATAGATATAGTATAATTGTCCTCATGTGGTCCTGTCCCCTTGAGTGTGGGCAGAATCTGACACCTGCTTCTAACTAATAGAAGTGATAGGATATATGTAATTAACATGTACATGATTACATTATGGAAGACTGTGGGACCTGTCTTCCTGAGAGTCTCTCTCTTGTTGGCTTTGAGGAAGCAAATGGCCACTGCAACCTCCACCTGACAGGCAGCAAGAAACTGAGGCCCGCCCTCAGCCTGCTAATCCACAAGGATGAGAGCTGCCAACAACTATGTTAGCTTGGAGGTGGAGACTTCCCCAGCTGAGCGTCACATGAGACTGCAGCCCCCGACAACAATTTTGATTGCAGCCTTTGAGACACAGAAGCATACTGGTTAGAAGTTTTGAAGAATTACAGTGACAATACTGAATGGAAAAAAAGAAACTAGAATTTGGGTCATTAGAGTCTTGGATCAAGGACTTTCTTGTTCTACCCCAATGTATCCCCTCTGGTGTTTACAGGAACAAATGCTGCATACAAACTTCTGCTGCCAAGAAAAGGCTCTAATTATTCTTTGTACAAGAGTGAGCATGCAAGTGTTGGTGTGGGTGTGTGCATGTTTGTCTTTTGTGCTTTGTAAGAATTTGATTTATACATTAATATGTCCGTTCATCAGCACAAATCCCTATTTCCAATTCAGAGCAACTTGGCAGTAATGAGCATCAAAGGTAATCATTTCACATGCGGAAATAGAGGGTTATTCTGCTATTAGCACTCAGGAAAATGTGCCCTGTTGGCCTCCTATTTCCGGACTGACATTGATTCAATTGGAAAACTGCAGAGATGTGGCTGTTTCACCTCCATTTAAAGTAATTAGAATTAGTGAGAGAATGTCTTAGTGTTACACCTATTGCTAGTTTTCACAATTACCATGAACTTCTGGGAAGGAATAAAGAAGAAACCCATATTGACCTCTGGCAGACCGGATTATGTTAGCAATCAACTACTGATCTCATAGGTTACCATTTCCAGTAAGTTTTTCTCATTTTTTTCTCCATGAAATTATGATCCGATTCATTAGCTTGGAGTTCACCTATAGCTATAGTCTTGAAAAAATGTATAAGATCTGAGTCAGAAAAGTCCTTAGAAATAGTCACAGTAGCAGGTACCCAATCAACTTGCCCTGAACTGGAAAAGCAACCCAAAACCCAGGGCAGGCTCCCCTCCCAGGAGAAACTTCAGTGTTACCATATGTTGTAAACTGTAGCATTCAATTTTAACAAAATGCCGTGGGGGCAAAATGGATGAATCTACCCTCCGCAGCTCTATGATTGTATGTCCATGGGGGATTTCGAGAAACTTGGAAAGTTCTTCATGCCCCCTACTCTATGCTATTTACCAATAGTTGTTTTTTAAATAATTTTACTTCAAGCCACTTACCTATCTATGTCTGTGTCTTACTGTCAGTCTTACCATGATTTTGGTACATGGCTATGGTCATGGAGTTGGGGTTGGTTGTGGGCATATGAGAGAGAATAGATTAACCTGTAAATATTATTTGTCTTCTGTGCAAGTGATGAGATTACAAGTGATTTTTGTCTTCTTTTTGCTTGTTTTACTTTTATGAGTTTTCTACAATTAATAAGTAGTACTTGACTATTTTAAAAGTTATTTAATGGCAACTTTAAAACAATATGGATAGAAGGAGCCCAAAATTGATTTTAGTGTCTGTATATGTCATATATAAATCAACTTAGTTGTGGTTAATAGCTTATATTGATGAGATTATAATTTTTTGCTTTTATGTATTTTAAAATTCATAATCAAAATAATGCCAATAACTAAAGCTTTAAGAGTGCCCTCATACTTAGAAATATTAGGATTCATGGTATAGGCTCTGGTCACACCCAGGGGAGATCATAGGCCAACAGCATTGACACCTTGTGAGTACAGAAACTCAGGCTCATCTACACTATCTGCCTTTTAGGAAGATCTCAGGTTCTTAGCTCACAACCCAGAGATGATTTTTCATCCATGTTATCCAGGCTTTTTAGTTCCTCTGTTAAATATTCTGATTGGCAATAAATACTACTATAAGTAGAACTGTCCAATAATGAACACTTAGTCACCACAGGAAGCCTTGTATAGAACTTATACTCTAGGTATTTTGATAAAAATATACATGCTTGAGACAATTATAAGTGGCCTATTTGGAGGACAGAGTAGATAGGGGGAATGTAGGAAAATATGTGAGGAGAAAGAAACTTTGGCTATAATTAATCCTCAGTGGTGGTGAAGATAGGAGTTGCTTAGCAATAGGAAAGTCACAATGGGGGTTAAAAGTCAGGTATGCTTTTCTTAATCAAATCATTTTTGTTTACCACTGATGATCTGATTTTGAAAGGATTTATTAATAACTTACAACTATATTTTTTATTGATCTCAGAGAGGAAGGGAGAGGGAGAGAGAGACAGAAACATCAATGATGAGAATCAATGATCAGCTGCCTCCTGCACACCCCGCACTGGGGATAGAGACAGCAACCCTGGCGTGTGACCTGACTGGGAATCAAACCATGACCTCTTGGTTCACAGGTCAATGCTCAACCACTGAGCCACATCAGCCAGTCACCTATATGTAGCTTTAAATTTTAAAAGAATTTTACACATATTTTCTAATTTTATCTTTACCTAATTTCTGTGAATCACAGTGCTCTTATTTAAAATGGGATAAGCATTTTAAATAAGAGCACTGTGATTCACAGGAATTAACATCTGGCTAAAGACTGGAGAGCTAATCAGTAACAGGAATATGGGTCAAAGTTTCCATCAGCATCAATAGCCAAAATTTAGCAAGGAAGAACCATTCCTATGCACCCCCCTCCTCACAGTGTCTCCATCTCTGTCTCCAATCCCTTTTACTAAATCATGAGTCCTTCTTACCTACTAAAGTCTGGGACTGTGTTGGGTTCAAGGCAGAGAGCAAAGAAACATGACACAAGTCCCCACTGACAAGGAGCTCACAATCTTGACAGACTGTCCTTTCCATATTTTATATTTATTTAATTCAATATCAGGCACTCATGTCATCACTCTTATGAACATGAAGCACCCCATACTGGGTGAGGGCTCATTCTGGAAATCACTTTTCCTTAACCTCTAGCTCAAAAATCTATTTTGTGACAGGCCCAGGGACTTAACCCATATATAAACCAGCATGTTTACATTAAAATAAGCGAGTCCTTTTTCATCAGAACATTTATTTCCTTTTCTTGTGATGTCAACACTTACCCACAGAAAGCAGGGATAGTATTTCCCAGACTAACAACCCCAGACCGTTTCAGATGGAAATCCCTCCTGATTATGTGGCTTGTCTCTGTTCTGAAAGGGTGCACCCCAGAGAGCAGAGAAGGGCATTAGTCTGTCAGTGATGCTGTTCCCAGTGAGAAACGACTACTCAGAATTGCCACCAAAGTGGCAGGTTTTACTGCTCTGCCTGCTTGGTTGCTGGGCTCATTAAGATCACTGAAAGGTTTTAGTTAAAAACAAACTAACAAACAAAAAAACTTCCAGCACCTTCAATAATGAATGCTTCAATGGAAATAAGAGTTTTCGTTTTCATAAATGCTAACCAGAAAATGTTATCAAAAATTGCCTTAGAACTGAGTACTCTGCACACAAATGAGTTTTTAACCTTAACTGCATGTATTTCCCCATTCTGGTTGATGGCTCCAGATATGAGCCTTCTGGCAGCGAAGCGGTGTGGTTAAAGCCTGGAGTCTGGAACTGTATTTTCTGAGTTTGAATTGGGATTCTGTCAAGTATTGGCTGTTTGTTCTCAGGCAAGTTACTTAATCTCACTGTGATTTGGCTCCCTCATCTGTAAAATGGAAATAATAATAGAATTTCATAGTGTCATCATGAGGACTAAATGAGATAACATATCCATGGTTCTCAGGACAGTGCCTGCCATATAGGTAGCACCATATGTGCATTAGCTATTGTTAAATTGTGCCTTTCTGGAACTGGAGTCCAAGCATCTGGCCTCAGTAGGAGTAAAAGATTTCCATACAGTGATAGTGCAAGTCTTTACTGCCACAGAAAAGGATGACACAGCAGACATAGAACTGAACAAGAAATTAGGAGATATGCATTGGTAGTTCCAGTTCTCTTAATTACTGTAGGGATCTTGGGTAAATTTCTTAGCCTTTCTGAGATGAAGTTCCTCGTTTGGAAAAGAGGAGGTTAGAATAGCTAATCTCAAAATTCCCGTTCAGTTCTAAGTTTCAATGATTTTAAGTTTTTGTTTAGGGTTCTACTTAATATGAGAGAAGGAGGTTTGGCATGATTCAAAATAGGTAATAATTTCATGTACAATATAATAGCTCATATTTGAAGCTAAAATAAAAATCATTTTAAACAGACTTCGCTAAGAACTATTCTTTACAAAGTCTATTTTAATTATTTGGTGCTTATATCCCTGGACACAGAGTCTACTGGATTAGAGCTAACTAGATCTCTTGTAAAACTCACTGCAGGGAATGGATTTCTTGAACCATAGTTCCAGGAAAGTACACAAAATAACCCTAGGAATCTGATCCTGAAATGGCAGGCAAGCACTGTAACAATTTCATTTCCTGGCCCTGGGTCAAGTGGAAGGCAAGTGCAGTCCAGCACGGGGGTCGGTGGGGGGGGGGCAGGGGGCGGGGGCGGGACTGATACTCAGCCATTATCTTCTGGAGAAAAAGGGATGGAACTGAGATAACTTGCTTCTCAGGAGTCTGAATCCAGTAAGCCCCAATATGGCATATTCAGCAGATATGGTGGTTTCTGTGGCAACAGGTTGTATATGTGATCTCACTCCTGATTTATATCAGGTCAGAAAGTCTTAGAAACCTGTCATCCAGGACTCTCAATAATAACGGAGGGTGAAAAGTCATACCCAACCTAAAGATAACGTGTAAGAGGTCATGTGTGTGGTGTTGACGTGGTTCCTGTTCACCTAGAACTCCTGTAGCCTTGTTATTTCCATGGCCGGCAGCCTGTTAACACTTGGAGGAAGACTACCATGACTGACAGTTCTCACATGGCCATCATCCCTCCAATCCCACATAATCCCATATGAAACAAACAGTGGGAAGGAAAATAACCAATCCCAGTTGAGATGTGATACTAAGTGATCAGCACCACAAAATTACAAATTAAACCTTAAAACAGGCAAAACAGTGAATGCTAAATGTCCAACATCTAATTACTTTAATAGACAAGATTTTTGCTAATGATAAGAAAAAATAACAAGAATAGCTGGGAAAAGGTCTATAGATCACACTGTACTACAAAACTCTCTATAGATGGCACATTTCTAGATGGTAGCCACTAGCCATATGTGGCTTTTGAACACTTGAGAGTGGCAAGGGTGATCAAGAAACTGAATCTTCAAATTTTATTTAATTTTAATGAATTTAAATAATGTGGCTAGTGGTTACCGGTTTGGACACTGCAGCTATAATTCCTACAAGTCAGGAAACTTGACATGTTACCAGTTAGTAAATAGCTCACTCAAGCTCTCTGCTATTATTTCCATGGGCTTTTCTCAAAACCACTTGAGAAATTTACATTCTAAATTTCAAACTTGGTATTGAGCAGTCTTGTGGAAATCTAGCTCCAAGGAAAATTATAAGGTAGATAATATCTGTGTTTTTCTCCTGTGGCTTTTCTTATCGTTGACCTTCTCAGTTGATGCTTCTTACCTTTTCCTAACCATCAAGCACCATCCCAAGTCACACTCCCCCCTATATTTTACTCTAGCACTTAGAAACTAAATTATTAGTTTACAATGTTTCCTAGGGGAATTTTCATTGCAATATGGGACTTGCTGAAAAACAATGTCTTTGAATACCAAAATCAATGCTTTTCAGAACAAGGTTGGAGAAACCCTGGTATTAGAGTTAACTGGGGGCTGGAGAAGTATATGTTGACAATTTGGATTCCTGGGCCCCAGCCAGAGACTCTGACTCCCAAACCTGTAGGAAAGGGAATAAGGAGTGTTCTTAGGGACCAGCAGAGACTCTGAAACCAGGCTGCCTTCATTTGAATTCCAGTTTCAGCCTTTCCTAAGTGTTAAACCTTGAGCAAATGACAAGACCTCTTTGTTGTTCCACTTGTTTGGGATAATCACAATCCTCACAATCCTTCACTTAGGGATGTTTCAAGGAAAGTACCAGTTGATATATGTGATGTACTTAAAAGAGCTCCTGGTGCATGTTAAACATTATATTAACTATTATTCCTATTACTTGTGGTGAGCAACAGGAATGAGTCTTACACATATTTAAGTTTGAGAACTCCAGTCCAAAGAAAAGCCTGGCCACCACAGAGTAGGAAGCTCAGGGTGTGCAGTGGTAGCTCCTATCTTGTGTATCTACTAGTACAGTGGTCAGCAAACCGCGGCTCGTGAGCCATATGCGGCTCTTTGGCCCCTTGAGTGTGGCTCTTCCACAAAATACCACGGCCTGGGCGAGTCTATTTTGAAGAAGTGGCGTTAGAAGAAGTTTAAGTTTAAAAAATTTGGCTCTCAAAAGAAATTTCGATCATTGTACTGTTGATATTTGGCTCTGTTGACTAATGAGTTTGCCGACCACTGCACTAGTATATCTTCAGCGGTAAAGTAAGATGGTCATATTTGCTCAGAGATAAATGGATGTAGAAAATAAATGTGAAGGTCTTTTACTTTTTATGCAAAGCTGTACTATGGTTTACACATGAGAATACTAGGTTGGGGTTTTTGAATGGAATGAGATGCTTAGAGACTATCAAATAGAGTATCACCTTGGGGAACTGTCAGGAGGAAGAATCAAACACATGCATACAAGAGGGAGAAGTGGTATCCTCAATGTATAAGTCTGTGAGTGCAACTTACAAATAGTTAAGCTTATAACATAAAGACTTGCAGTGGAACCATTCCTGTGCGAGCCAGGCTATGGAGCCCTCCATTTCACAAATCACATACACCTGCCAATTGGGACGGGCGCTTTTCCCTTGTCAGCAAGCTGGAGTGAAAGCTTTGCTGATCATCACCCTGCCAGCTAGAAAATGGATCTCACTATCAATTTATTCTGGAAGTAAGGAGCTCCTTGCCTCTGGGAGAGATTATAAAATGGAGTTATTTTACTCCTGACACCTTCAGAGTCAGTTAGTCCTTGTGGGATAACTCAAGATCCATGCTCAGTGCCTTTGGCAGGGAAAAATTTTCTACAAGCTACTGGCTAATACCTCACAGAGTTTTATTTAAGGTCCGTCTGGGACCAGAAACCAAAAACCAATAAATTGACACTTTCTAGAGAACACAAAATAACTCGAGACTGAAACTGGCAGACTTTTCCTTTTTTCTTTCACTATTACACATCACAATAGTTTTGAATGGATGATTGAATTCTGAAAGTAACATACAGTAAGTTTTGAAATTTTCTACCTTCTCAGTTTCTGAAATATGAAACTAGCTCATTTCTCATTTTACATAGGCAGCATACTGTACTCTATTTCCATCCAAGAAACTGCATGCTGCTCTCCCAAGACATGAAATACACTTTTAAGAGTCCTACATGTCTACCATATATGTACTTTTTAATGAAGCATATGCTTTAGAGCTTACTTCAGAAGAGCATATGTCAATCTAATTGACCAGTATGTATATTTGTCTGTTTCCAGAGGCCAGTTGAGTTCAAATGTTCCTGGAGCATAGACTATCCTGCTGCTCTGAAAAGGGATTTGGGAAAATCAAACCAGCGCTGCCCCTGGTACAAAGGATCCCTGAGTATTCGGGTCAGCTCTGAAGCTGAGCCAAGTTGAGCCTCTGACACTTTGGAGAGATTGTTACCTAAGCCTCATTACAGAGTACTAGAGGCCCGGTGCACAAAATTCGTGCAGGGGGGTGTCCCTCAGCCCAGCATGCACCCTCTCCAATCTGGGACCCCTCGAGGGATGTCCGACTGCCCGTTTAGGCCCGATCCTATCCTAAACGAGCAGTCAGACATCACTCTCACAATCCAGGATTGCTGGCTTCCAACTGCTCGCCTGTCTGCCTTCCTGATCGCCCCTGCTTCTGCCTGCCAGCCTGATCACCCCCTACCCCCCCCCCCGCCAGCCTGATTGATGCCTAACTGCTCCCCTGCCAGCCCGATTGCCCCTAACTGCCCTCCCCTGCCAGCCTGGCCACCCCTAACTACCCTCCCCTGAAGGCCTGGTCACCCCTAACTGCCCTCCCCTGAAGGCCTGGTCATCCCTAGCTGCCCTCCCCTGCAGGCATGGTCACCCCTAACTGCTCTCCCCTGCAGGCCTGGTCTCCCCTAACTGCTCTCCCCTGCAGGCTTGGGTTCCCCCCAACTGCCCTTCCCTCCTGGCCTGATCGCCCACAATTGCCCTCCTCTGCCAGCCTGGTCATCCCTCAACTGCCCTCCCCTGCAGGCTTGATCACCCCCAACTGCTCTCTCCTGCAGGCCTGGTCCCCCCCCAACTGCTCTCCCCTGCAGGCCTGGGTCCCCCCCAACTGCTCTCCCCTGCAGGCCTGGGTCCCCCCCAACTGCCCTTCCCTCCTGGCCTGATCGCCCACAACTGCCCTCCTCTGCCAGCCTGGTCACTCCTAACTACCCTCCCCTGCAGGCCTGGTCCCCCGCAACTGCTCTCCCCTGCAGGCCTGGTCCCCCCCCCCAACTGCTCTCCCCTGCAGGCCTGGGTCCCCCCCAACTGCTCTCCCCTACAGGCCTGGGTCCCCCCAACTGCCCTTCCCTCCTGGCCTGATCGCCCACAACTGCCCTCCTCTGCCAGCCTGGTCACCCCTAACTGCCTTCCCCTGCAGGCCTGGTCCCCCCCCAACTGCTCTACCCTGCAGGCCTGGTCCCCCCCAACTGCTCTACCCTGTAGGCCTGGGTCCCCCCCAACTGCCCTTCCCTCCTGGCCTGATTGCCCACAACTGTCCTCCTCTGCCAGCCTAATCACTCCTAACTACCCTCCCCTGCAGGCCTGGTCCCCCCCAACTGCTCTCCCCTCCTGGCCTGATCGCCCACAACTGCCCTCCCTTGTAGGCCTGGTCCCTCCCAACTTCCCTTCCCTGCTGGCCTGATCACCCACAACTGCTCTCCCTTGCAGGCCTGGTCCCTCCCAACTGCCCTCCCCTGCTGGCCATCTTGTGTCCACATGGGGGCAGCCATCTCGTGTGTTGGAGTGATGGTCAATTTGCATATTACTCTTTTATTAGATAGGATTCCAGTGTCTGGAAAAAATATCAGAAGTTTTTTCATCTCCTGAGGGCCTCTGAAGAGGAAATCCACCAGATTCTGACTAGAGTGAATAGGATCAGTTGGGCATTCAAGAGGGTCCAATTGACAATTCCTGGGGCTGGAATATGACTGCACAGGCTTTAAGCCACTGAACACATTGCTTTATCTATTCTTCAGGCCAGATTGATGTTGTCTCAAATGTTTTTTTCTCAATTTGAAGTTAACTTACACTGTATGAACACTGAAATAGATGAACACAATTGTACACATTTACTGAGAGAGAATCCTTTATTTAACCCCCTTTCTCTGCCCCCATAATATTTTCAAAGTAACTTGTTCTCTACTGCTCCAGGACTAGAAATACCAGCACAAAAGCAAACAAATAAAATATATTAATTCTTGGCTTTTGAGTTTCTAGTGGCCCAGGATAGATAATATTAGGGCCATTCAAGAAAAATTCAGGGGTAAATCACTATGCACCATTTTTTGCATTACTGGCTGGCTTAGCACCAAAGCCCCCAGGTAAGCTTTGACTTCATTTCGAGTGGCTCTTCACCTGGTGGGAACTCATAGACACTTTTGAGAATCTAATGAAAAAAACAGACTCGATCACCAGGAAAAATACCTTAGATATACAAACACAACATTTTGGATACATCTTTAGAAGATTTTTGGACACCGTGAGGCACATCTACCCAGAACAAACATAATTTAAAACAAAGCACTACATGTAGATTAAAAGGAATAGACTTTGGAATCTGACAGCTTAAATTTGCACCTTGGCTCTGTTCTGGCCATGTGAAATACTTTATCTAAACTTCAATTCCCTCATCTGTAAAATTAGGATGATAAAGTGCTTATTTCCTAGAGCAGTGGTCAGCAAACTCATTAGTCAACAGAGCCAAATATCAACAGTACAATGATTGAAATTTCTTTTGAGAGACAAATTTTTTAAACTTAAACTTCTTCTAATGCCACTTCTTCAAAATAGACTCACCCAGGCCGTGGTATTTTGTGGAAGAGCCACACTCAAGGGGCCAAAGAGCCTCATGTGGCTCGCAAGCCGCAGTTTGCCGACCACTGTCCTAGAGTGTCTGAGAGGACCAGGTGATATGATGCATATAAAAACACTTAGCACAGGCCTAGCATTTAGAGAGCATTTGATTGAAGTTGGTACTATTTTGTTATCCATCATTTGAAAACAAATATGGATATAGATGGGATTCAACAAAGCTGAGAATTAGCCTAGATGTTGGCATCCTCTTCTAACATTATCCCAGAAGCTGTCTCAGAGGTAAACACAATGGATTTAAACAACAAAAAGTAGACAAAGATTGACAGAAATGCTTGAAAATTGAGTATAAGTGACTAGGAATAAGGTAATATAGTGGTGGAATAAGATGCGGAGGGCTTTTACGGTGAATCTTTTTCCATTGTCAAGGTCACATAATTGCTCAAGGTACAGAAAAACAGTCCTGCCTATCCAGTGCCACTGGGCCAGCAGATGACATGCAGGCTGCACAGGAGCCAGGCAACAGTTAGGAGATATAACAAGAGGGCCTGGTGATTATGGCAAACTCCAAAGCATTGCCAAACCTGTCCCCAGCTTGAACCAAGGGGTAAGGATTGCCTGGTTAGGAGAGAGCAAAGAGAGATGGCCAAGTCCAGACAATGGCATGATGGGCTCTTTGCCCAGGATCCTCTTCCTCCCACAGGAGCATCATAAGCGAGAACCTGGATCTTCATATTTACCAAACCTGCCAGAGAAAAACAAGTTCAAAGGCAAAAATAACCAGACATCTGAGGAGCATAACTGCTACAAAATACAGGCAACAAAACCAACTGCAAATATTAGGCAGAGCCAGTTCTTCTTTATTTACTTATTTACTTCACTTATTACTTAAAATAAAACTAATTGAAAATTCTCAAATAATTAAGAGAGTAGTAGAAATATAAAGCAGAAACAAGCATCTATATAAATATACATAAAGAAGTAATATGAAAATTAGGCCAGGATGCTGTAACAGTCACAACCAGCTCAGGAGGAGGGGCTGGATGCGGCCCCAAGCCTGAGAGAACAACACACAGGGGCCAGAGCAGAGACAGACACAAACCCACAGGGGGCCCTGGCCCCCAGCAGCCCTGAAGCAGAGGCAGGGGGTTGTGCCCAAGCTGCCGCTGCCGCCCAGCCCCAGCAGCCCCAAATCAACCCGCAGAGGGAGGCCAGACTGTGAGAGGGGGCAGGCTGGGCTGAGGGACCCCCCCCCCCCGCCCCCGCACAAATTTTGTGCACTGGGCCTCTAGTATACAAATAAAAACTTACAAATAATAAGGCATACTTGGTATGAAACTGTGAATTTAAATAAATTGTTAACATATTGGATAAATAACTAAAGGCTATGGTCAAAGAATGAAATGGAGTATTGCAAAGTAGGCTAGAATAGTCTTCCAAAAAAGCACTTTGGAAAGGAAAAAGGGAGAAAAAACAAGAGATATGGAAGTCAGCAATTGAAATATCAAAATGCATATTTTAAAAGTCCCATTAGGGCCTAGCCCTATCCACTAAGCAAAACAGGCTAGGCCCTAATGGGACTAAAGGGTCTGAGTTCGATTCTGGTCAAGGGCACATGCCCAGGTTGCAAGCTGGATCCCCAGTGGGGGTGTGCAGAAGGCAGCTGATCAATTATTCTCTCTCATCATTTTTTAAATATATTTTTTAAATAAATTTTTATTGATTTCAGAGAGAAAGGGAGAGGAAGAGAGAGATAGAAATATCAATGATGAAAATCATTGATCAGCTGCCTCCTGCACACCCTTTACTAGGGATCAATTCTGCAATCTGGGCATGTGTCCTTGACGAGAATCGAACTTGGGGCCCTTCAGTCTGCAGGCCGATGCTCTATCCACTGAGCCAAACCAGCTAGGGCTCTCTCTCATCATTGATGTTTCTATCTCTCTATCTCTTCCTTCCTCTCTGAAATCAATTAAAAATATATATTTCTTAAAAAGTCCCATTAGAAGACACAGAAAAGAATATTTCAAGAAATGACATATAAGAAGTTCCCCAGCTGAAAGAAGAGGAAAAACTTCAGGTTGAAAGGGCTTTAGGGTACAAAATCATAGAGAATGAGAAATCTAAAACCAGAAACCTTATGACAAAATGCATGGATATTGAAGACAGACGAACATTTGCCTGTTTCTAGAGAGACCATTCACCCACAAAGGAAAACAAGTTATATTGGTATCAGATTTCAAAAAGCACATGTGAATGTAGAATAGAATGATATAACATTTTCCAAAGGTTTAAGGAAACAGCTTTCAGATTTTAAATCAAAATCTAGCAATATGTTGCCATATATGGTCATTAAGAGACATATATAAAAGCATATTTTTTTGAGGAACTTGGAAAACTCATTCTAAAATTTATATGAAAGAATAAAAGTCCATAAATACCTAACTCAACTTTGAAGAAGAAAATAAAGAGAGCATGAAGGTGCAGGAAGAGAAGGACTTTCTCTGCCAGATCTTAAGACACAACCGAGATTGTAGTGATAAAAATCACCAGGTATGGACTCAGGAGCAGACAAGCAAGTCAATGGACAGGAATAGGGTTTTGAGGTCAAACATAGCACTACAAAGCAATGGGGGAAAGGATTATAGGCTCACTATACAAAGAAAAATGGAGCTAAACTTGTACGTTATCATAGCATAGTTAGTATATTAAAACCATATGTGTTAAAAATAAAAATATTTTTTAAATGTAAGAAAAAAATTTGTGAACCAGGCATAGGAAAATTTTTTTTAAATGAAACTCAAAATATAAACTCTTAGGCAAAAAGAAGATGGATTTTACTGCATAAAAATTAAAGATTTCTATCTAATGAGAAACATTATAGACAAAATCAACAAACGTCATTCTAAGAAAGACATTTATAAATCAATAAGAAAAAAGAAGGCAAAACAGATGAATAAGCAGTTTATAGAATGAGGATAAAGAGACATAATAGCTAACAAGAACATACATCAGATAAAGACAAAATTAAACAATAATGAGCTATCACTTCACATCAGCCAGAATGGCAAAAATAAGAAATATATTTAATAACAAATGTTGGTAAAGATGAGGAGGGAGAAACACTCTCATATACTGCTGTTAGCATTATAAATCAGCACAGATGTTTCTGAAAGCAAATTGGTATTTTATTTATTGGAATTAATTATCCATTTTCCTCATAACCATGGATTCCCATATATAAATTTAAAAATACCCTCCCACAAAACAGTACTACAGGGTAAGTGCATATTTAAGACCCATATTGCAAATAGGGTGGTGTCCATGAGTATGAGGGGAATGGGAGAGGGTATTGGGAAAAAGGAGAAAAATGTAAGACAAGTTTGAAGCCTTGAATTGACCAATGATGACAATGTGCATAGAACTAAGTTGTATAGTTAAATCAACTCTGCACTTCACCTCAACCTAAAAATACAAACTCATAATATCCTTAAGGCTTAAAGTAAATTACCAAATAAGAACAGGAGGACTAAACATAAAGTATTAAAGAAGCCAGAGCAAAACTTTACATTTAGATAGATTTAATGTCTGTAAGAAAATGTTAAGAAATAATTGTTTAAACCTTTCATAATATAACACAGTGTTCTATTTTAGGGATATTTTCCTTGAATACATCTTGCTTATTCTTCCTTATTTTCAAAGGATCACATATCTGATATGGTATTAAAATTGCAAGTCAAATATAATAGAATGAGTCATACCTAAAAAGATAAAACAGCAGAAATAGTGAGAAGTAATAATGATATAAATAATAATGTCATTGATGTCTTGAATTACTGTAGCCTCTTATTTCCTAGGTGCTCGAAGAACTGTGACTGTGGCTCAGAAAATATTTAACATGAATATTATACTGTCATCATTTATCATAGGTTATTACATCAATGTGATGCAATGAGACTTGGCAGTGCCTGATCTTCTCTGTCAACATTAGGATTTGTCGTCATCCTATATAATAAAGAGCTAATATGCTAATTAGACCGGATGGCAGAATGACCTTCTGGAACGACTTTCCGGATGACCTTCCAGGCGACTTACTGGAAACGACCAGTGGGTGGGGCCATGGGGCTATGGGGCTGTGAGGCAGCCAGGGCTGCAAGGGCCGAGCTCCTTGAACAAATTTCGTGCATCGGGCTTCTAGTATTCTTATAATGAAGAGTAAGGCTGGACTGTTAGAAGTGGGCTAAAGCAGTTATTCTGATAATGGAGATGAGTTATGAAATAAGAGAGAGATTTTTTTTAAATGACTAAAAAAATCAGGGTAGCAATAGTTTCAGAAATTGGAGAAAGTACTATTGGAATGTCTATAGTCATGCTTCAATGGTAGATATTTTCGTTGCCTTCATATGGTCCCTATACACTCATCACCTACCTTAGATGTTCCTATATCTGTTGCTACCACAGGACTTAATTCCATGATACAAAATCCCCATCCTTTCCTAGAACCAAGCCTAATCATCTGGTAAACTCAATTTGACTCTCTATTTGATTTTGACTAGTATGGGCTAACATGAAATATTGATATTTTACTGATTACCTCCAGAGATCCTTTTCATCCCATTAATCTTCCATTCTATACTTAGAAAGACTTTTTATCTATGAATTTGCATATTTTCTATTCCATATTCTTTCCTCTATAGCCAGAAATAGAGTTGACAAAAACAGCTATGCAGTCACACTTTTTTTTTTATTAACATACTTTCTTCTTTCCTTAAAGGATACTGACCATATGTCTTAATTGCTGAATATGGAACTTTTTAGCAGTGTTCTGAAGAAATTCTCATCTCCCTACTTTTTAAGATTAGTTCTATATTGTGATTTCAGTGCCTCGAGTTTTCAACCATTGTTATAATTCCTTATAGACAACCCAAAACTAAACACTGTTAAATTACTTACTAAATCATGTTGACCGCCTTATAAGCAACCGTCAAAATTTTATGGCTACAATGACTCACAAAGATTATTTTTCTTCTAAGAAAAAATGTCTCCTGAAGAAACTTGAAATAAATAGGTTGGGCATTGTAACTAGGCGCATTATCATTATAGAAAAATATTATATGAAAGGGACAATATTCCAGTGTAACAATTACCCAGAACTCTCTATGGCTACTAGTGTCTGCTGAAAATTAAGAGAGGAAGTTCCAGCAGTTTGATGACAGTGCTACAAATTACACATGCTAAGGCCCAGGAGGAAAAAGGCTCAGAGCTTATACAATAGTTTATACTTTTTAAAGAGTGTTATTTTTCCATTAGATGAAAACATACTAGTACAAAGTCTCTGAAACAGTGAACAAAAACAGGGAATCCTTTATACTCAGCAGAATACTGAAAAATCTTTCCCTGAGGGAAACAGTACAATAATCTTATGATGTTTTATTAACACATGTAACCTTTCTTTCTCAGGCAATTCATCTCATTCTGGTAAACACACGCTATCACTAGTGTATTCTCTGCTGCCTTGTGAGTTTTGCTTCATAATAAAGTAGACACAGCTCTCCTAAAGCACAGATGCTTAGGTAGAGTTTTATTATTTTTCCTCTTATAAAGCTTAAGTGTATTTGCTAAATTTCTTCTCCTTCCCTCTGTCATCTTCCTAATTAACACTTTTCAGCATCCCCAGGCCGGGTTGCATTTGCTTTGTAGCTAAGAGACCAGATACCTAATTTGAACTGAAAAAATCAGCAAGGAAATAGAGCACCAGAGAAAGTGCTCCATGCCCTCTTGCAGCTCCTTGGCAGAAGTATTTACTTTGCCACAGAAGCATCCCTCAGGAGTCTGTTACTGGGGTGTGAGAGGAGAGAGGAGGAAGAGGGAGAGGAACAGGAGTCACTGATATAATTTGGGCTTTACTCTTCTCAGGTATTTAATCCAACAATTTACTAACCATCATTTTGTTGATGTGACTAGTCAAAAATCACCATCCCTTGTCCTTTATTTTATCTTTGTGTTATTAGAGCCACCCCTTTATTTGGAAGCCTCTGGGCTCAGTAACCCAAGTGTCATCCACCAGGAAAAATAAATTGAGGGTGTGGCTCACTTCAAGAGCTGGTGCACAAAATGTCCAAATTTATAAAGAAGACACCTTTTATTGAGATATAATTCACATGCATAATATTCATTCTTTTAAAATGTACAGTTCAGTGATGTTTAGTCTATTCACAAAGTAGTGTAACGATCACCTCTATCTAATTCCAGAACATTTTCACCACTCCAGAAAGAAACGCTATACCCAACAGGCACTCCCCCTCCCCCATTCCACCAGGCCCTGGAAACAACTACCCTACTTTCTGTCTCTATTGCTTTACCTATTCTGGATATTTCAAATAAATAAAATCATACAATATTTGTCCTTCTGTGTCTGTCTTCTTTCACTTAATATACTGTTTTCAAAATTTATGTTTATCTCTTTTTAAAATTTAAACAGTGTGAGGAAAGACATGGGGTCTTGGAGGTGAAAAATAGTAGAGTGGACGAGTGGAAGTCCAGGAGTGGTCACAGAGTAGTTAGAATGCAAGTAGAAAGTAACAGAATTGAGCTTGAGTAGGTTTGGCTCAGTGGAGAGAGCATTGGCCCACAGACTGAAGGGTCTCAGGTTCAATTCTGGTCACCTGGCTCAGGAGAGGCACGTGCAGGAGGCAACCAATGGATGTGTCGCTCTCACATTCATGTTTCTCTCTGTCTCTCCCCCTCCCTTCCACTCTTTCTAAAAATCAATGGAAAAATATCCTTGGGTGAGAATTAACAACAACAACAACAAAAAGTAACAAAATTGAAAAGATTGGAGGTCAAAGAGGGGGAGCTTGAAACAGATTTTTTCGAGGTAGTGCCGTTAGGGAGGAAAACAAGCTTTTGAGGAGGGGGGCAACCAAGGAACTGAGAGGTCAGACGTGGGATGGATCACTGCTGTGGATAAGTCAGCAGGATGAAAAAGCTCACAGTGAGCCACGTACTAAAGTAACTGGTAACCATGGGATCCATGTGGGGAGATCAGTTGCCAGAAGTTGATAGATGACAGTAAAAAGGAAGAAGAAAGGCTGATAAAATGCAATTTAAAGAAGCAGGCATTGCTGAAAGAGAAATGGTTTAGAAGAAAAAATGAGGGAAAAGGAGAATATCCACTCTATGTAACTAAAAATAGTTCTGCCTCCTCTAAGTAGGAGTTTAAGTTTACTAAAAATCCATGCATTCATATCAATGAAATAACATATGGACTTGTAGAAACCAAAGGTGTGTTTTTACAGCGAGTATATCAAGTTATACAGCTTTGATAGCACTATAGGGGAATTATTGTCTAAATGTGACACGGCTATCAACTATAACACAATCTGAAATATTTCATTCATAAGAATGACTATTCCTGTAAAGGATAAAGGATAAAGATGGGAGAGAATTAATTCGATTGATTAGCTGTGCTTCCGCATAGGAACACATCTAATGTGAAATTGGCAAAATGACAGGAAATGAAATGAATGCATTCAATTTTATGTAACTAATATTTATTCTAAGCTTTTTTAAAGTTTATATTTACACTGGAAATAAATATAATGAGCAGTCACATCAGTTGGGTAGTATTTAAATAGTAAATCATCTAATTAACTAGTCACTTGAAAGCAAAAAGGGAAATCTGAATCTGTTGTTTAATTGCCACATTTCAAGAACACATTTTAGCTGGCTGCCTCTTAAAAGAAATAATAATATGAGATCATGAAAGTATTTCATAGTAATGAGCAGGCTCTGGTTTCTATTTATTGCCTATACAGAGGATACTGACAATAGTTTTGGAAAAATGAGTAAAGCGCTCAGAATAGCTAGCACAGAGGTATGAAACATTGGTGTGAGACAGATCAATTCTAGCTATCCCGGGGCAAGGACAGACTTTCTGAAAGCTGTTATGGAAGGAATATGTGTCTCAGAATTACATGGTTTTAAGTAGTCACCTTGGGATCAAATTCCATTTCTAGCCACATACCTTCACAGGAGGGTGAACACATGGGTAACATGACATCTGTTATATTAACCATTATTGTGCTCATATTCTAACAACCTCTTGGACAGAATCTTCCTTACACATAATGGGAGAAGGCTCCAGTGTCTGAAACTCTCTGTAGTTTCCCTCTGTGTTAAACACTGTCTCTTCTACATCCAAAATAAGTGTCAATGAAAATATAAAATATCAAGTCCCTAATACTTTAAGATACATGAATATTAGAAAAGTTGTTTTTTCCTCCTCTAAGCACCTATATGTGACAATGGGGATGGGAAAGGATAAACGGAAATAAATTGTGATAAAGAAGGGGGATTTAAAAAATAGAGTCTATCTGGTTTGTATCTTTCCCTATTCTCTTTTTCATAGAAGGCTGGTTATGCCCCATTGGCAGCACCTGGAGAATTATTTTCTCTCTATCATGACGTGTACCTGATGCAGAAAAGGATGAAATGATATGGGAAATGCTTCTGACATGGCGGTAAGTGGGGGGAAAAATAAGCAACAAGAAAACAGTTACACAAACCAAGAACTGAAGGCCTTTCAGTAGCTCATCAGCCCTACCCTGATTCCCTCCTCCCATCAGTTCTCACTTCATTTCTCACTGTTCCCATTGCTCCCTGCCCTCCAGCCACATGGCCTCCAGTTATGTTCCTGCCTAGGGGCCAAGCCTGGCTTCCCACTTGCCTGGAACTCTCTTCCTCCTGATATCTACATGGCAACCTGCTTCGCCTCCTTTAAGTGTTTGTCTCAGTGTCAGGTCTCAAAAAGTTCTCCACTGTTTATTCAATTTATAATTTCAATGCCATCCCCCTGCCCTGGCACTTCTGACACCCCTAACCCATACCTTCTCTATCTTGTAACCAAAGTCCTCATCACCTTCTAATAGCAATATAACGTACTTGCTTCTTTTTATTGTCTGTCTTCAATGCCCCAGAATTAAATTTTCATGAAAGCAGAGAATTTTTGGTCCCATATACCCCAAGTTCCTAAAATAATGTTGGCACTTAGTAATTATTTAGTGAATGAATAAATAGAAAAATAAATGATGTTTTCACCATGTTTACTACTACATTAAAATTTTATTCACATATTGCCAACGGTTCAAAGGGTATTGGGAGATTAAAACGTTTGATTGTTGAGGTGACAGAATTGTGAAGAAATGCTATCCCTTTATTTGGTGTTTAATTATAATTCCTAAAATATTTGTATAATAAGAAATGAAGATAAGTTAAAGTTTCTGGAGAGAGTTTTTCTTCCCTTGAATGCATAGTAGGAACATTATAAACATATATGATGGTCAAATCACAGGGGATGACCAAGTCACCACTAGTCAATATTGAATATATTTCTTTGCCTTTGAACAGATTTCAGCCTGCACCAACCAACACATATGGTATAGAGAGCCTCAGGCATGAGAACACACACATTCTCTTAGAAATGCATTTTAACTCTAAAGTCATACAGTGATTTATTACTCCAAATATATGTCCAGAAAGAAATGCTATACATAATTTTGCTTTATTTCCAAAAATGCTTCTTTATCTATTTAAATGTACAGTATTTTCTGAAATATCTTTTTTTTTTCAATTAAAGCTGGATGATGAAGGAGGTAGAAGAGGGTGAAGGAGGGATAAATGGTAACAGAAGGAGATTTGATTTTGGGTGGTGAACACAAAATTCAATATACAGATGATGTATTATAGAATTGTACACTTGAAACCTGTATAATTTTATAAACCAATGACATCTCAACAAATTCAATAAAAATTAAAAAAAAGAAAACAAACAAAAAAGCTGAATGATGAATACCTCACAAGGCAACTCATTAAAATTATGCTAAATATTTCAGCATTAGGATTTGAAGGATAAACATTTATGATCTCTTTCTAATTCATGGTAATGAGTGTTAATTGTGTGAGATAAGTGATTTATCAATGCACTGTGTGAAAAAGGAACTCAAAGTCCATGTGTTACTTCTGATACTCTTATTCCTACTTCTCCTTCCATATGATGGCATACTAACTGTCAAAAGCATTGTACAGAAGTTTTCTCTGTCCTAACTTTAAAATGATGGGTAGGGTAAGAATTTTACCCACCAAGTAATAGAATAAGAGCATAAGCACAAATAACCAACACTTAGAATAAAAAAGGAACTATCATTATAGAATCTACAGATACGAAAGAATGATAATTGGTTCTTTTTATGTCTATCAGTTTTATGTCCTTAAATTTAACAACTTGGAAGAAATGAACAAATTCCTTGAAAGACACAAGCTACCAAAGCACACTGAAGAACAGATAACTAGAACAGCCTGATATCTATTAAAGAAATTAATTGTATAGTTAAGATTCTTCCTATATAGATGACTCCAGAAATAGGTGCCCTCATTTGCAAATTCTATCATACATGGAAGGAAGGAATTTTGACAATTCTACAGAAACTTTTCAAGAAGTTAAAAGAACACACCTATCTTGTTTTATGAGACCACTATTACCCTGATATCAAAACCAGATAAAGTACAAGAAAACTAGAGAATAACCTTCATGAGTATATGAATATAGAAATATATCTATCACGCTATCTCAGGGCCAAGTGAGACTTATCCCAGAAATGCAAGGATCCAAGGCTAGTTCAACATTTAGAATGAATTAAAACAAACAAAACAAATCTCCACAAAGCTATATTGACAGAAAACTGATGAGTGATTGCATGCAATTAGGCTGGGACTTGGGGAAAAAAATTGACTGCAAAGGGGCCTGGAAGAATTTTTGGTAGTAATGAAACTACTACATATCTTTTTTTCTTTATTGATTAAGGTATTACATATGTGTCCTTATCCCCTCCTTACCCCCTAACCCCCCTCTCATGCTCTCACCCTCCTGGTGTCTGTGTCCATTGGTTATGCTTATATGCATGCATACAAGTCCTTTGGTTGATCTCTCCCCCTTACCCCCACCCTCCCCTACCTTCCCTCTGAAGTTTGATGGTCTGATTGATGCTTCTCTGTCTCTGAATCTGTTTTTGTTCATCAGTTTATGTTGTTTATTATATTCCACAAATGAGTGAGAACATGTGATATTTATCTTTCTCTGACTGGCTTATTACGCTTAGCATAATGCTCTCCAGTTCCATCCATGCTGTTGCAAATGGTAGGAGTTCCTTCCTTTTTACAGCAGCATAGTATTCCATTGTGTAGATGTACCACCGTTTTTTAATCCACTCATCTGCTGATGGGCATTTGGGCTGTTTCCAAATCTTAGCTATGGTGAATTGTGCTGCTATGAACATAGGGGTGCATATATCCTTTCTGAATGGTGTTTCTAGTTTCTTGGGATATATTCCTAGAAGTGGGATCCCTGGGTCAAATGGGAGTTCCATTTTTAGTTTTTTGAGGAAACTCCATACTGTTCTCCACAGTGGTACTTTCCCACCAGCAGTGCACGAAGGTTCCTTTTTCTCCGCATCTTCGCCAGCACTTATTATTTGTTGATTTGTTGATGATAGCGATTCTGACAGGTGTGAGATGGTAGCTCATTGTCGTTTTGATTTGCATCTCTCAGATGATTAGTGACTTTGAGCATGTTTTCATATGTCTCTTGGCCTTCCTTATGTCCTCTTTTGAAAAGTACCTATTTAGGTCTGTTGCCCATTTTTGGTTGTGGCAGTTAGATAATATACATTTGTCAAAACTCAGTTCTATACAGTAGAAAAGGTGAATGTTGCTGCATGTAAATTATACCTAAGTGAATCTGACCTAAAAAAAAATTTGTCACCCTATATTCCAGTGAAGAATTGATTTCCCCAAATATTTACTAAATTTTTGCTATGTAATTGACACTATTTGAGAACTTCTATCAAGATATACCTCTTTTTTTTTTCTTTTTCTTTCCAATAAAATGTTAGCTATCTGTGGCACCCTGAATACTTTTTAACTGATGAAAGAAAAATGGAATTACAGTAGGTATTTCCAATCCAGCATTAAAAAAAACTGTTAACTTCTGCTTGTTAAAGAAAATCATTATTTGTAACTAAATCTGTTGATGTTTTTGTTGGATTTTGATTTATTAAAAGAAAATTCACAGGCAAGTCATTCCTGTCATTTGTCTGAAAAGCAAGTTGAAATAAATTGACGTAAGGGGTTTTAGGTAGGAATGAGAACTCTGCTGGATTGGAAATATCTACCGTAATTCCATTTTTCTTTTATCAGTTAAAAAGTATTCAGGGTTTTAGCCTAAGCAAGTTTTCAAGTGTAGCTTATATTTACATTTCTCTTAGTTCCACTGTTTGAGCAATCACATGTGAAAAAACAATTCAAGTAACCACTTCCCTGAACTGAAGCCTTATTTCTTCATTGATAACATCTAATCACAAGGGTCCTTAAATAAGAAGGAGGCAGAAGAAGGGAGTCAGAGGGAGATGTGTCTATAGAAGATGGTCAAAGAAATGTAAGGCTGTAGGCTTTGAAGATGGAGAGAGAGGCCCATGAACTAAAGAATGCTGACAGCTTCTAGGAAATGGAAAAGGAAAGGCAATGGATTCTCCCTTGGAGCCTGCTGAAAGAAATGTAGCCCTGTGGACATCTTTATATTAGCCTTGGGAGAGGCATGTCAGACTTCTGACCTATAGAATTATAAGATAATAAATTTGTGCCCTAACCGGTTTGGCTCAGTGGATAGAGCATCGGCCTGTGGACTGAAAGGTCCCAGGTTCGATTCCGGTCAAGGACATGTACCTGGGTTGCATCAATAAAATATATATTTTTTAAAAAGATAATAAATTTGTATTATTTGAGCCACTAAGTTGGTGGTGATTTGTTAAAGCAGTAGCAAATTAATACATCATAGTTTATCACACTTATTTATGTTCTACTGGTTTTGTTGTTCACGAATAATTTTCTTAATACCATTGTTTCTTTATTCCATTGTTTTCTACTTGGATTATAATCTTAGTCTAAAGAACTAATTATTGGAGTTGTTTTTTTTTTTCAAGTAAAGCACATATGTGGGTTTTTCTATTCTTCCGCATACGAACTTAACTTTCAGTTACCCTTGCCCATAAACAGAAACTTGACAGTAAAGAATTCTTGGGCTACAATATTTAATTCCCATCACCCTCTTTTGCTCCAGGTCTTTTCTCTCTCTTTCTATCCTTTTCCTCCCACCCCCACCCCACCCCCCGTCTTTCTGCCAAACTGTAATTTTTGTTATGTGGCAGGAAATTGCTGTTTCCTATTTAGTACTTTTCTATGACATCTATGCAAATTTCTTTGTATCTCTCCTCTCTATTTCTAGTTATTTTGCCCTGAAGACACAAATCTTTTTTTTTCAAGATCTTTTTCTTCTTATTATTTATTTTTGTTTTCTCTATCTGCTCAGTTCTTTACTCCTGTATTTATGTGTTGCATCTCCCAGATCTGATCTTCATGTCCCCTACTTTTTCTCTCAGTATTTTACTTTTCCCCTAAATGTTGGGAAAATTCTTTTTTTTGAAAAAAAAAAATTATTGTATTACATATGTCCTCCTTTTCCCCCCATTGAGCCCTTCTAGCCCACCCCAGCTCCCTGCCCCAGGCCTTCACCACACTATTTGTCTGTGTCCATGGGTTATGCATATATGCATACAAGTTTTTTGGTTGATCTTTTCTTACCCACCTTCCCTCTGAGATTCCACAGTCTGTTCCATGCTTCTATGTCTCTGGATCTATTTTGTTCAATAGTTTCTTTTGTTCATTCTAATTCTAATTCTAATTCTAATTCTAATTTCCACATATGGGAAAATTCTTAAGCTTATTTTCCATAGTACAGATTTACTTTTTTTTCAATCTGTTATATCCTGCTTCCATTGTACTTTTTATCTTATTTTTTAAATATATTTTACTGATTTTTTACAGAGAGGAAGGGAAAGGAATAGAGAGTTAGAAACATCAATGAGAGAGAAACACTGATCAGCTGCCTCCTGCACACCTCCCACTGGGGATGTGCCTGCAACCAAGGTACATGTCCTTGACCGGAATCGAACCTGGGACCCTTCAGTCTGCAGGCCGATGCTTTATCCACTGAGTCAAACCGGTTAGGGCCCATTGTACTTTTTAATTTAGCAATCTTTCAATTTTTTAAAAACTGCATTCAGGCCTTTCAGATTATGGATTATTCTCATTTTATGTTTGCTTCCTCTAACTTTATAAACATAGCATCCTTCAATGAACATGGTTTAGAGGTTTTCCATACTTTAGTTTTCTTTACTCTCTCATTTGCTCTGATTTCTCAGAGTAGATATCACCTCTTAAATTCAGTGATATTTATTTTCCTATTTTAAATTCAAATTCTAACTTTGTTTCTCTCTGGATATATGAGTGTGGGCAAGTTAGCAATTCTCTCTATACTCAGATTCCTTATTTATAAAAAATATTCCTAATAATGGCACCTACCTTATAAGAACTGTTATGATTAACGGAAATAACACAAGAAAGAGCTTAGCAAAATATCATGTAAGTGGTAATTGCTCAATAAATGGTAGCTGCCGTTATAATCACTGTTACCATCATCACCATCATCACAATCACTGTAGAAAAAGGCCTATTACTCTCTAGGCAGGAACAGAGGTTGGTTTTGTAAGAGTTTTTGGATTCTTACTCTAATTGGGCAGAACTAGATAAAAGAAGAAAAGAAGTTAGAATTACTACTATGTTACTTTGCTACTTCAGAATCTCACTTCTCTGGGACCAGGCTGGATGGCACCTGAGGCTGAGGCACCTGCCGCAGAAAGCATTATTTCTGGTTGAGGGCATCTTTTCCTTCCTGGAGTCAGCAGCCAGAAATCTGCCAGGGCAGTCTACTCCAACCTTCATTTATCTCCTGTGCCTGTCTTTCCTTACTTCCTCTGATGAAAGGCAACCATAGCCACATGCCAGCTCTTTGACGTGGTCGTCCACATCAAGGGTGTCTGTATGGGGGTGGGGAATAAGCGCAGCCAAGGGTTCCCTAGTTAATGTGGACACAGCCACATGGGTACTTGCCTCTAGCCTTTGCCCCTATGAGTTAGAGATAATTTGGTGGCAATGGGTTGTGTGGGGGTGGGAGGATGTTGGGGGTCTCTTGTAGTTGCTTACCCTGATAGCGATAACTTCACAGGAGGGGATTCACAAATTGACCTTCCCTTCCTTAGATATATTCCTGTTTGCACTTACCTTGCAGAAATTTCTCAAAGTTGTTGGACGTGAATCTCATTCTTCTAATTTCCATTTTATAGCTCTCCCCATTTTTATATTCTATTTTCCAGCTCACTAGTCAACTGGCAAGAAGGGAGTTAGACATGAATGCTCATATTAATGTTACAGAAAAATCAACTATTACTCTTGAAGTAAGTTTTCTTTTCAAGCTTATCTTATACTCAGTAAAAGGTTTATTGTTTAAAAAATCATAATAAGTCAAAAATTCTTCTAAGTCTTTCACATCATGACAAAGCTGTAAATGGGAATCTTTTTTCATTTTTTAAAGTTCTCAAATCTTATTTCTACTGCTTTAGAATCTATTTAAGGTCCAGTAACTTCTAAAAATACTTTGCTCTGTTAACTTAAAATGATCTGGCATTACTCTATTACAATAGCAAAGAAACTAAGCCAGGTTTTTACATCTATTGAAATTCTTATATTTTCAACTACAGCCTAATTCCTCTAGAATGCTATTCAGCACTTTAAATAGCTAGTTATATATAGTAAAAATGGAGTCCCTCGATAATACAAAGCAATCTAAAAGCCATAAAAATACTCTCAATATCTCTTTCCAATTGAGGTTGAACAGATGTTGAATATGTTTTCTGTTTAAAACACTGTCCATGTGAAGTGGTCAACATTTCCTCACCAAGTAAGAATGAAATAGTCAGTCCTTAAAATTTACCCTTTTAAATCACTGGAGATAATTGTTTTGTGATGTGGAATTTTATTTTAGACCATACATTGGTTTATGAGATTAAATCACTTTTCCACCTTTCTTAATTCTCTTTTTATGAATTTCCACTTAAAGCTGAAAGGCTCTGAAATGAGCTTTATTGTCAATTTATTGTTAAAATCAATTATGTTTAGAATATCTAGAACAACATTACAAAACCATTTACAATTGCAAATATAAAGATAATAAAAACTTAAGGGAGGGCTGATTTGGGTCCTATTTTGGTTCTAACAATACAGTCATGTGTCGCTTAATAACTGAGATACATTCTGAGAAATGAGGCATTAGGTGATTTTGTCATGTGAACATAGCATGCATTTACACAGACTAGGTGGTCTTGCTTACGAGGCTATATAGAATAGCTAATTGCTCCTGGCTACAAATCCATACAGCATGTTACTTTACTGAATACTGTAAGCAATTATAACATAATGATAAGTATTTATATATCAAGTATATCTAAGTATAGAAAAGGCACAGTAAAAAAATGATATACAAAATAAAAAATAGTACACCTATATGGGGCGCTTAACATGAATGGAGCTTGCAGGACTGGAAGTTGCTCTGAGTGTCAGTCAGTGAGTGGTGAGTGAATGTGAAGCCCTAGGACATTACCGTGCATGACTGTAGACTTTATGAACTCTGTCGCACAAGCCCTCCCTCCTGCCCTTCTTCAGACATGGCCACAGACAGAACACTGAAGCTGTCAGTGCTGCTCCAGGAACAGGGATGTGGGCTGGAGGGACTGGAAATACTGAGGAGCAATTGGCTGGGTAAGGCATAGATCGCCATATTCGTAACAGCCGAGAGGGAGTGAAAGGTGGCCTAGGATGAGTAGGAATAAGAAACTGAGAAGGAGAGATAAAGGAACACAGGGAATTGTCATGGCAATGTGGTTTTGGCTAATGCATGTTGGAGCAGTGTATAGGTAAGGGACTTTGTGGTCTTCATAAAAAAAATATGGTGTTTAACATGGAGAGGGTGTAGAACTAAGGACTCAATATTTTTAATTTGGAATTTGTTTTTATTGATTCTATCTGGTGCAAAGGGCTCTCCCTGGCATTGAATTGATGGAAGAAATAAAAAATCTAATCTTTACATCATTACAACCTGAAAATATTTCCAAAGTGTAGGGACAGGCTGACTCCACACTACCACAGAAAGCTTTTAGTAAAAGCTTCAGTAAGTGGCAGTGACACTTAATACTTGTTACGGTAACTCCTGTGGACATGTAGGATGTTAGGTCCTCAACAAAATATTTACAGCAATGTACTCTGAAGACCATCTTTTACTCTCTCTTTCCCTTCCTCCCTCCCTCCCTCCCTTTTTTCTTTCCCTGCCTCCTGTTCTCCTGTGTATGGATGTAATCTAAAAGAACAAACAATATTTAGCAAGGCATGAAATATACTGAATAAACACATACCAAATTGGATTATTTTATTTTGAATCCCTTGCCGATACTCTGGGAGAGCTGAGATAGTAAGTCTTGCCATAGTGGTTATCAATAATATTTACTTGGCATAAAAATCATCTGGGGAGCTTGTTACAATGCCAATATCAAGGCCAGACCCCTCTGAGATTTTGATGTAGATAATCCTTGGTCCAAGTGGTCTAGGCAAGATGTGAGTTTAACCCACTGCCTTTTTCTCCCAGTCTTACTATTCAGGGATCTGGTTGAGAGAGTAAGTTTTAGAGTGGCAGCTAAGGCAGCTTCCTTTTGCTTCTGTGACTAAGTGCAGGGTAACAACCAACCACATAGCTTTAGTAAGGCGGCCTTCTTCACTCCTTACTCTCACATACAGCCAGCAAGTTCTCTCTTTTCCCTTACTCAGTGCTTCTATAGTCTTTTGTTTTGGATCTTAGTATTGCTGCTACACTATGGAAATGGAGTAACTTTCTTGTGGTCTTGCTCCACCCTCCATCTTCACCTTCTCCCAAATTGCTAATGAATCAGATTTCAAGAAAGCAGGTCTATGAATGCCTCCTGTTGTTGGCATTCTTTCTAAGGATCTTCACTAAATCCAAGATAAATTTCAAATGTTCGAGCCATTTAGGATGTAACTCCTGCCTACTGCTCCACCCCTATACTGGTCCCTGGATGCTCTGAACTCTGTCCACATCCCTGGACTCAGCTCATTCCTCCACAGCCACAGTCTTTGGCTTCCTGCCCTTTTGTTTTCTTGGAGCACCAATGCTCACCAGAGAAAGCTACTAATATCTATTCATTCCTTGCAGTTGTAAATTGGCCTCTAGATTAAGACTATTTAGATATCAAGGAAATTTCTGCATGAATATAAACCGTGAGCTTACATGACTCTCAAACCTTCATGTGATTCTGTAATCAGAACAGTAAATACATATTGCTGCCTTTAGAAAAATGTTAGTGACTATACAAATTATTAATTGTGAACTCCAAGTCCTGGGATTACAAATTATTAGCATTCTTATAATTTCTGAATGAATAATAGCACAAAACTTGTCATCCCTAGACCATATCTTTTAAGAAGCTGCGAGTTCATATGTATTCACTAATTTGTCATTTGACTACTTATCTGAAGTCTCAGATAGGATGAAGGCTGACTTCTTCTCACTTCACAGACACAAAGAGTAACTTGAAAATAGTATTTCATGAAACCAATGGCAGTGCTGTTTTAGAAATGTTTGCTCATCACCCTTTCAGCAGAAACTACTGGCAGAGTTTCTAGACACTCAATCAATTATTAAGTTGCTACTATTTAATAATTGGTATAGGTCTCTGCATGAGAACATCCAGGGCTGAAGAGGCCTTTTCAAACAGCAGACACAGTCTTTAATCCTCCAACACACACACACACACACACACACACACACACACTCACACACACACACACACACACACACACACACATCATTTAGCAGAGACCCCACACCACCACACTTAAAATGACAGAGCACATTGAAAGTGCACTAGCCATCAAGGTTCAAATGAAAACAGGAGAGCCAACACTGGCTAAACTGACCAGAAAACAAATCTGTGGGAAAGATCTTGCCTAGCTCACAGAACTCACAGTCTGAGCACCAAGCTCTGTGCAGAGAAAACAGCCAGATCAGACTGCAGGGGTGACGTGCTTACTGCTCCAACTGTAATTCCTGCGGTCAACGCTTTACTGCCCTGTCTGCTCCCCTCACAGCAAGAGAACTGAACTCTTGGTGTTTGAACTCCTTCAGAAATCTCAATCCCCTGAAGTTGCGGCCAGCTGGTGAGCTGAGTTCATGTCACTACCTCAGTGGCAGGGGGCAGGGGTGCTCCTGAAACAGGAAATGTGCTCCAGCGCTAGGCAGAACGAAAAGTAAGAACGCGCACCACGCTGAACCAACAGATACAGATGTGTAAACCCACAAAGTGTGGTCCTGGGGAAATGCTGGCTTGTGATAGCATCAGGGCCTTTCCTCTCAGGACGATCATCTGCTTTGAGCAGGAAAGATGGAGATGCTTGTGAAAGGAGTGAAGGGAAAAAAAAGCGGGGGGCGGGGGGCGAGGAGGAAGGAATAAAGGAAATTTGAGTCAGAGGAGAAAGAGCGATAGGGAGAAGTGACCAAGGATAGAACATTAAGAGAACTAAGACTCAGGAACAGAAGATGTTGGGGGAAGGCATGTGAGAAAAAATGGCCAAATAGAAAAAACTACCAGAAAAACCCAAAAAGCCATAGATTCTTACTTTCTATAGTATTATGTTAATTAAGGAAGATTCTAAGAGTAGAGAATTAGTACTTCCTAGGACATATTAGGTAGACACTCCATATGTATGTTAGTATGGGATAATTTGTAGTTATGGACATTTTGCCCATTAAATAATAACAAGTCTTGTTAGTGCTATAGCAGCATAGGCACAAAGTGAGAACTCTTGAGACAGACAAAAGGAAAATATTGCTCTATTGGCTTCTTTTCCTATCTTTAAGATTTTCATAATGTATGGTTTTATAAATTACCTACTATTTTATGGTAATGACGGTCAGTAGCTTCATGAAATATTCAGTGTATTCAAGTGCTGAAAACTGGTTTTTAGCTACAAGCCAATAGCTCTCCTCATCTTTTTCTTTCTCACCTGGCCACCTAGAATTTGTTTTCTTTTTGAACAATACTTGATTTTATTACTTATGTTTGTTCATCTCTTAAGTATCAAATAACTAACTCCACAACTTAAACTATTATGTTGTTTTTCTTAGCCTAGAATAGGGGTAGTGAAAATAGAATGGGGAGGGGCAAGTCCAAGTGAAATTCAGTGAAACAAGCTATTTATATTTATTGATAAAACATAAACCATAATTATTTATTCAATTCTCATTATCTCTTTAGAGTTTTGAGATGCCTATCATCCAAGGCTAATCATTAAATTTATAATGGGTAAACTATTTATGTATTCCTCTAAAATACAATTAGTGGGATAGAAGGCAACTATATTAACACAGGCATTAGGATGTTGAGTCTGACAGGGTTCTATGAGAGAAAATGGAAGCAGGGCTATATTAAGAGATTTATTGCAAAGAATCAGCTTACATGATTGTGGGAGATGGTTAGGTGTGTCCAAAATCTGAAGGCCAGTGAGCTGGAAACGTTGGGGAAGAACCTGGCACTGAAAACCACAGGAAAAATGTCTTTTCCAGGGAAACATCAGTTTTACTATTAAGGCCTTTTAACTGCTGGGTGGGGCCACCCAGTCTATTGAGAGTAATCGCCTATACTTCAAGTCAGTGGAATGTAGATGTTAACCACCTGTACAGAAAGACCTTCACAGACCTAGATGGATGTTTGATTGAATAACTAGTCAAGTTGACAATGAACCTCACCACCACAGATGTTCAGTGAATAAAAAGGCCTTAACAGAGTTGGAAAAACAAGTCAGCAAGGTGTACACTAGCGTGTCTTCAGAGTGGCAAGGGATCCCTAGGGCCTGGGGAGACTCCTGGACATCCAATGTAATTTTGATAAAGGCAGATCTACCTTGGGATTCATTGTAAAAGAGAGAGAGAGAGAGAGAGAGAGAGAGAGAGAGAGAGAGAGAGAGAGAGAGAGAGAGCGCTGTGTTTGAAAATCTCATATCTCTGGCGAGGGATTAATAACAACAGCACAGAAGCAGCTACTGTTGACTTCCAGGCCCCATGCTGAGCACAACCTCATTTCATCTCACACTCTCATGCTTTACAATACTTAATCTTTGTCATACGCAGTACTTTACACGTGGAATTACTTCTCCTATATTATGCTGAGAATATTGAGGGTCCACGGGTTTAAATAGTGTATTCTGTGTTTAGTATACAGTAAGGAATGGATTCAAATACAGTTGTTTTTTACCCACTCAAAGACCATATTTGTTCTACAACTTGGTTGAATTCCAACAATCACTTTTCACTCACAGGGCCCCTGACAGAAAGATGGAGACTTCATATAAAGTGACCACGGAAGGGGAAGGGAATTCCTTTTTGTAACTGGCTAGACAAGAGAGAGGGCAAGTCACTGTGCCAGCTTTCGGGCCACAAAAAATATGCAGAGAACTAAGAAGCATGTGGTGTGTCCCTGATGGAGAATCTGTGCAATGAGGATAAATCATGTAACTTTGGATATATGTATATTTGGTGAAAAACTGTTTAAGTGAACCATAAGGCACCCACTCATATTATTGCTTTACTAGAGGGAATTTAAATAGCCAGTACATATATGACAAAGAGTAATAATAACAACAATAATAATAGAGGTAGTTTCTTAAACATAATATCACAATAGATTTTTTCATACTCTTTCATGCAATGTACCTTAAGTATTATTATTAACAATAAGACAAATTAATGTCTTCCGAAATCAGAGCAGATATAAGGTTATACCTATGATATTGCTCTCTCTGAGTTTGGTCAGGAAGACAGAGTGCCTGCAATTATTCTAGGAATAAAGGACTCAGTAGAGAAATTTAGATTTGCACAAACATGGCAAAAGCTGGATGGCTGCAGGCACTAGACTAGACTGAAGAAGGAATCAGTAGTGATTTCAGTTCTAGGCAGTGGAATGGCTGGGGATGCTGATTTTGTGATGCAACCTAAAATGTTGTGTCCAGCTGCTGGGCCTGCAAAGCTGGAGCCAGCACAGGAGTCTCTGATGCTCCCAGGAATAATGGCTTCCTCTTCCAAATCTTCCACAAGTGCCTGTCTTTGGCAAACTGGCCTGAAAACAGGCAGGAAGGGGGGTTCTGGGAAACAAGTCTCCAGCCTCCAGAGAGAAAGGAGGTGGTACTGAATTGATGGACCACGGGGTTATGATAGACCCACTTAAGAGGGAGAGAAGGTATGAGGTTAAAAATCTAAGACACCAAGAATTGTGTATGGGGGTGTGTGTCACCTATACGAATGTGTCTTTACAATATAAAAAACCAAAAGAGAAAAAAAAACAAAACAAAAAACAACAACAACAACAAAAAAAAAACAGTGAGCCCTGGCTGGTGTTGCTCAGTTGTTGGAGCATTGCCCTGTACACTAAAAGGTGATGGGTTCAGTTCCCAGTCAGGGCACATACATAGGTTGAAGGTTCGATTCCCAGTTGGGATGTGTGTGAGAGGCACCCAACTGATGTGTCTCTCTCACATGAATGTTTTTCTCTCTCCCTTCCTCTCTCTAAAATAATAATAATAAAAAGAATAAGGTTATCTGTGATAAATTGTATGCCTGAGAGAATACTGATGTAAAGGCATTTGAAATACAGCATGATAATTTCAACAGAGTAAGATCACTTTTTTAGTTTTTATTTTCAGTGCTGGATACCAGAGATGGAAAAAAGGAAGGAGATCAGGTCAATCAATACCTCTTTCAACCTTAGGAGGAAAATTAGAAGAAGCAATGGCATCATCTCCTGCAGCAGGCCAACAGGCTGCTGACCTGAGAGCACCACATGTACTGAATCTCCCTTTGCCAAATGACTGAGAGTAGGCAAGGTTGCTTTCCCCCCACTGCTCAGATGTGACACCAAAAACCTGGGCACTTTAGCTCACTTATAAAACTAACACTATAAAGCAATGGCACTGTAAAAACAGTGCTATAAATTCAGGGTATAGACCCTCACACAGATAAAAAAAATTAAGACCTTTTAAAATGAGGCATTGTTTACTTTTTAAGTGAGGCTGCATATGCATTAGTATTATTTACTATTTAATGAAGGCTGTCAGGGTGCTAGGTATTGTATATCACCCTGTACAAATAGTTGTGTGCATATACAGGAACCTGGAATTCTATAATTATAGGGTTATGTAGAACATAAAAAAATGGACAATAAACCAGAAAGGTGGGATGAATAATATTAATGATAACTAGTTCATATGCTTCATTTCCATCTGCAGGAAGCCACCACTTGCTGATACTATCACGAGAGTGCACCAAGAAATGAGGAAGGCCAATGGACCTTGGGCGTTAGCAGGACTGACACTAAGCACCCGATTGTTCGTGTTGAGATAGTGGTGGCACAAGGCAATTCCCTAGCATGATAATCCTTTTACTGTTTACCAAACTTTACCTTTGATATGCCTGTATGCATTGCAAATGTGTATTCAAGTATATAAAAGGTGGGCCAGGCCAGAAGTCAGGGTGTCTCTCCAAGAAAGAGGCTCCACCTCACCCTCAATGCTTTCTAAATTCATATTTCTTGTATAGCATTTTCATTAGTGCGTCGGCCCCTCCTTCAGATCCTGAACCCTGCCATGAAGGTCGCAGCATCCATCCACTGAGGTTTCATCTTTCTTAATATGCTAACATTTTTGTTATACTTCACTGCTTATGTAAGACATTGAAAACTAAGACTGCTTGGAAAATGAGTTAAGCTCTCTTTGACCAATTGTAAATTTCTGTTAAAGAGAACTTTCTTTTATTTATTTGTTTTTGATATGTGAAAAACTCTTATCTCTGTGGGGTTTATTGGTATTGAGAAATCTATTTTAAGGAGGGACAGTAGTCATATTCAACACAATATTTGTCAAAAAGCACTTTAAGTGGAAACAAAAATCTAAAAATAAAAGAAAGAAACCAATTATGTGCCCAAAACTATGTTAGGCACCTTCTCAGATTACTGTGTTAGGCGCCTTCTCAGATTACTTACCTATCAAAGTTTTTTCTTCCTTATAAACATCATATTAAAGATAATGGTCATAGTTTTGAATATTTAAAACCAGCTATTGCAAGAGAGACATCGTATTGGGGAAAATGGATTAAAAATGATGCACAAATTAACCAAAAAGCTCTTTCTAAATAAAAAAATTTCAACAGCTATTCTTATGCCATTCTATGGGGAAATTAGTTTTGTGGGAGAAAAATAGATAGTAGCAAAATCTTAGTTCATTAGTTCTGATGTTTAACTTCGAAAGGTTCTTAAATATCAAGCTAATTGACAATAAAGATGGTTAAATTTCTATAATTTAAGGTACAGATGAGATAAACATTCTCATGCTCAGGGGCTTGTAAATTTTTTATAGTACAGCAGTTTTCCATGTATGAACTGATTCACAAGACTTTTCTATTACTTCCACAACTGGGTCTAGATATAATCAAGAAGAATAACTGTGGTACCCAGAAATAAACAAGAGTTAATGGAACTTTTGCTGAGCCACAAAGAGAGTATTTTCAGTGTTTGGCTAAGGGTTCAATTTCACACTTGAGAACTTTCTAGGCATCCTCTTTACCGCTGGTCTGTACCACTAACACTTCAAGGAGGGATGGAAAAAACTGAGCCAAGCTGACAGAAGCAATGTCTTTCAGGCAAGAAATACAGTTGCCAACGAAGGCTAATGAGGACTTTATACAAGTGGAAACTCAGCGGGGTATCTGGGGACATCACATTCCATGGCTCTTTTCTGTTTATTGCAAGATATAAAAACAGTCATGTGCCACTGGGGGGATGTTTCATGAATTAAATGTTGTAATTCCATAATCGGATACTATGGCTTTAGGAAAATAAATGAACTTACAGGAAGATTTTTTTTTTCATACTAGAGGCTCCCATTGGTCCTTTCTCTCCTGCACAAAAAGCTTTAGGAATTCTTTTTTCTTTCTTTTCCAAGTTTCATTTAAAATTTAATGATGGAAAACTATTAAAGAGTAACAATATAATTGGTTTTTGTCTCTCTACCTCCTCCCACCCCCTGCAAAACAGATATTTCTTTCCCTATCCTTTCATAACTTCTCCATATGAGTTCTTTATTTTGATTTATCTTTCAATTGTCCTAAATACACGATACAGCCATTTTAAAGAAGCATGCTTGAGTTAATATATTTCATGAATTATTTTATATTTAAATATCTTTTCAGGGGCTTGACTCATGAACTTTATGTCATGAATGACAGCTTGTCTGGGTAAAGCAATTATTGAATCACACTTTTTTCTCCTTCCAAATAATGTACACACTGCTCATCTATACTGGCCTCTAATATTCCAAGATCAGCATAACCTTTTCTCCTTTATAAATATTTCTTTCTTTTTTTTTTTTACAGATGCTTAAAAGCTCATTTCTTCAGTAAAATATTTAAATAAAAAGTTATCAGATTATATTTTAACTAGAGGCCTAGTGCACAAATTCATGCTCCAGTGGGGTCCCTCGGCCTGGTCTGTGGGGATCGGGCTGAAACCGGCCCAGTGCACGGATTCGTGCACCAGTGGGGTCTCTTGGCCTGACCTGCGGATTGCGAGAGGGTGCAGGCCAGGGTGAAGGACCCCACTGGTGCACAATCAGGGTTGGGGAGGGACAATGGGAGGGCTCCAGGGCATGTCTAGACCATCTCACCCAGTCCTGATCAGCCGGACTCCAGCAGCAAGCTAACCTACCAGTTGGATTATCTGCCCCCTGGTGATCAGTGTGCATCATAGCGACTGATCGAATGGTCAAACGGTCAGACACTTAGCATATTAGGCCATATATATATATATATATATATATATATATATATATATATATAACCTTTTTCCTTTATAAAGAGAAGTGGAATGGAAAACACTATGACTTTTTAAGACAGACAAAATGAAGCAAATATAAATACCCAACATAAACTAAGCTTAAATTGCTTTAATTATCAACTCACTCAGATTCACAGAGCTGCAAGAGAAGACCTCAGAGTGAACCGACAGTAACAGTGCACAACTCATGTGCTCTGCAGACAAGACAACTGGAGAAAACACTACACCTATGTGTCTTTTCCTCCTGCCAAACAGGAAGGACAGCCAGCACTGAAGGGGACCCAGCATCGCCAGTGGCATTTTCACTGACTTACCCACCTAATGAATAAGCATACGCTGAAAACAAAACTTAGACAAAGAAAAGAGATATGAAACAAAATCCTAGAGCCAACTCTGTAATTATAGAAGACTATTGTCAATTAAGGAAAAAAGTACATTGACGTAGCAAAGAAAAGTCTATGTGCTTAAAATCTTCACTTGGCTTCTTGTTAATTTGCCTTGCTGGAGTCAAAGCATAAAAACAGGCCCAAACCCCGGGAGGGTCCTCCATTCCCATCATAGAATAGAACATACTGCTAGCTTGGTAGGAATAGGGATTTAAAGGAATTCAAAGAAAAAGAATATGAGGACCAAGTTCCAAGATTAAGGGTACTCATGGACCCAGTTTTCACCTTGATATCCTTGGGCATCTGAAGTTCTAACAGACAATATATAAACTGGACATTCAAATTTTTAGTTCCAATTTTAAGGGGAAAATTTGTAAAAGATCAGGTAAAGACATGGCAGAGTCAAAGATATTCTGGAACAAATCCTTATTAACATCAAGATCATTTTGTGTCATTGGCTGCATTGCCTTTCCTCATCTCTGGGCCTATATTGGGATCACCTTAGTTTATCTGGACAGGTCTTCCCATTGGTTCCTATTCCTCTAGAAATTCTATTTGTAGGCTATTCGTATAAATCATTGATCTATCCCTTATGACAAGTGATAAATTTTGCTTACGTGTCTCAGGAAATGGCAACTTTAACAATTTCATAAAAATTTCCACTGCATTCTTCTTCTATCTATATATATAAAAGCCTAAATGACCGTTATGACCGAACGACTGGAAGAACCAGACCAACTGGTCAACCAGTCGCTATGACGCGCACTGACCACCAGGAGGCAGACGCTCAACACAGGAGCTGCCCCCTGGTGGTCTGTGCACTCCCACAGCAGGAACACACTCAGCTGACCCATCCCGGCGGCCCACCAGCCTGGTGGCAGCCACTCCCTCCCTCAGTATTTCTTCAGGTCCAATCTCTGGAGAATGGGCCAGGCACTGACAGACCAGCACCGCCAGCCTCCTGGAAGTGGGCCTCAGGCACCACAGCCACTTCCCCTTCCTAGACACTCCACAAGGAAGAAAGGATATAAAAGCAGCCGCCAGGTAGCTCCCGACAACCAGGGTGAATGTCAGCGGGACAGATCCGATCCCGGGCTGGCAAGGGCATCTCACCATCAGTCCCGAGGGCCAATCGCATCCTGGGCCACCACCCGCCTCGGGGCCTCTAGTATGTGTATAATTAAAGAGCACTGTTCCTGTGATGCCTATCTATTGGTATGTTCAGAAGCGACAAGGAGGTCAATGTGGCTGGGCCAGAGTGACTGACGTTGGGTGGGCTGGGGTAGGCATCAGTGTGAGTGATAGGTATGGTAGATGAAGGGCTTCTGCTGGCCCATATAGCAACTCTGTGAGACTTAGAAAAAGATGCACATCAGTCAGGCATGAGGACATGTGGTTTGATGAATGGATTTCAGCATCCATTAGCTGCTACAGCCTGGTGCACCCATATACAGTGCAGAGCCTATCAACCATACAGAGCCGCCTGGGACTTGAATATCATTAAAAGAGCATTGGTTTTTACTCAAGTTAGATGGGGAGCCATCAGTGGCATTACCTGACTTACATTTCACAAGGATCATTTGGGGTGCTTTGTTGAAAATAAGACATAATGGAAGAAGCAAGAATGCCAGTTGGGAGAGAGGGCAATACATAATTTGAATGAAAAATAATGATGACTTGGATTAAGGTGTTAGCAGAGAAGGCAGAGAGAAATTTTCATGTTCTGACAATATTTTGATGTAGGTCTTGTAGGATTATGATAGAGAGAAAAAGGTCAAAGATGACTAAAAGAGTGTAGAGTAAAAAGTTTCTAGACTTCACAGAATCACTCACTAAATAGATAAATTTGAAAAATAAAAATGTAATTCCACTATATTTTAGATTCCTCATTTGTTGAGGATAATGTTTCCCTAATTACTACACTGGGATGGTATGAGAATCACAGGAAATGTTGCATGTTAAAATATTTTAAGATGATAAAATATAATACAATGCTAATTATTATTTGAAGGCTAACTATAGGGAATGTTTAAGGGTACTTCAAAGAAACCCTGTCCATACTCCAGTTATAGCCCCAATTATCTGACAGAGGCCCATAGTACACAATTAAAGGTTTATTTATTTGGGTGTTCTTTTTTTATTTTTTATTTATTTTTTTTAAATTCAAGAGTCCCTGCTACACTCAAACACTTTCATGAAGAACAACTCCTTTAGTGATTACCAGTTAGCACCTCAGTGAGGATTAACTGATAACAGTACACCTGTATAAGAACTTATTGTGGGGGAAAAGGAGTTGAGGTTTCAGGAAAGAACACCAGGAAGAGCTAGTTAGAAAAGAGAAGGCCCTCAAGTCTAAATTTGGTCTACTTTATAATTTTTTCCTATCAGCTACCATATTTCTATGTTCTGTGTTCCGTAGGCAGAATTTGTAATAGGAGGAAATTTGTAATAGGAGGAAATTTCATAGTTTACAGACAGAGGTCACAAAGAAGAATGCCAGTAATGCCTAGGGAAGGATCAGCCTCATTCTAGATGATGGGCAATTTATTTCATATGAATTAAAGAAAAACATATAAACAAGAAAATATGTAACTTCTATTGGGAACTTTTCCCAAAATTCAACAACCTTTAAGATCATTGGCCTAGAATTAACATATATGGGGGAAATATAACCCATATTCATCAAATTTAAGATTTTTTTCTTAATAACTTTCCCAAACTTTTTTCATTTAGTATTTTGATAATGCATAGAGTTCAAACTTTTTTCATTTAGTATTTTGATAATGCATAGAGTTCTGTTTTCTACAAGAGGCAACCAATGAGTCAATGACTAAGGAACAACAAATTGACGTTTCTCTCTCTCTAAAAAAAAACACAAAAAACACAAAAATCAATCGATGAAAAAATTAACTTGTATTTAATAGTCAGAATCACATATGGAAAATGACCTAATTTCTACAGATCAGACATAGATCCAAAATATGGTATTCATATCAGCTTACTAACAGAAATAATAGTAATATTAATTAGTATTTTGTACCAGTTATGTACCTAGAAATATAAGAAACTATTTGATTACATGATCTAAATAAATCATGCAACAACTCTGGGTATTGCTATCCCCATTTTATAGATGAGGAGACTGAGAGAACTATCAATTGACATCTCAGTGGAGATCAGTTGACAAGTAGAGAAACTTGTCCTGTAGTATAAAAACTTGGACTGTGGGAACAGCACACGGTTTAAGAAAATCCAGGGCCCAGCCAGTTCAGCTCAGTGGTTGAGCATCACACCTATGAACCAGGAGGTCACCGGTTCGATTCCTGGTCAGGGCACATGCCTGGGTTGCAGGCTCGATCCCCAGTGTGGGGCATGCGGGAGGCAGTCAATCGGTGATTCTCTCTCATCATTGATGTTTCTATCTCGCTCTCTCCCTTCCCTTCCTCTCTGAAATCAATACAAATATATTTAAAAAAAAAATCCAGGAAATGGTAGAACAATTGGTTACTTTTCCAATAATGTACTCAACATTAAAAGGAAACCTACACAATAAAAACTTTCTCATTATTTGTAAGACTAATAATGTTTTTTAATTCTTAATAAAAAATTTAAAAGACAATGGATTGTAACAACTTATTTGTTCAGCAAATATGTACTAAGTGCCGCCTGTATGACAGATACTGTTCTAGATGCTGGGGATACACTATACACAGACAGCCCAGGTCCCTGCCTCGAGAAAGCGCCCCTGCAAACCACAGAAAGCTAAACCATACGAAGACAACATTAAATTCTTGCTAGTATTAGAGATGGTAAATATATCTGAAAGCCAAAAAAAATGTCTTATTGTGGTTAATTAGTCTTTAGAGCCTCAATTATAAGCCATCTTTGGTTTTTAAAATCACTTTTAAAGAAATAACTGCTCTTTCACTTAGCATAATATTTAATAAGCCAGTCAGAGAAAGACAAGCACCATATGATTTCACTCATATGTGGAATTTAATGAATAAGCTGAAATACCAAGTAAAATACAGGCAGACTCATAGATAGAGAGCAGGCAGACAGCTCTGGTTGGGGTTGGGGTTGTTGGGAGAGTGGGGTTGATGGGGGGAGGGATTGAGCAAAAAATAAAAAGAGAGAGAATTAAAAAAAAAAAAGTGACTCCTAAACTTCTCTCTTAGCAGCAAGCTTAGGGCCTTGCATGGGAATTAGGAGAATTTGATGATGAGTCTAAGTCGTCTGAAAGATCTGAGGAGTTTCCTGGATGTAAAGCAGTTCCCAGGAGTTCCTAGTGCTGTTGTGGCTGTGCCACGATGCCCATGGGAAGCCACGTGCTATGCAGATAGTACACATAATCATGAGTCCACTGAACTCCCTTCCCCTTTGAGTCTGTGTCTCAGTAACACCCCCACTCACTATCCTCAATTGGCTTTACCTGCCAGAGAAAAAAACACATGAAAAATATTTGTACCTCTTACAAGGAAATCCAGACCAGTAAATATAGTGAATGTAGCACAAAGTGAGTATTATCCAAATATTTCATATTTAGCTACAGAATACATTTCCACATCCCCAAAATGTGGAAGATTTAAAATGCTTCGCTAGCTTTTAGGGTTGCTCTGAAATTTAGTAGTGGAGAGCCTTGAGAAGGGGTGTTTATAAAGCTCTTGGAAAAGGATAATCACAATGAAAGGCACATTTTGCAGGAATGTGGAATGTGGTTTAGTTTCCTTTGGTTACTAGTATAAAGCTCATTGCTGTCTATAACAACCCCGATTTTGTATGAATGGATAAGCCAGTTAGAAGAAACTCTTCATACTCAGTTCTGCAAGATATTATATTCAGTAATTAATTTTATAATAACTAGTTCACACATATAAAGTAGTCGATTTGCATAAAAAATTACTGCTTAAATGACAAATCAATTATTGCACACAAAGTCAATTATTAGACACTTGTTTAAAACTGAATATCATAATTAAAATTTGAGTAATTTGCTATTTTTCCTACTGCAACACAGTGCAGTAATTAGTATTCTAACTCTGTGAGATTAAGTATCTCCATAAAGTCATTAAAATAAAAATCCCTAAATCTAATGCACAGTAAATGCATGATAATTATAATATTTCAAAGGAAGTACTTTTTTCATAGAAATGATCACTTAAGCCTTCTTTTTTCTTCTACACCTTCTGACTGAGTCTGCACGGCTATTGGTTATCACTCTTTTTTTTCTGAAACAGAAATGGGGGTAAGAACTAATCATGCAAAGGTGGAGGGGCAAGCATCTTTCTGATCAAATAAAATTCATTTATATAAAGTAATTGTAAATCTTTTAAAAAGCACCAGAAAGGGATTGCTTGGTGAATTTTCTAATTGGAACATGTAACTCCCAGTGAACAGAAGATAAGCACTTCGTTTGCTTGTCTTAATTCCGTAGAAGCACTCAGCAAGTGAAAAATATTCAAAACAGAAGCAGAGTCATCAGGGGTGGATAAACGCATCTGTGAGGAGCTCTCTACTCAATAAGCCTTTGCTCCTGAATATCACAGACCCCACAGGCCCGCATGGTCACATGGATCAGGAAAATTGCAGATACTCACATATATGTTTGTACCTAAGCCTTTTCTATGAGCAAAGTACACATCAAATACCAGTTCTAGCTTCCAGTTTGATCCAGGATCTGATCCCTTTTCCCCTCTTCCACCCTCCACCCTGGTCCAAGCCACCTGGATTACTATAGTAACTTTCTAACTCCCACCTTACTCCTTCCAGTGGTTCAATGAAACAGCCAACCTAGTCCTTTTAAACCACAACTCAGATGAAGTTATGAGCAGATAAGTTAAGCAAATAACTCTGTTCCAAACCCCTGATAGCTCTCATCCCACTTTCAGTACATGTCAATGTCTTTGCCATAGCCAACAAGGCCCATCCTGGCTGGCCCCAAAGTGACAACAGTTATAAAGGAAAATGAAGCAGGGTGAGAGTTTATATAGTATCCCCGGGTGCTATTGGAGGCAGTTTTTCCTGAGGAGGGGGCATGTGAATAGAGCCCTGAATGAAGTGTGAGAGTAAACTGAGATGATGTTTGGGGAAGAGCTGCCAGATGGTAACGACGGGCATGCCAAGTGGAGAGTGAGGTCAGCATTCTAGAGAGAAGGAAGCCAGAGTGACTGGAGCAGAGGCCCAGGGAGGGTGAGGGGTGAGCACATAGTAGCCAATGCCATTGGAGAAGTAGTCAGGAGCAGATTTTTTAAGGCTACTTTTCTCAGTGTGTTAGGAAGCCACTGGAGAGTTCAGCAGGGAATAACCGTATCTGACTCATATTTTACAAACGTGGGTCACCCTGGATGTTGTGTGAAAAAGGGGCAAGTGTGGAAGCTAGGAGAGAACAGCACCTTATAAGGGAGAATTATTCCTAGCAGTTGTGGGATATTACCAAGAGCTCTTTGGTAATATTTGGGAGCTGGGATAGGAGGCCCAGAATGGCCAATCACCTGGGTAAATATGGGAGCAGAATAATATGGACCAACATCCCCTAAGTGCCACTGTCAGAGTTGTTCAGAAAGTTCAAAACAGAAGCTCAGCACTCAATACACCCAGGATTATTTTTCCTAATAATGAAAAAGAAAAATGCTGCAGCCAGAAATACTGTATTTTCCCATCTTTTCAAAGAGAGAAAAATAGGATTAGGAGAAATAACACATACAATTAACCACCCAGGCCCACCCATTGCCCTGGAAAGTATGTGGCCAGAGTAGCCCCATTTGAGTCACTTACGTTCACATAGATAAGATATTCATGGAGGAAGTCACCCTTAACCCTAAAGGAGCAGTTGAATGAGTGACCACATTGGTCACTGCAGGGATCTACTTTTTCTTTCACTGAGCTAATGCACAGTTTTCTTCCTTTTCCCTACTCTTCCCTCTGTTAAATATAAGTGGCCCAGAGGTTGTTTTATAATAAAAAATGTATGATGAACTCTGCATCAACCATACTAATTTCTTCCATAATAGTTACAATGCTAATAATTTAAATCTTTGTCATCTACTTATTTGTGGCCTAATCTTATTGACTGTGAAATAGAGAGAAATTGGTGAGTTCATGCAATTTGTAAGTCCCTTGGACTTAATAAACCATGACTACCAAGAGAGGTAGTATTTGCATTTTTGCCCAAATTATGATTTGAAGCCACTATAGATCTGAACTTCTGCACAGAACCCCCTCTGCAAGTGTTTCTGATTGTTTCTAGAAGGGGTTGTTCTCATATGACTGAGTGTAGTACTTACTTTGGTAATAGACTCACTCTCCTCTGGGAAACCCATTACCTGTGAATTAGGGGGGAAAGTACAGCATATAGTAATTATAAGTATAGGCTGAGTTCACATTGCCTGGACTGTAATTCGAACATTGCCACTTACTAGCTACAAGGCATTGACAAGTTACTTAATTTCTGCATGACTCGGTTTCCTGATTTTTAAACCAGGGATAATACTACCTTCCTACCTCCCAGGAATTTATCACTCAGAGTAATGGTATGAGGAATATAAGAGATATCTGTAAAACACTTAAAACAATGTCTAACATCTGATAAATGATTAATACATGCTAGCCATTACCAGCATGCCTTGGTGAGGAAAATTGTTTTCTAATTCACCACTGGCCCTGCTGAGGGTGCCCATTTTGAGAATGCTAATGCCTGGGCCAAGCATCCTCTATCCAGGTGACCCAAAGCTGCCTTTCTTTAATGCTGAGTTCTGGACAGAGGCAGGAAGATGAGCTCTTTCTTGTAAACTCTTCATCAGGCCTTATTTCTTTCCCCCCAAACAGAACTCCCTGGGTCCATCATTCTGTCAAACTTCTAGTCTATGGCTTCTGTTAGTTTCTGGTCCACTCTTTTCCATTTATGAGGGTTCAAATCCAGACCTTGTGCCTAGACAGGGAGCAGACCTCATACTATCCTCTTCATTTTACTACTTGCTCCTGCTTTTAGCCAAACTCCTTTCCTTTCCCTTAATTACTAAACATATGCTCCCATACATATCATCAGAACATGCAAAGGGAATGGGCGACAAGAGTATTTTTGACACCATTAATGTCTGTTTCTAGTTCAGCCAGCCAAACATACTCTATTGTACATGTAGAAGTTCCATCTACCCAGTGGGGTTAGATGTAGATTGTCCTTGGTTATCTGGTGTAAAAGGTGCCCTGATTATTAAAGTACACTAGAAGTGGGTTTAAAAACATAGAGGCCAAACATGTGTGGCTCAAATGCAATAAATATCTTGTTTCTTACGCATAAAACACTCCAAGGATATAACTGTTGGGCAGTTCTCCTCCACTTGATAATTTAGGGAGTGACCCAGATTCCTTTCCTTTTGTGACAGGATATTGTTATCATCTGTATCTAGCTCTCTAAAAAGAATTGGCACACAAAGGAGGCATGCCTGCTTCTAAAAAGCCCCAGTGCGCAAGAGCCCCCCTGTCTTCCACGCACAGTCCATTGTAAACTAGTCACGTGGTCACACCTCACTGCAAGGTCTGTCAAATGCATCCCTGGCCAAGAAGCCCCTTCCCAGCTACACCTGCATATCACTGAAGGAATAAACATCTTTTGGTTGGCAGCTAGCAATCTCTACACACAGAGAAAACAATATCACCTTATCACAGACAAATCATCAAAATCCATAAACATTTTATTCAGCCTTAGAACTAGTGTACTCCAGATCCAAATTAAAGCTTAGCAGTGAATTGTCATCCTGTGAAACTAAATTTCTTTAAAAGGTATAAGTTTAAGCATTACATGTATTTATTCCCTCCTGCCACATTCTCTGTAAGGAGTTATGGTTTAAGTAAGAGAAAATATTTACTGACAAAGATGATTAAATTAAGTATTTATTTTAGAAATCCACTAAAACTTAACCTCGGTTAAAGAAGAATAGCAAAAAGTGGGACCTAAACACAACTACTTCCCCCCCACCCACACACCTTTTATTTTTATCTCTTCTACTATCCAACCAAGGAATCACATTAAGTCTCTGCCGAGTCCAGAGAAGATGGTAAGTACTTCTTGGTTGTCATTAGCAATATTTTTAAAGACTATTTTTAACCTTAATAAGCTAATTTCAATTCATGCTCAGAGAGCTGCTAAAATTACACAATTTCAATGTGCTGAACAAATACCCCTGATTCAGGCGGCATCTTTTCTACATTACTAATGCATTACACATAAGCTCTCCTAATATTGGTGCCACTGTGCAAACAGTACTGTCACTTGGAACCACGTTCACCTTTTGTAAACAAATGATTCAATTAATAAACCCCAGCAGGGAATCGTACTTTTGACTTAAAGGTTGCCTTTCTAAGATTGCTTTATAAAACATTCACTTTCCTGGAGCTTATGACCTATGTGCATTCAGGATTTGCTAATGAACTGCTCAGCTACTGAGTTGAGTAAATAGAAAAGGCCATTTCTCTTTGCTCCCTTCACACCTTTTAATTGGAAGAAGTAAGTTTTGGTCTGATTCATACTTTTACTCGTATGTGTTAGAAACCTGTGTGGATAAGAATTTGGTTGAAATTCTGCAGGCATCAGAGGTCCTATTTTTTAACGTGGGCAGGAGGATTGCTTTAATTCTCCAGGACAAGGATTAATAGATCATGAGTGGCATGATGGATTGGTTTGAGAATTACATTCCAACCTGAGTGAGTTTTAACTCTCATAATGTGTCTTTCCATGTCTCTAAAGCAATTATTTTCCAAGCAGAATGCACAAGGTGGCCCAAGGGGGTTACAAGAGATTGTATTAGTAATGACTCTTTCTGGTTGCAAGTGATAGAAACACTTCTCAAAATGGATTAAGAAAAAAATGTAATGTTCATGCTCATGTATGTGAAACATCTAGGGTTGAGCTGATTTCAGGCTACGTTGGTGTATCATCGGGTGTCTCAGCAGGAAATAGCTGGTACACTATAACGAGACTGGCTTATTTACACGAAGGCTATTATATGAAGGTGTGGGTGTAGTGAATGAAAATGAACTAGTGCAGTTACCAAGGGTTAGCAGGAGTAGAGCTGTTACCACCTCCATTCCCAATGATATGAGAGGAGGGAGAAGTTATCAGAACCTAAAATAAATCTTGACAAGCTAGTCTGCGACAGTCTGGCAGATGGACCCCGATCTAACTGCTTCACTTTCCCTGTTAGGGATCCCAGTGTCCCACCTGGTAGCTAATTCAGGTCAGACACATGTGTAGAGAGCCTGTGGAGAAAAATAAAGAGTGGTTCTTAGAAGGCAAACATAAGCTCTCTCAAGGCTAGATATGATTCCCTCAGGATTAGGTCTCCATCTCCTAGGACTTTACTCTGTATTGCCCTTACCATTAGCTATACTTTCCCCTCATGGTGGCAAAAAGATGACCAGCGACTCCATGCCTAACTGCTAGCCATCCCTGAGAGGGTTTACTTTTGCTGAGAGTTGAACATAAGTCCCCAACTGGCTCACTGATCCTTCCCTGAACTAATCATTATATGCAGGAGACAGAATACAAAGATAAGACAGTTTTAGATTATGTGCCAGACTGGAGTTAGGGTGGATTCAACCAGACCTAAACCAAATAAACTGAGTTAGAGAAGTTCATGTCCTCAGAGGGAAGGCAGAGTGCTATGATCAAAGAAAGAGTGATTGATGCTGGGCAGGTAGACAGCCATTGAACAGATATCTACTTCAAGGACCAAAGTTAGGAGCAATGTGTGAGCAAATCCACTCACTGCACTGATCAGGCACATTCCCAGTTCTCTTTTGTTTCTTTTTAACCAAGATTCATCCTGAGAAATGTGACTCTTTTTTCTTAGGATACATCTACTAGCACATCTGAAAACCTAGTATTTCTTCATTTCCTCAGAGAATCTGATTCATCAATTTAATTTTTTGGTAACTACTCTTTCCTTGAATGGAAAACAATACTACTCTCCCCTGAGAGGTCATAAATGTTCTTTTGGAAATCTTAACATGGGGTCTTTGTAATCCCAGAAGTTTAGTTATGGATTGGTTCTTGTGAACACCTGTTCTTGTGGACACCTGTAATTTTAGAGAAAATACATTATTTTCTTTCTTTTTTTTTTTTTTTCCTGAGAAAGAGTCCATAGATCTTCTTGGATTCTCAGAGGAGTGACCTTCAAATAGTTAATAGCCTCTGCTGGCTCACCTCTCTTCATAAACAAATATCCTTTCTGATGGCTCACAGCTCCTGCAGAGAGCAGCTATAAGAATGCTTCGTTAAAGTATGAGCTAAGGAGAATCCAGATTATTGTTTCTTCTGGTTTTTAAATTGTAAGCAGACAGGCCTACTTTATTTTTTTTCTTTATTGATTAAAGTATTACATATGTGTCTTTATCCCCCCATTGCCTCCCCACTCATCCCCTTCCCACCCCCCTCCCCTGGTGTCTGTGTCCATTGGTTAGGCTTAAATGACAGGCCTACTTTATGAAGAGATAACTATGAACTATAAAAATAGAATATTTAAAGTAAAATTTTCAAAATAAATGTCAGATATTTAATAATGATGCACCTAGAAGAGATGTTGTTTCTAGTAACTAGCTATATAATGAGAAGAAGTTCTTATAATTATCTAGGGTTAATACTATTTTAAAATTCATTTTTTTCTCTTCTACATTAATTTTCTGTGCCTACCAGTAATATATTGACATACTGGAAGTGCTGAGAAGTCCTATAACCAAAGGACATTTTTAATTTTGTCTGAAGAAGTTCTTTTCAAACTTATTTGACCATGTAAACCAAAAAATTCACTGACTCCTACTTATCATCTTATAGAGCTGGTACTATCTGCCACACATTTGAGGAAACAAAGCAAACATTTACCAGAACTTATTCCCCATCCAAATTTTGGTTGCCTTCCAGGAGAAGAGGAACAAGGAGCTTGGAGAAAGGAAATTACAACTAAATAATTGGGTTTCTACTTTAATATTTTTAGTCTAAGCCCAGCTCTGTGTCTCTGGGAGGTAAACCATACATGGAAGGCTCATAGCTTAGGCAAGGCCCTAGCCTACATGGGAGAATTTACTAAAAATACTGTACTTTAAATGGTGGGGTATCTAATAGTGAAAGGGAAAGATTACCAGCCACTGGCAATCTAAGCAAATACACGAATGACTTTAACAGAGCAGGGGACAAGGGCTCATTAGAAAAGTACAACAGGAATTGGTTTGGGAGTACAAAGCAAGGACAACATACATCTAGGCCTCAACCACATATATTTAATCTTTAGCATAACTCTGAAGTCAGTGTTACCACCCCAGTTTCACATATGATGTTCCAAGTCCCCACAGTAGTGAGCAATAGAGCTGCGCAATCCAGGTCTCTGTATCCCTACAGCCTACGTCCTCGCTTTCACACAGTGATCTGAAGAGATCCGAGAGAGAGGCATGCCTAAGAACATCAGTGAGAAGTACTTCAAGAAGAATGAAAAGCACAGCTGGTGTGGCTCAGTGGTTAAGCATCGACCTATGAACCAGGAGGTCATAGTTCAATTCCCGGTCAGGGCACATGCCCAGGTTGCAGGCTCAGTATCCAGTGTGGGATGTGCAGAAGATAGTCGATCAATGATTCTCTCTCATCATTGATGTTTCTCTCTCTCTCTCTCCCTCCCTCCCTCTTCCTTCCTTCCTGAAATCAATACAAAATATGTGTGGTTGTTTATTTTTAAAAGAAGAATGAAAAAAGAGTGAGTTGGTCAAAAAGTCCTGGTTTAGTACACAATACATTCCATGACATTAGTGGAAATTTGCTGTCATTATTGGTGCTATTACTTATGATAAACCTGGAAAAAAAATAGGAACTACAAAAATAACCTTCTGAACAATAGAGTTAAAAACTATCACTGAATTCTGCAGTCCACAAACAGATTTGTAGAGCTGTACTAACTGACAAGAAAAAAGGATAAATTAATTTTAAAAAATCATATCCCTTGGGACAGACCCAAATGTGGATCTGTACAGTGGTTTTGTCTGATCTTCAAGAGGGCTGCTATGTCACACCCTTGATGCTATAGCAGGTTCCCCAAATCTCATTAATATTACCAGCAACCCAGAATTAGCATAAAATGAGACAACTTGGGATTGCTAAGAAGATCCGGAAGCAGTCAGTCTGAAACAGCAGCCAATGTGGTTCTATACCTCTGGCACATGAAAGATACATAATAAACATACAGCAGCAGGTGTTCTAATAGCCACTGAAGAGCAGGTTGAACCAAGAAGTTTCCCAGAGATACAGCAGCCGATTTCAAGCGGCATAGTAGAGCGGGGAATAAGTTGGAAGCGTCACCAGTAGACGGACCAATATGGCATGAAGTATCACAGATGGGAAGACTTTTTGACTAAAGGTGTCAAGCAGACTGTGAGCAAGTGAAACAGATTCTTCCGTGGTGGCTGCAGATGAAAATGAAAGGGCAATCTTGTGTGTCTGCAGCATGGAGAACGCGGCTTTGCATTTTTCAGCACCAGCAACACCCATACATCCAGATTGTGAGCACTGACAGAGAGACTTTTTAAGTTTTGGAAACATTTGACTCAAGAAAAATCCTTACAGAATACTGAGCATTCTAACATTGTGACTTACTATGGCATTTTGTGTGCAATGCTGTCCAAACTTCAATACATAATTAATCTATAACACACTATTGTATTAATCCTTTTTCGCTCCAAAGCACCTGGGCTTTTCCTCCCAAACAAAATAAGGCAAATGGGATAAGATGGGGGAGGGGAACAGGAGTATCTCAGAATGTCATTACAGAAGATTTTTTTAATATATATTTTATTGATTTTTTTACGGAGAGGAAGGGAGAGGGATAGAGAGTTAGAATCATTGATGAGAGAGAAACATCAATCAGCTGCCTCCTGCACACCCCCTACTGGGGATGTGCCCACAACCACAGTACATGCACTTGACCAGAAATGAACCTGGGACCCTTCAGTCCGCAGGCCGATGCTTTATCCACTGAGCCAAACCGGTTAGGGCAATTACAGAAGATTTTGTTAAAAATAAACTAGACAAGTTTAGCTTGAAGAAGAAAAAATAAATAAAGGCATTTGTTAAGGTAAAATGAACCGAAATGGAGATGTAAGGATCTTTGGATATTTAAAAGATTATCCTCAAAAAGGAGTAGATTATTCTTGATTCAAAGACCAGAACACAAATCAATGGAAAGAAACCACAAAGAAACAGATTTTAGTTCAGCACAGTGAAGGCCTTTCCAAATATATTTCAATCTCCAGAAGAATAGATAGTCACTTAGCTGGCTGTGGTAACTGACTGCACAGCCATTTGTTTCAGATGATATAGAAAAATCTTATTACTGAGTGAGAGGTTAATGTAAATGTACTTTATATTTTTTTGTTTGGCTCTTGCCCCTCCAACTGGGTTATAAACTCATTGAAGACAAAAGTAGAGTGTTTTAAACATTTCTCATCTCCCCAGGACCTAGCAGAGAAACTTGAACACAGCAAGCTCACAAAACTTCTGATTAAATTAATTTTATAACTTATTTCATCTTGAAACTGAAAAGAATTCAAAAGTATCCACTCAATTCTATTCAGCTAATTCAGTCCAAACTAATCAATTCGACAGATTTACAAACAACTGAATTATCTAAGACAATGTGCTTCTTTGCCACCAAAGTGCTTAAAATTAGTTCACACAGGAGTGGGGCAAACGTAAGTTTACAGTTGTGAGTACATGAAACAGAGTTTATTCTTATATTATTACTAGTGGCCCGGTGCACGAAATTTGTGCACATTAAAAGGGGGACCCAGAGTCAAGTCCCCACCCACCCACATGCACCTCAAAATCACATGAGACCCAGACCTGGCTGCACCCCCCCATTGGGCTAGATCCAGACCCGGCCAGTCCCACCCTTGTCAAGCCCTGCCGGGCAGGGGGCATAGCCTCAGGTCCCCTGGCCTGGCACCAGGATGGGGGGCGTGGCCTGAGGTCCCCCAGATGGGGCGAGGGGTGGGTCTTGAGGTCCCACGTCAAGCCCTGCCAGGTGGGGGACATGGCCTGAGATCCCCTGTCAAGCCCCGCCAGGAGGGGGGTTACGCAGCCTCAGGTCCCCCATCAAGTCCCACTGGCAGAGGGGTGCAGCCTCAGGTCCCCCGTCAAGCCCCACTGGCAGAGGGGTGCAGCCTCAGGTCCCCCATCAAGGCCCATTGAGTGGGGGGCACAGCCTGAGTTTCCCTGACCCAGCACTGGGGGTGCACCTTGAGGTCCCCTGTCAAGCCTCACTGGGTGGGGAGCATGGCCTGAGGTCCCCTGTCAATCCCCGCCAGGCAGGGGACGCAGCCTCAGGTCCCCTGGCCCGGTGCTGGGGCGGGGGGTGCGGCCTGAGGTCCCCGTCAAGCCCCGCCAGGTTGGGGGCATGGCCTGAGATCCCCCAGCCTGATGCCAGGGCGGGGGGAATGGCCTGAGGTCCCCTGTCAAGCCTTGTTGGGTGGGGGGCACGGCCTGAGGTCCCCTGTCAAGTCTTGTTGGGTGGGGGGCGCAGCCTGAGGTCCCCTGTCAAGCCCCATGGGGGTGGGGGAGGGTGTAGCCTCAGGTCCCTGCTGACTGCTCCTTAAGGCTCCTTAAGGGAACTTGGCCTCAGCTGTGGGTGCAGCCATCTTTGTGATGGAGTGATGGTCAATTAGCATATTCCCTCTTTATTAGATAGGATTTATCAATTATTGTTTTATTTGTTTGCATTACAACTGTAAACCTTCTTTTGCCCACCTTGAGAGGGCCAATGTCAGTTGACTGGTGACCTTTTCCACTTTCCCACCTTACATGATCAATAGAATAGAACTATTTACATGAGAAAGTAAATTTCATACTCTAAGACAGTGGTCGGCAAACTCATTAGTCAACAGAGCCAAATATCAACAGTACAACCATTGAAATTTCTTTTGAGAGCCAAATTTTTTAAACTTAAACTTCTTCTAATGCCACTTCTTCAAAATAGACTCACCCAGGCCGTGGTATTTTGTGGAAGAGCCACACTCAAGGGGCCAAAGAGCCACATGTGGCTCGAGAGCCGCAGTTTGCCGATCACGGCTCTAAGAGATTCAAACCAGTCAAGTAAAAGTAAAATAAGATCACTGTCAATACTTTCTAAACTTTAGCCTTTCCTGCATATTTTTAAAAATTAAAATATATCAAATTATCAAGAGATTTCAGTTATATTATTTTAAAACATAATATATGTTTGAAGGACCCACTTCAAAATATCACGTTGACCTTTGGAACTTCTGCACTTGACTCCCTCTTTAAAAGAATGGCACTGACATTTCTGTCTTAATAGATGTTTCATTAAGGTCACCGCCACATTTGCTGTAATAAATAGCGGAGAATTAAGAGCTCATCAGCACTGTCAGCGTAGACAGTGAATAGACTGAATTATGTGCTTAAGGGGATGAATCAATGAATATTGGCAAACTCTGCTAAGAAAAAGTGCTGCTTTGGAAAATATCTCAGAGAAAAATGTGTTTCTATGAATATTTTTTCCTTCTTTAGTATATTTTTATTTCGATGGATACTCCAATAAATTAGGGTTATCTTTTAAAGACTTACGCTGGGATTCTATGATTGAACTACCCTCTAATGAGCTCGCAGGGATCCCTGTCATATCTGTGATTTTGAAGTACGCACTGTGAAAACCTGTCATTAAATGCTCACTGGAAATATGTGTTGCTCTCCTGACCCAAGAGAGTAATCAAATTGCTAGCTGTTTTTCTTTTTTTAAAAAAGGAGAAAATGGGAGAAATATTAAAATAATGAGGAAATACGCCATGTGTATAGTGTGGAAGTATACTCAGAGCTATTTAAAATATCCTTTGTGTAAAATGGAACATCAATCTAATTCCTAGAGTGGAGAGTGAGCATGGCAAATCCAATGTAGCTGCAAGCCAGTTTACATTGTATGTTACCAATGTTCAATTTAAGAAAAGATTGAAGAACATCAGGCTGCTATAAAAACAATTTGTGCAGAATAAATTTGGTACTTGCCAACCGTTTCTCAGAGAAAGCAGCTTTGCATCTGAGCTAGGTTGTCATGCAACACGGGTTACTTGTACTCAAGCGGAATGATTATGAGGCATAAAATCATTCTGACAAATAGATTTACAAAAGTATTAAATATTTGAAAGAGAGCAATATCGACAATCTAAATGGTATTTAAATATCGTTAACTGAGAATAGGTATGAAGAGAAGTATGCTTCTTACTGCACCCTGCAAGGTTTTCCTTGTCAGTTTTTGCTACAGCAGCCTACCAAATAATGGGTCAAGGAGGATCAGTTGACATTATGAATTAAGCTCTTTGCAATGTGGTCCATGCTGTTCAGGGGCAGGTGAAAGGTCAGGAAGGCGAGGGAAGCCTGAAATGGGAGAGGGGGTTCCAAAAGGTAAATGACATGATTGCTAATGCTAGATCGTATTTTACAAATCAAAAGCCATGGAAATTAGGAGATCAACTGGCAATAGGGAATTAAAACATGGTTTTGTGGAGGATACAGGATTTAAGGCCAGTCTTTGAAGAAGAATAGAGTTCAATAAAAGTAGTGAAAGAAAATACACTTCACTGACAGCAAAACTTAGCATAGCTGCTCTTCAACTCGCAAGCTGAAAATATTGTGTCGAAAATGCATTTAATATACCATACCTACTGGACACCTAGCTTAGCCTGCCACCTTTAAACATGCTTAGAACTCTTCTATTAGCCTACAGCTGGCCAAATCACCTCGCTGCCACTGCCCAGCATCACAAGAGAGAATATTGTACCACATATCACTAGCTCAGGAAAATATTAAAATTGAAAATTCCAAGTACAGTTTCAATGGAATGTATATCGGTTTCATACCATTGTTCAGTTAAAAATTGTAAGTTGAACCATCATAAGTGGAACGCATCTGTAGTTTAGAGCAGATTTTCAAACTGTGTGCTGTTAGAATTTTTAAAACCTGCAATACCTGACTATTTAGTCAGGGGCACTAACTTCTTTTTCCTTAGATTGTCAAATAAAAAAATGACAACAGCCAAGACAACAGTAGCCACCCAGTGTTAATGCCCTGTCTTGAACCATAAATATATAGGTCATATACTAGAGTTTCATCTTATCGGTTAGCTTGCTTACTAAGGTTGAGTCTGATTGTTTAATTCTTGGTGCCACAAATCCTTATATACAAATACTATAGGCACCTGATTTTTTAAAAAGTCACTGGGAGCAAAAAAGGGTAGTAATTACTATTATTATAATTTTTTTTTTTTACAAATCATTCAAAATTATAACTTTTTGTCAGCTCAGCAAAAAATATATATTTTGGTGGCCACAGAATTTTAGTAATTAGTTTGTGTGTGCCATGTGATGAAAGAAGTTGAAAATTGCTGGTTTAGAGGAAGGGTTACAGGGTCAGAATGCCTAGTTTCAATCCTACTACCTCTTAAATTTGTGTATTGCGCAAATCACTTTAACTTCTTTGTGCCTTTTCTCATCTCTAAAATGGGACTAATGAGAACATCTGTCTCTTTAGGCTGTTTGAAGGATTAAGTAAAATAATACATGTAAATATTTTGAAGTACCAGGCATATAATAGATACTCAATAAAGTTAGCTATTGTTATTATTAATATTACCTTCATCTTCATCAGAATCATCTATCATTAATTTCTATCATTAATTCTCTTTAACTTAATTTTTACCTCTAGAAATGTGACTTTATGTGCATTTCATTTCACAAAGAGTAAACCAAAGGCTCTCTATTTTTGGAAGTAAACGTAGAATAAAAATAATGTAGCTGCTTTTTAAAAACTGTGTCAAATTCCCCTTTTTCTTTCTCTGGATATATGAACAGAATCCAAAAATTTTCTGCTGCTTTAAAAATAATTTTTTAATTGATTTCAGAGAAGAAGGGAAAGAGAGGTATAGAAACATCAATGATGAGAGCAAATCATTGTTTGGCTGCCTCCTGCACACACCCTACATCGAGCCCACAACCTGTGCACGTGCTGTTGACTGGAATCGAACACAGGTCCTTCAGTCCACAGGCCAACGCTCTATCCACTGAGCCAAACTGGCTAGGGCTCTGCTGCTTTTAATTAGTAAAAAGTTCAATCCAATTTGAAAATCAAATATCACATATAATTCATGGTTTAAACTTTTGATTGGAGGTAATAAAGTAAAGAGTCAAGTATGGTTGCTCTTAATATATCTCTCCTCCTCTGCTTTCTAGCTTCTCCAGTGTTGGGGGTTGGGGTGCTGGTCATGAGAATGGAGAGGAGGCCAATATCTCTTTTTCAACGGAATGAGCCCACAACATCTGCTTACAGGTTGTTGCTGTTCCTTTGGCTAACACTGACTGACCATCAATGCCCACTGTGTGGCTGGCTGTATTGATTCTCTCATAAGGCACATGTTTGGGTTCTTCGCAGGGCCTTCCTATTACATGGCTCACTGTCATGGGAGATCCTGCTCTGACTGACCTTTTCACCCCCACCCTGTCTTAGTTCTCACAATCCATGATCAATCCCACAGCCTCTTACTGTCCAATCCCCAGGCCAGATAAACAGCCTTCCAGGGTCAGATATCTGCACTGGTAGCTTCTGATTAAGGGTAAATCAACACAAACATGGGAGAGTAGGCTGTTTCTCATCTCTTCTTTAATCTCTACTAATCTTTTCCCAATTTTCTTCAAGATGACATAGACAGAGTGGGGAGATGTTGTGTAAGGGTACAAACTTACAACTAGTAGACTAATAAGTCCTGGAGTTCCAATGCATAGCATAGTGATTATACTCAAGAACAAATTAAACTAGTATATAATAAAAATGTACTATATATTTCCAAGTTGCTAAGAGACTAGATCTTAATCGCTCTCATCACAAAAAAGAAATAATAATTATGTGACATCACAGAGATGCTTAATTATCTATATATATAAAAGGCTAATATGCTAAGTGTCCCTCTGACCATCCTACTGGTCGCTATGACACGCATTGATCACGAGGGGGCAGACCCTCAACACAGGAGCTGCGGTGACGTGAACTGGACAGTTACAAAGAAACGGCACTACAGACCTAGCACCAACAAAGCAATACTCAATTTCCCCCAAGTGGGACACAGGCCCTGCCACCACCCTGGAGCGACAGCCTACCAAATTGCAGCCAATGCTGCCGAGACCCCATAGCACAAAATGCGGCCCACAGCCCAGCCCGGAAACAGTGGCTATGGGCACTGGATAATGATGTCACATAGCAACGCCGGCTTCCTTTTCCTAGCAACTAGTCTCCTTGGAGTTTCTTCAGCCCAGGAACATGACTTGCTTTATAGCCAGGTGCTAACATTTTACACTTTAACCAAATGTCTGTGAAGTGTTTTTCACATGCCTCATCTCATTTGATCCTTACAGAGGTCCTGGAGTAGGTAGATAGGAGACTTGGTAGAATCCTATTTTCTTTTCCTTATCTGGAAAACAGAGATTTAAAAAGTTTAGAAACTTGACCCAACTGAAAAGAAGTAAGAAATGGTGGAACGTGAAAATGACTTCAGGTTTTCTCACTGCACAGAATATAGTCAAACACTGCTGCAGTTAAATATTTTACCCTTTGTTCTCCCTGCGTGATCTACAATAATAATATGCTTCGTGTTGATATTTACTGCTGTGCTGCTGACAGTTACCTGAAAGATAAGTTGAGGTGCTTCACTGGGCTGGAAAAAGTTTAGCTAAATCAAAAAGCAGGTCTAATTAAGCAAGTTTATCTATATATATAAAGCTCTCGCTGGTGCCAATCGCATGCATGTTTCCATCTGTCATTGTCAATCATGAATTTGGTTGACACTTCTATTATAGAGAAAGGGCTAATAGCGATATTAAAATATTTCTTCTAATTAATTTCCTTTCAATGTGCACAAATCCATGCACTAGGCCACTAGTCTTATCTAATAAATAGATAATATGCAAATTGACCCTCATGCCCTCGCATCACAAGATGGCCATCCCCACATTGTCACAAGATGGCTGCCCCATGTCGTCACAAGATGGCTGCCCCCACATCGTCACAAGATGGGCACCCCCATGTCATCACAAGATGGCCACCCCCATGTCATCACAAGATGGATGCCACAAGATAGCCACCCCCACATCATCACAAGATGGCCACCCCCATGTCTTCACAAGATGGCTGCCACAAGATAGCCACCTCACATCATCACAAGATGGCCCCCATGTCATCACAATATGGCCACCACAAGATGGACTCCCCCATGTTGTCACAAGATGGCCACCACGAGATGACTGCCCCCACATTGTCACAAATGGCTGCCACAAGATGACCACCCCAATGTTGTCACAAGATGGCTGCTCCCACATTGTCACAAGATGGCCAGCAGGGGAAGGCAGTTGGGGGCAACCAGGCCTGCAGGGGAGGCCAATTGGGGGCAACCAGGCCTGCAGGGGATGGCAGTTGGGGGTGACCAGGCCTGCAGGGAAGGACAGCTGGGGGTGATTGGGCTGGCAGGGGAGCAGTTAGGGGAAATCAGGCAGGCAGGCAGGTGAGTGGTTAGGATCCAGCAGTCCCGGATTGTGAGAGGGATGTTCGAGTGCCGGTTTAGGCCCGATCCCCTAAACCGGCAGTTGGACATCCCCCAAGGGGTCCCAGATTGGAAAGGGTGTAGGCTGGGCTGAGGGACACCCCCCAGTGCATGAATTTCATGCACCAGGCTTCCAGTATTGTAATAATAATAAATGTTTCAGATCAACACATTGTACACCTCAAACTTATACAATGTTATATGACAATTATATCTCAATAAAAAATACTACATAGTCAGAGGAACAGATCTGGAAATCTAATGCCTAATCATACATCTAACAAGGAGATGGGAAGCCAGCTGCTCCTTCTTGCAATTCAAAGAGTGATTCTCTTGGAAGCTGTTCCCTTGCATATCCTGGAGGCATATCCCTTATTCCCAGCCAACAATTCCCCTTTACCCTCACAGTCCTCTGCTTCTTGTATGTGGCCAGAAAAGGAAGAAATATAGTGGGGACAGGGTTATGGTGAAGGTAGATGGCTGATTCCATCGCTTCCTAGAAAGTTTTGCAGGGAAGTCTTTGGTGAACTTCAGAATGTGAGGTTCTTGTGCTCCCTTTGGGCCTTACCTACAATTCTGGGATAAGATAAAAAATCCTCCTGAGAATTATGTGATATACAGCTAGAGCTAGAACTCACTATCTGTGGTAGATGTAATAGAGACTTCTTGTCTGTTTTGCTGAAGTAACTTCTCAAATTCTAGATCAAGTAGTACCTATTCAAAAATGCAACCCTGACTCTCTGTAGTTGGGAAAAACACACACAATTTCTCATATTTAAATTGTCATGATCCTTTATTTATAACACTGTGGTACCTGTTACATATTTCTGTGTTTTCTAATTATTATTTATTTCATACTCTTCATCAATTTTAGATGATGAGGTTCCTGGAAATAAACTTTATGCATAAAAGGATAGTCATATTTTCCATAGCACCACCAAACCTCTTAGAATAAAATCATTCTTAAGATGTGCAATTAAGGAACTTTTTGTAAATGGGACTTTATAAATTCAACTAGAGGTCTGGTGCATGAAATTCGTGCATGGGGGTAGGGGGGTCGCCTCAACCCAGCCTGCACCCTCTCCAATACAGGACCCCTCGGGGGATGTCCGACTGCCGGTATAGACCCAATCCCGGGGATCGGGCCTACACTGGCAGTTGGACATCCCTCTCACAATCCTGGACTTCTGGTTCCTAATTGCTTACCTGCCTGCCTGCCTGGGCACCCCTAACTGCCCCCCCTCCCCGCCGGCCTGGTCGCCTCTTACTACCCCCCCTGCCGGCCTGGTCACCCCATGCAGCCTGCTTGTTCGGTCGTTTGGTCGTCCCTCACTAACCCTTCTGCCAGCCTGGTCATAGGCAGCCATCTTGTGAGGGTGTGAGGGTTAATTTGCATATTACATCTTTGTTATATAGGATACTTAATTTAATATTTTAGAATCTATAAATAGACATTAACTTTTAAAAAATGGTAGAGAAATTTTGTTGCCACCCTGAATGGTAGAATTTTACAACCATAATAAATCCCTCTTCTAGAAATATAAGGAAATAAAGTACATGAGGGTGCCTGCTCCAATAGTGTATTACTGTAAGAATGAAAACAATGTAATAGCCAGTAGGAGGGAAATGGCTTCAGTTTTCACATATTAATTCAACAAAAAAACTGTGCAGCCATTAAAAATAGTCACTATGAGAAATATAAAATTGAGAGATGGATACATTTGTGAGATAACAGTTGCAAGAATAAAAATGAGTAAACATGATTTCAATATAATAAGGCATAGCATTTGAACAAAAATTGGAAGAAAAAAGAATTTAGTGGGGGAAAACTGTAATTTCAGTCATTATAATTTAAAACTTAAATATATATTTAAAACACATATTCATGAATAAAAGAACCTGATGTATAAAACTCCAGGAGAAAGAAGTTTCTTCCTATTAATTAATCATCAAAATATGCCCAGCTTTGTCAGTAGCTGAAAGGTCTCCATATCTTTCCCAAATGATTATTGTAAACCTCAGTTCAGTATCTTGTGTCATAAAGAGGTGTCACTTTTCCTTGGATCTTACTGTCATTTTTCCTTGGATCTCTATTTACCTCTCAATCTAAAGCAGAAGTGTCAAGTGACCTTGACAAGCCATCACTGAGAGCATGGCTAGCAGAGATGGATATTTAATTCTGTCAATCCCTATTAGACACCAGTGGCTGTCATGGTATCAGTCTGAATCTTTTTTCTTCCTTATGTTTTGCCATCAATTTTCCTCCCCCCCCCCCCCCCACTGGTCTAAAACTGAGTAACCTCAGAAGACCAGAGTTAATAAATATGAGGGTTGGGCAGTTTATACCTAGGCAACTGTTCAATAAATTAAAGCTGCAAAAATATATTAAAGACAAAGTGCTAAGTGGCCAACCAGCTCCACTGTTATCCAGATTAGTAATTTCTTAAACATATGCATTGGTTTCACTGTTTCTAAAATACTAACATCACAACAGTGCAGATGGGGCAAGTATGGAAACCTTCCTTGTTTAGCTAATTGAGTTGAATATACTGACTTAAGGAAAACAAAATATTGCAGTATAGTTGACCCTTAAACAATGTAGGGGTCAGGGTTGCCAACCCCCTGTGAAGTTGAAAAAAAAAATAGTGTATAACTTTTGATTCCCCCCAAACTTAGTTGTCCCCTGGTTATCCTCAGTGGATTGGTTTCAGGACCTCATTGGATACCAAAATCTGAGGATGCTCAAGTCCCCAATATAAATGGCATAGATGGGTGCATACAGTTGGCCCTCTCCATCTTCAGATTCCCAACTACAGATCAAAACAGTACAGGTATCGGCGAAGATATTGCTGCGGCATATGTCTGAGATTTTGCTGCCTGTGGATTCCTCTAGTGTTTTTATGGTTTCCCATCTTATGTTTAAGTCCTGTATCCATTTTGAGTTTATTTTTGTGTATGGTGTAAGTTGGTGGTCTAGTTTCATTTTTTTGCATGTATCTGTCCAATTTCCCCAACACCATTTATTGAAGAGACTGTCTTGACTCCATTGTATGTTCTTGCCTCCTTTGTCAAATATTAATTGAGCATAGCTCCTAAGTCAATGGAAACTAAAGAGAAAATAAACAAATGGACTACATCAAAATAAAAAGCTTCTGCACAGCAAAAGAAACCATCAACAAAACAACAAGAAAGCCCACCGCATGGGAGAACGTATTTGCCAATGTTATCACCAATAAGGGTTTAATCTCCAATATTTACAGGGAACTCATACAACTTAACAAAAGGAAGATAAACAACCCAATAAAAAAATGGGCAATGGAACTAAAAGATACTTTTCGAAAGAAGACGGCCAAGAGGCATATGAAAACATGCTCAAAGTCACTAATCATCTGAGAGATGCAAATCAAAACGACAAGGAGCTACCATCTCACACCTACATCAACAAATCAACAAACGACAAGTGCTGGTGAGGATGCGGATAAAAAGGAACCCTCGTGCACTGCTGGTGGGAATGCAGACTGGTGCAGCCACTGTGGAGAACAGTATGGAGTTTCCTCAAAAAACTGAAAATGGAACTCCCATTTGACCCAGTAATCCCACTCCTGGGAATACATCCCAAGAAACTAGAAACACCAATCAGAAAGGATATATGCACCGCTATGTTCATAGCAGCACAATTCACCATAGCTAAGATTTGAAAGCAGTCTAGGTGCCCATCAGCAGATGACTGGATTAGAAAACTGTGGTACATCTACACAATGGATTACTACGCTGCTGTAAAAAGGAAGGAATTCTTACTATTTGCAACAGTATGGATGGACCTGGAGAGCATTATGCTAAGCAAAATAAGCCAGTTAGAGAAAGATAAATACCACATGATCTTGCACATTTGTGGAATATAATGAACAACATAAACTGATGAACAAAAACAGATCCAGAGACAGAGAAGCATCGATCAGACCATCAAACCTCAGAGGGAAGGTAGGGGAGGGTGAGGGAAAGGGGGAGAGATCAATCAAAGGACTTGTATGCATGCATATAAACCTAACCAATGGACACAGACAACAGAGGGGTGAGGGCATGAGTAGTGGGTTGGGGGGCAATAGGAGGATAAGGACACATATGTAATACCTTAATCAATAAAGAAAAAAAAAGTACAGGTATTTACTAGGGAAAAAAATCCACATATAAGTATTTCTTCCAGGGGTCCTCAAACTGCGGCCCGCGGGCCACATGCGGCCCGCCAAGGACATTTATCCGGCCCACCGGGTGCCGCTGCCTGTCCTGCTCAGCAGCCGACTGATCCCGGGCCCGCAGTGCGCATAGGAATTTGTTCATAGTTTTTTTTTTTTTTTTTTTTTAAACTATAGTCTGGCCCTCCAACGGTCTGAGAGACAGTGAACTAGCCCCCTGTTTAAAAAGTTTGAGGACCCCTGCCAGTTCAAACTTGGGTTGTTTAAGGGTCCATGGTATTGCCAAATCCTCAAGGCCTCATGGGTTCAGTTATTTGCATTGGTAAGTTATCCTGGAACACTCATGACCATGGGCTCATGTTTCTGAGAACACTGATTTGGGGCATGATAACAGCTTGTTGTCATAAACCAGTAACCAATGAAGACGTCTGCTTGGGAATCAAATCCACATCCTTATTATTAGTTTAGACTAAACTAGCCCAAACCACCAAATATGAATGTATTTTCTGTTAAAATATCATCAGATGTATTATGGTTTTACCAGATTACCTTCTCTTAGTAGAAAAGAATTATTGTAGTTGTATTCCTTCTTATTGGAAGATTTTACACCATTCTAAGCCCTCAAGTTCTCGTGTCACTGTTTTGTTTTATTTCTTTTACATAGTGAATTTACTTTTGTAAAATAAACCCCATACTGAGATTTTTATAAAATAAATCTCACACTGAGATATTATGCCATTGCAATCCTACCTTCAATTAACCTTTTCTACACTGGCTAATTTAACACAAACTACATAGGATGTCATTCCAAACTATTTAACTTTAGTGTTATAACTAGTGGTCATCTTAAAAATCTATGGCTCTCTTAGGAGGGAAAGGGGGATTTTGAATGCATTGCTGCACACATATTTCATTTATCTCTTGATGCTCATTATACAGTGATATTCCTGAAATTAGTAGCTACATGATATCAGTTTATTCTCTCCCCCCCTCCCCATCATAAATGGAAATTTTCTAATATATCCAAAGCCGCATTAGGTCTTCCAGTTTGCCTTTATTAGTCATGCAGGAGGTTAATCATCTGACTACAAATTAAAGCTTCAGTAAGGCAATATTTTTTTTCTTTTTATCCTTAGAGATAGAAAGCCTAATTGTCAGAGGAAATTAAGATTGACAAACTTTGAGATGGTCTGATTTCTAAACAAAATGTTTTTCACTAATTTCTCAGAACAGAGATGTCCAACTGTTATTATGAGAAGGGAGTGAATATGCTCCTTAGTTCAGACTTGGTTAACTGGGAAGAGACAATGGTCCATGAGTGAGAATTTAACAGATTTTTTGTTAAAAAGCAGAATTTAACATCTCAGTTTCACACTCATGGTCATAATCACAACCCTCTCTCCATATTTTATTGCAATTTGGAGAGATGTGGAGGACCTGGCAGTTTCCAATGTTGATTAGAACCCCAATATATTTATTACATGTAAGTCATTGAATAGCAAAAGGCAGATCAAGAGACTCCAGCCCTTGCCCAGCTGGTGAGGCTCAGTGGCTGAACGTTGCCATAAACCAGGAGGTCACGGTTCAATTCCTGGTCAGGGCACATGCCCGGGTGTTGGGCTCAATCCCCAGTACAGGGCATGCAGGAGGTAGCTGATCAATGATTCTCTCTAATCATTGATGTTTCTATCTCTCTTTCCCCCTCTCTGAAATAAATAAAAAAATAATTTAAAAACAGAAATTCATGCCCTATTAGCAATGAGTTGGAGAACTATTAGGTAATTCTTTAAAAAAATTAACTTATAAATTAAAAAGTCGCTAAAATTTAAGAGTATACTTTTCTAGTAGGAAAGCATATAAAACAGGATAAAAATGATGTATGATAATAGTAATGAATATCCTATTTGAAAGGCTTCCCATTGTAAAATGGGTGACAAAGCATAAACCTTTACCTTGCCTTTTAATTTTTTAAATATATATTTTTATTATTATTTGAAATATTTAAGAGGACCTAAGTTATTTATATGACATGGTTAATTTAACAGTCATATGGTTGTATATGTAATCATTAATACATATTTTGGGTAATACATAATTACTTGATACATTTCAAAATGTAGAATTTATATAGGTCATTTTTTTTAAACCATAGTTTAATAACTCAATATTGACAACAAAATGATAGAAAAAGGATATAAAACTACTGAAAATGTAAATGCATTCTTTTAAAAAATGTTGGTTTAAAAATAAATTAAAATGCAAATTATAGATTATTCAGATTATGTGTGTTATGATAATCTGGTTGTGTGGCAACAATGACTGAGACCTAGATATCAGAAAACCCAGACTCTCATTTCCTCTTTTGTTAGTCAGCTCTGTAATTTAAGCATGTCACCTAACTTCTCTAACAGTCTCATTTTCTTGTCCTTTCTACTTTGTTAGCGTAGGAAGAAAAAATAAGTTTTAAAACGTATCCTAATAATTACCTACCTAGCTATCTATATCATATATATATATATATAGCACCTGTGTGTATGCTGTTGTTATTTTCAAAATAAGTTAACATTATTGATCCTGAAAATACCAGTTGTCATAACTTCTAAATTTATATATAACTAGAGGCCCAGTGCACAAAATTTGTGCATGGGGGGGTTTCCCTCAGTCCAGCCTGCACCCTCTCTAATCTGGGACCCCTCGAGGGATGTCCGACTGCCTGTTTAGGCCCGGGATCGTGCCTAAATGGGAAGTCAGACATCCTTCTCACAATCCAGAACTGCTGGCTCCCAACTGCTCACCTGCTTGCCTTCCTGATTGCCCCTAACAGCTTCTGCCTGCCAGCCTGATCACCTCCTAACCACTCCCCTGCCAGCTTGATTGATGCCTAACTGCTCTCCTGCCAGCCTGTTTGCCCCTAACTGCCTTCCCCTGCAGGCCTGGTCACCCCTAACTGCCCTCCCCTGCAGGCCTGGTTCCCCCCAACTGCTCTCCCCTGTAGGCCTGGGACCCCCCCCCCCCAACTGCCCTTCCCTGCAGACCCAGTCACCCCCAACTTCCATTCTCTGCTGGCCGGGTCACCCCTAACTACCATCCCCTGCAGGCTTGATCACCCCCAATTGCCCTCCCTTGTAGGCCTGGTCCCTTCCAAGTGCCCTCCCCTAGTGGCCTGATCACCTGTGTCCACATGGGGGCAGCCACCTTGTGTGTTGGAGTGATGGTCAATCTGCATATTACTCTTTTGTTAGATAGGATAGAGGCCTGGTGCACGGGTGGGGGCCAGCTGGTTTGCCCTGAAGGGTGTCCCAGATCAGGGTGGGGGTTCCCTTGGGGCATGGGGCAGCCTGGGCGAGGGGCCTGTGGTGGTTTTTAGGCCAGCCACGTCCCCCGGTGACCCAAGCAGAGGTCCTGGGATCTGGGATTTATTTATCTTCTACAATTGAAACTTTGTAGCCTGGGGTGGAGCCAAGCCTTCTGTTTGCTCCACGGTGGCAGCCATTTCTGTTTGGATTTATTTATCTTCTATAATTGAATCTTTGTAGCCTGGAGTGGAGGCCTGGGCTGGCAAGGGCAGGCAGAAAGCTTGGCTTCCTCCATTGCCGGGGAAACCCAAGCCTCCCTCCTGCTCTCTGTGGCTGCAGCCATCTTGGTTGGGTTTATTTGTATATTCCCTCCTGATTGGCTTGTGGGCGTGGCTTGTGGGCGTGGCTTGTGGGCGTGGCTTGTGGGCGTGGCTTGTGGGCTTGGCTTGTGGTGTAGTGGAATGATGGTTAATTTACATATTACTCTTTTATTAGATAGGATAGCAGTAACCAGATTTTTATTTTCTCTGTATTTATTATCTTAAGACAGCCATATTTTATATCACACATACAAAATATACTTCATTATTTGGGGATAGTGTGGAGAACAGAGCACAAATACTGAGCCAGTTGCCTCGATTTTTTTTTTTTTTTTGCAAAAATGCAGACTGACCAACTTCACAAATGTTTATCAGTATACACAAAAGCCTGCTCATTTGTTTCAAAGTAGAGAGATTTTTACCCTAAAGTTCTCCAAAATAATTCACTTGAAGCTATCTTTGATATTCCAAGAACTTCTCTGGAAAATTGGCAACAATTGAACACTGGTAAGAATGATTACCTTTCATCCCTCAGATAATCAGTGGATTTTGTTTCATAAAATTATGTTAATGATTCTGGAAAACTTTATCAACTTGAGAAATTTAAAATAAAAATGTGTCACTAATCTATGGTGTCCAAAATTATATTTGGTTATAAATATTTGCAGTATATTATGAAGAATAATGTTGGAAAGTCAATGCTTTCAAAACCTCAAATCTATCCACTAAATATGTCAATAGCCTCTGAATTTTTTTTTTCATTTTTTGAAGACTTGAAAACTTGCCTTATTCCTGCTATACTAAAATTGGAGAAACTACAAACATTAGTGCTTAAATATGGTCAAGTATACTTTACTCTTACAAACAACAATCTTCAGTATGAATCAAAAGGGCTTTATAAATCAGCATTCATATTCATACAATGCAAAGAACATGATCTAATATTTAATGAGAATTTTTTGCATTATGGAGTTCCTTGATGATGGGGATAAGGGCATTTCATAGATGGATGAACATAGTTTTGAAGGTCAATGATTAGAGATAACCAATTCAGTGTATCCCCCAAATTATAAAACAGAGATTTGCTGAGCCAGTATTACATTGCTTCTAATCACTGGCCACCCTTTCCTCTGCTACAGCCACATTTCAGCACTCACAGTGAAGAATGTTCATGTAGCTTCAATAATAGTGAAAAGTTCCGAGTGTTAAGAAAACAGATTTTTTTTCTTATGGTAGTTTTAGGCACAATTGAGCATAAGTAAAGATTAAGCATAAACTTCCTTTATGGAGGCCAATAGAGATCTTGATCTTTGGGAAACCAGAAATTTCATATGCATAAATCTTCTGTTTATCCTTGGCTATGTATTTGGATAAGGAAATGTATAACTAACATATCATTTAAATTTTTTAAATGGTTTGATTTCCCCCCTCCTAATGATCAAGAGAACTATATCAAACAAAATTTCACAGCCTTTAAAGATTGCTGGTATGTTTTATTCTATTAAATCTCATATACTGCAGTGAATGGCACTTTCTGAAAAAAAATAATCAATCAATAATTAAAAATATTTTTATAATTTTTATTTAAATCAGAAGACCACATGATATCACTGCTTAGTATTTATAAACATAAAACTTATTGAGAAATTTGACTATTTTTGTTATATATATGAATCTAGATTTCAAGTTCAAAAAGCTGTCACAGTCTCACTTGCAGATCAATAAATGTATGTGTTAACTGGTGGGATTAAAATCTTATAGATACCCAGCTATATCTGAAACTCCATAACTGAAATATATATGCCTACATCTGCAGCATAATACCTTACATCATTTTATGATCTCACAGGACAGCTTAGAATGTCCCAGCTTTGACAGTGCCCTCATTTCCATCATGCTGATACATGTTAACTCAAGTTACAGATAAAACCTAAGGCATAAAACAATGGAATTTTCAATATTCAATGTTACTAGATAATCACAGTTTACTTTGTTTTACCTTAAAGTATAACTTAAACATGTGAAAAAAACAGATCTAATTGAAAGTTTGATCAGTTTCGACAAATGTATACACACCAGTGCAATTCAAGCCCCCATCAAAACATTAAACATATTCAACATGCCAGAAAGCTTCCAATCTATGTCACCATTCCCCTTCATGTTCTCCCACTGCCAGAAGCAACCACTGCTCTGTTCTCTATCACCATAGATGAACTTAGCCTGTTTTAAAATTTTATATGAATGTATGTAATCTTTTGTGTCTGGCTTCATTCACTAAACATGGTTTCGTTTGAGATCCATTCATATTTTACCATGTGTCACTAGTTTATTTATTTTTATTGCTGAGTAGTACTCAAGTGTATGAACAAGCACAGTTTGTTTATCCATTCTCTTGCTGATGAAACATCGATTGTTTTTAGTTCGGGGCTATCATAAATAATGATGTTATGCATGCACTTGCAAAAAGCTTTTTTTGTGAACATATGTTTTCATTTCTCTTTGACAAATACCTAGATGTTGAATTGATTGATAAGGAAGATGTATGTTTAACTTTTTTAATAACTTGCAAAATGTTTCCCAAAGGCTGCTCCATTTTATATACCCAGCAAGAATATAAGATTTTTGGTTGGTCCATATTCTTACCATATTTGCTCTTGTAACTCTTTTTCACTTTAGACATTCTAGTGAATGTGTACTGCATCTCACTATGATGAACACAATTAACTGTGAGTAGTGGTTCACACATTCATTTCTATGTACAAGTCACAAACTATAGCACATTAAGCAGATATATTAAGTAAACTGAGTTAAAAGATAAAACCAAGATTTTTTTTACTGCTCTTAAGAGGTGTCCTCAGATGTAATTATGACTAGAAAGAATTTTAGTCATATTTTATGTATGCTCATAGCAACTACTGCTAAAATACACGAAGTATACATATATACCAGGTATACCGATTAATAATGTGGATTTTTTTCAATAGATGGATTTACACATATGTTGATATATATGTGATTTGATATGTATGCTATTTTGTTGTATTGACAATAAGCATCAAAACTTCATATGTCAAATTTGCTGAAGATGTTAATATCATAGATATTTTACGCTTAAAAATGTCAAATTTCGTGCCAAAAACAGAGCATTTGTGGGAAGTTTTAATTCATTACTTTATTTTGAAGAAAAGTGCTGCTGTAAGTTATCGTATACTTTGGGAAGCTTATGGTGAACATTCTTCATCTCAAGATACGTGTGAACACTGGTTTAAACGCTTTAAAAGTGATGATTTCGATGTGAAAGACAAAGAATGTCCAGGTCAACCGAAAAGTTTGAAGACCAACAATTACAAGCATTATCTGATGAAGATGCGTGTCAAACTCAAAAACAACTCGCGGAGAGATTAAACGTTGCTCAGCAAACAATTTCTGATCATTTACAAGCAATGGGAAAGATTTTAAAGGAAGGAAATGGGTGCCACATCAACTGAACAAAAGACAAATGAAAAACCAAAAACTCATCAGTAAAATGTTGCTTCAACGGCATGAAAGTCTTTTTTTTTTTTTTTTAATATATTTTATTGATATTTCACAGAGAGGAAGGGAGAGGGATAGAGAGCTAGAAACATCGATGAGAGAGAAACATCGATCAGCTGCCTCCTGCACACCTCCCACTGGGGATGTGCCCACAACCAAGGTACATGCCCTTGACCGGAATTGAACCCGGGACCTTTCAGTCCGCAGGCCGATGCTCTATCCACTGAGCCAAACCGGTTTCGGCATGAAAGTCTTTTTTGCATCGAATTGTGACTGGTGATGAAAAGTGGATTTATTTTGAGAATCCCAAATGCACAAAATCATGGGTTGATCCAGGTCAACCATCAACATTGACTGCAAAGCCAAATCGCTTTGGAAAGAAGACAATGCTCTGCGTTTGGTGAGATCAGGAAGGTGTGGTGTATTATGAGCTTCTAAAACCAGGTGAAACAGTTAATACTGATCGCTACCACCAACAAATAATCACTTTGAACCAAGCTTTGATCCTAAAATGACCAGAATGTGCCAGAAGATATGGCAAAGTAATTTTGCTTCATGATAACGCACCATCATACACTTCAAAACCAGTTAGAGACACATTAAAAGATCTTGCCTGGGAAGTATTAACCCACCCGCTGTACTCACCAGACCTTGCTCTTCAGATTACCACTTGTTCCCATCCATGGCACATGCACTTTCTGAGCAGCACTTCAAAATGTACAAAGATGTGGAAAATTGGGTCTCAGGGTTTGCCTCAAAACAATACGAGTTCTATTGGGATGGTACCCACAAATTACCTGAAAAATGGGGGAAATGTGTAGCTAGCAGTGGACATTACTTTGAATAAAGCACTTTTAATGTTTCTCTTGAAATTATCGTGTTTTCTTTGATTACAAAATCCACATTATTAACCGGTACACACAGTTAATTACATACACTTAATTTCTAAATGCATATATTATTACTGATGGACTCAGACAGAAATATTTCTCTACTGCACAAAGTATGAATTAGTTTTTAAGAAACAGGACAGCTAAGATACAGTAAGCTACGATTACTTGGTAGTTCTTTGGGAGGAAAGGCTGCCTGGCAATAGAAGCATTCTGAGTGTAACATAGTCATTGATCTTTACTATGTTACTGAAGCATTTAATTTTAAAAATGCATAATTTTACCTAGAATGAAATCCTTAAAAACTAAGCAATTTTTAAGAGTTTTCTAAATAACTATGTCAGAACAAAAAATTAATGAATATCTTGAGTACAGGGGCTGAGACAAGCATGTATTGACTCTCAGCCCTACACTGTCCAAGAATCACAGGCCAAGTTCACATGACAAAAGTTATGTTTTTATATAGTTGGATTAAAAATATTTCTCAATATTAATATAACTGAGATGGTACATAGTCAAAAACACAAAGCTTAATATGTCAATTTCAGTGGCATCCACAGTCCTAACCATTTTCCCCTTTAACTTTAAAATTAATTGCTTTCTAAATAATTTCATTACTTTTAAAATGAAAATATATAATATTCAAATATTTAGCATTCATCCTATGTGCCTACATAAATACACATATAGATTAGATATATGCCTCTCATACCAGGTTATAATTGGCATTTCATTTGTATAACATCCACCCCCCAAATGGACTGTAAATTCTAGAGACAGAGATCATAATTATTTTAATCACTATTGATCACTATTGCAGCCACAGGGCTGTTATGTAACTAGAGATCAACATATTTTTGTTGAACTTTTATTCATTAATTAAACAAATACTTATTAAGTGGCTTCTATGGGCACTGTGATGGCAATATTCTTCACATGAGCATAACTAAGAAGCTCATAGTTTAATAGGAGAAATAAAAATGTACAATGTGACAAAGACAACAACATAAAAGTACATCATTTATAAAAGTAGCAGAGGAGGAGGATTTCTCTGTGTAAGTCTATAAATGATTCCTGAAAGAGGTGACATCCGACCTGGATTTTCAAAGACAAATGGGATTTTTGCCAGACAGATCATGGGGGTAGATATGACAAAATTACAAATAAACTAGAGGCCCGGTGCATGAAATTTGTGCACGGGAGAGGGGGGTGTCCCTCAGCCCAGCCTGCACCCTCTCCAATCTGGGACATCTCTCTCACAATCCAGGACTGCTGGCTCCCAACGGCTCACCTGCCAGCCTGATACCCCTAACCACTCCCCTGCCAGCCTGATCAATGCCTAACTGCTCTCCTGCCAGCACAATTGCCCCTAACTGCCCTCCCCTGCAGGCCTGGTCACCCCTAACTGCCCTCCCCTGCTGGCCCGGTCACCTCTAACTGCCCTCCCCTGCAGGCCTGGTCCCCCCCAACTGCCCTCCCCTGCCAGCCTTGTTGCCCCTAACTGCCCTCCCCTGCAGGCCTGATTGCCCACAACCACCCTCCCCTGCAGGCCTGGTCCCTCCCAATTGCCCTCCCCTGCTTGCCTGATCCCCCACAACTGCCCTCCCTTGCTGGCCATCCTGTGGTGGCCATCTTGTGTCTACATGGGGATGGCCATCTTGTGTGTTGGAGTGATGGTCAATTTGCATATCACTTCTTTATTATATAGGATGGTCTACTATTGCCCTAACTGGTTTGACTCAGTGGATAGAGCATCAGCCTGCAGACTGAAGGGTCTTAGGTTCCATTCCAGTCAAAGGCATGTACCTTGGTTGCGGGCATATCCCCAGAAGGAGGCAACTGATTGATGTTTCTCTCTCATCAATGTTTCTAACTCTCTATCCCTCTCCCTTCCTCTCTGTAAAAAATCAATAAAATATATTTTTTTAAATAATAATAAATGGTCTACTATTTAAAAAGGCACATTAGACATGATGATAAAAATAATACAACCTATATCCCTACAACATAAAATAAATTAGTTCTTAGACTATATGGCAGCTCTCACTCCAAAATCCACATCAATATCTCCTTGATATTTCTATTGCTTGATCCTAGACTTTTATAATATCATTATTAGAGCTCCATTCTAATTTAATCAGATATCCTACTTACCAGCACATGATACAAAATTAAGTCACATTTCTTTTAATCAAATTAAATTTTTGAGGCTCTGTTCCATATCTTCATAATCCTCTCACTGCTGATTGCTCTTAGACCCCCAGGGATAACTTCTTAATCCAAAGGGTCTATCTTTGTACTATCACCTCAGGGAGAGAATCCAGGAAAGCAAGCTCTGGCTGAGGAAGGGCTCACTGCCACCTGCTGTGCTGTGACTGCTTGCTGCAGACTGCTGATGCAACCTGGTTCCAGCAAATGCAGTCCAGGAAGGTACGATCTTCTCTGGGGACAATGTATGGTGACTTGGGCACACACTGAGCCCAGTGTTTGGTGAGCCATCATCCAGTATAATTCCTGCACTATTAAATAAAGTGTGTCCTGCCTCTCTTACTGATCCTGAATGAAAGTAAAAACCAGGTGGTCTCATTATTAGGTCTCAAGGCTCTATGCCACCTTCTACTTGGAATCCTGGAGTGAAAGCTATTTAATGACAAAAACCTTTCTATTTATACACACACACCGCCTTTTCTATTTTTCTAACAAGCTAAGTCTAGAGGGGTTTTCTATGTCAGTCACATGCTATGCCATGAACTACTTTTTTACGCAGTTCCCAGGAGTGCTAGAAGCCTTGCCTCTTCCAGCATATTGCTGATCACCATTTCCTACACTTAGGGGAATGGTATTTTTATCTGTGAAATTCCTGATTCCAGTCCATCTTACACAATGCTTTCCAATTAAACTTCTGAAAGCATACCTTCTATTGTGCCATTTAAACTTTTTTTATTGGTTCTCTACTGCATATCAAACTGTGGTCACACTCCTTAGCCTAGCCTTCAAGAGTTCCACGTTCCAGTTTCCTGTTTTCCACTCATAGCACACCACCTCACGCGATCATAGATACAGTTATTGCTTTAGCAGTAAGGAATTAGGTATCATCGACTGTTACAGAATTTACCAGGCGACTGAAAATACGCAGGAGTACCGGAGACACAGGAAAACACCATTTATTTTCAGATGTTTCGCATGTACTGGTACAGTGACTCAGGGGAGACTGTTTCTCTCCAAATCCTGAGCCCCCCAATATGGAGGAAGCTCTCCCTTTATACCCTTTGTCCCCCTAATATGGATGGGACTTCTGGACCTTTAGCAGGCTTTGCAAAAAGCCCCGTGTGTTGGGATGGGGGCGGTGAGACCACACCTAAAGGCCTGGCCAGGCGCCAGCGCTGATAACCCCTCTGGGGATTGTGTATTGTTCATGGTTTATGGCCTCTGTAAAATGGGAGTATTTAGGTAAACCGGTCTTGCAAGACCAGATTGTGGAGAAAGGGGCAGTGACTTAATTATAGGCTACCAAGAATGTACATTAGGTTACTGGCACAGATTCAGATTGCTAGCCACCCCCCTCCCCCCCAAAAAAATGTCTTATTTTCCCCATCAGACTTCTAACTGAACCATGTTATTTCACTGGTGAGGAGGCAAACATGGAATTGCAAAGTTCTGTTATACAGTTCACCACTGTATATTCAATGCCAAGAAGAATACTTGGAATATACAAAGTGCTCATTAAATATTTGTTGCATGAATTAAAGTTTAGATCAATGAATTTTTCAGTTTACTTCCAAGGTATACATCAAATTATATAGAACCTGACTCTCTCAAAAGATTCATAGTCAATACTGAAACCAATCAAAATAAAAATTATATGAGTATCTACATTAATTTGCCTAATATCAAAGTGTATAAATTCAGTAAGTAATACATATTACTTCTATTTCAAAAACAATAATAAATACTTATTGAACACTTTAGCATGTGTCAGGTCTACTTCTTTATATATATTTATTTTAACTTCAAAACAATCTTATAATATAGATACTATTATTATATCTATTTTACAAATGAGAAAACTGAGGCTCAAAGAAATTAAATAACAAGTACACCAAGAATATAATGTGAGTAACTTTTGGCTATATCTCCTGTAGGAGCAGAAAGTGTCATAGGTAATTCCAGGTTGTCTGGCCTAAATATGTGATTGGATGGGTATGCCAACACGAAGATGGCAAGCATTGGATGAACACTTGGATTTGGGGGTGTGCCTGTGTACTTTAAGTGCTTGGTTTGGATTATTTTATGTTAGAGGGAGCGCTAAGACATCCAGTGAAAGATATTACAATGGTAATTGGCTCAGAGGTCAGAAGAGAAGTGTTGACTGGGGATATACTAGTAAATCTGGGAGTCATTGACTAACAACTTGTATAGTGTCCAGATATAATGTGTGTACTTATGTATATACACATATCCACATGCTGATACACACATGCATACACATACTCAGATATTAATATATAGAACTATGTCATGTATAATTTAGCCCAGCTGTTGAACTCAGAATATACCACCTTTTGATACTAAAGCTTAGGGACCCGAATAAGTTAGGCTTGAGTTTAGTGGCTTGTAACTAACAAAAACCATATTATAAATATTAGTTAGGTAACAAGTCTGGAAATGGATGGGTTCTTTTTGTTGTTGTTGTTGTTATTTGTGTGTGTGTGTTTTTCATTGATTTTTTAGAGACAGTGGAAGGGAGGGGGAGAGACAGAGACAGAGAGAAACATTGATGTGAGAGAGACACATCGATTGGTTGCCTCCTGCATGTGCACCCCAAGCAGGGCCGGGGATGGAGCCTGCAACTGAGACACATTTTCCTGACCAGAATCAAACCTAGAACCCTGCAGTCCATGAGCTGATGCTCTATCCACTGAGCCTAACCAGCTAGGGCTGGAAATAGGTATTTTTAAGGACAGTACAGATGTTAAGGGACCATTAAAGGTTTTTCCTACTCTTCCATCCTGAGAGGGCATTTGCATTCATTGTGCTGTGCTGGATTCCAGGCAGACAAAGGAAGAAAGTGAAGGAGGAAAGGTAGTGTCTGTTTTGTTTTCATCTGCAGAGTGTGTCCCAGGGCTATCCCTGTGGGGGAAAACGGTGGCTGGGAAATCAAGTTTTTGAGTATATTGTAACTTCAAATAAAATTGAGATTGTGTTTTGTTAAGAAAGATGAAGAGAGTGAATATTAGATAGACAATTGGCATATCTGCCAGGTAGTCATAGAGTTTTAGTGCTTTAACAGAATTTGAAACTGCCTAGCATAAACTCCTCATTTTCCACATTGAAAACCTACAGTGATTTGTTCCAGGTTACATGGCAAGTAGGCAGAGTTGACAGTTAGTGAAGTTGGTAAGAACAGAACCTAGGTGTTCTGGCTGCTGGTTCCGTGGTACAACCATCATACCACCCTGCAGTGTCAACAACCTAAAATGTTATCATAGTGGTCTAACCACCTTACCCCAGAGCCTTCCATTTGCCACTCAACTCTCACAGTGCTCTGCACAAATACTTACCACACTCTAGTGTAATGATTTGTTTGTGTGTTTATTTGCCCTCTAAATTAGAAACACCCCATGGCACAGGCACTGTGACTTATTCATCTTTATCTCTCTTCCCTTCCCCCCAGGGTCTAAGCGAACACTCAGCATATTGTACATAGTTAATAGGTTCTTGTGAAATGAATTAACCTCACACAGAAGAACATAACCTCAGGATAACATTTCAGTGAGCTCTGATGAAAGGATATGAAGCATTCTTATAATATTGAATTCTATCCCAATGGCCCTTAAGCCATTGATTAAAATCATTATTACAATATTATTAGGGCTGGTAAAATGATCTGATTCAGTCTCTATGTTCAGATAGTGTTTGCTTTATCAGAGTCAACTAATGGCCCAAGTTTACTGGATCAGTAGATGGGAGGAAGAAAATAAAGCCAGAAGTCCTTCTTCTTAGGCTGTTTAGTGTTGTGTTTCAAGACATCACATTATCAAAACTTTAATGTGATGATATATTTCACTTTTATATTTTATATGTTCAAAATATAAAATAATTTATGCTATTTCAGAATACTGACCCTATGATATATTGCTAAATGAAGATGCAAATATTTTCATATGTATGGTATTATAAATGGACAAGAGCAAAAGAGAGCTAAAATTTATTATCAAGATTGAACTTGAGCTTTTCTACTTCTAGGGATTGATACTCATAATATATCTTTAGCACCCCTCCAGGGCAGCTTAGATATTCTACATTCTATTTGTAACTGGGAAAATAGAGGTTAAGATAAAGGCCAGAACAACTGTCAGAAAGCATTAGTTTTGCTACTCTATAAACATATCCATTTGCTTAAATTACACTGGCTCTTAGCATCCACTTTTGCTATATGTAATATGGCCAACACTATTTTCTCAGCACTTTACTCATGTGAAAATGAGAACATGCATTTTATATCATTAAATAAATTAGACCAGACTAGATATGACACATAGTCCTTGTCCTTGAGACCAAAATTAAACCAGGGAAATCTAGTAAGAGCAAGAGTAGGTATAAAGACAATCAGGTACAAAACTAAACATGAGCTCATATATTTCTCATAGGTACCTCATATGTATCAAATATATATTAACTAGAGGTCCAGTGCACAAAATTCATGCAGGGGTGTGTGCCTCAGCCCAGCTAGCACCCTCTCCAATTTGGGACCCCTTGAGGGATGTCCGACTGCCCGTTTAGGCCTGATCCCGGTAGGATAGGCCTAAATGGGCAGTCAAACATCCCTCTCACAGTCCAGGACTGCTGGCTCCCAACTGCTTGCCTGCCTGCCTTCCTGATTGCCCCTAACAGCTTCTGCCTGCCAGCCTGATCACCCCCTAACCACTCACCTGCCAGCCTGATTGATGCCTAACTGCTCCTCTGCCAGCCTGATTGCCCCTAACTTCCCTCCCCTGCAGGCCTGGTCCCCCCCAACTGCTCTGCCCTGCAGGCCTGGTCCCCCCCAACTGCCCTCCCTTGCAGGCCTGGTCCCCCCCAACTGCTCTCCCCTGCAGGCCTGGGTCCCCCCCCAACTGCCCTTCCCTGCAGGCCTGGTCGCCCCCAACTTCCCTCCTCTGCCGGCCTGGTCACCCCTAACTGCCCTCCCTTGAAGGCCTGGTCCCTCCCAACCACCCTCCCTTGCTGGCCATCTTGTGGTGGCCATCTTGTGTCCACATGGGGGCAGCCATCTTTGACCACATGGGGGCAGCCATCTTGTGTGTTGGAGTGATGGTCAATCTGCATATTACTCTTTTATTAGATAGGATAGAGGCCTGGTGCATGGGTGGGGGCCAGCTGGTTTGACCTGAAGGGTGTCCCGGATCAGGGTGGGGGTTCCCTTGGGGCGTGGGGCAGCCTGGGTGAGGGGCCTGTGGTGGTTTTTAGGCCGGCCACACCCCCCCGGTGACCCAAGCAGAGGTCCTGGGATCTGGGATTTATTTATCTTCTACAATTGAAACTTTGTAGCCTGGGGTGGAGCTAAGCCTTCTGCTCGCTCCGTGGCGGCAGCCATTTCTGTTGGGATTTATGTATCTTCTATAATTGAAACTTTGTAGCCTTAAGCAGAGGCTAAAGCAGGCCAGGGCTGCAAAGCTTGGCTTCCTCCATTGCCAGGGCAATCCAAGCCTCCTGCTCTCTCCAGCTCCGTGGCCCCCACCATCTTTGTGGGGATTTATTTATCTTCTATAATTGAAACTTTGTAGCCTTGAGCGAAGGCCAGGGCCGGCCAGGGCGGGTGGGAAGCTTGGCTTCCTCCATTGTTGGGGCAACCCAAGCCTCCTGCTTGCTCCAGCTCTGTGGCCACTGCCATATTTGTTGGGTTGATTTGCATACTCACTCCTGATTGGCTGGTGGGCGTGGCTTGTGGGCGTAGCAGAGGTATGGTCTATTTGCATGTTTCTCTTTTATTAGATAGGATAGCAATTTCATATTTTTGTTACATGTAGTCATGTGAGCTCTATCCTCCTGTGATATAAATTTCACTTAATATAATTTTGTTGAACAAAAGGGACTTATATTTCTTCTTCATTTCAGTGCAATGTACACAGAGAGAGGGGAAAATTTGGATGTTGTTTGAACAACAAGAGATAGTTGTGTAAGTCAAACAGGATTAGATGGAGTTTGCACATCAAGGTAATGACCCCTAATATAGTCAAAAGGTTAGAGCTTAAGATTCTATTTAAAAAATATATTCTCATTCTCATATTTGACCCAATTTGATCCTTTCTAAAACCTTGTAATGAAGAAAAAAGGCAAGTTTTCTTATTTTTAGATAAGGAAAATGAAACTCAGAGAAGTTCTGCAGCCTGCCCAAATTCTGACAGCTACCAAGTCCCAGAGCTGGAGTCAGAGTTCTAAATCCAGTGATTTCTGCCTCTAATCTCTGGGCTTCTTTTACTACACCATCTTTTCCTGTTAGGGATGGGTTATGGTGGGCAGACCCAATGCACATTGTAACAGCCAAGCTGATATTTCATAAATTTGCTTAAAATTTTTTTAATCTAGTTTAGTTATTAAACAAATACACTCAAGACAGATAATCATTTGAAACCTCAATCATTTGATAAATATATAAAATACCTGAATAGTAATTAGTTCTGCTGCATAATTGCCTTGTGCTACATTTAATGATTATTATTCTTTTTAATTCATGATTGTCTAATATCTACTTCCCTATTGCTATGGGACAAAGAGACTTTTTTTGTGTGATATGTGTGCCCTGTAATCCTGTCTTTATATTGCTCTGTGAAAAGCTGATTAGGAGCAGAACCCATTAAGGTCTATATTAAAGGAACCGTGAGAAAATAATGAATCAGAAAACCGACACAGGAAGTTAAATGGAAAATAGTCATTTAACACGTGTTAATTCTTTTTAAAATGTATGCACTTCCTTTGGAACTGTGGTCGGCAAACTCATTAGTCAACAGAGCCAAATATCAACAGTACAACGATTGAAATTTCTTTTGAGAGCCAAAAACCGACTTCTGCGCATGGGCCACGAAGTTTCAATCGCACTGAACGTGTGTGCCCGCACGTGGTATTTTGTGGAAGAGCCACACTCAAGGGGCCAAAGAGCTGCACGTGGCTCGTGAGCCGCAGTTTGCCAACCACTGCTTTAGAAGGAAGTTTTAGAATTCAGTTAAAAACTTATATCAAAAAATATTTATTGTGTATAATTCAGAACTTTCTTTCACACAGCACTGTTCTCTTGTAACCAAACTGCCCTGCAAATAATGTTATATATACTAACACTACCTTTATATTTTTATTTGTTTAGTGCTTTGTAGCTGAAGAGAATTTTCACATATTTTATCTTTTTGCTCTTTCTCTGTATTAGTTTGTGCATACTCTTCCATCTATGTATTTACTATATTTCTCTGATCATCTCTATTTTTCTAAAATGATAGCTCAGGAGTTATTCTTGTATCACAGTATCAAGATATATGTGGGTGTTCAGTTTTAAGAATAAACAGACAGTATAATATTTTCAGCTAAGCAAGAAGATAAATGTCCTAAACCTTATGCAATAAATTTAACGACAAAATATTTCATACATTATCTAGAAACTCCTCATTTTCTTGGATCAGAGACACCTGAGAATTCCAGAAATGTAGTGATGTTGTCATCATCCCTTGGTATTCAAAGGTGATTCCTGTTCATCTCCCATTCAAGTTCATCTGCTTGAAATTATGTAACCCTGTAATGTTTGTTCCCTCCATCCACAGTGTTTAGCATTTCTTACGTTCCTGTCCAACTTCATAATGCTCTTCCATGTCTAACTAAGACCATGTACAGAATGGGCCTGGGCAAGAAAGAGAACTAGATGAAATTTGATTTGTGTCTCATCCTCCTCAGTCTGCATGTTTCTTCTCATGCCAGTATTTGTTATTCTCCTAGCCTCTCCTCTAACCAAAATATGCTTTGAGGAAAGAACACTATAAACATTAATTAAATTATTTAGTAAGTTTAAGTTACCTTAACCAAGAGGTTTTGCTATTTAACACAGTAACTCTAACTCTGGCATGAAAGACTATTAAAGATACTTCAGGCATCAAATGAGGAAGAAAAATTCATAAGGCTATGATAAAAACAATAAAGAGCAGAGAGTTTGTTTCTGGGCTATAAATTTGCCCGATTCTTTATCTGGATCAGAATCCGACCTTGTGACACTAAGAGTAGTTTTCTCTACTTTGGCCTTCTGACAGGCATATTAGAAAGATTAAGGATCTTTGACATTTTAATTTAAGGCCCAAAAGCAATATTTGGGTTAAGAAGAATGATATCAAATGTGCCAAAAGCAAAACATTTCAACTCTTTTATTTAATACCTGAAAATATTGTGAAAAAGGAAATATGTATTCTTGGGGAGGAAAATCCTGGGAATGGGTTGGGAAAACACAGTATAACTGTTAAAGTACCTGATTCGCAATGACTGAAAGGCATGAGAACCTTTTCTCCTCTGTATCATTTTGCCTAACTCCTAAAATGAAATCTTGTCATTTTGATTGTACTATTGGGAACAACTATTATATAGGTTATTAAAATGTCAGCCTTAAGATAAAAATTGCTCAGACATTGCTTTGATTTTTATCATTGTATACCTTGAAAAATTACAACATTTAATAATCTTAGTAATGGGCTACAGAAATGCTGGGTATATCTATCTCTCTTCTGTGGAGGAGTGTATTTTCCCAAGATGGCTGCACCAATATATACTCCATCTTCCATCTTCTTCTTATAGTGTGATAGCAACACTTTGATCAAGAGATGAGCTCTGCCAAAACCGGTTTGGCTCAGTGGATAGAGCGTCGGCCTTTGGACTGAAAGGTCCCAGGTTCGATTCCGGTCAAGGGCACGTAACTTGGTTGCGGGCACATCCCCAGTAGGGGGTGTGCAAGAGGCAGCTGATCGATGTTTCTCTCTCATCGATGTTTCTAACTCTCTATCCCTCTTCCTTCCTCTCTGTAAAAAATCAATAAAATATATTAAAAAAAAAAAAAGAGATGAGCTCTCGATGTCCTTGCTCTCGATTTCCTCGCTCTCAATTTCTCTCTCCCTTCTCTCTCTCTCTGTCTCCAGTCTCTGTGGGAACCCAGCCACCTTGCAGTAGCAAGCCACACTGGCTCACATGGAGACACTACATAGAGAGTTACACCAGGAGAGAAACTGAGTCCTCAAGCCAACAGCTAGTCACAACTGCCAGCTATGAGCAAGCCTTCTGATGATTCCAATCCCAAACTTAATCTTCCAACTGAGGCCCCAGGCAGTGTGGAGCAGAGATAAGCTGTCCACTTTTACTCTGTCTAAAGTCCTAACCATCATGATCCATGAGCATAATAAATGGTTGTTTTATTCAAATATATTTTGCATAATTTGTTACCTAGCCATAGTAATGGAAACATCATATTAGAAATATGGACCTGATGTCTTTGTTTTCTATTCTGGGCTTCAGTCATCACTGCAGTTCTTGACTGTTCAAAGAAACGATGGGACATAATGCTACATCATCTGCTTCATTCTTTACATGTCTCCAATCTATGCAGGCTCACTATGCTTCCAGATAGGACACGGCACAGCCAGTATTTCAAAACTAAATGAACAATTTAGAAGCCACATGGAAACAACATATTCTTTATCCCTGTCAAGGGTGGTACCCAGCTACAGAGATATTAAACTTATTTCAACAGATTTTTATTGAGTATCTATATGTGCAAAAGAAGAAAAAAGAGGGAATGGATATTTACTAAGTGATTTGTACATGGCTGGCACTATTAATTCTTAAATACTTACAACAATCTCAGATGAGAATCACCACAAATAAGACTCAGAGAGGTTAAATAACTTTCCAGATATAACTGCCAGTATGTGGTAGAGTCTGAAGATTCAAACTTAGGTGTGTATTATGTCAAATATATGCCTTTTGCACTCTGCCTTATTTTTATAATGGGATAATGATAGTAACTATTTCAATGGTTGTCATGCCAATTGAATAAGACAGTTTGTGAAATGTGCCTAGAACATAGTGAACAATAAATATTATTTTATAGCATTTTGTCCTAACTTTGACTTAGTGTTAGATACTGTAAAAATATAAAAATGAGTAAGATATAGTCTTCACACTCAATAAGTTTACATTATAGCTTTGGGGTAGTTGTACTGGTGCTGTACTGATTTAGGTGTTGAGGCAAATATACAAAAACTATAATGCTATAATGTGAAATACATTTTAACAAATGATTTAAGAAATTTATTTTCTTCAGTTGAGATATCAAGAAAGTTTTCATGGAAACAATAGTACTGAGAATGGACCTTGATAGTTAAAATTTTGTTTTAACAGAAAGGAAGAGTGGCTAATTCTATGTAGAAGGAATTGCATAGCAAAATAATATAAAAGCATCAGGGACTATTCTAAGTTCAGTATTCCCAGAGAAAAGAAATTATTTAAAACAATAAAACTTGAATATGTTTATGGACTTAGGGGAAGGACTCAATAATGATTTACAGAAAGATGATGGCTGTCCTGAAAGAGGTGACAATGGGGTAGGTTGAGGGAGATGGGAATGGAGTTGGCCATGAACAGCAAGAGGAATACCTCCTTCTTGGAGAGTAGAGGAACTGTGACCATAGAGGAAATAATAAGGAGTGGAGGAAAGATGCAGATGGCAGCCTCAGATTTTCCAATGGATAGGAAAGGAGACTAGGAATTGAAGAGGATGGGGAAGTAGAATGGTTTTGAAAGGGAATGGAAGAAGCAGTTGAATGAGGTCAAATCCAAGGATTACTGTTGCTCCCACAATAAGTATTTGTTGTTTATTCTACATGTGCTAGATGTTGAGAGTACAATAATTTAAAAAGTAGGTACTAACTCTGCCTTCAGGACAGATATTAGGTAAGAAAATGGAAAATTATTATTCTGTGAGATAGCACCAAATAGAAGTCTATAGGGGCAGAGTTTAGGAAGGGCTCTGAGGCTCAATTCATTTTGTGAGCTAGAGGAGGCTCAATTAATTTTGTGAGTTAGAGGCATGCTTTCCACAGCACATGACATCTAGATGGAAAGTAACAACACCAACATGACATCTAGATGGATAGCAACAACACCAATAACAAAGCAGTAGGTGTTAGCCAAGCAAAGGGAGGGAGGGAAGTGTTGCAACACATGGCTTAGTGGGTACAAAGGCCTGCAATTATAAGAAGTCTGGCATATTTCACTGAAAATAGGACCTTCTTTATTTACATGTTATAGCAAGGACTATGAACTAACCACCTCCATGATATTAGAAAAGCACTGTATGATTTTTACACAGAAGAAAAATCAGCTCAAGTCTACATTTTGGAGAGATGTCTTAGTCAAAGCTCTTAGTGGCAAAAAAATAGAATCCTACTTGGGCTGACTTAAGCAAAAAGGAGAAATTTATTAACTATATGTTATAGCGTTTCAACCTTTTTCATATCCTGGCACAGATGGAAATGATAATATTTATATAGCACCCTGGGGAAAATAGATGAGGCTGCTTGTGGCAGGAGGCAGTCAGCCTGGGGACTCCAGCTGCCATAAGGGCTGGAGGGGTCAATATCACAGCACACATCTTCAGCACACCTGCTGGAAAGCTAAGACCTATTATATGAAATTACAGACTCAGGGATAAATCACAGACCTGAAAGACTGGCTGAGCCACATGAGGGGCTGAGGCTGCTAACTCTAAAGCTATCAGAAGTCAAGCCCATTTCTTTCTTTTTCTAGGCCAGTTGGGGCATATATATGCTCCTTTCTGTATGTATATTTCTTTCTCTCTCCTTGTGCTAGATGCTTACCTTCCTTGTGCACATGGCAGAAGATACTGCCTCACAACTCCCACATGTACAAGTTCTTCCAGTTAAAATATTTAATAAAGATGTACTGACAGATCTTAGGATTTAACCCCAAGTTCCCAAGAAAGAGCATATGATTGGCCCAAGTGTTCATCCTGTTTGAATTTTTTTGTTGTAACAAGTAATAAACATAGGACCACAAATAAGTGGCCACATACTAAACCTGGAAGTTCCGGGGAGGCCTGCATGGCAGCATTACAAACACAGAGACCTAAAGTAACCACATAGGATGGTCTGAAATTAAAACTTTCTAACTAAAAGTGGTTCATGCTGGGTAGTCATGTCCTAGGCTGGTATTTTTCCCTAACAAATGTCAATATTTATCTTAACTACTAGTAAGCCTGTCTACGATAACATACCTGATAACATATCTTTAGAATATCAAAGTAATTTCCTTTTTTCCAGACCCCTCAAAGCACCAGAGCAGAAACCACAAATTCCCTCAGTGGTATTATGATCATGTTAATTGTTAACTGTTAGCTATCCTATACCCTTCTATATAAAAGAAGTATGTGTTTATTCCTTTTACTTTTTATCCAATCCCAGAGGTTTCCCCATTTTCTTTCTCCTGCTTCCTTAATCTATCACAAATGAATTTCTTTATATATATATTAGAGGCCCGGTACATGAAACTCATGCACTCGGGGGGGGGGGGGGTGTCCCCCAGCCTGGCCTGTGCCCTCTCACAGTGTGGGAGCCCTGCGATTGATAGCCCCAAAGAGGTAGGCCCCGCCCACCCATCCGGGGTTCCTAGATGGATTGCCCCAAAGAGGTAGGCCGGAGCCATGGGCCCTGCCTCTGCACCACACACGCAGTGTCAAGCCCCCGCCCACGCGTGCATGCACGCAGTCCTGCCCACCAGTGCACTCCCGCTGCGCACATAGCTTCCTGGTGATCCCTCATTGCGGCATGAGGCATCACGGTGTGAGGGCGTGATGACCACATAGGCTTTTATTAATAGGATGTATATATATATATATATATATATATATGTACATACTAGCGGCCCAGTGCACGAATTCATGCATGGGTAGGATCCAGATGGCTCAGCCAGGGGGAAGGGATGTGAGAGGTTGGCTGGCCAGCCCCACTCCTGATCGGGGTGGAGGGGAAGATCAGGGGTGGAGCTAGTCAGGGGGAAGGGTCACAGGTAGTTGACCGGCCAGCCCCGCCCCCTGGTTGAACTCCTGGTTGAGGGGACAATTTGCATACTAGCCTTTTATTATATAGGAGATATACACTGAGTGGCCAGATTATTATGACCACCCCATCAGTACTTCGTTGGGCCACCTTTTGCCTTCAATACTGCAGCGATTCTTCTTGGTATTGACTCCATGAGATGTTGAAAGATGATGCGAGGAATCTGACACCATGCCTGATGAATAGCACTGTCCAGTTCTGTGAGATTTGATGGTTGTGGAAACAGCTGCCTGATGGCTCTTTTAACTTCATCCCACAAATGCTCAATTGGATTGAGATCTGGTGATTGTGGGGGCCACCTAAGCAAGGTAAAGTCTCCCTCATGTTCTTGAAACCACTCCAGCACAATATGAGCACCATGGCATGGCACATTGTCTTGTTGGAAGAAGCCATCTCCATTGGGATACGCCATCAGCCTGACAAGATGAACTTGATCAGCTACAATACTTAGGTATGTTGTGCTATTCAGATGTTGTTCCACACGAATTAAATGGCCCAAATCATGCCAGGAAAACATGCCCCCAACCATACCAGCTTGAAGGGTTGTACTCATGATGTGGGGTGCATGCTTTCATGCTGTTTTCGTGAAATTCTCACTCTGCCATCTGCATGATGCAATTGGAAATGTGATTCATCGGACCACATGACTTTTTTCCAATGCTCGACTGTCTAATCCTTGTGTTCCTGTGCAAATTTTGGAGACGTTTTATCTCGGTAACTGCAGACAGCAAAGGTGTTCGAACAGGCCTTCAGCTTCCATATCCCATATGATGCAGTGTACGGCTAATTTGCCTACAAACGTCAGGTGGTCATAATAATCTGGCCACTCAGTATGTATGTATGTATGTATGTATTTATATATATACATATATATGTGTGTATATATATACATATATACATATATATGTGTGTATATATATACATATATACATATATATGTGTGTGTGTGTATGTGTGTATATATATATATATATATATATATACATATATATATATATATATATATATATATATATAATTGATTTCAGAAAGGAAGGGAGAGGGAGAGAGATGGAAACATCAATGATGAGAGAGAATCATTGATTGACTGCCTCCTGCACACCCCCTACTGGGGATCAAGTTCACAACCCTGGCATGTGCCCTTGACCAGAATTGAACCCAAGACCCTTTAGTCCACAGGCTGACTCTCTATTCACTGAGCCAAACCAGCTAGGGCACCAATAGATTTCTAAGTCTTTCTCTTTGATTCTGATGTCTAATATAAGTGGTAAAACTGCCACTGAGATTGTTGCTTCCCAGCAATTGTCATCAGTTTGGCTCAAATAAACTCATAAAAATTTTTTACAGGTTTGAATATTTCTTATGTTGACAGAGGCCCACCATCACAAGGTTGGAGGTGGACATTTCTAGGGAAGGGGCTGCGGAAGCTGGCAGATCCCTTTCACTGCAATATGAAATATATCCAGAAGAGAAGGCAGTATGGGAGAAGTGGAGATGAGTTAAGAGGTGGCTGCAGTAAATCAAGAACAGGTCCAGAATGGCCAGCACTGAGTAAGAGCAGTAGTATGGAAGTACACAGATCTGAGCCATAGTGTGAAGGCAGAACTAATCAGGCTTGGGCTTTGAATGCATGTGAGTATAAAAGAAAGGAAGCCAGATTTCTGGCTTGAACAGCCAGGTGAAGAGGATGGTATTTTTCACTGACAAAAGACAAAAAATAAAAAAATTAAAATAAAATAAAAAACTAAAGAAAAAAAGAAATTCAAGAGATGGAAGAGTTTCAATACTGGACACAAATGGAAAATTTCCATGGAAAATCCAAGTGGATGTATACAATACATGGTTAGGAGGGATAGGAGCCAGAAGAGCCAACTCAGAAAATAGATAGATTGGGTAGTTTTTTAGGTAATGGCTGAAATTTTGGGTGAAATTGTGCAGTTAGACAGTTTAGGGTAAGAAGATAAGTGGCAGAACACTGGAAAGACCCCTAAAAAATCTCCAAATTTTTAGGATGGGCAGAGTCAGAGAGGCCTCTGAAAGGGATTGAGAAAGAATACAAAAATAAATGGGGGAAATCAAAGACAATAGAAAGGATTTTTTACTGCAAGTAAGACATGGTCACTAGAGCCAAATGCTGCCAAGAAGTAAAATACAATACAGAATAGAAAGGGCTCAGTGGATTTAGAAATAAGAACCTTGGCAAGAAAGCAGTTAAAGTAGATGGAGGGATGAATACACAAGCCAAATTAGAAAGCATTTAAGAGTAAATGGTAGATGAGAAAGCAGAGCATGAACAAGACTTACAAGAAGTTTAGCTGTGAAAAAGCAGAGAGGTTTGCCAATAACTTGGGAGGGTTAAGGGCTGAGGGGCTGTTTTGTTTTGTTCTGATATTAATTCCATACACTGCTGTGGCTGGCTGGCATCCTCAGGCTAGAGTGAAGTGTGAAATGGTGTCAGTGGATCAAAAAGAGTGTTGAATCTTTGCTATGTGTGCCTAAAATGCAGAAAATAATGCTTAACTCTGGGATTTAGACGTGGATTATCTAAATCATTCAACATATATCAGGTGAACAAAGCCTTCAAGAGACCCTGGTCATAGCACCCACATGAGAGCAAGCCCAGCACATGGAGAGCACTCCTACTGAAAAGGAACAGGCTGCTCCTCAGCCTAAAAACAAGGCTTCTCAGAACAAAAGTTAGCCCAAAAGAAGCTGAAGAAGAAAAATGTAGGGCTATAAAATATATAGTATACAACGCATGCAAATAAAAGGAAAGGAGTGAGATAAGGTGGTAGCCAAAGGAGAGTGTAAGATCAAGGAAAGGTGAGTGAGTGCGGGCATGCGTGCATCCATGTGTGTTTTGTATTGTATTTATAGGATGGGAGAGAGCTAAGCCCTTAGTATCAGCACATAATAGATACTCAATACATATGAGTCATGAAGGAAGGAAAAAGGGAGGAGGGGAAAGAGAGAGGGGGGATGGAAAAGATGGGGGAGGAAGAGTATGAGGAAGAGAGGAAGGGATGGAGGGAGAAAAGGTATTTGAAGGCTCAGTAGGGAGACTCCCTAAAAGTGGATGACATTGAAGAGATAGGAGAAAGAAAAAAAATAATTGACTAGAGTCCCAGTGAAGTTTGAAAAGAATGGGATCCAGAACCCATGGGTTTATTTTTAAATCAACTGAAATGTGGGGTTTTATAAGGAAGAGAAACAACAAATAGAAATAAGGATAGAAATACTTAAAATGGTAGAACAATGACCCAGAAAAAAAAAGCTAACAACACCAAAGATAACTTTAGCATCTTCAGAAATGATGCTGACCTACCCTTCCTCAGCTTTCATGAACAACGAAGTACAAATTAAACGTAAACCCTTTTGTTGATTACTTTATTGATTTGCTGACTTTTTTACACGAGAAGCTAAACTGTAATCTCTAATGAGAACCAGATCTACTTCAGAATGTTGAAATGAACTGAAGCCCCAAAATAATAAACGTCACCTTGTAATTGAAGTACAAGGTAAAAATGCAAAAGCAAAGGTGGGCGCCAAAAACCAGTTTTGTGATTATTCATCCCTTAACCACATTTAATGCATAAAAGATTGGGGAATTTGAGAGGAAGGTTGGAGAAAAAAGAACTTTTGAGAGTACTGGTATTCTTAGAAATTCCCTCCCAAATGGGAGAAGTCAGAGTTGCCTCTTCCTCACCTCATTCCTAGGTAAGGGGGCTTCTTGGGTACCACTCAGAGGGTTTGATATGTATCCCTGGAGCCTGGGGAGACACAGTGGGTTGTCTAGCTGAGTCACAACCAAGAAATAAAGATTCACAACACTGAGGCTGGCCAAGTGCTTGAGAAAGGAGCAAGAAGGACTGGGCTGCACTGGGAATGGCCTGTGCTCCATATTTCTCACCTTAAAGGGGGTAGGTTTTTCCTAAGGACCAAATGTGGGCCTCTTGTAACAGAGATAAGACCCTTGGCCTTGAGGGATAAGTGGGGTTGAGCAGGAAGAACCCAGAAGTACTCTGCTAGAGGCAAAAGAGTTATAGAAGACAATAAAAGAAAGAGTTTGAGAAATATGTTCTCTCTCTCCAGGTCACCTTCAATGAGAGGTCCCAGAACATGAGGCATCTCCAGGGAGTTCACAAAAGTAACACAATAGAAAGGACACCCATGCTCAGAGAGTGCTGACACCAAATCCTGAATGTTTTCTTCAAGTAAAATAACCCCACCTCTCTTAACTTTACTTCCTCTGCCCCCACCCATACTCCAACCACCAAAGGGTCAAAAACTCTATTAGAAAGAAGAAATGGGGATTAGAAATTCTAGCTCAGGAGAAAAAGAATCTCACCAAGCCTTTCCCCGCATTCCCCATTATTGGAGGCCAGTCAGGATAGGTCCAAGGAGGGAGACAATTAACTTAAAAATAAATTTGGAGCATTAATTATCATACCAGACTAGATATATCAATTATGGAAAGGTGACTGATCTGTGCCTTGAAGTAGCTGGGGAATTTTTATTACCCATGAGTGACTAGGCAGGTCATGGGTGTACCTAAGATTTCATCAAGGGACAGTGCAAGTGCCAAGTAGGTTTAACGGTGGAAAAAGTCAAGCTGTTTTCCGATTCCCCACAAGACCCTCTTGTTCATCAAGGTGTTTACACAGGTATTCATAATCCTTTCACTACTTGCTCTCTTTCTCTAGGCAATAGAAAAACAGATATTTCTAATATCTTGAAAATTTTACCTGTCTTGAAACTTGAAATTTATAAAAGCAATACAGTAATGGAAAAATCAGATGAAACCCAAAGTTATTTCATTTTATCAAATGTTGAAACACAGCTCTTTTCATTTATTTTCTGGGAGAGTTGAGTTAGAGGAGGTTTGAAGAAAAATTCCTTCCATCTACAGAATATAATCTGTGCTAAATGTGTCCATAGATTTCTGGATTTATTTACTATTTCAGTAGTGTTGTAATGCTTATTGTTGAAATAAGTATATTTCACTAATTAAATGATTCCAGTGAAACACATTTGTTAGGAAAATAATGAAATTTGTAACTATTATTGTTAGGGGCTATTTTTGTCCTTGCTAATTATGGTTTCATAGACTGTAAATTATTTGTTCTATTTTACTTTCTGAGAACTCACAACTAAACTGTGGAATGCTGATTTCCATGAGCAACACTTAAAAACAAGAAAGCAAGCATTTGGAGGTGAAGCGAATTCTCTGCCTATTGAAAAAAACAACAATACACCCAAGTTGAACATTAGGATTTGGGGATTTATCCCCATCAAAACCACACATTGATTAGCTGAATTTTCATGGAGTGCCTGACCCAGCCATCTATAATAATAAAAGCATAATATGCTAATTAGACCAGACATCCCTCCAGATGATCTTCTAGACGAAGCCGGGCCTGCAAGGGAAGCCCGGGTCCTGGAAGCAGGAGTAAAGCCCAGATCCCAGGTGCCGGAGGGAAGCTGGTGCTGGCAGCCGGGGGAAGGAAGGCCTACACTTGCACGAATTTCGTGCATCGGGCCTCTAGTTTGAAAATAAAGCAGGTTTGCATTGACTGAACCATTCTTGCAGTGAATGTTTCCACAACATATTCTCTACAAAAATAAGATTTTGGTTAATAGTTTATTGAAATAAATATAAATATTGCATTTTTACAGAGGTCTTTTCAGGGTTTAAATTTTGGAGAAGCAGCAGGGTAAATTTATATTTTCCTGTGACAGACAGACTTGTTCAATTTTACATTGGAGGCATAATGTTTTCTTAGTTTGTTATTTCATGATGTGAAATATTTTGCTGAGTTCAAATAATAAATTTAAAATACAGCCCTGGCCAGGCAACTCAGTTGGTTAGAGCATCATCCCAATATACCAGGGTTAGGGGTGCAATCTCCCCATTAGGGCACATACAGGAAACAACCAATGAATGCATAAATTAAGTAGAATAACATATTGATGTTTCTCTCTCTATCCCCTTCCTCTCGCTCTAAAAATCAATTTAAAAAACCACATATCCTCAGGTGAAGATTAAAAAAAATACAGTAAAGGTGTTTCTTAGAATAGTTTTGTTACTTGAAAAATTAATAATACATAGAAAATATTATATTGAAACACAGGTTCACATGCCTTATTAGAAATTTATTTTATGTTTTCTTCCAACAGTACTAGTTCTTTAATGCTATTAAATAGAACAAATATGTTTTTACCAAGGGCAGAGAGAAATCTGAGTCTACGGCCATACCACCCTGAACACCCTGATCTCATCTGATCTCAGAAGCTAAGTGGGGTCGGGCCTGGTTAGTACTTGGATGGGAGAAATCTGAGAACAGAATTTTGAGTAACAGAACCTGAAATCAAAGCCTGATCTAAACCCAAAACAGGTGTTCTTTTTTATGGTCTACTGAATGGAAACACTTCTTATACAACTAAATCTAGAAGTTTCATATTCAGTCTCTAACTCCAAAATTCATTTCTTAACTTGGCATGGGGTGTAGAAAGTACAGAGGCGGTCTTTTAATGTACCTATTGAGCGATGCCTCTGGAAAGAGATTAATAACTGCTTAGCTTGGAGTTTTTACCTTCTGCCAGAGAATATCTTTGCATGGAAGCAATTTTTAAAACTCCCCACTGTAATAATTAAAAGTAAAATATACACATCACACTGGAACTCGGAGCCCATTTGTTTGCATCTTCTCGTTTTCTCAATTCATATTCCCTAGGAAAGGAGCATATGGCCAAAATGGAGCCAAACCCTCCTTTAAGAACCAGTGTTGTTGCTTCCTTTATCAGTAAGTCATTTTATTCCTAGGATTTATTTTTTGGGGGGGCTGGGGGGAGGGAATTTCACCTCCCAAATGCCAATCCAGAGACATTAGGAATTGCATGCCAGAAATTTGAGAGTACTTTCTATCACATGAAGTTGAAGCTCTCTGGTTCCAAAATTTTACTGCAATTTATGCCATTTTGAAAGCAAAACTTTAATATGGTTCTAAAGAGATTTATTTGGGCTTCGTCCCTGTCTTCTTAGCTTTCCTACTGTGTAATGCACATCAGAGTGTTCACCGAAAACCTTGGGGCAGTAGTGCAATCCACCATGCTGCCCTAGTTTTCATGCCTACCACTTGTTAGAGTCCTGTGGCTTTAGCTTGTTCATTTATTTGTTCATTTATTTGCCAAGCACAAAAGCCAAGGTAAGCATTATTCCTGGAATCCTTAATTATGTAGTGTGAAGTGAAGATTTAACAGTTCACACAAAAGACAGGCCTTGCCATTATGCCTTTTACATCCAAGTAGAAAAACAATGGTAAACCACCTCTGACATTATTATTAGTAATTATTCAAGTACAATTGTAGCCAGTGTTATGAATGACAGTGTAAGGAACCGTGCAAGGGCATAATGGGAGAATTTTAACTAATTTGGAGCCTTGAGTGTCTGAGAGACAATGGGAAGAGGCATCCAAAGCAGAAGAAATGATAATATGAAGAGCACAAAGTGGAAAGAACATGGTGCACTCCAAGAAATGAAATAAATCGGGGTATCTAAAGCAGGTTTCTCTGTTGAGCTCCCATGGAACTGCAAGATGTCTCTAGGAGTCCCACTAAGTTGGGAAAAAGAGGGGAGCATTTTTTAAAAACTTCACACACCATGCAATGTTAGCACTTGCAGTGCTACTGAGTGACCCAATAGCAGTTCCACTAGTGGTCTTGCAGCTCCGTCTGACAGCATCCAGTAGGACTATGTCACTTGGTAGCGGGCATTCTCCGCTTTTCCATGAGTTAGGGGAGGTCACTGATAGACATCAGCACTGTGTCGCACAAAAGGGAGGGTAGTAAATTGATGATGTCAGCCTCTCCTTCCCAGACTGTTTCCCAAGAACCTTATGTGCCAATGACTGCCTTATAGGAGTGACTGAGTTCCACTGTTATAATAGAAAATGGTGGTAAATTTTTATTCTAAAGAAGGTATTTTTATGTGTCATGTCCCGTTTCTCTCTTGCTGCTTTGCTATTGCTGTAAATGTTGCAAAACATGAATTATGTGAGTTAGCAGTGAATTACATGGTACAATTTCATGTTTTCGTGATTTTTTCTCATTTGCTATTTATCATGTCATTTTGTTTTACACTTTATCAGAGTGCTTATTTTCCAAATGTCTGGCATTTCATCATGGCAATTTTTTAAGACAAAGCTTAAGGTAGAAGAGGATTCTAGATCTAGGTCTATGGATAATTCTGGTAAGGTTAGTGAAAAGAACTACAAACTTCTAAGTCATTTTCCTGTACTAGTGGGCAAAGAGATACAAATAAGTTTGTCTTTACAATAATAACTAGTTATCAGTGAGATATGTATGGGTTGGTTATCCAAGTTGTTGTATTCCATTGTGCAAATATATCAATGGTTGCAAGAAAATTAAAGACATGAGTACAAATTAGAGCCATTTGACAAATAAAGGTATTGATTATTTTAGATGGCTATTGGAATCTCCAAACAAGAGTAAAACTTTCATTTTTAAAGAAGTCCCAGTTAGTCAAAAGACTCAGGAACCAAGTTATTCAGTAATAGAACTTATTACCCAGAAAAAAAAATCACGTACTTGGTGAAAAGCCAATAATGCCACAACATAAATATGAAGTGAGGAAAATGTTGACACGTAAGAGAAATAGAAAAGGTCACATATTACACAGAATATAAGTTGTCATATTGACGACATGTCACATGATACTGAAGAGCTTTGAGGTAATAAACTAAACAACAGCTTCCCATTGCAGGTTGATGAGTCATCAGATTTCATCAGTAAATGTCATGTTGTAGCATTTATATGACTTCTAAACGGTGATAAAATTCAAGAAAACTTTCTGATGCATCTAGCTTGCCCCAGTAAGGGAAGGCTGAGATGTAGTTAATATCAGGCCATTATATCTGAAAACAAAAGGCCTGTCTTGGAGGACTATTGATTGGCATCTGTGTTGATGGTGCCTTATCAATGATTAGCTACATGAAAGGTTCTGTGTCTATCATAAAAAACGAAAATTCCAATGTCGTCATACCCATTACACTAATCTTTACTAGTGTCAAAAACTAGAGGTACTAGAATAAAAAAACTCTGTGACATAAAATAAAAGATTGAAGGTGGTGCTTTAAAAATGGTTAACTTTATTCAACAAAGACCAGCTCACTCCAAGACTTTTAGAAACCTGGACAATAAATCTGCCACCTATAGAAATCCACATTCTTAGCATAGGAGGAGATCTCTATAGAGTGAGTGAGCTGAAAGGTAAATTGCAGGAATACTTAAAAGAGCTTGGATGGTAAAGAATAGCTCAGGCTAACCTGCTTTGAAAAACATTTTTTCATCGCATGAACCAGTTGGACAAGTCTCTGCAAGGCCCTGAAGAAAATGTTTTGACTTCAAGTGACAAGACGTTTGGCTTTAAAAGAAACAAATCACTGGAAAAAATCATGTTGCAACAGGAAACCTTGAAATGTTTTCCAATACCACTTGGATCTGAGAGTGAGAAAGATTGTCAGCAATTCTCTAGTCTTACTGAAATCCACTTGGAGGAACTGCAGAACAAAACCTCCACCTTCCTGGCCGGGGCGGGGGGACGGGGCGGGGGGGAATAGAGGTGGGAGGTGGGAGGGGGGAGAAGGGGGTGCTTTCTCTGCCTCTTGCTCAGTCTAGGTACTTCACTTTTTTTGGTTTGTGAAGTAAAAAAACAAACACATGTTTCACATTAAAGAGGTGAATTTCATTCTTTGCTTTTAGTTTAGGCATGTACAGGCATATAAAAGAGATCAAGAAAATAATGTAAGGGTGTAAGATTTTTGTAACTGTCTAAGCCTATATTTGAGCATGATATGTGAAGAAATGCTTTTTCAAAGTCATGTATGAAATTGTGCTTAACCTATATTTTTTATTCATATTGCTTTGACCAGTGGTCGGCAAACTCATTAGTCAACAGAGCCAAATATCAACAGTACAATGATTGAAATTTATTTTGAGAGCCGAAAACCAACTTTTGCACATGGGCCACGAAGTTTCAATTGCACTGTACGTGCGCGCCCGCACGTGGTATTTTGTGGAAGAGCCACACTCAAGGGGCCAAAGAGCCGCATGTGGCTTGCGAGCCACCGTTTGCCAACCACTGGCTTTGACCAATGGTTTTGGTAGCTCTGCTATTTGAAATTGTTAATACATTTTCATGTTGAAGTAATATTAAAATCAATTCATAAACTTTTTAAAAATACATTTTTATTGATTTCAGAGAGGAAGGAGAGAGAGAAAGAGAGAGATAGAAACATCAATGATGAGAGAGAATCAGCTGCCTCCTGCACGCCCCCTACTGGCATATGCCCTGACAGAGACTATAACTGTGACCTCCTGGTTCATAAGTTGATGCTCAATCACTGAGTCACCCTGGCTGGATCATAACCTTTATTTAAGTGAAAAATAAAGAGCCTCTTATTAGAAAAATTAAATCCCATCTTGGTCAAGACAGTTGTTTAAAATATATTTATTATGCTTATCTTATATATATTTTTTTGAATTTATAAAAAATAGAGAATAATTTCAAAAAAACAGTAGGCAACTTTTTAAAGAAAAATTTGAAGAAAAATCCATTTTTAGCTTTAAATATAGAAAAATACAACTATTCTTGAACATACCATATGCAAAATGTCATTAGCATTATATGTACTAGAACTTTATAATAAGACTGTTAGGTCTATTTGCATATTTTTTAACAATCAAGCATAAAACTTTAAATAAAAGAAAAGCTGAAGTGTCCTTTACCAAGAGTTGAAATCAGTTGTGGAGAGATAGAATAACAGGGGACTAGGCTAATACACTGGTCAAAATAAAATAAAATGAACTGAAAAATATAATTTTCCACTCAATAAGGCATTGACAGGTCTTTTACTTCCTTGGTTAAATTTATTCCTAAGTGTTTTATTCTATTTGATATCATTACAAATGGTATTGTTTTCCTAAATTTCTCTCTGGTAGTTAATTGCTGGTATATAGAAACACAACTGATTTTTGTATACTAAATTTTTAATCTGCGACTTTACTGAATTTATTACTTTTAATAGGTTTTTGATGGAGTTTTTAGGTTTTTTTATATATAGTATCTTGTATCTTCAAATAGAAAGTTTTTACTTCTTCCTTTTTTTCATTCTAATGCCTTTTATTTCTTTATCTTGCCTAATTGCTTTGGCTAGAATGTCCAGTAATATGTGAAATAATCGTGGGCATCCTTATCTAGTTCCTAATCTTAGAGAATAAGCTTTCAGCTTTTCACCTTGAGTATATTCACTGTAGACTTGTTATATTTGACCTTTATTATGTTAAGGTATGTTCCCTCTCTACTTACTTTGTTAAAGATTTTATCATGAAAGGATACTTTGTCAAATGCTTTTTGGGCATCTATGAAGATGATCATATGATTTTTATTCTTCATTTTATAAATATGGTGTCTGACATTGACTGACTATGAATGCTGAAACATCCTTATATCTTAGAACAATCCCATTTGATCATGATGTATGATCCTTTGAATGGGTTGTTGAATTTGGTATGCTAATATTTTATTGAAGATTTCTGCATCTATGCTCATCAGGGAAATTGGCTTACAATTTTTTTTTTTTTTTGTAGTGTCCTTGTCCGGCTTTGGTAGCAGCATAATGCTGGTCTCATAGGATGAGTTAGGGAGTGTTCCTGACTCTTCAATTTTTTAAAAAAGAATTGGCATTAATTCTTTTTTTATATATATATTTTATTGATTTTTTTACAGAGAGGAAAGGAGAGGGATAGTTAGAAACATCGATGAGAGAGAAACATCGATTTTAGCTGCCTCTTGCACACTCCCTACTGGGGATGTGCCCGCAACCAAGGTACATGCCCTTGACCGGAATCGAACCTGGGACCGTTCAGTCCGCAGACTGATGCTCTATCCACTGAGCCAAACCAGTCAGGGCGAATTGGCATTAATTCTTTAATTTTTTTTGGTATAATTCACCAGTGAAACAAACTGATCCTAGACTTTTCTTTGTTGAGAGTTTTTGTTTATGATGAAATCTCATTACTAATAATTGATCTATTCAGATTTACTATTTCATCATAATTCAGTCTTGGTAGGTTGTATGGTTCTAGAAATTTACCCATTTGTCCACTTTGTTAGTGCATAATTGTTCATAGTAGTCTCTTATGATCCTTAATATTTGTATGATGTCAGTCATAATGTCTCCTTTTCATTTCTAATTTTACTTATTTGAGTCATTTCTCTCTCTCTTTCTTTTTTGGTGGTAAGTATAGATAAACATTTGTCTATTTTATTTATCTTTAAAGAAAAACACCCATCTTTTAGTGCCATTGTTCTTTCCCACTCTACTTCATTTATTCCTGCTTTAATCTTTGTTATTTCCTTCCTTCTACTAATTTTGGGTTTAGTTTTCCTTTTGCTAGTTCCTTAGAGTTTAAATTGGGGTTGTTCAAAATCTTTCAATTTTCTTAATGTAGGTATTTATTGATATAAATTTCCCTCTTAGAACTGCGTTTGCTGCATCCGATAAGTTTTGGTATGCTACATTTTCATTTGACTCAAAATACTTCTGATCTGTCTCTTTATTCCTTCTTTGACCTATGGTTTGTTCAGGATCATGTTGTTTAATCTCTGCATACTTGTGAATTTAAAATTTTTCTTTTTGTAATAATTTCTAATTTCATATATTATGGCTGGCAAATATAAGTGTTATGATTTCAATATTCTAAATGTATTTAGACTTTTTACAGTGTAACATCTATTTTGGAAAAAGTTCCATGTGTACTTAAGAAGAATGTGTACTCTGCTACTGTTGGGTGGAATGTTCTGTATATGTCTGTTAAGGTAATATGATCTTATGGTAGAGTAAGTCCAAAGTTTCTTTATTGATTGTTTTGTCTGGATGATCTAACCATTGATGAAAGTGGAATATTGAAGTCCCTACCATTATTGAATTGTTGTCTATTTCTGCCTTCACGAATGTTAATATTTGATTTATGTATTTAGTTGCCTCTATGTTGACTGCATAAATATGTACAAATGTTAAATCCTCTTGATGAATTGACCCTGGTATCATGTAATAACCTTCTTTGTCTCATAATACACTCTCTGACTTAGTCTATTTTGGTGGATATACCAGGTGTACCGGTTAATAATGCGCATTTTGTAATCAAAGAAAACACGATAATTTCAAGAGAAACATAAAAAGTGCTTTATTCAAAGTAATGTCCATCACTAGCTACACATTTCCCCCATCTTTCAGGTAATTTGTGGATACCGTCCCAATAGACCTTTTCTTGTTTGAGGTAAACCATTCAGAGACCCAATTTTCCACTTCTTACACGTTTTGAAGTGCTGCTCAGAAAGTGCGTGTGCCATTGATTGGAACAAGTGGTAATCTGAAGGAGCAAGGTCTGGTGAATACAATGGGTGGGTTAATTCTTCTCAGGCAAGATCTTTTAACGTGTCTTTAACTGGTTTTGAAGTGTGTGATGGTGCATCATCACGAAGCAAAAATACTTTGCCATGTCTTCTGGCACATTCTGGTTGTTTTAGGATCAAAGCGTGGTTCAAAGAGATTATTTGTTGGTGGTAGCAATCAGTATTAACTGTTTCATGTTTCACCTGGTTCTAGAAGCTCATAATACACCCCACCATCCTGATCCCACCAAACGCAAAGCATTGTCTTTTTCCGAAGTGATTTGGCCTTGCAGTTGATGTTGATGGTTGACCTGGATTAATCCATGATTTTGTGCCTTTGGGATTCTCAAAATAAATCCACTTTTCATCACCAGTCACAATTCGATGCAAAAAAGACATTCTTTCATGCCGTTGAAGCAACATTTTACTGATGACTTTTTGGTTTTCCATTTGTCTTTTGTTCAGTTGATGTGGCACCCATTTTCCTTCCTTTAAAATCTTTCCCATTGCTTGTAAACAATCGGAAATTGTTTGCTGAGCAATGTTTAATCTTTCTGTAAGTTGTTTCTGAGTTTGACATGCATCTTCATCCAATAATGCTTTTAATTGTTGGTCTTCAAACTTTTTCGGTTGACCTGGACGTTCTTTGTCTTTCACATCAAAATAATCACTTTTAAAGCATTTAAACCAGTGTTCACAAGTATCTTGAGATGGAGCATGTTCACCATAAGCTTCCCAAAGTATATGATAACTTTCAGCAGCACTTTTCTTCAAAATAAAGTAATGAATTAAAACTTCCTGCAAGTGCTCTTTTTTGGACACAAAATTCGACATTTTTAAGCATAAAAATTTTGACATATGAAGTCTTGAAGCTTATTGTCAATACAACAAAATAGCATACATATCAATCATATATATATCAACATATGTGTAACTCCATCTATTAAAAGAAATTTGCATTATTAACCAGTATACCTAGGTATAGCTATCCCAGCTTTCTTTTGGTTTCAATTTCAAAGGAATATCTTTTTTTCATCCCTTGACTTTCAGTCTGTGTGGGTCCTTAAAGCTGCAGTGTATCTCTTGAAGGCATATAGTTGAGTCTTGTGTTTTTATCCACTCAGCCACTCTCTATAGATTTATGGAAGGATTTATTCCATTCATATTTAAAATAATTATTAACCGGTATGGATCTACTCTTGCCATTTTGTTCATTGTTTTATGGCTGTTTTGTGATTTCTTTGTTCTTTTCTTTCTCTCTTGCTCTCTCCCTTTGTGGTATAATGATTTCCTGTAGTGCTATGCTTAGACAATTTTCTCTTTATTTATTTATTTATTTTTTTGCTTTGTGTTTACCTTGAAGCTTACATTATAATTACAACCATTTATTTTAGGCTGGATTAAAAACTTCAAATGTGCATAAAAGCTCAAGATATTTATACTACCTCCCATATTGTTTTTGATGTCACAATTTATATTTTTTGCATTGTATGTACAGTAAAAATTACTGTAGTTATAATTATTTTTAATACTTTTGTCTCTTAATTTTTATATTAGAGTTAAAAGTGATTTTCCTACACCATTACAATGTTAGAGTATTCTGGATTTAATGATAGATTTACCATTATAAGTTAGTTTTATATTTTCACATGTTTTCCCATAACTAGTTAGCATCTTTTAATTTCAGCTTGAAGAACTCCCTTTAACATTCTTGTAAGGCAAGTCTGGAGGTGACGAACTCCTTTTGCTTTTGTTTGTCTGAAAACCTCTTTATCTCTCCTGCAATTCTGAAGGATAACTTTGCTGGATAGGATATTCTGGTTGGCAGTTATTTTCTTTTAGCACTTTGAATATATTATGTCACTCTGGCCTAGAAATTTTCTGCTGAAAAATCTGTTCATAGTCTTACCACAATTCTCAAGTTGCTTTTCTCTTGCTATTTTTAAAATTCTCTACTTATCTTTAACTTTTGATAATCTAATTATTATGTGTCTTGGTGTGGATCTCTTTGGAAAAGAGTCTGAAGATTTAAGTTATAACATGTTGACTACATTTAATAAAACTATATTTAATATTTGAAATTTGCTAAGAGTATAATTTCAGTATGCTTACCAAAAAAAGGAAAAGAAAGGTAAATATGTGAAGTGATGAATGGGTTAATTAAATTGATGGGGGAATTCTTTCACTGTATACTTTAAGTAGCTTACAGATTTGTTAATTATGCCTCAAAAACTCAATCATTAAAAAAGAAAGCATTGATAATTGTTACTGGATTCTTTTACCTACAACTTATTTTTCATATTGGCATGAGAGGTGTAGATATAACAATTTTTATACAAGGTCCTCTGAAATCTCAAAATTATTCCAAGGGTTCCCCAGGATTAAAAAAAAAATAGTAATGAGAAAGGCTGGTCTAGAAAAGAGGAAGTAAAAGGCTGAAATATATCTGGATGAGGTAGCATCAAATCTGGAATGAAGCTGCCATAGACAGAATGTTTGTGTCCCCTCAAAATTCCTATGTTGAAATCTAATCCAAAATGTGATGGTATTTGAAGATGGAGTCTTTGGGAGGTTATTAGGTCATGAGGGCAGAGACCTTATGAATGGGATTAGTGCCCTTATAAAAGAGACCATAGAGCTCCTTTGTCCCTTCTGCCATGTGACACAGCAAAGATAAAGCAAAAAGACAGCCCTCTAGGGAACAGGAAGTGGACTCTCACCAGACACTGACTCTGCAGATGTCTCAATCTTGGACTTCCCAGCCCCTAATACTGTTTAATTCTGCTAAAAGAACAAGATCACATCCATTGATTTTTCTAATGAAAAGCAAGGAACAGCATAAGCAAGAATAGATTTGTTGAAGCTGTAGAGGCTGAAGCCAAATCAGGTCAGGAGAAAAGTTAAGCATGAGATGAATAAATGGGATTCAGCAAATTGAGAAAACCTTGAGAAGTTGGTTGTGAAAGAAAGTAAAAAGAGAGGGTGGTAGCTGGTAAGCCTGTCCTTAACATTAAAGGACCTATGGTTAAAGTACAAATGGTTGCCCATATGTCTAAACTGACACATATTAAATAAAAGGTGTGTCTCCCTACCTTAAAAATATATCTTTATAAAAATCAGAAAGGCCTGGTTCAAATTAGATATTTTTAGACTTCTCAGATTTGTGCACTAAAATGTAATAGCATGGAGAGTGCCAGCTCCAAGTATGTATCCTTGGCCATTAATTTGTTCATGCTTCTCTTTTGGTCCCCTGAGGGACCTTCTGCTCATGTGTGAGGACACCCCAATCTGATGTCCAATATCTAGCCACATCCCCTCAAATTGTTCCCAACTGGCCACATCTCTGACCCAGGTGCAATGCAGTACACACTTGGGAGGAGGGCCCTGAGAAGAAGCCTGTTCAGGTCCTGGAAGTGGCTTAAGGTCCCAGGTTATCAAAAAATGGTCAAGAAGAAGAGAACATGAGCTCTGGGTGGCTACTAGTACATCTACTTGGCCCTGTGGACTCCTGGCTCTATGGAGAGCAATGCAGTCAAGTCAGATCCAGGCCTCAAAGCACAGATCTCTGTCCAAGGTCCCTCTTCCTTGGTTCTAAGGTTGCTATGATAGCTGAAAAGAGGGTATTTATACATCTCCAGACACATTTTTCTCTTTTGGAATTGGATTGTCCTTCTTGGCAGGTAAGGAGAATGGCCTGTTTTATTTTAGTTTTTCCTATTCAACATTTTCTAGAAGAGGAAATCGATAGGCTGTAGTATGGTTTCAAATGAAATGAAATAGGCTGCTTACTGAATTCTTGTGAGACATTGATTTGTGAGTTATTTATTCAAGTTCACTGAATAAGCAATTTACAAATCACTTTTCATTGAACTTGATTCAGCACTCTGAAGTAAGTAAATAGTGAATCTCTATCAGGCTTTTTGTGCAATGTCAGTATTGCCTAAATAGAGGATACTAAATTTACGTTGTAAATCTAACTCTATTTTGCTACTAGTATATTTGGATTCTATTTTGTTGTTGTTGTTTCTGAGATTCACATAAAGGCTAGATCTACATTAGCAGATAAAATGAAAAATAAAAACCTGCAGCATTATTTGCTGCAACAATATATTGCAAGTAAGATGGATGATTTAGCCTTAATTATGCACATAACCAGCTTATTTTTTCCCTTTAATTGTGTAAAACTGTCTAAGCACAGAGTTTTTTCCTAGTCTTGTTCCTTTTAAATTTTGACAATAATATCAGATTAAAAATACTGTCTCTTACGGTGTGCTTCTAAACTTAAAATTGGCAGATTTCACACAAAAAGATTTCAATATGAAATTTTTTCATATATCAATATAATTAATCCATTACATACATTATTTAATGTAATGTTATAAACTGCACAGATTTTGTAAAGACCATATTTATCATATTAAAAAAGACAATATTAATGTTCTATTACCCTGTTTTCTTTCTCTACTTAGATCCAAAAAGGGAGATAGATCTTCTAGAGAAACTGTGTATTAAAGTTCTTACTGTTTAAGAAACCATCAGAGAACAAGGTAATGAGAAAAAATTATCTGGTACTTAACAAATAATTAACTGTTTTGGTAACTGATAAACTGTACGAATCGGAGGTTAAAGATATGAAACAAAGTCATGGTACGTTACACAAAAGTATAGACATCACGGCACAAGAAAAGCAGTTTTTTAAAAATAAAAAATTGACCTCTAGGTTAATCAATGAAAATTACTTCCAGAAAGTTTCCTGATACATAGATTTTATGTAACTAGATTATATGGTATGTAAAAGCCTTATTAACTACTCCCACATGTTTCCTTCTATTTCTCCCATGTTTGATATAGAAAAAGAGAACTCCAAGTATTATTTAGAACTCTTATGAGTTATTTGAAAATCAAAAAAAAAAAGATTTTAATCACTTTGATGACATTAATTACTTTTCTTCACTGGGATAAACTCAGCTTTTGAAAAATATTAATAAGGCAGTAGGAAGAAGCTGACTCATATGATCAGGTTTATCGATGTTTTCCCCAAGTTCATGAGTAAAGATGTGCCCACCTTCTTTTGGATATGAAGTCAAAAAGCAGAAAGCAAATAAACAGATTGTCAAGATGGCTGTCTTGATTCTGAATAATGGGAGAAATCTGTATTTATCTTGGACCAGACACATAAAGTGACTTTGTCCACATAAGATATTTAAAATGCCCCTGCCACTCTCCTCGCTGGAGAGCACCCATATTTCATTAGGAATGCTGATCGGGCAACAGGAACACTACTGGCCAACAGGAACACAAAGACTCCCCAATTAAAGGGGTCAGAGTGTCGACACCAGGCAGCCATTCACACTAAGAATGCACACAAAGCATTTGGGGGACAAACTAAGTCCTCCATGGAAATCTATCAAGAATGATTTAGTATTTAAAACTGTCCTTTGGGTGATTATGTAAGCAAATTTTTTTGGAATAGTAATTTTATTTATTTATTTTTCTTTATTGATTAAGGTATTACATATGTGTCCTTATCCCCCTATTAACCCCCCACCCCCACTCATGCCGTCACCCTCCTGTTGTCTGTGTCCATTGGTTAGGCTTATATGCATGCATAAAAGTCCTTTGGTTGATCTCTCCCCCTTACCCCCACCCTCCCCTACCTTCCCTCTGAGGTTTGATGGTCTGATCAATGCTTCTCTGTCTCTGGATCTGTTTTTGTTCATCAGTTTATGTTGTTCATTATATTCTACAAATGAGTGAGATCATGTGATATTTATCTTTCTCTGACTGGCTTATTTCGCTTAGCATAATGCTCTCCACTTCCATCCATGCTGTTGCAAATGGTAAAAGTTCCTTCTTTTTTACCACAGCTTAGTATTCCATTGTGTAGATATACCACAGTTTTTTAATCTACTCATCTGCTGATGGGCATTTAGGCTGTTTCCAAATCTAGCTATGGTGAATTGTGCTGCTATGAACATAGGGGTGCATATATCCTTTCTGATTCGTGTTTCTAGTTTCTTGGGATATATTCCTAGAAGTGGGATCACTGGGTCAAACAGGAGTTCCATTTTTAGTTTTTTGAGGAAACTCCATACTGTTCTCCACAGTGGCTGCACCAGTCTGCAATCCCACCAGCAGTGCACGAGGGTTCCTTTTTCTCCGCATCCTTGCCAGCACTTGTCCTTTGTTGATTTGTTAATGATAGCCATTCTGACAGGTGTGAGATGGTACTGCATTGTCATTTTGATTTGCATCTTTCTGATGATTAGTGACTTTGAGCATGTTTTCATATGTCTCTTGGCCTTCCTTATGTCCTCTTTCGAAAAGTATCTATTTAGGTCTGTTGCCCATTTTTTGATTGGGTTGCTTATCTTCCTTTTGTTAAGTTGTATGAGTTCCCTGTAAATGTTGGAGGTTAAACCTTTATCAGTGATAACATTGGCAAATATATTCTCCCATGCAGTGGGCTTTCTTGTTGTTTTGTTGATGGTTTCTTTTGCTGTGCAGAAGCTTTTTATTTTGATGTAGTCCATTTGTTTATTTTCTCTTTAGTTTCCATTGCCCTAGGAGCACTATCAGTGAAGAAACTGCTTTGGCATATATCAGAGATTTTTCTGCCTATGGATTCCTCTAGTATTTTTATGGTTTCCCATCTTATGTTTAAGTCCTTTATCCGTTTTGAGTTTATTTTTGTGTATGGTGTAACTTGGTGGTCTAGTTTCATTTTTTTTTTGCATGTATCCTGTCCAATTTTCCCAATTATATTTTTTTAAAAGTCATAATGGCTTGAAACAAAAGTATAGACATCACAGCACAAGAAAAGCATGATATCCACTGCAGTACATTCTCTCCTGACAAGAATTTCTGTGAGCAAATTTGAGGTTATCTCTTCCTAAGCAAAGAGGAAGTAGAAGGTAGATATTGATAGTCAACCCAATACATAACTTTTTGCAAATAGTTGTATTTAAATATGCATACTAGACTGAATAGAGTTCTTCTTATAGTGTATTCATTTGGTCACCATAAAAAAAATCCTTTTGTTGTTTTTGTAAAATACTGAGTTAAAAACTCCTCTACTTTAGTTAGATGGCAGAACTGAAATATATCATGTTATTGAGGTAGGCTTCTAGCAGACAGAGTGGGAAACCCAGGTTATCCGTGCCCCATCTGAATGAAGGCTATTACATAAACACTGCCTTTAACAAAATGGATCAAAAGTAGAAAAGAAAATCCTAAAAATTTTGTGATCATCCTTAAATCATTTCGAGAATGATTCACAATATGTGAATAATGTAATTAAGAGAATCTCAGTACACATGCTTGGATGAACTAGAAATGCAACTTTATATTCTACTAGAGGCCCAGTGCACGAAATCCGTGCATGGGGGGGGGGGGTATGTGTGTGTGTCCTTCAACCCAGCCTGCACCCTCTCCAATCTGGGACCCCTCGAGGGATGTCCGACTGCCCGTTTAGGCCTGATCCCGGTAGGGCAGTCGGACATCCCTCTCACAATCTAGGACTGCTGGATCCCAACTGCTTGCCTGCCTACCTTCCTGATTGCCCCTAACCACTTCTGCCTGCCAGCCTGATCACCCCCTAACCACTCCCCTGCCAGCCTGATTGATGCCTAACTGCACCCCTGCCAGCCTGTTTTCCCCTAGCTACCATCCCCTGCAGGCCTGGTCACCCCCAACTGCCCTCCCGTGCAGGCCTGGTCCCTCCCAACTGCCCTCCCCTGCTGGTCATCTTGTGGCGGCCATCTAGTGTCCACATGGGGCAGGATCTTTGACCACATGGGGGCAGCCATCTTATGTGTTTGAGTGATGGTCAATTTGCATATTACTCTTTTATTAGATAGGATAGAGGCCTGGTGCACGGGTGGGGGCCAGCTGGTTTGCCCTGAAGGGTGTCCCGGATCAGGGTGGGGGTGCCCTTGGGGCATGGGGTGGCCTGGGAGAGGGGCCTATGGTGGTTTGCAGGCTGGCCACACCCCCCAGCAACCCAAGCAGAGGCCCTGGTATCAGGGATTTATTTATCTTCTATAATTGAAATTTTGTAGCCTTGAGTGGAGCCAAGCCTCCTGCTTTCTCCGTGGCTGTAGCCATTTTTGTTGGGATTTATTTATCTTCTATAACTGAAACTTTGTAGCCTGGAGTGGAGGCCTGGGCCGGCCAGGGTGTGCGGAAAGCTTGGCTTTCTCCATTGCCAGGTAAACCCAAGCCTCCTGATTGCTCTGTGGCCACAGCCATCTTGGTTGGGTTAATTTGCATACTCACTCCTGATTGGCTGGTTGGCGTGGCTTGTGGGTGTAGTGGAGTGATGGTTAATTTGCATATTACTCTTTTATTAGATAGGGTAACAACTTTAATTAATCACAAGCCTCCTGAGAGAGGCAAAATATATTAAGTGAATTTGGGGTTTTTATTCTTCCTTCTTAAGGTTGTATCAAAGTGCAAGAGGGTATACATGTGGCCAATCCAGAAGCGTTGAAGAGAGGTGCACAGGTTCTTGGATCTTTGAATCACTTGGACACAAAATAAGGTCTATCCTTGGAATGATCTTCAACTCAGTGAACCTGAAGTGTGGGTTCTCTGCAAAGATTTCTATGGCTCACAATTATTTATAGGAGGTTCACAGTAATTTCTACTTTGAGGTCTTATACTATCCCTGGGCTCTGCCCAAGAGATGGACACAGATGATGTGCCCTCTAAGGCCTATAGACACATTTCTATCTCACTTCTTCTTCTCCTCTCTTTTTCCCCCAACCTAAGGAAATTGTTTTCTACATTGCAAATTAGATTTAGGAGACCTTATACTTTTCCCCTGGTTTTTTCCAAATATTTTTAGTCTAATCATTGAAAACTCTTCCTTCTCTTAAAGGCTTAGAATTTGGAAAACCAAAGTTAGGATAATGCATGGGGTTTCTCTGTACTGTCATACCTGACCCTTAAGGGATTACACATAGAGTGTTCTAGCCACCCCAATGGGGCATTTCCATTCAAGAGAAATAACCAAAGCAAAGAAAAATAATATTGGCTAATAGCTTAAAAAAAGTGTGTGTTTATTTTGCCACTATAGTTTTTATAATGAGAAAACCAAAAGATAACCATTTACTTTGAAATTCTAACACACACATCTCATTAAATACTGCAACATGTAAATACCAACTTCTGTGGGCCATAAAATGCAAGTGATAAATAAATGGTACCTGGAAGAATACTCTGGGATTAAAAAATTGGTTTTTAATATATTCATATAAAGAATATTTTTAAAAAAAATTAGACCTCAAGAATCAAAATATTATGATTACCCTTTTATTAATTGTCACCTCGTTCTGAGACTTAGCTTTTAACAATTAACAGAAATTTCTGAAGATGTCCAGCAGCAGTCATGACATCAGACAGGAAGAGAAAGCCCTATGCATAACACACACCCCGGAGAGATATCCTGCAGAGGAAATGTCACGAACAATGTTATGTCAGGGATTTCTCTAAACCCATCATTGCCAGGCACCTGTGCTCCAGGGCATGCATCCAATCATCCAGAGAGCAGGCACCTTGCCATTTCAGCAGATGGGTATTAATGTTGAAGGCAAAGGAACCATGTACAGTATATATTTCAATTATGAGTGGAGAGATTTGGAGTCCCAGTTGGAATCATGTCCATTCTTTTCTGAGCCAATAACAAACTAGAGATTGTACCATCCAGAATGTGCTTTTCACAGAATTAGCTTTCAGGAAAAATCACATTTACAATGGGGAGAACATATTTTATACGACAAGACGAGAGTCAAAGGAAACAAGCGGAGTAATCCTTAAAGAAATTTCCCAGGCTTTTTATTTCCACTGAGAAGCATTGAAAAGGCACAGGGAAGGGAACATCCCCACCACACAGATACATTATGGCAGAATCGACAAAATTTTGAAAGCATGTGCATTCCTACATGTCAGTGTGTATTTCCATTTTTTGAAGTATTCCGGCCAAACAAACCTCAAAGGCGAAAGTGGCTTCTGGTACAGAATCATCTTTCATTTCTGGTCTGTATATTCTAAGACACCGATGTCTACGTCTGTCCTTCCAGGTGGTACTGAGTTCTACATCATTAAATTGTAAAAGTATCTGAAGTAAGAGTATCTAGGTCTCATATTGATTAATACTATTCACTGGCCAACTATTACTTCAGTATATGGCAACATAGAACACTGTATCACTTTGCATTTAATTATGTATATAATGTCATTATAATAAAAACCATTTAAATTCTCCTTAATATTTTACATATTATTCTGGCCAGTCAGTATTACAAAGCAAGTGGCCACACCTGGGTGAACAGTTGCCATTATGTAAAGATACATTATCTAGATTGTTTCCTTGCTTTGGCATAAAAATACACAGAAGCCTTCTTAAGAGTTTTAATTGGTTGTTTCTTGCTAACTTAGGCATAGAAAGAGAGAATGATTTTTACACTGTCCAAAAATGTATCTACTATTGCACTTGGCTCATCATTAGTTCTTAGGAAATTGTTTTATAACAGTTGGTGCTAGCTTATGGGAATAAGGTCAGCATATCTTGGGATGGCATCTAGCCCACGAAATATCTCTAAATTCTTGTTCATTTATTTTATTGACCATATCCACTGCTGATATCCTAGTTCTGAGAAGCAGTCACAACTCAAGGGCCCAATGGGAACTGTGTACAGTGGTAGGTTTCTGTTGAACCATTTCAATGTGTTATAGTTATGTACTGCACACAATGGCATGGACTTCAGGACACTGCAGTTATTCCAAAACTTGATGGCTCTACTTGTTTTCTAAAATGCTGTTTGAGACTCGCTCTCCTGCAGTAACTTGCTCTGGTAACGTAGAGACTGTAAGAAGGAACACCTGCAACACTCGAGGGAGTTGCCCAGGCAACCACATGGCTGAACCATCACCAGAGAATAGGAGTAACAGCAGCAACAAAAGCACCCACTGTACTTCTGTCTGTTCAATGTGGATTGAGAGGCAGCGTGTTGAATCCAGTTCCTAACCTTCCATTCACTTCCAGTTGAAATTGGCTCCAGTATCCCCCTTCTCTTAGAGTTTTTGTTTAAGTTTGGAACTCTCACACAGTTCTCAGCATCTTCCTGACACAGAGGTCCCTATGAGCATATACCCAGCATCAGGTTGGTCCAGCCCTTCATTCCCAGGCAAGAAACACACTTCCTGGCCTGTGAATAGTCACCCCACACTGACTCACACTGGCATCCAATCCCACCAGTGTGACTGTTTCCTAATTACAATAACAATAGCTACTACATATAAACACTTACCATGCCTTAGATATTATGCGAACCACTACTAACATTGTCACTTCTAATCCTCTCAACAGTTTAAAGCAGACCCAGCCTTCAGATCTAACATCTTTTCAGAACAATATTGTGTCATTCTACATTTACTATCCTGAAATAAAATTCATAGCTAATATAATGTACCCACATGAATAATTTTAAAAAATTAATATAACGTTCTAGCTATAAGAAAAATAAAAAGTAATTTATATTAAAATATTTTTTTCATAATATATTACAATTACTTTCTTTGAATGAGAAAATGCCCCAGCACAATTACTCTAGAAGACATGATGAGGTAGTCAGCGGTTTGCATCCATATATAGTATCACTGTGAATACAACCTCCTCAAATATGGCCTGATAAGGCTGTTTTACTGAAGATCAAATATCACGCATAGAGTTGCTGTTGGGTACGTGATTTTATTTCCAAAAGAGTGAATAGTTTTTGATAAGAAAGGACATACAACATAAAACCTTCCCTCAATGTACATGCTTGTAATTTGCATTCTTGGAAAATTCAGTGTATTTTAAGACCAGACCAAAAAACAACAACAATAACAAAAACCATACCCCCAAACCAGCTAATGTTTGTATACAAAACATAGGTTATAGGATAGATAATTTGTAGGTACAAAACCTACATGAATGCCTTGGAGACACTGAAAATTAGTTCAGGGCGTGATACAGTCCTTCATGGAGGAATGGTCTCACACACCTCAGGATGCCCGCACCTCTGATCCCTGCCCACCAAGTGCTACCATCTTTCCCAGTCCTGTGGCCACCAAAACTCCCTCCACGGGGAAGCACTGCCCTTTCCCAATGGATATACCATTCTAAAGAGCAGGCATCACTGGCCCCACTTACAGATTAAAAACCTGATTCTTGAAGATTTGAGTAATTTGGCTGAAGTCAAATAGCTGGTAAATGAGACCCAAACCCAGGTGTGCTTATTTCTAGAGAATGGACTCTTCTTATTATGCTGTACTGACGCTTTGAATGAATTATTGTTTCATTTAGGAAAAGGCACAGGTGACTTAACTTAGGAGGGCTGAAATGAGGACTAAATAGTGCCTAATCTCCAGTCTCATATTCTAGAAATTTCCATCCATGTTCAGCCTTGAGTAAAATGTTATGGCTTCTTTAGCACTTCCCCTATCTGTTCATTTTCTCATCCAGTTTTCTAATTTCTATTTTTATTTTAAAATACTTTAAGTTGACCACAATCCTTTAAAAGTTAAATCAAAGGGAATAAAGAATATGAGCTATGAAACCAATTATTTCGATTCCATTTTATGTAATAAGAGTGTTGCCTTTGCTACACTAACACCATTCCAGGGGCCGCCGTCAACAGCAAGGATTCTTCAAACAAACACTAAGCCCTCCTTTCAGACGTAATCATTGTGCTTCTTCCTCCTAAATCTACCCACCCTCAGGTTTTTCACTTTGGCCCACACCACAGCCGAATACTCACTTGCCGAATTTGGATTCTCAATATAACACTATAAAGCGGGGATTATCTCACTAATTAAACGGATCTTTTCTTGTTTAATTCTACATAACAACCATTACTATTTCCAGCCTCCTGTTGCTAGAAACACTCAGGCAGTGGTTCCCAAACTTTAGCGTGCATCAGAATCATCAGGAAGGCTTGTTCAAATACAGCTTGCTGGGCCCCACCCGGAGTGTCAGATTCAGGAGGTCTGAAGCGTGGGCCAGTTTCTAACAAGTTCCCAGCAGCTGGTGCTGCTAATGTGGGAGCCAAACCCCTGAAGAACTGCCCTCCACTGATAGCTGACAGAGAGAGTACTGCATAGAGTTTACGTAATAACTAAGGGACTATGTACTACATAGTTCTTGTATATGTTCCAACTAAATATTGCATAAATTGGTGCTGAAACCTTCATTATAATTTCTTTTAAAAAGCCCTGAAACACCTGTTGTGAAGTGTTAAGGAGGTGTGACTATCTAAACCTATATCTGGAACCTAGACCTTTAACTAGGAACCTTATTAACCAAGGAAAATCACATTACAATAAAGGTAGCAATACCTACAATATCACTTACTATTACTGATACTGTAGCATCATACAATATCAACAATAGTATCTATAAATATTATATATATATATATATATATATATATATATAGAGAGAGAGAGAGAGAGAGAGAGAGAGAGAGAGAGAGAGAAGGCATTGTACTTAGCACTTTCCATGAATTATCTCATTTAATATTAGCCTTGTAAGATTCACTTATTACATTCTTATTTTACAATTGAGAAATCAAGACACAGAGAGGCTACATAAGGTGACCAGGGTATCAGAGCCAGAGAACTTGTTTTGTTTAGTTCCAACATGAGTGCGTACCCACCCCACTAAAGGGCTCCCTCGACAGTCCTCCAACTCTTGACTAAGTCCTTTCAGCCATGAGATACAGGTGCTCATGAACATGAAAAATACACATGATATATGGAACCCCAGTGGTCCCATTGCAAAATGGTTGCTTGCCAGATCCCTGTGATTTTAGGATCCAGAAGATAGAAATATTGTGGATTTTCAATAAGCTTCATGCTTCTTTATCATATGCAAATCTGGCCTTTTGGGTATGGTGTTCAATGAAAATATGTTAATGGCTGGTTAGCATGTCTCACCTTTCTATGAACTGTGATACATTCAGGACAATGTTAGCATACCTTATATTAATTTTTGCCATTATTACACATACGCTTGGCTTTAACTTAAATAAGGACTCTGAGTGACCATTAGGTAAAACATGGTTTGAACATTTCAGTGATCAGCAGCTGATGTTGGAGGAGTTTTACAAAAATATGAAAATTACAGTGAGAATCTGGCTTTATCTAGTTTCTACCACATCATGACCAGAGGTGAAGAACTGTAAATAAAGGACAGTTAGAATAAATCTTTGCTTCATAGTTAAAAAAAAAAAAACACAACAAAATAAAACTTATTTCAATAAGTGACTATAAAAGTTAATAAAATGTCAGTCGGATAAGTGATCAACTGTTGTGACATTAAAAATTAGAATTAAGTAATACATATTCTAAAAGGTTAGCTCACAATTGGGGTGTCATTTTACTTTATTCACATTACAGCCTATAAATATACCATCCATAAACACAGTCTAGAAACACACAATGAAAAGTAAAACCATCAATCCCTGTAGCAAAATATTCTTTAAGTCAAAGCCTTCACAGTTTATAGAAAAAAATCTATAGTGTGACTTCTTTAGACTTTTTATGGCAATATTGATGTTTTATTTTTAGATTAATAGCATCTAATATCACTCAGAGCTTATCTCTCAATATCTAGTTTTCTAAACAACTGGGTCATGTAATCATTTGGAAAGTGACTTCCTACAATTCACCTTTGATTAATATAGAAAAAAACCTGATTTCCCTCTGTCTTCTCATGAGAATTAAATTTTTATTTAAAGTGCAGTTTAAAGCAAAATTTTCTTAATTGGTTTACAATAGAGAAATACACTAACACATTGTAAGAAGGTCAAAGAATGATTTGCAGTTAATAGTCTCCAAACAGTATGACAATCACAAAACACTTCCAAAAAGCGTAGTGCAGGCTTGGGATTATTTTATTATTTTGATAGAAGCTTAACAAGCACGAATTTACAAATTTAACAGGTAGAAATTTTGAAATAGTATTTCCCACTTGTTTTTCTAACAGCAGCATTAACTTTTCACTCTATCTGAAGGTGAAATAAGAATGAATACAAATGGCAACTACATTGGGGAAAAAACAATGTTCTTTTGCCTTTTCCCAAGTTCTGCTGGTTTTATTTAAAAGGAGGGATGAAGCAGATATTCTCTATCCTAGTTCTCTAGCATTTTTGATGTCTGCTTAATCCTGAAAAGTTCTGAATTGTGGCTGAGGCCAGAAAGGAAGGTGGGAGAGCTAGGGTGAGAACAGAGTTGGGATCAGGGCTGAAGACAAAGGCAAAGGGAGATAGGACAGTAAGAGGGAGCAACATGAAAACAAATTGGGGCTGAAGCCAGAGAAAGACTAGAAACTTTGTCTAATGGAATAGGCTAAAGATGAATTAAAAGTAGAAATAGAAAAGTGATGTTATGACAAGTTGTCTTAAGGATCTGGAATATTTAAAATACCTTAATTTCCCTCCCTCCAAAACAATCCAGGTAGCGCAAGTTCTAACACACCATTTCTAAAGCTCATATGTTAAAGTTCTAGCCAGATAGAAACATGACAGCAAATAGTTCAGTATGTCTTCTAATGATGAACTGGAACAGAAAATACTGGAACACATAATAATACTTCCAGTAAACCAGAAAGGTATGCAAAGCACATTTATCTAACAACTTTTTAAATATCTACTTTTTACTACTTAGGAGAAGTGATCATCTAAAAGCTATGAGAGTAAGTTTGAATTTTCTCCCTTCAACTTTTAAATAGTTATTATCCTCAAAATAGTTGTGATATTAACATTTTAAGCAAGTTATTTATCACATCCAGAAGGATAGCCATCTTCCTCAAAGGGAGAGTCTCTTCGAACATATCAAGGCCCCATCACATTTAGTAAATGATTTCTTCTCCAACCAGGCTAACCAAGTAATCAGACAAAGGGGAAAAAATCATACTCAGGAGCTACGAATCTTGTGTTTGATGATTATGTAGAAAATATCAGAAGAGTTGCTTTCATAAAGTCTATCCTCAATATGTTGTAAATCATATTTTAAATAATCGTATATGTCCCAATACTTATCATTAAATCCTACCTGATAATAATGATCACAAAAGGCAAAAACATTTGTATATGCTTTTAAGTTACATTCGTTATCTTGGGATTTTTGTGACTTCAGAGAAGAACCAGATGTGGACTCAGTTCTGCTCCCACAACCTTGGGCAACAGACACAACCTATTTGCAAGATCTTGAGGCAAAACATAATATCCTTTTTATAAAACTTTCATAACTATAATAATTAATACTAATTTCCGAAGTGGTATATGTGGTCATTAACTAATGTTCTCTTCTATCTAATCTATGTCTACATCCATTAAACTTTCATAATAAATAATGATCTATTGGCCACAGATCCCAGCTTTGGCCTGTTGGTTTGCCCAAGGACATCTTGGCATTTCCTTCCCAGTATGCTGAGCCTGTGAATAGCAATAGCCTGCAGCTGGTGTCAGACTGGTTCACAACAGCCCATATGCAACAGGCAATCTGATCACAGTGTTTGACTGAGGTGCATTATTTATGGCCGTTGGTGACTGCAAGCCACATTACACTGCATTACACAAGTATTGTATCTGTGGTTCAGAACTGGAGGAGAAATGGATTTTATTAAATGCAGGCCATATTCAATAAGAAAAGAGAAATAAATCATACGTGCCTTCCAGAGGAAGAGTACTTTAACATCTATCTAAAAAGCTATTACTCATTATTCTTTTAGTGTTGAAGCAATTGATGCTATTTGTATGCAAAGTTTTAGATCACAAATCACATTGGAACTGAAATTAGATATATCTGGTTAGGGCCAGGTCTGAGTCATTTTGTAAAATTCCTAATAAGAATTACTTCCACTGCTGGCACAGGACATCTGCTTCTATGCCAACCTGGACAAAGGCAGCTCTATACATGGATGTGAGGGGTTATATGGTGTGCCTGGTATAGAGCCAAAACCCTTCAACAGTTCAAATCCTGTGTTCTTATGCAACAAGTCTAGAACTCCTCTGCCTCCATGAGAAATAGGGTGTTGCTTAGAATTTAAATGATGGTAGATCTATAAATTTTCTTCCCATTCTAACACTTTTTAATCCTCAATGCCTCCAGATACATCTTCTCAGACACAAAATCAGAATCCCTGCTCCCCGCCCCCCCCCCAGCCCCCCAAACCCTTACAACTATTTCCCATTAAATGTATTGGGAGCACATTTGGTGCCAGGCTCTTGCTATTGTGCTTTGCATGCATCCTCTCCTAAAGATAAAAGTAATTCAGTGCAGAATTCATCAGAAATAGTTACTAGGATAATATTCTTGCCTTTCCTTTTGGTTACTTAGTTTGGTGTTTTCATGATAGTGTGTACCTAGATTGATATATTTTTCTATAAGTAAATTTTGTGTTTCTGAAGGAGAACTAAAAGAACCCAGAAGGAGACTGGAAAGGAAAGCAAGAGAAAGGAAAAGAAGAGTAAATACTATTAAGAAACCATATAAGTTTTGTAAGCCAAATGCAATATTTGCAAGCATGAATTTTATTACAAGTGGTTTAAATAAATAAGCAAAAAGATTTTATTATCTTTTTGTCCCCATAGCACTATCTCCAGGAATGTATTATGGAATACAACAAAATGTACTATAATTCTAAGTCTTTGTATCTTTCTCTCAGTTAAAGCAGGAAAACCCAATCAATTCTATATTCATAGTAGCCAGCATAATGTCCAGCATTTAGTAGATACATAGAAATGTGGTTTTGAATGAATGATGACTGAATGAATAAACAGTCTTAAAGCACCTGTCAATGATTTCACTATTCTTAAGGAGCTCAGAATAGGTTCTTGGAAGCCATTCTGGAAAAGACCAACTTTCCAAGGAAGTTCTTTAGAAAAGACATAAACATATAAACAAGTGTATCTGTATTGACCTTCTTTGCCAGTTCAGGGTATAAATGTAACATCTGTCTTAATACTTTAAATAATTGCTGGAAAACTCTCTCCTAAAGAAAGAGAGTTGCCAAAAATAGCAGGTCCTCAAGTATCTTTTCTGTCTTCACCTTACCTGAGCCTTTGTACAATACAGTGTGGGGCAAAGTAGGTTTACAGTTGTGAGTATACAAAACACAGATTTTATTCTTATATTCTTATTTAGTGTATTATTTTCCATACTAACAACTGTAAACCTTCTTTTGTTCCACCCTGTGTAACTGGAAGGCTTATCAGTATGAATAAGAAGTGAGGTGATTACCTGAGCTGATAACAGAAAGTCAGATTGGGAATCATTTGTCTTTTTGGCTATTAAGAGATGAAAACTTGTTCTACAAAAAGACTTTAAAAACTTCATTGAGATAAAATTCACATATACTACAATTCACCAATTTAAAGAGTGCAATGCAATGACCTTTAGTATATTATAGAATTGTGGTTCTGAAAATTTTAATGCTTTCCTATCCATTGGCTTTAGTAGTAACCTTGCTGGCCCATATATCTGCCCAGATCAGTGATTCCTTTGAAGAGAATGCAACCTCTAGTGGTAAAGAAGGTTAACAGTACTCAGTGCTTAGGCAATCTGGATTTTGATCCTATGCTTTGCATTCATAAACTCAACCACTGTTTCCAGAATACAACCCTTACCTTAATACCACGTTGCCTGTGTGAGAAGTAAATCCAGGTCTCAAAGGAAACATCTCCTAATACTTGGCTATTGAGCTCTGGCTAATTGTCCAGATTTCCTGTGTACACACTGACATGTGCAACACAGATCTCCCTTCAAAGAAAAACAGGCTGCCCAGCTGCAGGGAATATGGTGAGCAGATGTCCTCCAGCTCACAGAGCTTTTAGGGTCAGCCTCAACTGTAAAGAGTTGCCTGACACAAGTTCTCAACCTTCTTGGGGCAACCCACATGCAGTCACTGAATGAACCGGGATATAAAGACCTAACTATTTTGGTCTGACATGGGACACTCTGATGGGCAATACTCATTCCAGAACTTCCTGTACAGTGGACTATGATTTTGCTGGGCTGCTTCACATTTGGGCTTTTTCTTCTTCCCAGTATTGCTTCTTCTCCCTCCTTTTTATAGGTGTTGATCCCCAAGAAACATCTTGCATCTCAGACTCCATCTTAATGTCTCAGGAGTGATGGTTTTTCTCAGGAGTGGTCTGAGAAGGCAGGCAATAAAATTGTTTGAAGGCAGCTCACTTATGCCCAGCTGGTAAGGAATGCCCCACCTATGATGAAGGTGGAGCACCAACAACACAAAGTGATAACCAGCTGTTCAAATTTTCACTGGAGGTGAATTAGGTGGGTGTATCAGTATTCACTGGTGGGTGCAGCCTATTAGTGTTTGAGATATATGGAAGCTATAAAGACAACAGGATTGGATATCTATTTCTAAGTTCCATTTATCCTCTAGAGAAAGTGAAGGGTGAGTGACAGTGAGTTAAAATCCAGGTATGAAAGTCAGTGAAACTCTTTGGTTAAACACATACAAAGAATTATGGCAGAGGGGAGGGCAGAGAAAGTTGAATATTAAGCCCACTAACTACCTAATATTATGAATGACTTTATTTTGTAGAAGGTTAAACACAAAACCAATGCAGGTCTATTATGTGTACGTTGAAGAAATGTGGATTTCTTAGAAACCTCCCAAAGTTGCTGTAATTCTTATCCAATGTGAACTGAGAGAATCCAGAGGAATAAGCATAGAAGTGGAATCACAGGGTCTTTGATCAGCTGGACAAGAACATGAAATTGGATATGCAATTGACTTTGCAGCCCTCTATCCAGATACACCCTCACAAAGACCCCAGGAGACAGTGTAATTTTCTATTAGGATGGCTTCTAGAAACATGGAAAAATTAGAGGCTCATTCTGAGTGAAACTGAAATGCCAAACTTGTTATGGCAGAGGGTGGAGAAAGGAGACAGAGGCTCAGGAATGAATATCTCATGTAAGGTTGGAAGAACCACCAGATGAGCATGTTCCATAGTAATGCACAGAAGACACACCACTTATCAAGGCCATATGAATGCAGTGGTGACAGCTCCACCAAAAAGTTTCCTGGTGACTCCTCTCTTCAAGCCAAAGTTGACCAAGAAAGTTGCTATATACATTGGCTTATTGAGAGCAAAAGTGATAATAGGACTCTAAAACCACAGAGCTCGGTAGCAGCACTTAACCTCCAGAAGCCAAGGAGTTGCAATCATTGTAATGACTAAGTATGTCAGAATAGCAGCCAAGGGAATCTGCATTACAAAGAGTTATAGAGATAGTTAATAGAATACAACATCCCAAGGGTCAGAGAGATATGTAGTCAATAAGGGTACTTCTCAATTTGTAATAGCAGAAGAAATCAAGCATGAATGACCAGAGGGCTAAAGACTGTTATCCCAATAAGAAAGTCATAGCCATTGTCTATTTTCAGACCTTAGCTATTTCCCAGGCCCATAATACAATTACTGAAGAGGTGGCTAGATCCTTAGAAGGGAGGACCCTGCAACACATCAAGTTTACACAGTAATAATTCCCCTATTCTTTCTCCAAAGGAACCTATGGGCATTTACTCAGACAACTACACCTTGCACAAAGGAGATGATATGCAGACATTTCTGGATATCCATGTGGTACACGAAGACAGAGTTGGCATTGATATCTGAAGACCCAAAATGTCAGTGTCTCCCTGGAAGAGCTGGGGCATGTGTCACTACAGGTCCTCTGAAAAACAGGTGCTAAATTAGAATTACAAGTGTGAAAGATTTATTGAAAGAAACTACTGTGAAAGATAAAGGAAAATGAAATGGGAGTAGGCAAGGAGAGTCTTGAGTTTTGTCTCAGGACTATGTAACTCTCTGGCTCTCATGTGTGCAGAATCATCTGAACATCATGCAAAATACCACTTGATTCATTACATTGGTCACCTTTCATTGGTTGGGCCAGATGAGCAAGAGATGGCTAGCATGTTGGAGGTCTTGATAAGTTAAATACACTTCAGAGGGAAAGAAATAAATGTTATTAAGATTCAGAGGGCAACCACAACCATAAATTTTTAGGAATCTAATGGTCAAGGTGTACCAAGACATCCCCTTCAAAGTAAAGAACAAGTTATTACATCTTGTACATCTTACTATGGATAAAGAAGCACTGGGTTGATGGGCCTCTTCTTTCTCTGGGATCAGTATGTTCCACGTTGATATCCAGGGAAATAAGACTATCAGCTTTCAGTGGACTGCACAGCATAAAGAGCTCTGCCACAGGTCTCGGAAGCAATACAAGCAGCCCTCACACTTGGACGATGTGATTTGATCCACCCTGTGCTGTGGGAGGTGTCACTGGTGGAAAGAGATGCCATATGGCAAGTCTCAATGGGAGAATCATAAAAGTGAGTCCCCCAAAGTTTTTGGCAAGGCGTTTCTTGTCATCTGCAGTGTAGAATCACACACCTCTTGAAAAATAACTCCTGGCATGTTACAGGGCTGTAGTAACGATGGAATGCCTGACCATGACTCACCAAAGGAACATATGGCCAGACTGACTATGATGAGTTGAGTCCTGTAAGACACACCAAACAAGGCATTGAGAATCCAGGAACCTTCGAATTACCATAAGGTAAAAATGGTACGTCTGCAAATGAGCATAATAAGAATTGAATCAACTACTGTTACACAATACCCTTCTCTCAGCTCATTTGTAATAGCTGTATGGGAAATCTTGTATGACCAGCTAAAGGAGAAGGAAAATTAGATCATGAATATGCCAAAATCATGGACTCCCACTTTTCAAGGCCAATATAGCTATTGACTTTCCAACCTGCCAACAACAGAATCAATGTGGAGCCCCTAATAAGGCACAAAGTTCAAGGGAGTCCATCCAGCTACATGAACCATTTCCATCCTGGAAGGACCATTAGTTTATATTCATAGGATCAGAGAGAACCATTGTATTCCACACAATGGTTTTTGTTTTGTTTTGTTTTGTTTTTGTTTTTTGTTTTTGCCCAAAGGACTCATCTGAGGTATGATGAAATAGTTGATCCAATAGCATAACATTTCCTCAGACCAGGAGACTACTTTACAACATAGAAAGTGCCACTGCAGGCAATGAACATGACATTCATTAGTTGTATTACAAGCCACACTATCCGAACATTGCTTGCCAAACAGAGTTTTGGAATATCCCGTTGAATGAACAGCTGAAGCCCAGGTCAGAGGCAAAACTTGCATGTGGATGGAGTGCTATCCTACAGGATACAGTATTCACACTGAATCAAAGACCTTTATACAGTACTGTGTCTCTGATAGGAAGAATTCAGGGTTCCAGGAACCAAAAAGCAGAAGCAGGAGCTGCCCTATTTACAATGGCAACCAAAGATCCACGGGAACTCTGTGTTCTCTGTCTCTGCAACTCTGAGCTTTGCAGGTTAAAGGTCCTGGTCTATAAAAGGGTGATAATTTCACCAGAAGATACCATAAAAGTCCTGTAAGTTATGATGCTGTCTGAGGATCTGGGGCAAGAAGATCGTGGCAGGAATAACTGAATTGGATCATCAAGAAGAGGTAGAACTGCTATCACACAATAAGGGCTGGGGGAAATACATGTAGGACCAAGCCAACCCACTTGGGGGCCACATGGTACTCCCGTGCCCTTGTCAGAATAGACTGATACAGCAATGCAGGCATGAGAAAAGCATAGCAAACCAGAGATCAGACCCTTCAGGGATGAGAGTCTGATAACGCTACCAGATAAACCACCAAGACTAGCAGATATGGTTGTTGAAGGTACATAAAAGGAGGGATACTGGAGAAAGAATGTAGCAGTTGTGGCCCTAAGATCATCTGCAGCGGTGGGGAAAATGTTGATTCTGCTAACCTACCTCTTTTAAATTTCCCCTCAGAAAAGAGGCCCATCAGAACCCCTAGATGAGCTACTCCCTAACATATAGAGCGAAGTGGATACAATGACAAAAAGGGGGAACTATGATAGATATGGAGATGCGCCACCCAGATCCTCCTCCAGGGCAGGACTTGATTTCAGGGTTTGACCCAGCTGTATGAGTTATCCATTGTGAATAATAAACTAACCACCAAATTTAGCAACTTAAAGCAAAAATTTTATCTCAGATTTCTGTGGGTTATGAATCTGCTATGGCTGAGCCTGGAGCCTCTAGCTCTCAATCACTCGCGAGGTTGTAGTCAAGCAGTCAACAGGGATGAAATCTCATCCGAAGGTTCTATTGTGTGAGGATCTGAAGAGTCTGTTTTGAAGCTCACTGATGTGGTCTCTAGTCCCTCTCTGGAGAGAGTCCTTCTCACCATGTGAGCCTCTCTGGAGAGCTGTCTCACATGACAGCTGGCTGCTCGAGGGTGAGTGATCCAGAGAAAGTATGAGAGGTCATACCTTTTCCAGGACAGCCCACATCCAGTGACTAAATAAGGCCCATATATACATCCCAGCCATTTTACTCTGACAGGTAACACTCACCTCCAGGCTCCCTGCCACGCTGGCCTGCCAATCCTGCTTCACCATCCTTCCTCTCAGAAGAGTTGATCCCTAATGAATACCTTGTACCCTAAACTCCATATTCCTTGTGGGGGAGATGGGGAAGTGGTGGGAGGTACTTTATTTCATTTCCTGTCATTGCTGAGTGTTTTCCTCACAGGAGAACCCGATTTCCCTCTACTGATTCACCACTTCCTCCCCACTGACCAGATCTATAGGTCAACGGACTGCAAAGGCCATTCTCCCCTATGCCATCTTTGATCTTGCTATGCTCTCCCCAAGTTAGGCACTACCTCCTGGCCTTAATTTTAAGATGGTTTTGGTTATGGAGATGGAAGAATTTGAGAGAAGTTCTCACTTTTTCTGAATTTTAAGGTCTACCCTACACTTAGTAACTTAACCTTAATAGAGATACAACTAACTGTCAAATGGAACATTTCTTAAATCACCAAACGCATCTAGTGAGAGGTTCTCTCATAGCGGTACTTGGAAATTGGTAAGAGGTCCACCAAATGAAGCAAATAACATGGTGTTGTTTTTATCTTTGTTAATAATCTAGTGATTTAAAACATTTTAAATTTGGAATGCTCATACTATTTAGGTTCCACCTCAAGCTATATATTCATCAATGAAATAAGAATTTTCTAGTTCTTTAGACAGTACACAAATTATCAAACATAATGCATACAATTTAGAAGCAGAGTTATAATAAAATGCAAATTAATTTAAAGGTCCATAGTGAGATCATTCGGCCATATGGTCACTAATGAAATTCCTAATTATTACAACATCAATACCCAAGTCATAAGGCAAGATAGAAAAATTCTACCATATTTTGATTTTCTTAGAACATTTCTAAATTTTTAATTAAATTTTAAGAAATAGTTTCCCTCTCTGAAGAATTTTTTAATACCAAATAGCATTGCAAAACTTGAAACTACAAAACTTTAAAAGAACTGAATAATTTCCCATGTTGTATAATAAATTAAAAAGCCAAAATACTACATTCATAATTTAGCATGTAAAATGTCAACAGAGATTTTATAATGAATGAAATGTATTCATTCATCCAAAACATAATCATTAGCATCTATAATGTGTCAGAAACTGTTCTAGTTGTTGGAGAATTATAGCATTAACCAAAATTGACAAGAATCCCTGCCTTCATTGAGCCTGCATTCTACAGAGGGAGACAGAAACTAAGCAGCTTCTATAGGATTCACAGTGCTAAGTTTGTCTACAACCTTTACTGACTGACTACTTAGTTTACTTCTGCTTTTAGAAAACATATTTCTGAAGTTTAGCACTTTACATTGGCCTGTAGATATTTTATTGATAAAGCTTTGAAGATGTCCCTGTTTAGTATGGAATAATAAGAAAATGTTCAAGAATCTATATACTTCTGATCTATTATCGTGTTAAAGAGAATCATTGAAGGAAAACCTTATTGAGTGAATTATTTACCTTAGTCAATTCTAGATAAGTAAAAGTTAACTGTTGGCTGCCTAATAAGGCAGAGGAATAACTGTGTTTGCAATAATAAACTTTTACTACCCCCACACCGAACAAAAGGTCTTCTTGCTTCAATGACTGTTCAGATACTCAGAGCAGTTACACTTCACACTGCAATCATGTTTAGAGAGCCATACATTCATTTTTTCCCCTGATTCAAAGTAACTAATGTGTAACAACCTAGGGCAACTCTTTTGCAAAGTAACCTAACGACCTTTAAACATCCAGCCATTTTCTCCAAACTGCACTAAACTCTTAATCAGGCATGCTTTTTACCTTCCCCTTCCTCTTGTTCTATTTTACCCTTGAACTCTATTTATAATGGTTAATTTATGTCTTGACTGGGTCAGATATTTGGTTTCTCTGTAGAACCCTGACTGATACACTACTCAACCCTATGCATCAAGACTCAGTGTTGAAGTGACATTTCTGACATTAAGCTTTCCCCTTTTTCTCCAAATAAAAAGAAATGAATTCCTCTCTGCTCCAACCCCAGTGTTTTCTATTTCTCTCCTTTTTACCTTTGGCCTTATACATGGTGCAATTCTTACCACAGCCATTAGAGTACCATCTTTGTACCCTCCAGTTTCCAGCACAGTGCTGAGAATGTTTCCTGAATTTATTTCACATCCAATGAGCCTTTGTTTATAACTCAACCTAGCCAAAAATGAATGCCAATTCTTTCATTCTTTAGCATTTTGGTGGTTGTTAGGGATACGTATCAATTGTATTGTTATCTCGGTGATTTGTTCCTGAAGGAGAGTCCAGGAAGGGAAAGACAAATTATTACCATCTAAAATGTCAGGAAATGAGAAGAGTGAAAAGAGAAGACTAAAGTGTTATAGTCATTGGACACCAATAGGAAAAGGGGTAGGGTCTCCAGATAAGAGCAGATGTGGACTAGACTTAGATATATGGAAGCAAAAAGGGGAAAGGGCCTTGTGTATAGGATTTAATATCAGAAATATCAAATAAAATTCAAACATTGGAATGAAAAGTGTTATAATTAAAATGAGTCTAAAGATTTAAGAAGATAATACAAATCTTAAAAAAAAAAAAAAAAAAAGCACACATCCATTAGGAGAAGTTCACTTATTGTCCAAATAACATCCATGGGTATAACAAACCAAATATATGTTGGAAACATTCACAACCAATAAATTGCAGCTTTAAAATCAGCCAGGCCCACAGAGCATCGAGTGTCTCAGGAAAGAACCAATTATGTAATAACGTTCCTGTCCTGCTCCCCTCCCACTCCCCTTTGTTTCCCTCCAAATTTCTCCCATGAGCAACCTGAAGGCAAAGTGGAAACACCATAACAAATGAGGAAAGAGAGAGGAGAAATCAGTTTTCTCATACTGAGATCCTGCCTGCAGTCAGTCTCAAAAGTTTAATTATTGTCTAGGACTGGACCAGGCCTTTTTAATTACTGAATTGAGATTTTGGTGTGAGTGTGATTTTTATTACCTAAGAGTAATCAGAAAAAATTGTATCCAGTTGTCAAGGTAGGGACAATAACCCCTGATTAGATTCAAAGAGACTGTGAGAGACAATAAAATTATACCTGTGAAAACTGCTTGTTCAATTTATTGGCCAGATTTATTTACTAATTTTAATCTTAATTTCCCTGAAGAAAACATAATTAACATTGTCTTAAGTATCCTAATTGGGGGGAAAAATTAAAGAAATCAAACTGACTTTAAAGGAAAAGTGTATGATTTGAATTATTTTTATTTATTAAAATAATGAAAGAATCAATAATTGACATGTAATCAAAAAGTGCATATTTGCTATTTTGAATGAGGGAATGCAACAAAATAAAAACGTAATTGTATTCTATCTTGCAGATAATAACCACTATTAACTCTTTGGAGTTTATTTTTTCTTTAAATGTATTTTTATTGATCTCAGAGAGGAAGGGAGATGGAGAGAAAGATAGACACGTCAAAGATGAGAGTGAATCATTGATCAGCTGCCTCCTACAAGCCACACACTGGGGATCAAGCCGACAACCTGGGCATGTGCCCTGACCAGGATTGAACCGTGACCTCCTGGTTTATAGGTCACCACAGATCCACACTGGCCGGGCCAATTTTTAAGTGTTGCATAGGTGGGATCCTTTGTATTTTTTTATACTGAAAATGTATCAAATTTACACTTTAATAAATATAAATCTTTTTAAATTTTAAGGTGGTATTATAGTCCATTGTAGTTAACCACCTGCTAATATCAGATATTCTTCACAAATTTACATTATTATAAACACCACCTTTTATACTCATTGTTTATCCCCCACCCACTTTTCCACTCATTTTTTAGGATGAGTTCCTAGGAATAGAACTGGAGGTCCAATATATATAAATTTCATTTATGCCAGATTGCTACAGGTAAATATTAGACTAATTTCCACTTTATCCTGCATGAAATGTATGAAAGTAATTTTAATCTTTACTTATCTGAAAGTTGAAAAACTGTTTGCATGAGATTCCCAGGGCTGCCATAACAAAGTACCACAAACTGGTGGCTTAAAACAACAGAAATTTATTGTCTCACAGTTCTGGAGGCTAGAAGTCACATGCCAGAAGAGTTATGCTCCACTGAAATTTGTAAGACAGAATCCTTTCTTGCCTCTTCCTGGCTTCTACTGATGGTCGGCAATTTCAAGAAGCTCCTGGGCTTGCAGCCACATCACTCCAACCTCTGCCTCTATTGTCACATGATATTCTCCCTGTGTGTCTGTGTCCAAATTTCCCTCTTCTTATAAGGACAACAGTAACATTGGATGAGAGCCCACACTAATGACCTCATCTTAACTTGATTACATCTGCAAAAATCCTATTTCCAAATAAGGTCACATTCACAAGTACTAGGAGCTAATACTTCAACATATCTTTCTGGGAAATACAATTTAACCCATTACATTGTTCTTATCTATATTTCCTTGATTACTAGTGAATTTTAGAATTTTCAATATTTTATTTAAAACAATTTCATACTTGATCCTTTGTCTATTTTTAAAAATTTTACTGTTAAAATCTTTTAATAGACTAAACATATCAGTTCTTTTATAGCATATATGTTGCAAATATTTTTACAATTTTTTGTTTGTCCTTTAATTTTTCTTATTCTGTTTTTTTTTCTAACATAAAATTTAAAAGCTTTATTTAATAAAATCTGGCAACAGTTTTCTTTGTGGGTTCTGACATTAGTGATTAAAAAACATCCTAACAAAAAGAAACCCTCATTCACTACTAGTGGAAAAGGAAACTGGTATAGCCACTATGGAAAACAGTATGCAGGTCCCTCAAAAAATTAAGAATGGAGCTATCATATGACCCAACAACCCCTCTTTTGGGTATCTACCTGAAACATATGAAAACATTTATTCACAAAGATATATGCACCTCTTTGTTTATTGCAGCATTATTCATGATGGCCAACATATGGAAACAACCAAAGTATCCTCCACTGGAGGACTGGATAAAGAAGACATTGTACAGCCCAGCCAGCATGGCTCAGTGACTGAGCATTGACCTATGAACTAGGAGGTCATGGTTAGACTCCTGGTCAGGGCACATGCCTGGGTTGCGGGCTCAATCCCCAGTAGGGGGCATGCAGGAGGCAGCCAATCAATGATTCCCTCTCATCATTGATGTTTCTATCTCTCTCTCCCTCTCCCTTAATCTCTGAAATAAAATAAAAAAAAGAAGATATGGTACTTATATACAATGGACTAGTACTCAGCCATAAGAAAAAATAAAATGCTGCCATTTGTGACATGAATGGATCTTGAGAATATCATAAGCCGAATAAGTCAGACAGAAAAAAATCAAGAACCATACGATTTCACTCATATGTGGGATATAACATTGAAAGCAACAAATTAATAAGCAAGACAAGCAAAAACTCATAGACACAGACAACAGAATGATGGTTACCAGAGGGAAGGGGTGGGGAGTAATAAAGGGTAAAAGAGGTCAATCTATGGCAGGCATCCTCAAACTACGGCCCGCGGGCCACATGCGGCCCGCCGAGGACATTTATCCTGCCTGCCGGCTGCCGCTGCCTATCCTGCTTAGCAGCCAACTCGTCCCGGGCCCACAGTGCGCACAGGAATTTGTTCATAGTTTTTTTTTTAAACTATAGTCCGGCCCTCCAATGGTCTGAGGGACAGTGAACTGGCCCCCTGTTTAAAAAGTTTGAGGACCTCTGATCTATTGTAATAGAAGATTTGACTTTGGGTGGTGGGCACACAATGCAACATACAGATGTATTACAGAATTGTATAATTGAAAGCTACATAAGTTTATTAACCAATGTCACCCCAATAAATTTACTTTTAAAAAAATCTTATTAGCAAGAAAAAATTACATTGATAATCATACATATTTTCTACTACAGTTATGATTTCAGTTCATTAAATATTTCATTTTTAATTCATTTGGAATTTATCTTAAGGAAAAGTTTTTATATATAATAAAGCTGGAACTTTAAGATATGTAATGATATTATTAAAGTCTAATCAGCCAAAGACAGGAAGAAGCTTGTAGTCTCACAAAATCAAATTTATTGACTCAGAGTAAGAAAAGGCACTTCAGAAGAATCAGGGAATGCTGATCTTCATACAAGAGAGAGAAAAGTCTTTTATAAACTTTGATTTACTGCAGAAGTACTCTGAGGAGGAGTTAAGGGGACCAGGGGATCTGTTCTGAATTGGTTACTGTTTGTGAGGTGGGACTGAAGAAGATGTGTTAACTCAAGACTGTGTGCTGAAGCCAGACAAGGATGGCTCAGCAGTTTTGTATCCCCAGTAATAGACAGGGGTAGCAAAGTGGTCTGGGACATCGAATAGTTAGTAAGACGACAGTAGTCAAAGAGGGCATGGTCTTGGCATTTTACAGTTCTGTAGCACCTTAGAAGAAACAGTGGTTCCTGTCTACTTTAGAGTGAGCTTTATTCGTTTCTGTACTCAGACTTGGAAGTGGTAGGACTGCTTCTTCCTTTTTTTTGGTCAAAGCTGATTTGCACTCTTTTAGTCCAAGAAGAGTTTTTGTTCTTTCATTATATGTATTTTACATTTAATATACATATTTATATAATAACTAGAGGCCTGGTGCACGAAATTCACGCATGGGGGGGTCCCCTCAGCCTAGCCTGTGCCCTCTCCAATCTGGGACCCCTTGGGGGATATCTGACTGCTGGTTAAGGCCTGATCCCAGGGACATCCCTCTCACAATCAGGGACTGCTGGCTCCTAACTGCTCATCTGCCTGCCTGCCTGCCTGCCTGATCACCCCTAACTACCTCTGCCCGCTGGCCTGGTCGCCCCTCACTGCCCCCACCCTCCCGCCAGCCTGGTCACCCCCAACTTTCCCCCCTCCCCGCCAGCCTGGTCACCCCCAACTGCCCCACACAGCCTGCTGTTCGGTCGTCCGTCCTATTGTTTCGGTTGTGACGGCCCCTGGCTTTTTATATATTAGGATTATATATTACAACCCATTGGTTGTATTTTAACCTATTAGTCTGAAATGCATAATAAACCACATAGTCATATTTACCTGACCATTTTTATTCTTTTCATTTCATTCTAATAATCTCTGTGATTATAGTGGCTCCAGAACTATGTTGTTTTTATTATCTCATATTAGTTATGTTATTTTCTTTATTTTAATGTGTTGATTCTGTTCATGTATTTTTTTTAAAATCTTGAATCACAAGTTTAATATTGCAAAATGTGCTTATTAGTTAGGATTAACTGCAACTGTATCAGAAATGCTAAATAACTGTTGTTTAATATTTTTAGAAGATGATTGGTCTAGGACAGATAAGATGCTCCCCTGTGTCAGAGAGGATGCTCCTGTTTTTATTACTCAACTAGTAGCCCTGTGCATGAATCCGTGTGCCAGTAGCTCTCTGCAGGGCCTAGCTGCTCTGTACTCGCTGCCCAGAGGCTCTCCATGGCCCAGAGGCCCATCCATGGCCAGGCACGGAATGCCTGCCTTGTCGCCATGGCAAGCATTCCGCCAGGCCGCTCACGCTGCCTGCTCTCAGCAGCTCTCCCACCCCTGGGACTGGGGGACTCTGGCGGGGCTGAGAGGACTGGGCACCACCATCTTGTGGCTATGGGCACTACCATCTTTATGACAGAGTGATGACTAATTTGCATATTACCCTTTTATTAGATAGGATTTATGGTCCTGGATAGTAGCAACCATGTTCTTAGGTGCAAGATGGAGATAGGAATAGAGACTCAGGGAGGAATGAAGACGAAGAAAGCAAAAAGCACATATAAGTTTCTTAAGGAAGGTTTTGAAAACCGCTATAGGACACTGCTGCTTATAAGTCATTGGCCAGAAATGTCCCATGGCTATACTTATGTGCATAGAGGCTAACAAATATGGCCTTTATTCTGGGCTACTATGAGATCGACTAAAAATTCCATTACCACAGAAGAAAAGGACAGCAGACATGGGGGAGCAAACAGTCCCTAGCGTATGTAATGTGCCAGTGCCTCTTCACCAATTCTTTTACGATGTTTACTTTTTTCTTTCATGGTTACCAAAGTTGTTATTCTTTTATAATTCTTGTAGAAAAGTGTATCATCAATAATTCTCCAAGTTTTATGAAAAGCAACTGTCCCCCAAATCCCCTATACAACCCCAGTTTTGCTCCAATTACTATTAAATCTTTGAGTGTTTTATTTCTTAAACCATTTTCAAAATAATAGGCTTATACTGACATTTTTTTTAAAGTTTCTGTTAACCATGGATGATAAGGATTTAGCTTTTTCAGCATTTCTCTCCCTCACTCACATATTTCCTGTCCATCTAGCATCCAATTTATTATAATTCTTGGTTAGATCAGCATTCCATTTTTAATGTAATTATGAATAAGTAAATATTAAAAGCTGAGCCATGCAGTCTAAAACCATTTCATTTTCTTTCTTTTATAACCTCTCCCAATTAATAACTGTACATTACTTTTTGCTTAGTTTAATTTGTCCCTATATCATCTTCCATTCTCTTAATTTCATCTTCTTAGACCTCTAGATCCCTAACCTCCAATCAGTACTGATTTATTGCTGGAACACATCTCTGACCCTTTTATCTCCCCTTTTCTACCATCCCAAGGATTCTCTTTGCCACTCTATGTAAGATCCTCTGATTTCAGGTTCTTCTTCCTTGGTTCAATCTCTCTTTTTATTGGAGTAACTACCGTGTTTCCCCGAAAATAAGACAGTGTCTTATATCAATTTTTGCCCCCAAAGACATGCTAGGTCTTATTTTCAGGGGATGTCTTATTTTTCCATGAAGAGAATACAGTACACATTTATTGTTAAATGAAAATAAAGGAAATTTATTACCTGTATACGGTACGGTAGTACGGTAGTTGTCAACACAAACCAGACAAACTGTGAATCCTACAGTATCAAGAATTTACTCATTTATTCAATGACAATCATGTCATCATCTTCTGGAACATCATCATAACAATCCAATTCCTGAATTTCCTGGTGAATTTCTTGTGACTCCATTTCTTTCAGAATCAGTGGACCAAATCTCTCATGTTTAGTAATAGCACTGTCTTTAAATGAGTACTTCTTGTCAAGGTAGCCTGCTCGCAGTGCATTTGCAATGCAACTGTCAGTGATTTTCTCCCATGAATTCTTCACCCAAGTCACAACTTCTTGCAGTTTAGGTTTCACAAAGTTTCCACGCTGATTTCTCTCCATTCTATTTTCAATGTAGTCATTAATTTCCATGCGCAAATTGTCTTTGAATGGCTTGTTTATTGCAATATCAAGAGTCTGGAGATAGGCTGTCATTCCTGCGGGAATCATTATCTGATCTACTTTTCTTTCGTGAAGAAATGTCTTCATGTCTTTAGCGCGGTGAGTGCTGGCTGCATCCCAGACTAGCAGACCTCTTTGGCTCCCTCGCATAACAAGCGGCAGCATTAAATCAACCCACTTCCTTATAACTGCTTGTGTGGCCCAGGCTTTTTCAGTTTCAAGAATAAAAATGCCCAAAACACGTTCAATCTTTTCCTTCTTGCCCTTAGAAATGATTAAAAGTGGGATTTTAGTGCCATCCAGACGAATTGCCAAAATACAGGAAACACGTGCACTTTCATAAGCAGTGGAGGGAATGTATGCTAAGGAGGCACCCCGCTGTTCAATTGTTGTTTGAGATGATTGGCCCATAAACACTGCAGTTTCATCCATAGCAATCATGTTGGAAAGATTGTATTTAGAGAAGTCAGCATCATCAGTAAAGGACTTGAATGCAAGTGCTCACTTAATAACTTGAGTATCTTCCAACCTAAACAATGTTGTAGATCTTCTTAAAGACAGTTCACTTCGCTAAAGGAAATTATCCAGCCAGTGTTGTGATGCTTTGAAGTCTTCGGGGGCTATGTCAAACTGTGGTGCCATTGCAAGGGCAAATTCTTGAATCTGAGCCCTATTCACAACCAAAGTCTTTGCTCTCCTGTCAACAACCCATTCACAGATCAGGTCTTCCAGCTCGGAAAATAATGGTTGCCGGCCTGATCCACCCTTGCGCTTTTTAGCATTTCCCTTGTCCACTTGTTCAATGAGGTTACCATACTCTGCTCGCCATTTTCAGACCAATCGGATACTCAACATCTTCTCTTTGCAGAAAGCAGTAAGATTTTGGCCCCAAGAGTCTTCCACGATTCCTTTCTTGTACTCCACAGAGTAGCTTTTTCTTTTTGCACTCATTTCTAGGGGTAAAAAAAAAGGAATTGGGATATCAAGGTGGGGGGAGGGGGATCACTCAAAATGACAGAGGGGGGATCAGAGGGGGGAATCAAAATGGCACAGGAGAATCAGAGGGGGGATTACCATTTTAGTAACCCCTTTTGATCCTCCTGTGTCATTTTGATTGTCCCCTCTGATCCTCCTGTGTCATTTTGATTGTCCCCTCTGATCCTCCTGTATCATTTAAGTGATCCCCCTCCCCCCACCCCTGTGCCACTGAACACCTTCACCAGACATCCCCCCTACCCCTTTATCAGACATTTACCCCCTGGGGCCTGCCTGGGGACTGTCACTGGGCTTGCTGGGGCCTGGATCTGGGCTGGAGCAGGGTCTGCCACTGACTGAGAACCTTCAGTTATCATGAAGGTGGCCGCGAGCATCAGGTAGTGTCACCAGAGACAGACCAGCACTCACCACCTTTGCCGCGTCCCATCCTCTCTAATCCTCCTGTTCTTCTACACGCATCTGCGAAAGTCTCCTCCTCTCCCCTCCCCCTTCCCCGCTCACTCCGACCTCCGCTCCGCCTCCACACAGCAGTGACGTCAGGACTCCGCGAAACGTCACTGGTTGCTAGACGCCAGTCGCGGAGGCCCTAGCGACCAGTTTACGGTAAATTAATTTTCATTCTGAGACAGAGCCTGGGGGCCTTATATTCGGGGGATGCCTTATATTTCACTCAGAAGGAAACCTGTAAGTAGGTCTTATTTTCGGAGGATGATGTCTTATTTTCGGGGAAACACGGTATTATAATAATCTGAGATGACCATCTGAAAGAAGTTTTTCAGAATTTTCCTTTTGAACGTAAGATAGGAATTTGTTCTTAATCTTAATTTCATGTTTGAAAATATATGTTGGAATTTTTGATACCTAAAGGATAGAAATAATTTCAGGACTTATCTGCTACGAACCCCTTGTAAAAGTCTTTTGATGCACATATCTCCAAGAATAAATGAAAGGTTTTGTCACCTCTAAAATCCTGAAATAGACATTTAAAAATACCTTGACCTGAATCTACTTTCTAACTACATACTAAGTATATAAACACTTGCAGTCCTTTTGTGTGATTTAATCTGGCCTCTTTTTTTTTTTTTCACTTTTATGTCTAAGGCAGAGAGGGCCCCATCTTTCTGGTGAGGTATCCTTTAGGTTCAGGAAAGCATTTCCCCGAATATAGGTGAGACCATCAATCAAATAAAAAATTATCTCAGTGAAAAGCCCACCACAGACAGGCTGTCTCTTTGGGTTAGCCATGTATTTGATCTTTTGCTTCTACAACAGCTTAGTGAGTCCTCCTGTGAATTCTTAGAAAGATGACAGGTTATCCTGGAGGGCTTCTGCCCTCCCCATGGGCTGTATGTGCCTTGCCATGCACTGCGTTTGCTTACTAGTAGCTTTCCATTTCTGACTTCCCCTGAAGTACATGCTTTACCTGGAAGAAGAGCTGGAACTAAGCTGTTTCTACCTGTAGTCTACCTAACAATATTTACTTACAATTTACGACACATTATGAGTGATTTTTGCTTGCTTCAACTAATTCTGTTTAACCTCATCACCATAACCCTTTAGTTGTAGTGAGTTACTAAAGAAATTTTTTTTATAAATTTGCTCCGGGACCTCCTTTCATCTCTTTAATAGTTCTTTATTTTCTAAGGAAAGACAGAATAATATCTGTGCAATAAATTAGAATTTCATGATAGTGACACAAAATTTTGGAGAGAAAACACAGCACTATTTTAGAAATTAAAAGAATGGGGATAGGTGTGGTTTTTTTCCTATTTCACCATAACTGGTCATTAGAATCCAGGGTACAGGATAAAAATCGGTCCAGTCCCTGATATTATGAAAAGAGTAAAATTAGAGATAAAAGAAGAAAACCACTTTAAGATTAGAAGAAACTACATTTACGAGGAAACTACTCTTACCTAGGTTCTATGAGAGAGAAGAAACAAATACAATAGAATCTCTATTTGGCAATTCCAGCTAAGTAAAGCAGATGAGGTGTATACACATTTATTTATAATACACAATATACTGTGAAAAGTGTCATGAATAAGAAATAAATGCAGTCGTATGAGAGTTCAAAATAGTGATTACTTTCAGCCAAAAAACAAAAACAAAAACAAGGAATGCTTTTTGAAAGAGGCAGAATTTGAGCTGAACTTCAAAATGAACTTTGAAACTAATCAAATGCTCTTAGTATTTTAACTGAGGTTAAAACAATGTTTTTCCTTTTTGTTGTTGTTGTTAATCCTCACCTGAGGATATTTTCCCATTGATTTTTAAACAGAGTGGAATGAAAGGAAGGAGGGTGGGAGAGAGACAAAAACATCAATGTGAGAGACACACATCAATGGTTGCTTCCCACATGTGCAGCCCAGGTACATGCCCTTGAATTGAACTTGGGTCCCTTTGGTGCGCAGGCTGACACACTAACCACTAAGAACCACTGGCCGGGGCATGTTTTTCTTCTTTTGATCAATTAACATAACTGTTATTACGAATTTCTTAGTAGTAAGTCATCTTTATATTCCTAGAAAAGTGCATTTAAAAAATATTATGTTGTACTCAATTTACATGTATTTATTTGGGGCTTTTATATACGTATTTCTGTATATTCCAGAAGACAGGTAGGGGTTTCTTTATCAAGATTAATTATCAGATTAACATAAAGTACCATCTTTATCAAGCTTAATTATCAGATTAACATAAAGTGAATCGTGTAAGCTTTTCAGCCTTTTCCCTGTACTAGAAGAACTTACCAAGGCGACCTTCAATCCCCTTGGAAAATATGAAAGAACTCCCTGGTAAAACTCTCCGGTTTTGGGTCCAGTGTTTTCAAGGTAACTGAAATTGCTGATGGTGTGTTCAGTTTCCTCCATGTCTATGCGCACAGCAATAGCTCTGTCACAATTGTTACTTAACTTAATTGTAGCAATTAATATTTTTTTATATAATTTTCCATTTCATTTCATTGATGTTTTAGAATTTTTTCAATGGGACTTTACATTGTTTTCTTCCCCTTTACAGTCTTTTAAAAGAATTCTTTTCTGTTGCTATATTTTTGTTCTTTATTTTTATTTTTTAGATTGAATCTTTTCAACATTTTTGTTTTATTTACTTATTTTCACCAGGAGGGCTGATCCTCATGATGACTAAGACTAGAAGGCACAAACATGGACAGGAAAGGATAAACAATGGCTGAAATAATGACATTAGATGTAAAAAAAAAAAAGTAAGAGTTTTATTAAATATTTCTTTAATAGCAGTGAGCAGAGAAAGAAAAGAGTGGGTCCTTCATAGATATGAAATATTGTTTGTCCTGATAACATAATAGTGCTGTTTAAAGTACTATTTTATTATCCCCACTTAAATGAGTATTGCATTTTAATAGGCAAGCACATTTATCAAACTAAATGTCTTCAAATATAGGTGGTGTGGCTAAGGCTGACACTTACCCAGAGCAAAGTGCACTGGAAATGGAGAAATGTGTGTGCTAACCAAGGTACAGCCTGAGAGAGCTGGTTTTCAGCATTTTGTTACATTTCCTCTTGCTCATCCTGAATCAACGGACTATGATACTTGTCCTATTTTTATCCTCCAACAGAATTTTGATTAAAAAAAAATGAGAAAACGAAGTACTTTGAATCGTTATATATTGGTGGGTAATAACAAAAAATGTGAAGTTTTCTTTCAAAATATATTTAAAGATACGTCTTTCCTGGCTAATATTTGTGAATTTTATCATCAGCTGCATATTTATCACACACTTTAATTTCAGTATTTTTGACCACGTTGACTGAAATTAAGGTTATTTAAAGGACTGGCCTGTCAGTGTGAAACATCCTAAAGCAGCACTGTGATGTGTCTCTTAGGTAAAGGCAACTGGCAATGTTAACCATGTTAAACATCAGGCTGTCTGCATATTGAAATAAGTGGAGCCATTTCACAAGGAAGCCCCTGTTATTTATATTGTTGGCCCTCTCATCTTCTATCAGCAAGCACAAATACAATGAGATCCTGGAACAAATGAGCTTATTAAGATCATGGTTAGACATATCGTTTTTCAAATCACACTCTACAAGACAGATATGCTGGCAAAGCTGTAATAAATGTCAAAGCTCAAGGCATCCCCCATTCTTTTCAGCAGCCTGATGGCTTGGCTAGAAAAGCTTTTCATAAATTTTAGTGCACACCTGTCAAGTGGCAGGTGTGATAGTCTGCTATCGCGGAGCCTGAGCTGTGATTTCTGGGCTGGCAGCACTGTCATCGTTTTCAGTACAATCATATGCTTTTCTCTCTTTGTGACCAATGAAATCTACGTGATCACACAGAGAATCAGTGCATCTTGGCAGATCTGCCAGTGGTACTCATCACATAGAGAATATTTTAGATTGGCTGCCATGGGGTGTTATTTCCCATTTGTTAACACAGTGGGGGTTCATGACTACTACAACTGAAACACATTTATTTGTATATGTGTTTTGTCCTCTTGGTACATACAAAATCCATCCCTCCTGTCCTGCACTCCTTTAACCTTTCACAATCAATCTCTTACCTGTTAATATGTCACATATTTCTTAGGGGGGAAAACCCTTCTTTTGTTTTAATAAGATAAATTTGGGAGTTAGAAATAAACTTTTGATCTAAACTATATGAAATAGAATTATATTTCATATACATGCATATATATATATATATATATATATATATATATATATATATATGCTTATAAAAATATCTGAAAGAAAACTTATCAAAGTGTTTATAGTGACAGCACGAAAGAGAAAGGCAGATTTGGAGATAGGTGAGTTAAGTATATTCTATTTTCTTTTCTGGATATTATGATAGCGATTTTATTTTTATGATGATAATATCCTATCTAACAAAGAGGGAATATGCAAATTGACAGTCACTCTGTGACAAAGATGGCGGCTGGGCCGAGACGCTTGCCTCTGGGCCTACTTCATCGCCGCTGCTGCGGGTGCGGGAGGATCAGAGACAGAGCCTACAGGGGGGCCCAGCACCCAGCAGTCCCAAGTCCTGCGTCCGTGGTGGCATTGGGGCCAGAGAAGCAGAGACACAAGCCCGCAGGGGGGCCCGGCACCCAGCAGCCCCAAGCTTCGGGGCCACGGTGGCGCTAGAGCTGGAGGAGCAGAGACACAAACCCGCAGGAAACCTGTGGAAAGGGAGATAAACTATCATAACTTTATCTCCCTTTCCACAAGATGAGAAAACTGGCCCTGGTTTATTTAGTGATGTGGCCCACACCTTTCTACAAGCACAGGGTATGTTATGACCACTCCCAGGAAAGTCTGGTCAGAATACTGTCTCCAGGGAATAACGCTACTGTGGCAAATCATCTAAGAGAGGAAACAAGCTTTTGTTGGGTTTATTCTGAAGGTCAGAGAACATGCCACCCCAACATATGCTGTGTTGTTATATTGATGATCTTGAGCTGCAGATGCTTGAAAAGCAGCAAATGAAAGGAGAGGCTTTCACTGAAGTCTCCTGATCTGCCTAAAATCGGACTCCCCAAAAGGAGTTTAAATGTCATAGGTCCCCTCCATGGGAGAAGTGTCACCCTCCAGCGAAGACTGACTCCTATCACAGGACAGGAGACTAGAAGTTGACATCACACCCAAACTTTGTTACAAACTATCTCCCCCCACCCCCATTCATCTTTCCTAAAAATCATTTACTTTCCTCTAAGAGGCCTACATCTCCCGTCCCCTTTCCCTCGAAAGAAGGTATTTAAATCTGGATTCTAAGCCACCTTGGGGAGTTATTCATTTTTCCCTGGGATCTCCCACATATACACAAGGTACACATGTTAACGAACTTTTGTTTTTCTCTTGGTGATCTGTCTTTTATTACAAGGGCCTCCTCTAAGAACTCAGAAGGGTAGAGGAAAACTATTGTTCCTCCTCCATAATTCTATCTTGGGAAATCAAGTCCTGGGCTGAACAGTGAGATTGGCTCAAGTGCCAAGCAGTCCCAGATGAGGGGAGAGAAGCTTCTAGGGGGAAACCAATGATATTGGCATCAAAGTGGGACGGAGGGCACACACATGGTTGCTGGTGAGAGTTTAAAGTGATTCAACATTTTTGGAGGATGATTTGGAAAAATAGATAGAAATGTGCAAGGTACATCCAAGAGTCTTCTACTAGGAATTGCATCTGCTGAGATAAAGCACGAGTGCATAAGCCCTGGTCAGAACCCAGGATGCTGCTGCGGGCTCCCCTTCCACGATAGGAAAACCTGGGAACAACCTGCATTTTTAGGACAAGGTGGCATCTATACAAATAAAAGGGTAATATGCTAATTAGACTGAACATCTTCCGGACGACCTTCCAGACGTCCTTCTGGACAAAGCCATGGTGGTGGGGCTGAGGCAGAGGCAGTTAGAGGCAATCAGGCAGTCAGGGGAGAGCAGTTAGGAGGATCAGGCCGGCAAGGGAGAGCAATTAGGGGGATCATACCATGAGGAGAGAGCAGTTAGGGGAATCAGGCAGGCAGGCAGGTGAGTGGTTAGGAGCCAGCAGTCCCGAGTGGTCCCAGATTGGAGAGGGTACAAGGCCGAGCTGAAGGACCCCCCTCTCCCATGCACCAATTTCATGCACTGGGCCTCTAGTATTCATATATTTCTTATGTAATGAAAAAAGTAAATTTTGAAATAGGAGACTCTCAATATTGATATCAAAGGAGAATAGGTCCCCAAAAGACCATCTTTAGATGAATAGTGCCGTATATTTATAGAGTGCTTTCACTAAATCCTCACAAACACTTGGTAGGATGACTGGATGAGATGTTAGCACTCTCATTTACATAGGTAAAATCTGAAACTTAATTTTCCAGTTAAGTTTCTAAATTGGGATTGAGAACCTTGGTCTCTAATTTCTGGTCAAAGTTCCATATTCCCTCAAATCTCTTCCCCTCCTACCTCATTAGTTTCTGCTCTGAAAACAACATTAACAACAATTTTATTACTTTCTATTTGCTATGCAGCAAACTATTTCTTCCATTTTTTAAATACTTCTGACACACATATATATGTGTGTATATATACACACACACTGTGTATATATTTCAAGTTACCAGTAGAGTCACATTTTTCTATTAACAAAATAGATCAATTACTTAGTTGAATTTTTCAGACATAAACAGAAATTTAGATTCTGGAACATGAACAGCAATTTTAATACAAAGCTTTCCATTGAAGAAAAAATAAGCATAATTATGTTAGGCACAATATGTTTATTTTATTTTTGCAAAATTATGGCAATTGCAAGGCCTCTGGTTTGTCTAATGAATGTCTGCCATGAATATTGTAAAAAATAACTGCTAAGTGGAAATATTATTCTCTATTGATTACATAGTCTAATCTATCAGAATTAATAGCAATTCACCAGTAGAGCACAGGCACATTTTAATTGATTGATTGATATGTTGATTGATTTTAGAGAGAGGAAGGGAGAGAAAGAAACATCGATTGATTGGCTCTAGCATGTGCTTGGACTGGGGATCAAACCCGAGACCTGGGTATGTGCCCTGACTGGGAACTGAATTCACCACCTTCTTGTGTACGGGACGATGTTCAACCAATTGAGCCGCACAAGCCCAGGCCAGGTACACTTTAAACAATATTTAATTTACTTACTAACCAACAATTACTTAGGCAAAAGCTTAATATGAGAATTTTAAGAAATAGTTTATCTTCCCACCCTCTTCTTTATCCCCAAATCTCTGCCCTTCTATATTAGTAAAATAATTTATGATTATTTTCCTTTCCTCCACACCTTTTGTAAATAGTTGAGAAGAGGGAATAAATATGAGAAAAGGGCTCTTACCTCACTATCCTTTTGGAATTGAAACAATAACACATACTCCAATCCATAGGCAGAAACCTGATATTCACCTACTAAAGATTCCTTGGTGATCTAGAAACCTCACCTGAAAGCCTTGGCACTCAGTCTCGTGATTCACAACTTGGTTCCTAGCACTCTTTGGAACTAGATTTGAGGTGGGGATGAGGGGAATTAAAACTCTTCAGGTAATGTCAAGGAAGTCTGCCATGTCAACCAAACTCTCTTAACTATGAGACAGCAGGGTCTTACAAAAGTGCCACACTGCCCTGTAGCTCTGTCACTGTTTGCAACTGCCCCCTCTGAGCTTTTCTTGAAAGGCAAAGTTTCTAACTCTCTATCCCTCTCCCTTCCTCTCTGTAAAATATCAATAAAATATATATTTTTTTAAAAAGGCAAAGTGCAAGAAAATACTTAACTTCCCTTTAGGATTGCTACCTCTGCCTCTGAACTGGAAACATCGACTCTTATCCTCCACCAATTCATAGCATAAACTTAGTTCAACATTCGCTGTGGCAGACATTGACCAAACCCCTATCTACTGAAGAAAAAATAGAATGTTATGCTTTGTAATATTGGAAGCACACCTGTGAAAGTGAGACGGTGAATAACTGCCACAAAACACAGGCTGAGAACTACTGCTCCATTCCTTTCCCAGGTGAGCCCAGAGCTGCTGCTGGCATGCTGACTCCAGGGAGTGGCCAAGCACATCCCACAGGTGCCTGCTGAACTGGGACTGGGACATCCATCCCCTCACTGGATGGGAGAGCTACAAAAGGCCTGTCTCCTGTTCCTGGGAGCTTAGAGTCAAATCCAATTCATCACATATAACAAGCAATTGCCATTTTGATAGTTGTCTTTACTTCTAACCTTTTTTCCTGTCTTCCAATAACTGCTAAGATTTATTTATTTCATATGTGTCAGACATATTTTTAAGAGCTCTACTTGATTAAATAATTTAATCCTCAAAACAACCGTAGGAGGAAGGTACTACTATTAGCCACATTTATAAATGAGAAAATTAAGGGGCAGGGAGGCTAGGGAAATTGCCTAAGAACAGGTACATGGTGTCATCTCACTCCTGAGTCTGTGTTCTGAACTGTTATGTGATGCTATTTCATTCACTGATTTCTCTATTTGGTTCTTCTGCCTGCATTTACATCTGGACCACAGCACACAAAATTTCTAGGTCCCCCAGCAACCTTATCCATCCTCATTTATTAAAAATAAACTACTTTAATTAAATGGTTTATATTGAAATTAAAAGCCACTTTTGGGTCTTGAGTCCCATACCCCCACCCTGCACCCCCCACCAGTCTGAGGTGTATGCTATCTCCTACTGAGGGGCCTTAGCACTGCCTGCAGTGTACCAGGCAGGATATCAGCATGGCAGGACCTGGGGGGATGCAGGAAAAGGTGCTGTGGGGGGACTGTGCAGCGTTTGTTCCTCTAACTCCCCACCCTGGACCCTGGGTGGGTTGGGCTAAGGATTCAGGCCAGGTAGGAACAAATAGGCCCCAGATCACTGCTTAAGTAGAATATTATTTTTGCCAAATTAAAAAAAGCAGTCTTTATTTTATTGTATTTGAAAATCCAAAAAAGTGATTAAAAGTTGGTCTTAATTATTGTAGGGTTTTCCCTTAGAATGCTTGGGTGGTATACTCCCAAAGCCAAACACGTTGTTGAAAAGTGATGCCTTTAATAGACCTTCATCTACACCTGAGTCCCAAGAGAATGGGAGGAGGCACGTCTGACCTTGAAATCCCTGCTGATTATCTTAGCTTCTTGTATGAAACGTTCTCCGTGCACATCCACCTTTGCTTTCAATCGCTATTGAAAGTGTCACTTGACGAGGGGCTGAGAAGGACTGTGAATAAGACAGAAAGGACACTCATGCTAATTCTATCCCTAGACACTGACATTCTATCTCAGATGAAATAAAGCATCAGGTATATGTTAATTCTAGGAAAGTTTTAGTGGAAGCTCTGGCACTTAAATGAATCTACAGCCTGTTCCCAGCACAAAATGAATGTTTTAATTAGTGTCTTACTCTGATGCATTTTGGTTAGGCGCTTTCCTCTTTCCTTTTCCTCCCCTGGGGCTAGGAGCCTGGCTCTGCTCTGGGTAGTGGAAGTACAGAGACAGTGCCGATGGCGTTGCTCTGGCTCTCTAAGATTTCAATTGGTTCCCACAGCAATGGCAGCACCCCGAGACACATGGGTTCCAGGGGGGCATCTTTATGATCACATTTTAGCTTGTCAGCTTCCCAGGTTTAAATTTTAAGTGAACATTAATGGTTCCATTGTCCTCTCCAGCTGTCATCCCTGTGGCCCGGGAAACAAAATACCCATATCTTACCTAAACTGGTGATCAAAAATTGTACATAAAGGAACAAAGCAGTGCAGACTATTAATCCAGAGGAAATGCTCATTAAATGCTGACAGGGAAATCATTAACACTTGAATAGTTTCAGGGAATGTAATCAGACTCCTGATTAATTTAAAAGCTTGTTCTGCTGGCAGCCTATGCAATCCTGAACAAAATGGGGCTTTTCCCAATCTACCCAGATCCCTGTGAGGGAAGGATTTAAAGGAGACCGAGGACCTATGAATAGCTCCTTTGCTGCAATGCTCAATAGTTGAGAAATTTCAGCAGATGAAAAGTAGCTCAGCTGGTTCATTTATTTCTCTGATGTTCTTGCAATGAGATTTGGCTGACTGCCTTAAAAAAATTTTTTTTCAGGGGAATGTTGCATTCATTTGAATATGAAACTGTAGTTTAAGAAAGGTGTGGGATGATTATTTTTCATTTGGAAAATAAAACCACTATCTTAGTTGGTGAATTGTAAACATGCTAATATTCCCTAAGTTGCCCTGCTAAAGGTTTTCCTCATCTACTGGCTGCAACTCTAATATCCTCCACTTAAAGTAAGCAACACTAACAACGTGAGTACTGCTTTAAGGGCACCCAAAGGCACGTACTCAATTGCTAGTAAACTGGGCTTGTGTAGAGAAATAATAAAAATTCTGAGAATTTACCATTATTATAATAAATACCATTATTCCTTTCCAGGCTGCTAGGTGAGCAATCTACTATTAAAAATGACAAGAAAAAGAATAAAAAGCTACCACCTATGGAGCCCAATCACAAAGTAGATGCTCAGTAAGTGTTCCGCTTCATCATCAACACCATCCCTGAACTGTGACAGAACTGTGCTCGTAGGCTATGTACTTCCTGAAAATGACTTCTCACAAATATGTGAGACAGGTACTATTGTTACGTTAATTTTCACAGACAAAGAAACTGAGTCTAAGAAAGGCCAATGCCTTGTTAAAGTTCACGTTGCTAGTCATCTTTCCAATCAAAATGGGAACTCTGGCTTGTCTGGTTTCAAAATGAGACTCTAGCTTGGACCAAGCTGCTGCTGAGGTTGAGATGCTAGCGCAGTATAAGCTGTTGGCTTCTTGCACAGCAGGGAAGGAAAGTCAGTTTGCAGTCACTTTGGGTTAAATAATATACTCAAACCTTCCTTGCTTATTGTAACATCACAATAAGGTAACTGAACATGCATTGTGGTTTATTCTTTTTAAAATAAGAATGGAATCACTTTTTACATTTATTTATAATTTTTCTTGTTTTTGCTTAATATTTCATGGGCATTCTTTCAAATTAGCACAAACTGATCCAACATACTTCTCATAATTGCATCCCACTTCATAGTATGGATAAACCATCTGTATGCAAACACCCCTCTATTAGAGGGCATCCAGGTTGTTTCCAGAATTTGCTCTGATAAGCATACATATGCATGTTTGTCATACATATGTACACTCACTTATGTACATTAATATACAGACATAGATATATAACATTTAAGCCCATATCTATCTATCTATCTATCTATCTATCTATCTATCTATCTATCTATCTATCTATCGTCATCTATCTAGGGGCAGGCACACATACACACCGGGTTCTTTAGTCCCATGACAGATTCCAAAATGCTAGCTGAATAAGTCTAAAGAGATACAACTTTTTCTAAACTGTTTTAACTACTTTCCACATCTACTAGCAATGCATGAAATTATCTGTTTCTCTATCTCTTCTCTATTTCTGACTCATCGTTATTTTTAGCTTTTGACAATTTTAGAGTGAAAAATGATCAATATTATTTTTATTTTATATTTCCTCACTAGTCAAAATGTAAAGATATTAAATTATAGTTACATTTTACTTTCTACTAAATATTCATTGCATTAGTTGTCTGTTTTTCTCTATTTGGGTGTATTATTATTTAAGTTGTATAAGCTCATGGTGCAACAGTGTCAAGGGCTGTGAAGATCTGAGGTTTTACCCCACTTGCAAGCTAATAATTAGTCTGCTGTGGCTTTATGGATACTACCAGAAGACAGACACAAGAATGATACCCTTCCTGGGACAGAAGGAAGGGTATCATTTCTCACATCACCGGGGGCATCATGAGCATTAACATGTTTGCATCAGTTTATCTTGTCTCCAAGTCCCTGAGGGGTGTCCATAGAGTCCAGAGGATGCCTGCACATAGTGGGTTGTACCACAAGAAAGACACCCAAGCTGTAAGCATACCTGCCCTTTGCTCCAGAGGGAAATACTATTTGTATCTTCCAAGGCTATTTGCTGTACATACATCTTTGAAAAGACAGTCGTCTGAAAAGGGCAGTTAATGCCTCACTTATAAGATATGCAGAAATACAAAAGACCCACTGAGAATTGTCTCCCAGGTCTTAGGAAAATCAACTTCTTGTCAAATATGGTGTATTTGCTTTCTCCCAATCACCATTCATAACAGTGTTTATAGTTTGTCTTTGTTTGTCTTTCCTGTGTCCCTTGGTCTGATAGATATACTATTCTCATGTTAAGTTTAGTATTAATAACATGGAGATAATTCCCCTAATTTTGAGTACAAATTATTGGTTTGCTTCTGGTCAAAATGAAAACAGATATTATCTAATTCCTTTTTTATGAAAATATGTGTCCGTTATTGCTGTTTGGTTCTTCCCCTGACAAATGAAGAATAAAAGACATAGAAAAGGAAGCCCATTGGGACTTTTGCCCAATCAAAGACTTAAGGTTCATAACTCTTTGTTATCAATGTAATTGCTGTAAATTCAGAGAATTAGCAACATCAGGAGCCTGTATAGAGGAAGGCATAGGGACTGGGGAGCTGTATGTTTCGTGGGGCTTGAAGCTTCTATAACTTAGGAGGGCTATGCTTGAAGTATAAGAATACAAAATTACAAACACATTATCATTCTGGCCTGAAAAAATGTATATGGCCTGTACAAATGTGAGGCCCTGAAATGTCAGCTAAACTTCTTTAACTTCACAGTAAATCTGCTCTATCTGGAAAGGATGTGAAAGAGAAGGTTGAAGCCAATCACAATATGAAGTTTTTGCTTTTCTAGGCCATGCTGCTGCTTTATTAGCCCAGCTAAATATGTGGCATTGGTCCCTCATGGAAAGCATTGCGTGGCCTCTGGCCTTCCTGACCTTGGACTATGCTGAGCTGCAGTTCAAGATGAATGACCGTTTTGTTGAGTATGTCCACTGGGTGCAAAATTCATCACATCAGATCCAGGAGGATTATCTCGGTGCTGGAAATTAGGGGGTTACTACTGTAATTCATCCTGTCAGGTGCCTTCCTGTGACCTCTCAGGTATTTGTAAGGGTGAAATCTGTGCTAAATGGATTTGGAAGGTAAAGAAGGCAAGCCAAGAAGTGTAGCAAAAAGTATCAGAATATTAGAAGTGACCTTTAGAAATGTGCATGAAAAGAATCAGGATAAAGAATTTTTACACAGCCTTAGTTCTTCCTATTTCATCTTTCTACTTGTTTATGTACGTGTCATTTTAAAAAATAAACTAGAGACCCAATGCACAAAATTTGTGTAAAAGTAGGCCTTCTTTTCCCCGGCTGCCAGCACTGGCTTCCCTCGCAGCCCCAGCTTTGTCCGGAAGGACGTCCGGTCTAATTATCATATTACATTTTCATTATTATAGATAGCAACTGGTAGAGCTGTTTTTGGTTTGAGTTGCCCCAGTCACTTGGTTCATATTTCACATTTAGCTTTAAAAAAATAAATATTAATTGATGCCTAAATTTGCATGGCATTTGATAAACCCCTGACACAAAGATTATTACAGCACTCCCTATCCTTACAGAGTTTACTGTCTTTTTAGAGAAGTAAAACACAGATAACTCCAATGCTAGGTAGCATATGCCTAATGGCATGAGAGAACAACCAAAGGTTATTTAAGTTTAAAGAAAAAATAGTTTTAGAGGGAGGGGCATTTTAGATGTCACCAGAATAATGAGATTGTCTGCAATGGAGACACAGAAACTATTCCAGGCAGATGAAGGGCAAAGCCTGGGGTCAGGGAGTGGGTGGGGGCAGCAAATGCAAGAAACAGAATTAGTTCCATTTAAGTTGGATGAGAACAGTAAAATTAAAGAGATGAAGCAAGAATGGTGTGGGACTGCATCACTGAGACCTCTGCACTCCTGCCAAGTGTAAACGACCAATGTGGTCATGGGAAGCCACTTTCTGCAGGGGAAGGGAATGAACAGGAAAGTAATTTTGAAAGTTAACCTGAAAGAAGTATATAAAATAGAGAAAAGAGATGGGGGAGTACTGGAAGGCCAGGTTAGAGAGGAGCAGAGTGCACAAGACACTGGAGTAGTTATGAAGGCAAAAAGACCTTCTGTAGATTTCCTGGCAGAGATGAAAGCTCATGGGAATGGGAGGTGCAAAGAGAGAGAGGATGGCAGCTTTCTGGGAATCTGGCAACTTTGAGATCCTGAAGGGCAGCTTATTTTATTTGTAGTACGTTAGCATGTTGACGTGTGCATTCTTTCTCTCTTCGCGTTACCATTTGATGTATATTGCTGCCCTGATGCCCTCTGTCTCTCCCCTTCTTCTGTGACTTTACCTGCCCGGAGCATCTGCCATCTTATTTAGCTTTATTAGTGACACAGCAGATTAACTTCCCCCTAACACTGTAGGTACACTGGGTGATGTTACCAAAGGAAAACAAAGCTCAGTACTTTTAAGGGGTATATTACTTCCCTGAGATTTCAACACAATTAAGGACAAATGTCAAAAACATGCAAACGTAAGTACCCAACTACCTCCAACTGTGCAAAAAGGAGCACCAAGACTCAAAGGGAAGGAGGGGGGCAGGTGGATGGGTGGGAAAAGATCCACCAAAGAACTTATATGCATACTAAGGGCCTGGTGCATGAAATTCGTGCACTGGGAGGGGGGTCCCTCAGCCCAGCCTTCCCCCTCTCACATACTGGGAGCCCTCAGGGGATGTCCTACTGAGGCGACCGGGCTGATCAGGGGAAGGCACCAGCCCCATCACCCCGCTGCTGCAGCCACTGCCAGTCACCACAGCCACGAAGGTGTTTTCATCAACACGGACTCCAGTCCCTTCACCATGAAAAAATGACAACTTTCTTTAGGCATTTTCAAGATGTATCTTTCATAGGATATGACATTTCTTTCTTTCTTTTTTTTTTTTATCCCCACCTGAGGTTATGTTTCCATTGATTTTTAGAGAATGTGGAAGAGTAAGGGAAAGACAGAGAGAAACATCAAAGTGAGAGGAACACTTTGATTGGTTGCCTCCTGCATGAGCCACAGCCAGGAAGGAGCCTGCAACCTAGGTACATGCCCTTGATCAGAATCGAACGGGACGCTGCGGTCGGCAGGCCATGGCATTATCCACTGAGCCAAACTGGCTAGGGCAGGATATGTCATTTCTTAGCCCTCCAGCAGCGGACCTTGTTTTTTTCTCCAGGAGTGTGGTGGAAAAAGCCTAGATCATCTTTTTGGATTCTTATACCCAAGTTAATAAGAATATTACCAGTGGCATACAGGGAGCTTAGCCAATGAGCAGTCAGAAAAGGTGTTTCCTCTGTAGTTCACACCGATGGCCTCTGATTGCCAGCTCCATCCCTGTCAAGGCCTAAAGCCTCGGGGTCTGGGCAGGGGCCCCCAGCTCCCTCCAATCACCAGCTCCACCCCTGCCAAGGCCTAAAGCCTCAGGACTGGGGCAGGGCCCCCCAGCACACTCCAATCGCCCGGCTCTGCCTCTGCCCAGGCCCCAAGCCTCTGGCTGGGGCTTGGGGCCTGGGCAGGGGACCCCCAGCTCCCTCCAATCACCCGGCTCTGCCCCTGCCCAGGAGCCCCTGGCTCAGGCCCTTCCCAGGTTGCTCAGGACCCACGGGGACCTACCTCGGAGTGACCTGGGTGCTGAGAAAGTTCCCGGGACCCAGGCTGCTGGGTGCCTACGTATGCAAATTAACCTCCATCTTTATTGGGCTAATTTGCATACTCAGATTGGCTGTGGGCATAGCAGAGGTAAGGTCAATTTATATGTTTGTCTATTATTAGGTATGATGATATGCATAACCCATGGACAATAGGGTGGTAGAGGCCTAGGGCAGGGGAGTGGGGGGCAGGCTATAAGGGATCAATGGGAGAAAAAAGGGAATATTATAATACTTTTCAACAATAAAGATTTTTTTAAAAAAGAAATTATGAAAAGTAAAGTAAAATAAAATAAGGAGCACCAAGAGATAGCTCTCTTGGGAGGAGATAAAAAGCTACAGAAATTGGAGAGAGTAATGAGTTGGCTGATGTCAGGTGGTGATGCTGTGCAAACCTGGCTGCAGCAGAATTACTATGTGGTTTTAGGATATTAAAGATGGAGGCAGTGGTGGGGCCTGGGTTACCAGGGAGTACCACATCAACCATGAATTTCCTCTTCCTCATTTTCACCTCTTCACCTCCATTTTGTTCTCATAATCACAGTCACACCCATGTGCAAGTGATGGATTCACCAGCAAAGATGATCCAATGTTATGAAATACTAGAGGCCAGGTGCACGAATTCATGCATGGGTGGGGTCCCTCGGCCTGGTCAGCAATTGGAACTGATTGGGGCCAGCTGGCCTGGGGGAGGGACCGCAGGACTTTGGCCAGCCATGGGAGGTTGGCTATGGGAGTGCACTGACCATCAGGGGGCAACTCCTGCATTGAGTGTCTGCCCCCTGGTGGTCAGTGCATGTCATAGCCACCGGTTGGCTGGTTGTTCCGTCGACTGGTCTAACAGTCACTTAGGCTTTTATATATATAGACTAGAGGCCTGGTACATGAAAATTCATGCACTGGGGGAGAGGGGTCCCTCAGCCTGGTCTGCACCCTCTCACAGTCCAGGAGCCTCAGGAGATGTCCTACTAATGGCGGGGAGTGGGCCTAAGCCACAGTCTGGCCTGCCTCTGTGGGAAGCAACCAGGCAGCTAATCAGGGGACGGCGCTGCCCCCATCACCCCGCCACTGCTGCCACTGCCAGCCTCCCTCTGTGGGAGGCAATCAGACGGCCGATCAGGGGACAGCACCGGCTTGCGCGGCCCCGTGGGGGCCCCCCCCAATGGCCGTCCTCCACCGCTGGTTGCTGCCGCCTCCCCCCACATCACTGTCCCCTCCTTCTGCCCACTGGCACGTGCCTTGGCTGGCCTGGTGCCGCCTGCTCACCGGCCCCACCCCCCGCTGACTAGTCGTTCTGCTATTCGGTCAATTTGCATATTACGCTTTTATTATACAGGATTGTACAGCATCATCTTATCCCTACCAAGTTTTTCTGCCCATGTATTTTTATACCTTTCAGTTCTGTAAGGCAGAATCATGCAATCTTGATATTTTCCTATAAAATGTCAACAGATTCCTGACAGTTATGATTAAAGACAGAAAATGAGTCATGGGTTCAGAGTAATTGATTTCTGTGCCAGTAAAGTGGATCACACTCCACCTGAGAAATAGGTCTACTTGTTATCACTTGGTAAGGATGTAACATTTGCCACTAAAACTGGCAGGTTTGTTCAAAATTTCATTGTGTCTCTTGCCACATATTATGGTGAGAATAACTGAAGATCTACCAATACCAGGATTTGAGTGCCACAGAAAATTATGGAATTCGTATAATTGTGTAAGAGCTTTCATTTACATAAGGCTTTGTAGTTTATGTATACTTCTGTTTAACTTGTGTCACCAGATATTCAAAACAACCCTGCAAAAAAATATCACAAAATCAGTAAGGTATGAAGAACTCCTAGAATCCTGATTCCTAGCCTAAAGTGGTTGTCAAACCTAAAGCTTACAGTTTAGAGACCTCTTGTAGAAAAAAAAATATAAAATCATAATTTAGTACAAAATGAATATATACTTAGGATGAGGAAAGAAATCACAATAAATTACAAATTTTAGAAGGCTGACAAATAGCATAAATAAAAATCCAGGGAAATAATTAAAATTGTAATAAATGCCTGAGACACAATCTAAAGACATTTTCCCTAAAGTTTTGGCTGCAGACACTTATATTATTTTTTAATATAACCATAATTTTGCAACACCATTTTCCATAGAGAAATCATAATGACAAATTAGTCTTTCCCTTAGCATAATTGATTGAAATGCATAAAACATGATTATTCACTGTTTTATTAGATTTACTCTGTTTGTAGTAATGCTTTAAGTTTGTGCTCTCATACCAGAAATTCCAATAAATAAATTATATTATCTCTTTAAAATATTATCTGTATCTATATCTATATATCTATGTAATATATATATGTGTGTATATATATATATATATATATATATATATATATATGAATTTACCTATTGCATGTGTAATTGTATCTATTCATTATTGAGACTATTCCTGACAAGAGAGAGAAATTATGCTTAGGCTTGATATCAATAAGAACTGAATCCTATGTTTACAATTTTACACATCTGCTATTTGGAAGAATTTACCACAGATTACTTCTGCTCTATATACTTCCAATGTGGTTTCTCCTTGACTTTCACACATGTCCTAGAATGGATGCTGTGGGACCTGTTCACATTGGAGATTATGACCTCAAGCCCTGCACCTTTCTGACATGACACCAGTTGAGTTGGCCCAGTGGGCAACTTCTAGAAGCAAGTTCTACCCTGAGTCACAGATGTGACTGCATGTTTCAAATATATCTCCTAAACTACAAACAACAAAAATATGTATCTATCTCAACTAAATGTATCTCTGACTTTACTTCCCCTCACCTACATACCCCAAATTCCTGTAGCCCCACAAACACTGTCATACTGGAGGGGATGGAGGTAGGAGCATCCTAGTTCAAGGAGACAGCAATCTTAAGGAGGAGTGGTCAAAATACCTTTCTTTTCAACTATTATAAAACCATATGGCCCTATGAACATGCTGAAGGCTCTCTTTGGTCCTTGAAAAGGATCTGAGCCAATGAAGGCCCTGATGTTTAAGTTCAGTTAATCAGTCTCATGGTAAGTCTGCCTCTGAATCAATGATATATGAAAACAAGTAACAATTATTGACTTGTCTCACTTTTTCCATGTGTGTCACAGGAGAAGAATGTCAAGTGTAGATTAGTTATAGCCAGGTTATATAGAGTTCTTCAAGCTTGATCAAGGATCAGGGTGTGAGGTCAACTACATGCCACAGAAGAGGTTTGAGCAGGAAAACAGGATGGCAGAGTTGGAATTCTAATGGAAATGTAGGGAGAATCAGAGGCAAGAGATGAGAATAAGACGGGATCTGAATCCAGGATCAACGGGTGAAACCACTGAAGCAGCTGTATCTAGAGATACCTTCTCCTTCCTATCTTGGTTGTTTTTTGTTTGTTTGTTTGTTTGTTTGTTTGTTTTAATAACACCTAGATATTACAAACATACACAACCAAAGACATTTACTATAAGAACCTTTCCACTTCAGAGGGTAAAAAGAAAGACATGCTGGTGTTATTTTTAGTTGCTGAATGATGACATAAATCTCTAATCATTCTGGTTTGGTTGACACTCTGGTGGCTTTACCAGGAACTTCTTTCTAGTGAGTTACTCTATAAATGAGTAACCGAGATGCTGTGTCATAGTGCTTTAGGAGGGTTGCAGATAATGGTGCTGACATAAGTATTTCTAAACATTTTCTTTTAGTGCTATTAACCTTTTGACCTTGCGGATTTTAGTCACTCATAAGGGAGAGAGTATCAGCAATAACCTTTTATTAGCAGAAAATAAATAGCCCCCCCCCAAAAAAAAAAAAAACCCTCACATTTCCAGAAAAATATTATTGCACTCTTTTTTGATTCCACTGGTAGTGAAGGTTAGTTAGAAGTCCAATGTTTAGCATGAGCAGTCTGCTATTTTCCTTGAAATATTTCTGCATGTAGTTCCACAAATCACCCCAGGGGATTCTTATGACCATTGTACTAAGTCCTGAAAGTAACAGAAGCTCCTGTCAAAGAGTGGGGATATATTTAAGATGGGATCCTTAGGTACCATTAAGACAGCTCAAGGAATTATCTCAAATCACTAGTTTAAAGTCTCTGCATAAAGTGAGGATACTTACACATTTGAATTCTCCTTTGCCTCCTCCCTGAGCTATCATTTCTGGAAATGAATGCCTTACTCATTAGAACATCAGTTCAACTTTCCTGCTTCCCAGTACTGCTGCCTTGCTTTTTACCCTTTACATCTTTTGTCTGATGCAACTTCATTTTGGTGTTTTCATGGCCCTCCTGTTCATTCTGGATCCACAGGACTGAATTGCATCTCAAACCCAACCGTTACTTTAATTCCCTCGTGATATTCCTAAAGTGTCACCATATGATTTTGGCTTGATTGACTCTATTGAAAGGGAATCTGGGACTGTTTGTTCCATTTGTAGAGACTACTTATCATTAGAACTATCTTTCTTATCACAAATCAAAATATGTCTTTCTATAATTAGCACCATTGGTCATAGCTCTGCCTTCTGGAAATATACTTGTGGCAATTGCATTCTTCTTCCACATGACAGCTTTGGCTGCAGTCCAACTGATGAGTATTTAGCTTAAAATGTTTTGTAATGCTTCTGGGGTGAAGGTATTCTATGAATGTGAAATGGAAATTAACAGTCTCAGTGACCATTCCTGTGATGATACCGTCATAGCTAAACCTTCATTAGATAAAAACTACAAAGTTGTCCTCAGAAAAAGAATGTTTCTAGAATGAATCAGCCGAAAGCTGGAGGAACATATTTTGTTTATTTATGTGTTTGTTTCAGTAGTGGTTCTCTAGACCAGGGCAATTTTATCCTCTCCCTCCAACTCCCTTCCATGACTGCTGGGAACATTTGGCAATTTCTAGAAATGTTGATAGTCAACACTACTGCCATTTAGTGGAAAGATGCCAAAGTTACTGCTCAACATCCTACAATGCCCAGGACAGCTCCCCACCCTTACCCCCCCACCCTCACAACAAAGGATTCTGCAGACTAAAATGCCCAGTGTTAAAGTTAAGAGACCTTTGTTAGAGAAATCTCTAGGAAGTCAACACTGAAAAATGTATGCCATGATTACTTGTTACTCACTCTTTCTTGGGATTTCTTTCAAAATGGTTGTAGTCTTCACACTCTGTGAAATCTGAATATATTTTCACCTGGAAAATATATTTTAAAAAGTTAGGACAATTGTTGACAATGTTATCAGTCACTTAGAAATTTATCTCAGAGAAAGGGGAAAATGCTGGCTCTTTGGACATATTTCTTTGAATATTTTATCCATGTATAGTCTCTAACTGGCCTGAGAGAATCAATCGCCCTCTACTTCTAAAATAAAACAAATGTCAGTGCACGAAAGTCATCTTTGAGGTAAAATTCTCAAAATCAGCCTTGTATAAATACTTTAACTCAACTTCCATAAAATGAACATTAATGTAAACATGTTTAAACTACATATTAACTAAAAGTGAAGCCAAAAGTAATTTTAAAACATTATTATTCATTTGCATTTTGTAATCATTCATGATAGTGATATGAAAACAGAGAAGACAGGACACGTGACTTTTCAAAAATATAAACCACTTACTCAGAGCTGATAATCTTCCTTCTTATTCCACACAAAAAAAGAAAAAACAAACAAACAAACAAACAAAAACTCAGAAGAACCCTCCTTTATTCTCCTTCCACTGAATCTTTCAACCCACTGGCATGTGTAACCATGTGCCTCCACACTGACTCAATGGATTCACTGCCCATTTTTATATGGGCCAACTTCTCTCACATTCTAGGTTCCATCTTTGCCTGCTCAAGGACTTTTCTTATACAATTATCTCCTCTCTCTTCTCCCTCACCAAATCATCATTTCCCCTCTTTTCTGAACCACTGGTATCACCATAGAACCATGCTATAATACTTATTACAGCTATCCTCTAGTCTCATCCCTCCCTGTACCCTCTTAGCTCACACTCAGCATTATTGGATACAGCTCATCACTCCCTCCTCAAATTCTTTTTTAACTTGGAATTTGATATATTATAATCTCCTTTTTTCTTACCCATATGATTACTACTTCTCAGTCTCCTTTACTGGATCCTTTTCATTTCCCCAACCTTGACATGCTATGATGCCCCTTATTCTTAGGTGATCCCATCCATCACAATGACCATCAACACATCCTATTGCTGAAGAACCCCAGATTTCTATCTCCAGAATGAACCTCTCCTCTGAATCTTCATACTTTGTTCTAGGATAGCAAATGAGCTTTTTAATCACAGCAGATCCAAAACTGAGACCTTGATTCTCCCACTACCCCTCGAAAAACGTGTTCTTTTTCCAGAGGTCCCTATCACAGCAGTTATCACCATAAAGCAGCTCAGTTAAAAACCTTACCTTCACTCTCAATTCCTCCCTGTTTCCATAGCTTTTCTTCCAATTCACCAAATAAATTCTGATAAGAGATAATTTCAATTAATGTCCTGTTCCAAGTCATCCCCATCTCTCTTCTGGATTCATCACCACTCCCCCCTGCCCCCTAAAGTCTTCTGCTTCTGTTCTAGTAAATCAACAGACAGTTCTCTCCACAGTAGCCAGAATGAATCTTTTAAAATAGAAATTATGCCCTATCACTCAACTCCTGGACACCCTGCAGTAGTTTTTCAACACTCAGAATAAAATCCTAAATCTTTACTGCAGCCCGTTAGATCCTACTTTATTTGGTTCTGGATATCGTTTTACTCTCATTTCCTGCCATTTTCCCCCTTGCCCATGACACTTTATTAGCCTTTTTACAAGTTCCTTTAAACATTCTCTTACCTCGGGATCTTTACACTCATTTGTAACTACTTCCTATAACAATCTACTCCCAGGTAATTCCCTCACTTCATGTATGTCCCTGCCCAACTATCATTTCCTAAAAAACAACCCTCATTAATAATAACACTCCTTCTCTAGCCCCATACCCTACTCTAGTTTTCTTTGTAGAATTTATCACTACCTGATATACTATAAATTATTTATTTCCTATTATCCCACAGTTATGTAAATATAACCACAGGGTTTTTATTTTGTTTTCAGCTTTATTCCTAGTGTCAAGAACTGGGCTTGGAATAGAATAGGCACTAAATAAATATTTACTAGACTACAGAATGAACTAGTGTCCATATTCAGCTTGACATAAGCTAGAATATGTAATCATAACTTTTATAAACTTTATTCATTTATGTACCAACCTTATACTTTGAAAGCACTGTATTATACCTTTGTTGTTTATAGTTAGCTAAAACAAGTATTCATTCATAATACATCCTATATTTGGGCACATCTTATCCTGAGGTGAAATCAAACAACATATAACACAGTAAATACTGTAATACCAGAATACACTAAGCAAGTACAAATAAATAATTAAAATAATTATCACTATGTCACATTACTTAAAATAATGTAATTTTAATATTATAAATAAAGCAAAACCATATTTATAAGAGCTTAGTAATTTTTTCACTGAAATATAATGGCCCCTGGATGCCATCTTAGATATGGGAGCAATCTGAGCTCTTCAAAGAGAATTGCAGTATATCTAATGAATTTAAGTAATATTTGAAACAAGAAGCAATATCTATCTTTTCTGAATTAGGTTTTGATACATTCCTTGATATCTGGGATTTGAAGTTCAACAAGGTGACAACACTGGAACTTCACTTTGTCAACAGCAAGTGGAAACATATATTTGAGACTCATCCTAATAACTGTGCAACCTAAAAAAATCTGAGTAATGTCATCAAGTCATAACATGCAGAGATAAACAGACTGATGTTCCAGCATTCCTGTGTAGACTTAGATTGTCAAAATAATGAGTGAAGAGCTGTTTGTCTCAATCTAGTTGAGAATAAAATGCTGACACTTTTTATTTAACACTAGAAAGGGAACTAAATATCTGCTAACATGATATTAAAACACTGGATTGGGGGGAGATACCTAACTTGTCTTTGCTCATCCACTGAATAGTTGCTTGATCTTGAGCCTCAATGTCTTCTTATTTTCATTATTTAATAAAAAGGGAAAGGGAGAGAAATAATTCTACTTTGTGTCTTCTACTTGGGACTAAATTGCATTATAAGTCACAAAGCCACTTATTGGAAGAGCTGAGATTTGAATTTGTATCAGTCAGGATAGATAACATTATGCTGAAATAACCAATGACCTCCAAGTCATAGCAGGTTAAAACAGTAAAAGTCTGTTTCTGACTCATGCTAGATGTCAGCAGACACAGTGTGCTTCTGGCTGGTCATTCAAAGAACCATTTAATGGAGTCACCACCTTGACATGTTTCTACAATCACTGAGGCAAAAAGAAGGGAACATGACACTTGAAGGTCTGACCAGCAGTAACACATATCACTTCTAACATTTCATTGGTCAGAGTCATACAGATGTACTTAGCTTCAATTGGAACAAGGAAGGAGAAACAATGTTTTTGAGTAGCTCTACGGACTACCACAAAAATCAATATGGGTCAAGAGACCATACTATTTACTTTTATGTAGAGGCAAGCTTATTAGTAGCTCCTGGTGTATATCTGATCAGCAGCACCCATCTGTTTCTCTAGAAAGTTTATTGGGGAAAAGAGAAAAGATATAAATAAACAGATTATATTGAATATAAGGACTTTTTTGTGTCTTTACTTGGACACATGATATAAAATATATGTTCATGATATATGTATAATATATTCAAAATATATGTATTATACATGATCCTATAATGATGTTTAATTGAGTAGATTTATTTTCACAGGAAATTTAAACTTGTAAATAATCATGTAAAATAATTTTTTATTCTTGCTATCATATGTAACAAATAATAGAAACAAAAGTAAAAATACAAGATAATAAAATCATTTTAATTATTTTCATTAAAAAATGATAGCACATGCTACAGAACATTCAAAAGGACAGAAGTATCTGTGGTAAAAAGCACATTAACAAAACAACCACTGTTTTCAGAATGTCTTTAGAATTTAGGACTTTTTAAACTTTATTTTTATTATTGCCACTATTACAGATGTCCCCATTTTCCTCCATTTGCCCACCTCCATCCACCCCCAACCCCTTCCCTCTGGCCATCACCACACTGTTGTCCGTGTCCATGGGGTTATGCATATATGTTCTTTGGCTAATCCCTTCACCTTCTTTCATCCAATCTTCCTTTCCCCCACTACTCTCTCACAGCTGCCAGCCTGTTCCACGCATCCATGCCTCTGTTTCTATTTTATTTATCAGTTTACTGTGTTCATTAGATTCACATAGAAGTGAAGTCATATGGTATTTGTCTTTCTCTGACGGCTTTATTTCACGTAGCACAATAATCTCCAAGTCTATCCATGTTGTCACAAAAGGTAAGAGCTCCTTTTTTTTCACAGCCACAGCTTTTTTATCCTCTCACTATGTAAATGTACCACAGCTTGTGTATCCACTCATCTACTGATGGGCACTTGTGCTGTTTCCAGATCTTGGCTATTATAAATAGTACTGCTATGAACATAAGGATGCATATACTCTTTCAAATTGGTGTTTCAGGATTCTTAGGATAGATTCCCAGAAGTGGGATCGCTGGGTCAAAGGGCAGTTCTATTTTTAAGTTCTTAAGGAAATCCCATGTTGTTTTCCACAGTGGCTGCACCAATCGGCATTCCCACCAACAGTGCACTAAAGGTCCCTTTTCTGCACATCCTCGCCAATACTTGTTTTTTTATTTATTTATGCTAGACATTCTGGCAGATGTGAGGTGATCTCTCATTGTGGTTTTAATTTGCACCTCTCTGATGATTAGTGATGATCATTTTTTCATATGTCTATTGACCATCTGTAGAATTTATGGTGGTTTTTATTTCACAGTTTTGTGTGTGTGTAGCTGAAGTTAGCAATCTTTTATGGGTTCTGTGTTTTTTGTTGTTATTGTTTTGTTTTGTCAAGCCTAAGAAGGTATTCTGAATGCCAAAAATATGCCAAAAAAAAAAAAAAGAATTCCATGTTTTCTCTAGTACTTTCACAATCTTATTTTTCATTCATCCATATATGAAGCACCACTAGAATTTATTTTTGATTAAAAATGTCAGATCAGAATACAAGCTTATTTTCTTACTAGAGGCCTAGTGCACGAAATTTGTGCACAGGAGTGTGTGTCCCTCAGCCCAGCCTGCACCCTCTCCAATCTGGGACCCCCTGAGGGATGTCCAACTGCCCGTTTAGGCCCAATCCCAGTAGGACATCCCTCTCACAATCCAGGACTGCTGGCTCCCAACTGCTCACCTGCCTGCCCTCCTGATTGCCCCTAACCCAGGGGTGGGCAAACTTTTTGACTCGAGGGCCACAATGGGTTCTTAAACTGGACTGGAGGGCCGGAACAAAAGCATGGATGGAGTGTTTGTGTGAACTAATATAAATTCAAAGTAAAGGAGCAGAGGGGAGAGCAAGAAAACTGGATAGAACAGCCAGATCCGGCCCACGGGCCATAGTTTGCCCATGGCTGCCCTAACCACTTCTGTGTGCCAGCCTGATCACCCCCTAACCACTCCCCTGCCAGCCTGATTGATGCCTAACTGCCCTCCCCTGCAGGCCTGTCCCCCCCCCCCCCAACTGCCCTTCCCTGCATGCCTAGTTGCCCCTAACTTCCCTCCTCTGCTGGCCTGGTCACCCCTAACTGCTCTCCCCTGCAGACTTGATTGCCCCCAACTGCCCTCCCTTGCAGGCCTGGTCCCTCCCAACTGCCCTCCCCTGCTGGCCATCTTGGGGTGGCCATCTTGTGTCCACATGGGGGCAGCCATCTTGTGTGTTGGAGTGACACTCAATTTGCATATTACTCTTTTATTAGATAGGATATGGTAGTTAGTTAATCCAATTGTCCCAATATTAATTATCTCAAAATTTTTTACCCTTCATAGTTTAGAAATGACATTTTTTTATATACTAAATCCCTGTGTATGTTTAGGTCTATTTTTGTGTTTCTAATCTGTCTCATAAGCAATATTTTAAATTTAGCACATACTACATTATGAAACAATTTCAAAAAACTTAGTACTTTTTAACTTAAGAAGTCTGTGAAAAAAAAGCTTCTTCAGAATGGTGGATTCACTAGCTCAAAAACCTGCTTTTCTATAAAAATAATCTAGAACGATAAAAAAATCTTCAAAATCAACTCTTTCAAAACACTGATAAAAAAAACAGTAGTTTGCAACAACCCATGGATCATTTACATGAGAAAACTGGTTGAATCTTAGGAAAAAACAGTGAGCATTGTGGTGTTTTAACTTTCCCTATACCCTCCTTGTCTTACCACCTCTATGATATCCTTGTAAGTCAACAGCCTTGTGATCCACTGTGAAACCATTAGCCGAACAGCCTTTTGGTAGGACAGAATGGATTGGGAGCCCCCTAAGAGGTTCCATTCCCAGAGAATTGTCATTAGTTGACCTGTCTGGGGGCTTTCTGTAAACCATCACTCACAGGACTTGTCTTTGTTTGACTCAACTCAGAACTCACTCAGTCAGAACAGCCGTTTCTTTAGGGCAGTGGTCGGCAAACTCATGAGTCAACAGAGCCAAATATCAACAGTACAACGATTGAAATTTCTTTTGAGAGCCAAATTTTTTAAACTTACACTTCTTCTAATGCCACTTCTTCAAAATAGACTCGCCCAGGCCGTGGTATTTTGTGGAAGAGCCACACTCAAGGGGCCAAAGAGCCACATGAGGCTCACGAGCCGCAGTTTGCTGACCACGGCTTTAGGGGAACTTGTCCAAAACTATCAGGAGGATTTGTCTAACATTGCAGCTGCCAGAGGCAGTGAGAACAGTTGGGACAAACAGGAGGTTGATCCAAAAACATAAAAAAAGCTAAGAATGAAATGTCCACATGGAGCTTTGAAAAGCTCTGACATACTCCTGGGAATCCTGAAGGCTATATACATGTGCAGGGTTGTACTTTGAAAGACTGTAGTCAGGGATACGTGTGTGCTGAAGAAAGCCTTTAAAAAGGTGCTAAGCTTTCACCTATGGCTCTGCACAATCCAGAAGTAAAGACTAAGCCATAGTGTGAACTGCAACAGCATTAAAAGTGTGTCCCAGCATGCACACAAAACCCCCTGGCCCCTGGCAAAGACTTACTGATTCAATACATTTAAGGAAATCTCTATCTAGCTGACCACTAAGCAAACTAAATTGAGACTTTAGTGGCTACACATGACAAAGAGTACAGACAAACAATCAGAAAAACAACAAATGTGTGTGTGTGTGGGGGTCTGATTTCTAGAGTAACCATATATATATATGTATATATAATTTAATATGTCTATTTTTCAACAAAAAAATCATGACATATGAAATGAAACAACAAAGTATGTTCCATATAAAGGAGAAGTTAATAGAAACTGTCCCTAAAGAAGCCCAGATGTTGGACTTAATAGACAAAGACATTAAATCAGCTATTGTAAATATGTTCAAAGAACTAAAAGAAACTATGTCTAAAGAATAAAAATATGAGAGGTCTCTTTTTCATGGCACCTTGGAGGCAGCTGGCTGCTTCATGATGCTGAACCTTTCTTTCCCAGTCACTGGCTGCCAGAAACTCATTGAAGTAGATGATGAATGCAAACTTTGTACCTTTTATGAGCAGCATATGGCCACAAAAATTCCTGCTGATGCTCTGGGTGAAGAATGGAAGGGTTATATGGTTCAAATCAATGGTGGGAACAACAAACCAGGTTTCCCCATGGAGCAGGTGTCTAGACTCATGGCCATGCCCAGCTGCTACTGAGAAAGGGGCATTGTAAAAAAAGGGAAGAGAGATCCTCCTTACTCCCACTGATACTACCATACCTTGTCACCTTGGGCCCAAAGAGCTGACAGAATTCATAAACTTCTCAGTCTCTCCAAAGATGATGATGTCCACCAATACGTTGTGGGAAAGCCTCTAAACAAAGAAGGTAAGAAATCTAGGACTGAAACACCTGAGTTCAGGGTGTTTTTACTCCATGTGTCCTGCAATACAAACATCAGCATATTGTTGTGAAGAAACAGCATACTAAGAAAAATAAGGAAGAGGCTGTAGAATATGCTAAACTCTTGGCTAAGAGAATAAAGGAGACCATTTATTAGGCCACAAAAAGCTTCAATAAATGTAAAAAATTTTAAATCATTCAAAATATGTTATCTGATTACAACAGAATTAAATCAGAAACCAATAACCAAAGGAAATTTAGGAAATTCACAAATATTTGGAAATTAAATAGCACTCCTAAACAATCAATTGATCAAATAGGATATTATAAGGGGTACTTAAAAATACTTATGTATGGCCCAGCCTGTGTGGCTCATTGGTTGAGCACCAATAACCAGGCAGTTGTGGTTTTGATTCCTGGTCAAGGCACATGCCTGGATTGTGGGCTCCATCCCTAGTAGGGGACATGCAGGAGCCAGCCAATCAATGATTCTCCCTCATCACTGATATTTCTATATCTCTCTCCCTCTCCCTTCCTCTCAGAAAAATATATTTTAAAAATACTTAGGTATGAATAAAAATAAGAACACATAAAACTTATGGGATACAGCTATTGGGACATATTAAAAGAAGAAAGACGTAAGTCCAAGTATATACATTGTGTGGTGCTTCTTTTAGTGTAGTTTCATGAGGATTTATACATAACATTCAGTATTCTTTATACATCTGCTTTCATTTACACTTATTTAACCCCTCTTGATTTGAGAGAGCACTAGCAATTGTGGTTAACTCAACTTGTGTAGTGGCTGCTGAATTAATCACAGACTCAGCTCAATTTCTCTAAATGTGTGATCTTGCAATTCACACAGTTTAGCAATGAAGTGCTACTTTCAATGCGAAAGAAAGAAAGAAAGAAAGAAAGAAAGAAAGAAAGAAAGAAAGAAAGAAAACTGCCATTTAAAACAATGATCTGTTTTTTAAAGCAAATTTACATCTATAAGGCTGCATTTTGCTATTAGACATTTGTAATTATTTCAATGTGAAAGATTGCTTTTTAGTTACTATACTCAAAATATCCTTGTAATTTTTTAAAAAAATTAAATAAAGAATATTTATTTTATATATATATATATATATATATATATATATATATATATATATATCAGTATTTTCCCATTCTATTTCATTCTCAAATATATTGACATGGTAAATATCCTTGAGAAATTGTACATAATCCTTTCACTATATATAAAAACTAAGTTCTCTAACCTTTTTTAAGATTAAAATGAGCACATTTTCAGTTATTCAAGTATTAAAAACTTCTTGAGTATGTACATTGAGGCCATATAAGGTCATAGCTGATGCAAAAATCAGTTTTACTCCTGTACCATTCACACTCACTAGATATATTGCCATCATATAAATGTTCTTACTTTTGAAACAAGAATATACAATGAGGAAAGATAGTCTCTTCAAATATTCAAGAAAACGGAATAGCCACATGCAAAAATTGAAACTGGACTGCTATCTTATACCAAACATAAAAATCAACTCAAAATGGATGCAAGACTTGAATGTGAAATCGGAAACCATAAAACGCTAGGAAGAAAACATAGTGGGTAAACTCCTTGAGCTCAGTTTTGGTGATTTTTTGTATTTGGAACCAAAAGCAAAGGCAACAAAAGCAAAAATAAACAAGTGGAACTACATCAAACTAAAAAGCTTCTGCACAGCAGAAGAAACCACCAACTAAAGCAAAAGGTAACCTATGAAATGGGAAAAAATATTTTTATAACATAAAACCAAAATATAGATAACTCAGACAACTCAATAGAAACCAATTTGATTAAATAATGAACAGGAAAACTAAGTAGATATTTTTCTAAAGAAATCATACAAATAGCTAGTAGGGACATGAAAATATGTTCAACATCACTAATCACCAGTCAAATACAAACCAAGACCACAATGAGATATCACCTGACACCTGTTAGAGTGGCTATTATCAAAACAGAAGAGATCAATGTAGCAAAGTATATGGAGAAAGAAAATCCTTGTGCATCACTGGAGGGGATGTAAATTGGTATAGCCACTATAGAAAACAGCATAGAGTTTTCCCAAAATGTTAAAAAACAAAACTACCATATGACCCAGAAATTCCATTTCTGGGTATTTATCTGAAAGAAAAGAAATCATCTCAAAATTATATCTGCACCCCACCTTGTTCATTGCAGCATTATTTACAATAGCCAAGACATGGAAACAACCTAAGTGTCCATCAATAGATGAACAGATAATGAAAAGGTGGGGCACACACACACATACACACACACACACACACAGGAATATCATTCAGCCATAAAAAAAGAAGAAAATCCTGCCATTTGCAACAACATGGATGGATCTTGAGGGCATTATAGTAAGTGAAATAAGTCTGATGTAAAAAGACAAATACTGTATGATCTCCCTTAAATGCAGAATTTTAAAAATCCTAAATCCCCAAACAATTCATAGACAGAGACAGCACATTTTTGTTTGCCAGAGGTGAGGGGTAAGAGTAGGTGAAATGGGTGAAGGGGGTAAAAAGGTCTCAACTTCTAGTTATAAGATAATGACATCATGGAGATGTAATATAAAGCATGGTTACTACAGTTAACAATACTCCACTGTATATTTAAAAGTTGCTAAGGAAGTAGATCTTAAATGTTTCATTACAAGAAAAAAAAAGTATATGAAATTTAGAAAAAAGAAAAACGGATGCTACTGAGTGAAAAAATGTGAATAGTGTTAACATTTATTTACGAGTCATTTAAATCTTTGGCTTTTAGAACCTTTCTGAAAGATATGGAAACTCTGAATATAAGAAATAGTTGGCATTAAGCACTAACAAAGAGCAAATTAAACAATGAAAGTTATCAAGTCTGTCTACTAAGTAGTTAAAACTACTAGAATTATCAAAGACACTCTTAGGCTGAGCAACATTTAGTGTGTAAGCAATGTTTCTAAGAGTGAAGACTGAACACCCTGGATCAGATCCTCTATTTTTACTTCTTGAATATATCCCACTTCTAGGAATATATCCCAAGAAAATGGAAACAGCAATCTGCAAGGATATATGCACCCTATGTTCATAGCAGCACAATTTACAATAGCCAAGATTTAGAAACAGCCTAAGTGCCCAGCAGCAGATGAGTGAATTAGAAAACTGTGGTACATCTACACAATGGAATACTATGCTGCTATAAAAAAGAAGGAACTCTTAACATTTGCAACAGCATGGATAGACCTGGAGAGCATTATGCTAAGCTATATAAGCCAGTAAGATAAATATCACATGATCTCACTCATTTGTGGAATATAATGAGCAACATAAACTGATGAACAAAAATAGAGCCAGAGACATAGAAGCATCGAACAGACTGTCCAACCTAAGAGGGACGGTAGGGGAGGGGGGTGGTGTTTAAGAGATTAACCAAAGGCCTTGTTTGCATGCATATGATCATAACCAATGGACACAGATAGTAGGGGGGTGATGGCATGTGCTGGGGGGTGGGAGTGGCCAGGGAGAGGTCAATGGGGGAAAAAAGGAGTCTTATGTAATATTTTAAACAATGAAGAATTTAAATTAAAAAATACATATACATTGAACAGATTTATTTTATTAAATTAAGTAAATGATGCCTGGTTTGGGGTATTATTTCAAGCCACTAGAATTTATTTTTAAAATTCCAGCTCTTGCACCAATTCTTGCATGAAATCCTGGTGGCTTGAGAAAGTACATGCTTAATGCAGAGATGTCCAAAGTAGTTTACTTATTGGGAGAATGTAGTTCAGTGACCGGTGAAAGCATTCCATAGTCCTTGCTCAGCATTAATGTTTTTTTTTCAGTCTTCACTTTGCAAGAACTTTTAGAAGAGGTTCTGGAGAGTATCAGGTTTATAGGACATAGTCCTTCTCAAGAACAAAACAAGGTCAATATATCAACATTAAGAATTCTCCACAATAATGCTGTTCCCATTTAAAAGGAGTAAAATGAGATCAGTTTGAAGACCAGAGCTGCTCCAGAAATACTACTAAAAGTATTAAGTTTTGTCTAGATTACATCCCTTAGTCAAAGTTTGAGGTTTTAAAAACAGAGGTATACACTGAATTTACCTGTCTTAAATAGGTCTCCTTTTCAAATATGTTGAAAACTTTAGGTAGATCAGTTTAGGGCTGACCCGTGTGCACCACAAACTTGAGGTGTTTGTTTGTTTAACTATGTTACATAGACTATTTCAATTATTGAGATATACTGAATTTTCAAGTAAAAATAAGCAAAAAGAAAACTTCTAGCTTATTGTAATCTATTTTTGACACTGCATCAATATGACCAAGCATATCAAAGTTACATAAAGAGATAAGATGACTTAAAAAATATGGGGTGCTTGTTGTGAGAAAACAAAATCAATTCATAAAAGCCAATGAAAAGGAATTGCTCAAAGCTTCTCACAGTTTAACTTGAGTTTTATCCAGTCATAAAAATGTACTTTGATAGTCAACTTAAATCATTTCAACTTAACAAATGTTATAGTGGTTACTATGTGCAAGGCACTGTGCTTTCTAGTTAACGTCTCCCCTTCCACCCCCACAATGAGTATTGTCAAATGTGGTTCTTTCAAAAATCCATTATTACTTTTCATTTGCTTCTCAGAAAGTATTAAAATACTAGAGGCCTGATGCACGAAATTTGTGCAAGAGTAGGCCTTCCTTCCCCAGCTGCTGGCATCAGCTTCCCTCCGGCACCCGGGACCCAGGCTTCCCTTGCAGCCCCGGCTTCATCCAGAAGGTCGTCCAGAAGGGTCTGAAAGGACGTCCTGTCTATTTAGCATATTACGCTTTTATGATTATAGATACTCTCCACATTTTTTTAATTCTTTACTGTTGAAAGTATTACATATGTCCCCTTTCCCCCCCATTGACCTCTCCCAGCCTGCCCCCATGCCCCAGCACTGGCCTTCACCCCCTCTATTGCCTGTATCCATTGGTTATGCTTATATGCATACATACAAGTCCTTTGGTTGATCTTTTACCCCTCCCCCCTTAAAAATTTTGAATCATTGGTATTTTTTTAAAAAAAAGTAAAAACTTTTGTGCTTCAAAGGACATATTCAAGTAAGTGAATATGCCTGGTAAGGGATTTGTATCCATAATATGTAAAGAACTCTTACAACTCAACAATAAAAAGACAATCCAATTAAAGATAGGCAAAGGATTTGAATAGCTGTTTATCCAAAGTAGATATACAAATGGCCAATGAGCACGTGAAAAAAATGTTCAGTATCATTAGAGACTTAGGAGATGCAAAAAGAAACACAATGAGATACAACTTCACACTCACTAAGACTGCTAACATACAAAAGATAGAAAATATCCAGCGCTGACAAGGATGTGGAAAAACTGGAACATTCACACATTGCTATAATGTAAAATGGTGTGGCCAGTTTAGGAAACAGTATGGCAGGTGTTTAAAATGTTGAACAAAGAGTAACTTTATGACCTAACAATTATACTCCTAGATGTATACCCAGGACAGCTGAAACATGTCCATACAGAAATCTGTACATGAATGTGCATAGCAACATTATTCATAACAGCCAAAAGATGAAAACCCAAATGTCTATCAAGTGGTATATTCATAAGTGTGATATTATTCAGTCATAGAGAAACAAAGTACTGATACATGCTGTAACCTGAATAAATTTTGAAAACATTATGCTAAATGAAAGAATCCATTTATATAAAATTATATAATTCCATTTATATAAAAATTATCATAATAAGCAAATCCACGGAAATAGAAAATAAGATTAGTGGTTGCCTAGATCTGGGGGAGGAGGAATGAGTGACTGTTAATGGGTACAAAAGTTCTTTTTTTAGGGTGATAAAATATTTCAAAATTAGTAGTGGTGGTTGCACAACTTTGAATATCACTGAGTTCTATGCTTCAAAAGCATGAATTTAATTGTATATTCGATAAAGCTATTATTATGAAAACAGTCTATCAGTCATCTTTAGTTTAAATTTACCCTACAAAAATATGGACATTTTCCCTCAAGTCCACACACACACATATATATGCACACCCATAGTTTTTGGGTATTTGAAAATGTGCATACTTTCCCATACTTGATTTTAAAAAAAACTTCCTGGTATTACAAATTAGTAAGACTCCTATGTAGACATATAGATCCCTGGCCTGTCATAAACTTTATTTGACTTTATATATCCAGTATTTATCTAACATAGTACCATGCATATGGATCATTCCTAGAAAGGTTCACTGTACCTTTCTAACTAGGAGGACATGAACAAGTTGTATTGATTTTTATCAGGGCAATGCCATTATATTAAAATTTTAAGTACTTAAACTTTATCAGCCAAAGGTATTTCTTTATGTCATTTAACATGTGCCACTAGTTAGATAGCCGTGAGAACTAAAAGAAGCTCAAATTAAAATATTTGCAGTGTTATTCTTTTTCCCAAAATAACCCAATTTGGAAGATAGTATCAATTCTGCCAAGCAGTAAATTCCTCAATTTATATAGGTCACGCTTATTTTTCTCTTCCACAAATTTCTTATCTATTTCACCCAGGCTCTCTTTGGGAAACTACAGGTATAAGAGAGCAAGAGAAGTGTATATTTTCTAACACCTCTTTCTGTCAATATTTTCCTTTAAATTCTCCCTTGTTCCGTTACAAGTTTGGAGCTCAAGTCATTTTCTAGTCAATAGCTCTTTGTATCTTTTGCCTGAACTAAATAAGGAGACTCTCTAAGGAAAATCAAGTTGTGATTGGCTGTTACAAAAGAATCAATTTAGTCAGAAATACACCAGTTTGTTTCACTTGACAAACCACAGCAAGAAAACTAGATTGTAAACATTGTGATTGACATAGTAAATACTGAAGACAACCAATTAAATTGTCAAATTCACATGAGCAAATACAAAATAACTAATTCATATTTAGACTCTTTTGATCTATATCATACATTTGGCATTTATAAGAGTTATTTAAAAGCTATTTTAATATCAACTCTAAAGAAATATTATCAACTTTATCCCAATTATTTCTTTATACACCATAATGATTACTAAGACTCCTAGTTGTTATATGAGTGGCAAACACAGACCTCATATAATTTAAATAATTTTGGGAACATTTTTATATAAAACATGTATGCACAGGAGAATTATTAAATTAGATGCATTTAGCATAGTATCATTAGCTAAAGTTTTATAAAAGAAAATTAAAATACTAAAATTATGACATTTTAAATATACAATCAACTATTTAAATCAAGTGCTTTAGATATAGTCCATCCAAATTGTTCTTCATATATGAAATCAATTGGCTTATTCGTTGGATATCCTCTTTTCCTCCAGGTCTTAAATTACTAACCAATATTCTTATATTATTCCAATGGGTAACATTGTTTGTATACAAAAAGTAAAATTCTCCATTTGACCTTTTGATATGCTTGAAAGACAAAAACAATTGATTGACTGCTACCAAAGTGACTTAAGTTGACATTACAATTTTAAGGTTGACGAGCTGTGTGCTAACATATTTGGAAAGTATACCAAAATATTCTAATGTAATCCCTCTCCCATTCTGTGTGCCCTTTTGTTAGTTAAATGTAAAGGGTGACAAACTAAAACTCCAGCTACAAAAAATAGAACCATAAACTTAGCAGAAAAGTTAACATTCCAATACAGAAAAGTTAATCCAATACAGAAAAGTTAACATTTAGACCAAAAGTCATAGGCTGATGCTGTAAGGGCAAATATTCTCTGCAAAAGTGTTATTTTTTTTACATTTTTTAAATATATTTTATTGATTTTTTACAGAGAGGAAGGGAGAGGGATAAAGAATTAGAAACATCGATGAGAGAGAAACATCGATCAGCTGCCTCCTGCACACCCCCTACTGGGGATGTGCCTGCAACCAAGGTACATGCCCTTGACCGGAACCGAACCTGGGACCCTTCAGTCCACAGGCCGATGCTCTATCCACTGAGCCAAACCGGCTAGGGCAAAAGTGTTATTTTTGCCTTTTAACTTTATTTTTACAATTTTAATTTATCTGTGATTAACAATTGGGATATTTCACAAAAATTTTAGATATCTAGCTTCAATTGAGAAAAAAAATCCTAATCTGGCAACCCAGGACCACTTTTCACACCTTGCAAGTGTTAGGGTCACTGAAGGAAGAACTCAGGAGGCCAAAAGGAGTAAAGAATTATAAATTTATCGTTAATCTGCTAGCAGAACGGCTGAGTCCAAAACAGCACCAGCAGGGCAGAGTAAGGAGAGTGGGATATTTATGTCTCTTGTAAAGGTCAGCCAGGTGCAGGTGGGGGCCAGGTGTAGGCGGTCAATGGAAACTAGGTGAGGTGGTTTACTGGAAACCTACAATGTGAATAACAGGAAAATAGCCGGGAGGGGTATGAGCCCCCAGCAGGGCATAATGGAGTGCAAGAATGTGCCTAACAGCAAGAAATCAGTAGAAGTGGGTAAACGATGCTTCTTTAGATGGGGCATGTCAGAAGCACTGTTTTCAGTCTCCTTTTTTTTTAGGATTCATAATGCCTTTAACTTCTTAACTTTGCTGATTTATATTACCTACCCCTCTAGGATCTAAGTTTATGACCCCATCAAAATACATGTAAATGCTTCTATTAAAAGAACAACCAAACAACAAAATTTAGTTTAAAAAGGTTTAAACTGTCCCATAGCATATCTTCAATACTTTTATTTGGTATATAAGTAATGATGACGATGATCAGTCTTTAGATGTATTAGTACACATATCTGGTCAAGTCTAGCTTTCAAAGCAGACTGAAAAGTTAAGCTTAAAACCTTAAATACATGTGCTCTCTACTTACTAAAATCTCTACTCCCCTCAATTTCTTTAGAATCCACCACTATTGCTGATGAAGACCAAACACATGTGAAAAAGAGTGAGATTAGAGAAGACAGAAAAGGAAGCAGTCCTTCCTAATCAGTCATATAAAATATTTGCCCTCAAACAAAAATTACCTTATTTCAAGATCTAACCTGGAATATACCTATATAACATTAATATATTAAATATAAATATTGATGAAATGACATGCAAAAAGTTTAATAAAATTTTCCCTATATCTAAGTTAATTCTTTCCAAAAAGGCATAAATATACTAGTATTTAGTTTACTAATCTTTCATTTAGAGTATCAAATAATGTAAACTAAAATGTTACTAAATGTCTTTAAATACACACAAACACACACACACACACACACACACACATTTGGATCAAGCATAGGTCTTATCTAGCATAGGATTTCACATTATAGAAATAATCACTAATATATCCCAAGAATTATATAGATGGAAATTTTTCTTAGTCTTATTTGTAATACTAAAAAAGAGGGGGCAATACAGCAATATATTCACCAATGGAGTGTTACTTGAATTAATTTGGTATACTGGAAATGAAAAGTGTAGGAAATTAGTTAATGGCACAAAACAACATTCACAATATCAAATGAAGTAAGAAGGTCCAAAGTAGTACAGGTATCCCAATTTCAGAGAAGATATAAGCAAAATAAAAATGAAAGGATGTGCATCAAAATGTTAGCAGAAATGAGATTTTAGGTATTAGAATGAATGGAATGGTATCTCATCCAAATTCATGTCCACCTGTAACCACAGAATGTGATCTTATATAGAAATAAGGACTTTGCATATACAATTAGTTAAGATGAGGTTATCCTGGATTAGCACAGGCCCTAAACCCAATATTAAAGTCCTTATAAGTAGTGATGATGAACAAAGACACACAGAGAAGAAGGCCATATTAAGATAGAAGCAGATATTGGAGTGATGCAGCTACGAACCAAGGAATACCAAGGTTTGCTAAGAGCTACCAGAAGCTAGGAAGAAGCAAGGAATGATGTTGCTCTATAGCTATCAGAGGAAACACAGCCCTGCTGACACCTTGATCTTAAATGCTAGTCTCCAAAACTGGGAAAGAATAAATTTTTGTTGTTTTAAGTGACCAAGTTTGAAGTCATTTATTATGGCAGCCCTAGAAAACTAATACAGTAAGTGATCTTTATTTTCCTTTTCATGTATATGGTTTTTGCCCTATTTTATAAATTAAATATCTTACATTTTAATGATAAAAATGTTACTAAAAGCATAATGTGGCCTAATAAATACATAATAAATGATAATTACACTATTCTCATAACTAAAAGTTCTAATCAACATATTTTAAAGAGAAAAATGAAAATCTATGTACAAGCACACTCTAAAATGATAATGAGTATCTGAAGTGCTAATCCTTTTATTTTATCTTCTACATTTATGAGATTTGGAGATAAACAAGAAAAACCTCTCTCCTCTAAGAAGGATCAAACATCACTAACATTTATTAATAATAAAATCAAAGTAAACTGAGAAGCTTGGTAAATGCAATAAAGAACTTCTTGAAAGCAGTCATATTTGGTTCATATAATATTGATATGGTTTTAGTAAACAGAGATATTTCTCAAGTGAGCATTGAGAGAATTCAATATGGAGCAAATAAGACAAAGTATACCTGGAAACAAAATAGACAGAAACAATCCAAAATATAAAACCTTGGAATTTGAATATTTACTCTTTATCTAGTACATCCTATAGAATAAAGAAGTAATATGCAAATTGACCCTCATGCCCTCACAAGATGGCTGCCTACGACCAGGCTGGCAGGGGGATTAGTGAGGATGACCAAACGACTGAACAAGCAGGCTGCATAAGGCGACCAGGCCAGCAGGGGGGTTAGTGAGGGATGACCAAACAACTGAACAGCAGGCTGACCAGGCCGGCGGGGGGGGGGCCGTGAGGGGCGACCAGGATGGCAGGAGGGGGCAGTTGGGAGTGACCAGGCCAGCAGGGAGGGCAGTTGGGGGCAACCAGACTGGCAGAGGGGGGCAGTTGGGGGAAACCAGGCTGGCAGAGGGGGGCAGTAAGAGGCAACCAGGACAGCAGGGTGGGGGGCAGTTAGGGGCAACCAGGCCAGCGAGGGGGAGTGCAGTTGGGGGTGACCAGGTTAGCATGGGGGGCACTTAGGGGCAACCAGGCCAGCAGGGGTGGCAGTTAGGTGTGATCAGGACAGCACACAGAGGCAGTGAGGGTCGATCAGGCCGGCAGGGGGGGCAGTTAGGGGCAACCAGGCAGGCAAGTGAGCAATTAGGAGCCAGTGGTCCCAGATTATGAGAGGGATGTCCAACTACTACTGGCAGTTGGACATCCCCTGAGGGGTCCCGGATTGGAGAGGGTACAGGCTAGGCTGAGGGGACCAGGCCTCTAGTCTTCTAATATTTTAAGAATCCTTCAAACAACATTCACGATAGGTGATAATTTATTCTACAGATTGAAATTTTCTAAAGAACCCATAACTTGTGAGGGATGCATGACTACATTACCCAGTGACCACCTCCAAAGGTAGAAGCTGACTTTTTAGAAAGCAGCCTAGTCTACTACAACTTCAGTTCTTAAAAACTTCTTATGTTTAGGTAAAATCTTCTTTCTGGATTACTAGTATGTTATTCTTATTCTTCTTCCGTACTTTTCCTTCTTCGATTTATCCTTCATAATCAACTTGTATCATAACTTGAAGACATAGTTTTAAAGAATTTTAGAAAGGAAATAAAAATATTACTAACTTCTCATCAATGGCAAAATTCTTTTTACAGCATTCTTTACTCAACTGTTATTCTTAGTGTTTGAACATATCCATTAAAAAAAGCAAGTCCCCTCATCTGTGGGCAGGCAGATTTACTTTAGGCATGTTTTATGTGGATCCAAAGACATAGAAGCATGAAACAGACTGGTGAATTTCAGAGGGAAGGTGGGGCTAGGGGTGGTTGGGTAGGGAGTGATTAACTGGGGAATTTATATGCATACTAGAGGCCCGGTGCACGAAATTCATGCACAGGGGGTGTGTGTCCCTCAGCCCAGCCTGCACCCTCTCCAATCTGAGATCCCTCTCACAATCCAGGACTTCTGGCTCCCAACTGCTCGCCTGCCTGCCTTCCTGATTGCCCCTAACCGCTTCTGCCTGCCAGCCTGATCACCCCCTAACCACTCCCCTGCCAGCCTAATTGATGCCTAACTGCTCCCCTGCCAGCCTGTGTGCCCCTAACTGCCCTCCCCTGCAGGCCTGGTCCCCCCTAACTGCTCTCCCCTGCAGGCCTGAGTCCCCCCCCCCCCCAACTGCTCTCCCCTGCAGGCCTGGGTCCCCCCCCCCCAACTGCCCTCCCCTGCAGGCCTGGTCCCCCCTAACTGCCCTCCCCTGCAGGCCTGGGTCCCCCCCCAACTGCCCTCCCCTGCAGGCCTGGGTCCCTCCCAACTGCCCTCCCCTGCAGGCCTGGTTGCCCCCAACTTGCCTCCTCTGCCAGCTTGGTCACCCCTAACTGCCCTCCCCTGCAGGCTTGATTGCCCCCAACTGCCCTCCCTTGCAGGCCTGGTCCCTTCCAACTGCCCTCCCTTGCTGGCCATCTTGTGGTGGCCATCTTGTGTCCACATGGGGGCAGGATCTTTGACCACATGGGGCAGCCATCTTGTGTGTTGGAGTGATGGTCAATCTGCATATTACTCTTTTATTAGATAGGATAGAGGCCTGGTGCACGGGTGGGGGCCAGCTGGTTTGCCCTGAAGGGTTGTCCTGGATGGGGGATCCCTTGGGGCATGGGGCGGCCTGGGCGAGGGGCCTGTGGTGGTTTGCAGGCCTGCCACGCCCCCTGGCGACCCAAGCGGAGGCCCTGGTATCTGGGGTTTATTTATCTTCTACAATTGAAACTTTGTAGCCTGGAGCAGAGCCAAGCCTTCTGCTTGCTCCGTGGCCACAGCCTTTTTTGGGGGGATTTATGTATCTTCTATAATTGAAACTTTGTAGCCTTAAGTGAGGCCTGGGCCAGCCAGGGTGTGTGGAAAGCTTGGCTTCCTCCATTACCAGGGGCAACCCTAGCCTCCTGCTCTTTCCAGCTCCGTGGCTGCCGCCATTTCTGTTTGGGTTTATGTATCTTCTATCATTGAAACTTTGTAGCCTTGAGTGGAGGCCTAGGCTGGCAAGGGCAGGCGGAAAGCTTGGCTTCCTCCATTGCAAGGGAAACCCAAGCCTCCCTCCTGCTCTCTGTGGCCGTAGCCATCTTGGTTGGTTTTATTTGCATATTTGCTCCTGATTGGCTGGAGGGCATGGCTTGTGGGTGTGGCGGAGTGGTGGTTAATTTGCATATTACTCTTTTATTAGATAGGATATGCATAGCCCATGGACACAGACAATAGAGAGGAGAAGGCCTGGGAGACACTGGTACTGGGTAGAAGGGAGTCAATGGGAAAAAACAAACAAAGGGGACATCTGTAATACTTTCAGCAATAAAAATAAATAAATACTAGTATATAAATAAATAAATAATTACTAACTTCTCACCAATGGCAAAATTCCCTTTACAGCATTCTTTACCCAACTGCTATTCTTCTGTGTTAGAACACATCCATTAAAAAAAAAGCAAGTCCCCTCATATGTGGGCAGGCAGATTTACTTTAGGCATGTCTTAGGTTACTTTTACCAATTGATTCTATTCCTGCCTGCCAGAGCACAATAAACTCTTCCATGTCAAGATTGCCCAGACATCTGCAAATTACCATCAGCTCTCTCCTTAGATCTCTACTATGCTAGGCAAAACATTCCTGGATAGCTTTCCTGGTTTTGAGACCTTTTATTCTTCTCTCATGGTCAGGTTTTTCTCAACCAATTTTAATACAGGTGTCTCTACTTATAGTGTGGTGCCTAGAATTCAATATAATACAGATGTGATATGGCCACTCAGAGTAACAGCATTAATTTGGCAATTGTAGATAAAATCATATTAACCATAGTTGGAATTGATTGGTTAGCTAAAATCCTGCAGTATTTTTCATTAGACTCCCTTTTAATTTTTGAAAATATTTCCCCCTTTCTATAAACAGGTAGTTTTTTAAAAAATCTTAACTGAAGTGTAGAACTTTCTATTTATCTCTATTTAATCTCATTGCATTAGTTTCTATCTTTATTGCTAGCTTTTCAGTATCTCTCTGAACACTCTTAATTTTTCCACACAAATAATATTCTTTAGAAACTTGCACCATCTATAAGTTTTACAAGATCTTCCCTGTCTTCTCTTAAACAAAGGGCTTTAACATTCCAACTCTAAAGTTCTAGAGTTATATGAAGTTCTTCAAACATTTGTCATGATGATAATGATAGCAGCTAGTATTGAATATCTTTCTACCAAACATTGTTCTAAGTATTTTATATATAGTATAACATCTAATGCTAATAAAAATCCCATAAGACAATGACTATTACTATGCTCATTTTTTGGATAAAGCACTCGAAATAATAGAGCCAGAGCTGGTTTTGAGCTGATGTGGCTAGATCAGCTGTTTACAGACTATGTCCATTCTGACTGGTCAATGCCCAGCATTATCAGTTGTTAAATATGTTTAAAATAACTCTTCTGGGGAGCCAGAATTTGAACCCAGACTGCCTGATTCCAGAGTCCATTTTTTTAACCAGATTCCATTCTGGTTCCTAAGATGGATGAAGACAATAACACAGTGTCCAACCAGAAATGTTCTCCTTTTATCTCATTAGGTATATGCTATACAAGTATTTGATGTGAAATTAAATTATTAAAATAATTTTCTGCCAAAAGTTTCAAAAGCAGTAAAGGATAAATAAAAATATACTAAATAACTGAACTTAAAACATATAGCTCCTTCCATGCCACAATGTATTGATATTATCAGTTATTGATAATTGAATATCAAATATATATTGAATATCTCAGTTAAAATGGTCCCTGAAATTATGCAATATATAATCCACCCCTACTCCTGCAAGAAAATATGTAGCTCATTAGATTCTTAAATGGGTAACAGATGTACAAAATGTCAGCACTTCGTAGGATCATCTCTGATCAATTGTATACCTGGATTTGTCCATTTCTATAAGGACATGAGGCAATAAGAAACAGTCCTTGTTGAAATCAGATGAATTCTGAATTCTCAAATTCAGGAATTTGATCTTGAGCAAATTTATGTTGCCTCCAAGCCTCAGTTTCACATTTGTGAAAAAGGGCTGAAAACAGTACCTACAACAGATAATTGCAAGAGCACAATTAAATACTATGTATAAAGCACAGTACTTGGAACAATTTCTGGCGCACAGTCAGTACTATTATTATAAGGATGCTGGCATGCCAGAATTGTCAAAGCTAAAGGATGAACAAAATGCATCTTCCTGGATGAAGTGTACTTGAATTTGGGAAAATATTATTTACAAACTAAAACCAATATTTTATTGAGTCAAAAATAATCATCTGCCTAAATATGTAAGACAACATGGGGAAATAAGAAATGTATTCATGAGGCAGACTTCTTCTATTGGAGTACCTATGCAGAAACATTGAGAAGTGCTGGTGTGGGAATTCTCCTACTGAACAACTTAATAACACTCTCAAAAGAGCAAATAACTTCTTCAGCCTAACAAATAAAGAAACTATTTAAGAAGAATGAGTGATAAATTTTACTATATACTTTTATGGCATATACTGTCAAAAAAAAAAACAACACAAAAAGCACAATTCTCCATAGATCTCTCATAGTTTTGCATGTCTTGGGAGTAGAGATACTGACAAGCTTTTTCTGAATTATCTTTTCAAGAATGTTTATTGAGCAACAACCTTGGGAACTAGAGATAGGGTATGTTTGCTGTCCAACATAATAAAGACAATATCCCCTTGAGGGAAAATTTTCTTCTAGGCTATCATAAAATACTGGGATTTTCTCAGCTTGGGGTTACTATCCTGTAATGCAACCCACTGCATGTATAAACATCACCTGATCCTTCTCATGCTGCCCTGTGGGAATTGGGGTCTGGTAAATCAGCTTGAGAAAATGCTGACATTCTGGCTACTTCTATTGCTGTGATCATAAACTATCCATTTTCTCTGATCCAAGAGTCTCATGTCTTCTGCCAGCATCCATGAAATTTTGACAAGGAAATTATTAGCTTACACATAGACCCTTCATAGTTATTGATGTACTAGAGGCCCAGTGCACAAAATTTGTGCATGGGGTGGAGGGGTGTCCCTCAGCCCAGCCTGCACCCCCTTCAATCTGGGACCCCTCGAGGGGTGTCCAACTGCCCATTTAGGCCAGATCCCACTGGGCTGCTGGCTCCCAACTGCTTGCCTGCCTGCCTGCCTCCTGATTGACCCTAAGCACTTCTGCCTGCTAGCCTGATCACCCCCTAACCACTCCCCTGCCAGCTTGATCAATGCCTAACTGCTCCCCTGCTGGCCCGATTACCCCTAACTGCCCTCCCCTGCAGGCCTGGGTCCCCCCAACTGCCCTCCCCTGCAGGCCTGGGTCCCCCTCCCCAATTGTCCTCCCCTGCAGGCTTGGTCGCCCCCAACTGCCCTCTACTGGCCCGGTCACCCCTAACTGCCTCCCCTGCAGGCCTGGTCCCTCCCAACTGCCCTTCCCTGCTGGCCATCTTGTGGCAGCCATCTTGTGTCCACATGGGGGCGGCCATCTTGTGTGTTGGAGTGACAGTCAATTTGCATATTACTATTTTATTAGATAAGATATTATAAATACATTTGAAATGTAAATAATAAACAAGAAAAAGTATTTACATAAAAGACAATTAGTAGCCCAAATTAAAAAACAAAACAAAACACTTTTAAAAAGCAATTTAAAAAGATATTCATCTAAAAAAAATAGATTCTTGGCAGGTAGCCCCCCGCAGGCCTCAAAAGCAGCACCCTGCTCCCCCAACACCAAGGAATATCCCTGAAGGGCCTCCAAAGTAGTGCTTCACAACACAGCATGTGGTGGGTGGCACCAGAGTGGCCCCAAAACAGGACGAAGGGCCCAGCTCACAGTAAAGGCCGAGTTTCACAGCCACCCACACTGGAGACCTGCCCTGCACATAAGCACACCAGCAGCAGTCCAAATGTGGTCTCAGAGAGCCAGGATGGGGGCCAGTGGCCAGTTGTGCCCAACCACACAGGAGAGCACATACAGCCGACATAGGGACACCCTGGAGCACCTGGCCCTGGTGACAGGGGGGATTGCACTACTGAGCCCCACAGGACACCTTGTACATAAGGGCACTCTTTCAATAGCACAAGATGTGGAAGACTTAGTACAGAGAAACAGAGTCTTGGGCAAAATGAGCAAATGGAGGAATATGGTCCAAATGAAAGAACAAAACAAAACCCAAGAAAAGGAATAAATGAAATGGATATAGTCTACCAGATAGAGAGTTCAAAGTAATGGTCACAAGCATGATCACTGAACTCAGGAGAAATATGGAGAAATTCAACAAAAAGATAGAGAATATATATTTTTAAAATCAGAACAAATGAATACAATAAATTAAATGAAAATATATACTGGAGATTAGATAATGTAGATTAAATGATGCAGAAGAAAGGATCAGTGACATGGAAGACAACATAGTGGAAATCACCCAATCAGAACAGCAAAAAGAAAAAATAATGTTAAAAAAAAAGAGTTTAAGATATCTCTGGGACAACACTAAGCATAATAATATTTGCATTATAGAGGTCTCAGAAGGAGGTGAGAGAAAAGGATAGAAAACCTGTTCAAATGGCTGAAAATTGCTCCAAGATGACAGATATTGAAGTTCAGGAATCACAGTAATTCCCAAACAAGATAAACCCAAAGAGACCCACACCAAGACATAACACATTAAAATGCAAAAGTTAAAGGCAGACTAGAAAGGAGTGGTATCTTATATTCAAAGTGATTAAAAAGCATTTGCATGGCAAAGGAAGCTATCAACAAAATGAAAAGGCAGAGGGGAAAACCAAGATGGCGGCATAGGTAAACACCTAAACTGCTGCCTCGCACAACAATTTCAAAACTACAACTAAAAGACAAACAGACATCATCCAGAACTACAGGAAGGCTGGCTGAGTGGAAATTCTACAACTAGAAGGAAAGAGAAAAGCACACTGAGACTCAGAGGAACTGCGGAAGGCAGAGGTACTGAGGCGTGCGTGCAGAGAGGGCGGGCAACTGAGTACGCGGCTGGCTTTCTCAAGCAGGAGGGAGACAAAAGTTCCTGACTTCACTGAACTCCAGTTCTGGGCAAGACTCTGGGGACCCAGATTCATTAGGGGAAAAACTGGACTGTCTGGTAGCAGGTGGAACTCAAGGGCAGCTTTCTCTCAGAGGTGCTTGCAGCAATTACCATGGGACACAGACACAGGGGCCTCTTAGGGCAGGGCTGATGGGAAACCAATGCTGTTTGCTCCACCCTGAGACTCCACCCCATCCAAGCTGAGCACAGAGGCTTTTGCAAGTCTTGTCTCATAAGGGTGTCTCCAGCACAGAAGTTCTCCTGGCATAGACACAGCTGATCCTCACAGCCAAATGGCCTGTAGGTCAATTCCTCCCAGTGATACCAACAACAATCAAGGCTTAACTACAACAAGACTGTGCACACAGCCCACATAGGGGTGCACCAAGAGTGTCCACCTCAGGTAACTGGGGAAGCTGAGCCACTGGGCCCTATAGGACACCTACCACACAAAGCCACTCTGTCAACTCAGGTAAGCAACCAAAATGCAGAGACAAAGAAACAGATCACAAATGAAAGGAATGGAGGAAAGCAAATGACTGGATATAGAGTTCAAAACCACAGTTATAAGGTTTTTCAAGAATTTTCTAGAAAAGGCCAATAAATTTAGCAAGACCCTCGAGGATATGAAAAAGGACCAACTAGAAATTAAGCATACACTGACTGAAATAAAAAATATTATACAGAGATCTAACAGCAGACTAGAGGATTGCAAGAATCAAGTCAACGATTTGAAATACAAAGAAGCAAAAAACACCCAACCGGAAAAGGAACAAGAAAAAAGAATCCAAAAATATGAAGATAGTGTAAGGAGCCTCTGGGACAACTTCAAGTGTACCAACATCAGAATTATGGGGGTGCCAGAAGAAGACAGAGAGCAAGATACTAAAAACCTATTTGAAGAAATAATGACTGAAAACTTCCCCCACCTGGTGAAAGAAATAGACTTACAAGTCCAGGAAGTGCACAGAACCCCAAACAAAAGGAATCCAAAGAGGACCACACCAAAACACATCATCATTAAAATGCCAAGAGCAAAAGACAAAGAAAGAATATTAAAAGCAACAAGAGAAAAACAGTTAGTTACCTACAAGGAAGCACCCATACGACTGTCAGCTGATTTCTCAACAGAAACTATGCAGGCCAGACGAGAGTGGCAAGAAATATTCAAAGTGATGAATAGCAAGAACCTACAACCAAGATAACTCTACCCAACAAAGCTATCATTCAAAATTGAAGGTCAGATAAAGAGCTTCACAGATAAGAAAAAGCTAAAGGAGTTCATCACCGCCAAACCAGTATTATATGAGATGCTGAAAGGTATTCTTTAAGAAGAGGAAGAAGAAGAAAAAGGTAAAGATAAAAATTATGAACAGCAAATACATGTCTATCAACAAGTGAATCTAAAAATCAAGTGAATAAAAAATCTGATGAACAGAATAAACTGGTGAATATAGTAGAATCAGGGGCATAGAAAGGGAGTGGACTGACAATTATCGGGGGGGAAGGGATGTGGGGGGTGCGGGAAGAGACTGGACAATAATCATATACCTATGGATGAGGACAGAGGTGGAGGTAAGGGCAGAGGGTGGGGTGGGAACTGGGTGGAGGGGAGCTATGGGGGGAAAAAGAGGAACAATTGTAATAATCTGAACAATAAAGATTTATTAAATTTAAAAAAATTAAAAGGCAACCCATTGAATGGGAGAAGATATTTTCAAATGACATATTTGATAAGGAGTTAATATAAAAATATATAAAGAGATCATACAACTCAACATAAAAAACAACAATGATCCAATTAAAAAAATGGAAAGAGGACCTGAATAGACATATCTCTAAAGATCAGACAGAGATGGCAGACAGACACATGAAAAGATGTTCAACATCATTAATCACCTGGGAAATGCACATCAAAACCACAATGAGGTATCACCTCACACTGATAAGATTGGCTATTTTACAAAAGACATTGTGGAGAAATGGGAACCTTCATGCACTCTAGGTGGGATTGCAAATTGGTACAGCCACTATGGAAAGCAGTATGGAGATTACTAAAAAAGTTAAAAATAGAACTACCATACAACCCAGTATTTCAACTTCTTGGTATCCAAAGAAAATAAAAACACTAATCTGAAGTGATAGATGCCAATCACTCCATATGTGCCTTAACTCCTAGGTCCCTCCCCATCACAGTCACCTGTTCTCACACTTCCTGGAGCTCTGTGGTCAGTGCCTTTTTAAAACTTCAGAGAAAATTTTCCTCCATATCTAGTTTGACAAACAGTAAGAGGACCACAATTTCCATCACTAGCACGTTTAATTTCTATCAATACACCATCTTTTTAATAATCATATAACTACACTGTTGCATATTGAATTTTTCACTTACTAAATCTTCGTGTTCACAAAAATACAGCCAAGTTAAATGTCTATTATCTGGTATTCCCTAATTGGTTTTGTATTTAAGTATTTGTTATTTAGGTGTTCATACTGAAGTAAATTTAAGACTTTGCATTTCTCCCTATTATATTTCATTTTATTAACTTTGGTGCTTATTCCAATCAGAAAACAACAGTAATAAATCTAAGCTTAACAAATCTAGATGAACTCTGTGTGCCTGTATCTGTCTGTGTCTGTTTTTTCTTATGCACACATATCTTTACAAAATGTAGTCAAGTAGTGTGTTTTTCCTCAGAAAGTACATTGTCATTTTGAGAGGATGTCACTTAGGAGTGAAGGGCACCACTAAAAATTTAAAAGGGGAAAACAGATCTCTTTCACCAGGAAGAGCCTCAAACCTTTGACGGTTCCCACACACAGTGACAAGTAATAGGTAAATGAGTGAAGCAGGTTCATGCTGGAGAGCACATGATCACCTGGGGCGAGGGGGGGGGCGGGGGGGGCAGCCACTTCTGATTGCAGCCATAGGGGAATGTAGCAAATGTTCAGATTTTCTATGAGAATCCAGAAAGCTAAGTTTTTACGTGAAATTATCTGATTTTCAAATTGCTTCAATTTTTAAAAGTTTAATAAGCTCTGTCTTCCAAATTAAACATACCCACAAGCCAAATAATCTCTCTGGGTGGCCAATCTGTGACTCTTATGTAGTTAGAAACTAAGAGAGGAAAGAAGCAAGAGTCTTAGCATCCAACCCCCACACCAATGGCATGCCAGTATGGACAGTCTCACGGTTTTGCATTTATTCAAAGTTCACCAAGAATTCTGAATACTTTCCTGAGCACCTATTCACAAAGCACTTATTGGTCTCTTTGTATACTCCATAATGTTATCAATGTAAAATATCAACATTATTAATTTATTAGCATTTACCCAGAATCTAGAATAATTTCAAGAAAATCGAATTCTGACTTTCAAGTATGAATCCCTTTCAAAGCTTTAATAAAAATCACTGAGATCAGGGTTTAGCATGGAAAATGTTTACTCAGTATCCATAAGCTCTATAAGGAAAATTACACTCACAATATGAATCTTTCATAATCTGGTGATATTTTGGAGCTTAAGGATTTTTAATGAGACTTCCGGGAGCCTCAGCTTTGTTAAATATAACTAGTTATATAACACTTGACACAATGTCAAGATTCCATGAGCAAAAAAAACATTCTCTCCTTTGACCTATAGCAACTGTACAATTCCATTCCATGCCTGACAGGTGATGCTCACAGGACCTCTGACATACCAAATATAATCCAGGACAGCTGGTGCTAGCGAGCAGCAATTGCTACAAATAATTCTTTTTGACTACTTGTCTGAAAGAAACAAGAGTGACTTACATATTTGATCTTATTTATAGAAATAGCCTTTCATGAAACACAGATCTGCAATTACTATAATAACTTTCCCTTTGTAAATTGACATATGATTTCAGGAAATGCAAAACAACAATTTGGTCATTTATATTACAATATAAATGTTCAGGTTTTTCTTCATTTCTTCCCTGTAGCCATCTTTTAAGAAGAAGGAAATTCTGTTTAATGTTCCCAGGGCAAAAGCCTGAGAGGTTCACTCTTCAACCTAGAAGTGGCCTAGGAATCTACGTTTTATTGGGCACACTTGAGGACTAGGATGCAGAGCACCTGCAAATAATATTTTGAGAGATACTGCCTAATCCCTATCACTTCCTAAGTGTTACTCATATCAAAACTGTACCCACCTCAATTCCCTAACCCCCTGATTTGCATTTACATATTCATATCACTTTCAGAAAACATAATATAAGCAATCCTGAACAAGGGATAGGCACCAATTTGTATAGTGACTGGTAGTCCCTACTAGCCTATCTCCAATTCTTTCTACCACTCACCCCAGAAACTGACTTAAAAAGAAACTGACCAAACTTTCAATTTGCCAATATAAAAGCACTTGTATTAATATATAAATATATGCAATGAAGGCTGGTACTCTCTGCTGTATAAGAATGACCGTAAAGCTACCCAGGCTTTAGCCACCTCCGGTACCTGAGAGTACAAAAAGCTCAAGTTTTAGTCCATCCCCATAGCCAAATGGTACATTGGCCAAGCTCTCAAGAAAGACTCTGGAATGTATTGGTGTGGATCAGTTTTAATAGTCTCAGGAAGTGTTTTGGCCCTAATGTACCAAAAATGTTAAACAAAGTCTAACTTCATGCATAGGCTTCTCTTGGGGAAATTACTATCAGCTGTGGGAAGTGATTTTACTATGGATGTAGGCCCCTTTAATCAGATTCCTCCAAAGAAAGTTCAACACTGGGAATAAGTATCTTTAACTGAATATGTTGGCTTATATTATAATAAGTAAGAAATAGAAATCAATTATGTGAATAAGAGTGTGTGTGTGTGTGTGTGTGTGTGTGTGTGTGTGTGTGTGTAAGCACTGAGCATTACAAACTTCTCTGGTAAGTAAGTAACCTGGCTATGGCACTAACTAGCTATATTATCTCAGCAAGTACTTTAACAATGCTGCCCAATGCTATCACTACTCTTATCCAATACTAGAGGCCCAGTGCACAAAACCTGTGCACTGGAGGGGGGTGGGGGGGGGTCCCTCAGCCCAGCCTGCACCCTCTCCAATCTGGGACATCCCTTTCACAATCCAGGACTGCTGGCTCCCAACCTCTCGCCTGCCTGCCAGCCTGATCACCCACTAACCACTCTCCTGCCAGCCTGCCTGATAGATTCCTAACTGCTCCCTGCTGGCCTGATTGCCCCCAACTGCCCTTCCTGCCAGCCCGGTTGCCCCCAACTGCCCTCCCCTGCTGGCCCTGTCACCCTTAACTGCCCTCCCCTGCTGGCCTGGTCGCTCCTAACTGCCCTCCCCTGCTGGCCTGGTCGCTCCTAACTGCCCTCCCCTGCTGGCCTAGTCCCCCCCAACTGCCCTCCCTCCCCTGCTGGCCTGGTTGCCCCCAACAGCCCTTCCTTGATGGCCTGGTCGCCCACAACTACCCTCCTCTGCTGGCCATCTTGTGCGAGGGTCAATTTGCATATTACCTCTTTATTATACAGGATAGTACTGAAAGTCCTGACTAGAGCAGACAAGCAAGATAAAGAAATAAAAGGCATCCAAATTGGAAAGGAAGATGGAAAATTGTCTTTGCAGATGATCTTATATACAGAGAGAATCTTAGAGACCAACCAAAAACGTGTTTGAGCTAAAACACAAATTCAGTTCAGTTGCAGGATATAAAATTAACATACAGAAATCAGTTATGCTTCTATATACTAACAATGAAATGTCTGAAAAAGAAATAAAGAAACTAATATGGTATGAAGAACAATAAAATACTTAGGAATAAATTTATTCAAGGAAGTGAAAGATCTGTACAATAAGAAAAACACGATTTTGATGGAAGAAATTAAAGACAAACAAATGGAAAGATATCTCATGTTTGTGGATTGGAAGAACTAGGACTTCTATTTTTTACATACAAAAAGGAATTGCAGTTGACTCTTGAACAACATGAGTTGAAACTACATGTGTCTCCTTATACACAGATTTTTTTTTTTCAGTAAGGACAGTTTATGTATTTTCTCCTCATGAGTTTCTTAACATTTTTTTTCTCTAGCTTACTTTATGGTAAGAATACAGTATATAATACAGATAACATACAAACTATGTATTTACTATGTTATTGATAAGGCTTCTGGTAGACAGTAGGTTAGTAAAAAAGTTTTGGGGGAATTGAAAGTTATACACAGATTTTCAAATGCATAGGGGGTTGGCACCCCTAACTCCCACATTGTCCAAGGGTCAAATGTAGATTTAATGATGGCAAAAGATTCCTTCTAAAGTTTTATATTTCATCCTTTCAAACATAATATCATCATAACGTTTATAGTTTGTTGGTGAAAAATACAAATGAGATATTTCAAGAATACTGCAAGGCAATTTGTGTCTGAATGGAACTCAAAGCATTAAAGGAGGAATCATTACCTATCACATCTGAAAGCACCCTGTTCTTTTCACTCACAAGTTTTGGCAGACTGGTTAATAATCTCCCTCCTCCTCTGGGGCACACAACTAGATTATATTTTCTGTCCTCCCCAAAAAGTTACCTATGATTGTGTGACTGAATTCTGAATAGAATGTGGAGGGAAGTGAGGTATGCTATTTTTAAGCCAGGCCCATAATACCTTCCCACACACAACCTTCTACTTGTTTTCTCCTATATTCCTACTAAACAGACAAAACTTGATGGTCTGCAGTCACAAGATGGAAGAAAATTGAGTCCCTGAGTTGTTACCCATGAAAGCAACCCAGTTTGCTACCTAGTAAGGAACAACCATGTTGAGCTCTAGAATGAGTAAAAAATAAACTCTTTATCATGCAAGTCCCCTGAAATGCTGAATTTTTACAATATGAACATCTAGGTACTTAATACATATCCCAATTGTGAGTTACATATTATTCATTTACTTACTTATCTTCCTAAAAAGGTGGTATCAGGTTCTCAGTAAATTCTCTATTGAAAATATGAATATAGGAAACCATGCACAACAGGTATGTTAATACAGGCTTATTGAATTGAAGCACAGAAGCAGAGGAAAATATCAAAAAGTACATTTTTAAAACTACATTTCATTTCTTATTTTGTCTTTCCTTTTCTGATCCAAAGATATGACATATTTTACGTTAACCAATATTATGCCTATATTGGTACCTTGCAACTGCTAGGCTAGTTTTGCCTAATTTGTCCTGTTTTACAATAGCTTTCTTCTAGCCAAACAGCTCCAGATGTCTGCCTAATACAACTTGCATCATTTTATGAACCCCTGTGTAGATCAGATAAGATCAACAACCTCAGCACAAAATACTGAAAAGTAATCCCTCTTTGTCTTCCCTGACTGTAAAGCCAAATCAATGCCAAAAGGCATCTTCACACGTTATTGTCAGTGCCAAAATAGATGATCTTAACAGGGTTAGGAGAAGCAGTGCGGTACTTAAAGTATGTGTGCTGCCAAGACAACAGTGTGTATTGCATCCGTTGCCTGGGATACACATCTACAGCAGCCAACAAGTAAGCTATATAGTGTAGTGTTTGAGAAAAGCCAGGGACATGTATATTAAGCAAAAAGTTGAGGAGAAACTGTCTTAGATGACAAGGATAATCCAAGTATTCATGAAAGGAATAAACACCAAAGCACTAGCTAATATGGAGAAATGCATAAAGATCTCATACTTTTTGACTCAATGGTAATCTGCTCTAGACAGTACTTGCTCAACAGGACTGCATGAGGTGAAGAAATATTGACCATAGATAATTTTGCATTGACCTGTAAAGGTCACGAATACATATAAACCATTTTTTCAAGATTAATTTCTCTATACTATCCTGTTTTGTGCATGATATGGTGGATTAAAGAGGGCCACAGATTCGTAGACATCCTTCTCATCAAGAGTTGAAGTCTTTCTGCCCTCCCCTTCACTCTGGGCTGGCCTATGCCTATTCTGACCAATGGTGAACAGTGGAAGTGATGGTATTCCAGTCCCAGATCTAACCTTTACAAAGACTGGCAGCTTCCACCTTTGTCTCTTGGAGACCCAAGCCTCCATGTCAGGAGTTTGATAACCTCATTGGAGAGACAAAAGAAACAAGTTTCACAACTATATAGAGAAGAAAAGGAGCTCAGTTGAGCCTGGCCTCCCACTTGTTACCATCAAAACACCAGGCTTGAGAGTAAAATGGTCTTGTTCCCTTCTGACTGGCCAAGGTACCAATGGGATATTAACAAAGGATATCAGATAGCACCATATGACACAGATGAATCATCTAGCCCAGTGGTTCTCAACCTTTCTAATGCCGCGACCCTTTAATACAGTTCCTCATGTTGTGGTGACCCCCAACCATAAAATTATTTTCATTGCTACTTCATAACTGTAATTTTGCTACTGTTATGAATTGTAATATAAATATCTGTGTTTTCTGATGGTCTTAGGCGACCCTGCTAGCGGTTCTTAACCTGTGGGTCGACCCACAGGTTGAGAACTGCTGCTGTAGAGCCTAAGACCACTGGCAAACACGGATATTTACATTACGATTCATTAACAGTAGCAAAATTACAGTTATGAAGTAGCAACGAAAATAATTTTATGGTTGGGGGTCACCACAACATGAGGAACTGTATTAAAGGGTCGCAGCATTAGAAAGGTTGAGAACCACTGATAGTCACACAAAACAGATATAAAGGTACTAAGTTTGGGGAGTCTTTTAATACAGAAATACCATAGATAACTGAAATACATGGAAATAAAAAAAAACAAAATTGGTGGTGTGGCTTTTACAAGAATTTAGGATCTCTGTGTTGATGATCAAACAACACAATGACCTCATTAGAAAAACAGAGGAAAGGATGTAGGTAGTTACCCGCTGCAGGGGTAGGATGCCTCAGAGCTGGCCTACCAGAATTACAGTCCCTCTAACATTCTGCTCAGTCACCATTCCTTGGCTTTTGCTGATTGGCCTAGGGGATTTTCTTCCAAAAGCCATAAAATTAAATTAGAATTCACTGCTTAAGTGTAATGACTTCCCACTGTTTATGTGGGTTATCATTTACAACCAACTGGCATTTAATCAAACCACTATTTTTATTTCAGGACCAGAGGCCAAACATTGTGGTTTTTCTCTCCCTCCCTATTGAGTCCAGCAGCTTCATCCAAGCTGTGAAGGGATATCAAATTGTTTATGAAAAATCAGCAGGCAGTATTGTTTCAAACATATTTATGATTTCACACCAACTTAGAAAGGATTTAGTTCATTGTGTTGACTGACATATAATTTTACATTTACATATATAATAATGTTAAAAATATCCTGGGGAGAACAAAAAAAGAATGAAAGAAACAATCACATTATAATAAAAGTATATCTATGAGACTACGGTCTCCAAATTCTGACCCAGAATTGAAAGCATATAGAACATGCACACTATTGCCTAGCCCAAGTGAACAATATATTTTCTTACTTGAAGATTCCCAGATCCACAAACATGGTTGGGCCATTCCCCCATTCCCTCTGCCTAGAATTCCCACCCCTCTTTCCCTCCTCCTTTCTGCCTCTTGAAATCTTTAAGACTTTAGCTAAATACCATGTCTTTAGTGGCCACCCATGGGTCTGTCTGCTCTAAATGCCTCCCTCTAATTCTGAGAAACATTGATCTTTCCATGCAAGCCCTGTTCCCCACCACACCCTGACCCCAAATATCCATATGGCTTCAGGAAAATAAGCAAAGCACATTTCTTGTTTTAATCTAATCAGAGTCAGTTTCTATCATCACATGTAACCACGTTATTCTTGACTTCTTCCTTTTCAAGCTTTTCCTATATCGTTAAACTGCATTTTTTTTTACCACTAAATAGTTATAGTAATGTGTTTATTCAGGTCTTAAAATTTTTATTTAAAATTAACTTGTAATAAGTTAAAAGTTCCTTGCAACAGGTACCTGATTCGTGTACTCTCCCTAAGACCAAATACAGTGTCTTCCTTGCACATAGTAGGTATTTATTTAGCAAATGATGTTAAATAATGCAACATCTGTCCAAATGTTAAACAGAACTGCAGATGATCTTCTCTTCCCTTTGATAAACTCTAATGACAGTGGAAATGTGAATTTGGTAATAGATTAGCTGCTTACTATGAAAATTACGTAAGTAATCCCTCTCCTGCCAGAGTCCCTTGATGATACTAATGCTGAGGAAAGGGGAAAATTTCTGCCTGTTGAATAACTGTTTAGTTAATATTAGGTTTGCAGTATCTGTGTAATTCGAGCCATGACATAACCAATTTCATCTAATCAGCTATATTATGACAAGGTGTAGTAATTAATTTATTAAAAAGAATTTATTCGCTTCGAAATTCCCTAACATCTCATAAGACAAAATTTTTGAAAATGTATAAATCTTTATGATAATCAGGTAAATCACTAATTTAAACAAAACAGGTACCCTAAATAGGGTATTTACGTTCAGAGAAGCATACATTTTATTTTATATGTGTCGGTAGCTCACATGATTGTGCCATAGCTGTTGGAAATTACTGGCTTTCAGTAGCAAGCATCAGCCATCATTCTAATTATTATTATTTTATCAAACACAATCACAGGGAGTATTTTAGGCTGACAAAAGACTTCTATGTCTTTGTTTATTCACTGCACCATCTATCCTGCCCTCCACACTGGAAGAGTTAAAGTTCTCTTATTCCTGATTTAGAACTTATTATTAGAGAAAGCAAAGGTTCCCATCTTTAACACAAGATAAGACTGGTACTTGGCTGGAGAAAATACCAGTCTGGGAATGTAAATAAAAGAAAGCACAACCTGAGAGGCCTCATTCAGTCAGCGGTGGACAATATTCCCAACTAGGAACAGAAGATTATCATGCCTTGTCAAGGAAAAAGAAGGAAGGCCGCAGGCAATGGCCGGGCTGAATGAATTAACAACCTCAGATTCAAGAACAGCAGCTTCAGAAGGCCACGCTTCCGGGCTACGCAGCAAGCACAGGAAAAGCTTCACCCATGTGCCCAGGTATTTCACCTCGGCTCAACAGATCACTGCCACGAAGAGTCTCTCGTGGCACAGAGGGAACTTTTTCCCCCTTTACACTCTTCAGTGAGCATGTAGAAAGTGTTGGAAAAAGCAGAGCTCAGTAACCCAGTGCTTAGGAGAAATGAGATAGAGGGCAAAACCTGCTGCAGGAAACAGCTGGTGGTCAACGTAGCAATTAGCTGGAGGCTGGAGTGGGGCATCTAGCAGTCTCGGCTACAGCCACTATCACCAGCAAGCATTTAGAACGATGTGTTACACGTTACTTTAAATGCTTTTAGTGCCCAATTATGCCAGGACAGGACAGGGGGATGATGGGTATTGGGTATTGTTTATGAAAAAAAGAGATGCTTGACCACTGCTTATTGAATAAAACAAAAAAAAAATTAGTTCTAAAGCCCTTTGTCTATGTTTTGCAAATAAACTTAAAATATTTCTATTAATGATGTGAAGTCTCTCAGGAGCCAATGCTATAAAATAAGAACAGCAACATCCCCAAAAGGCTGTGGAACAGTAGATTCTGATGATATAAAGTTCGATGCAGTAGTCTGGCTCCTAAAATCCAAAGCTCATGAATATGGCAAGACAAGTTACTGTCCTGATGTGATCTTTTGAAATGTGAATCACCTTTCCACATGCTTTTCCATAGAAAGGAAGTATTTTTTCTAGTATAACTCAATAGACCTTTAGTATTAAAGTAAATGAATGTTTAAAAAAGTGAGATTTCATTTGTGTACCCAACACAGCACTAAAGAATAAACAATCCATTCATATGCTGAAATGCTATATTTGCCAAAGCTTAAATGTCTTTAGCTTCATTAAAATACAATATACATCACTACATTACAAGTTTATATTTGCTATTATTGGTTGTTCCTTTTTAGAGCTTCACTTAACACAACTATGATATGCAAAATAAAAGTTCTACTTGAGGCTCAGTGTTACCTGCGTCAAAGCTGAGCCTACTTAGGGATCACATACTTGTTCTGAAGTTGGAGAAGATGGTTCTCAGGAAAATCACACTTTACCTTCATTAATACTAAGAAAATAGAAAAAGCCCTAACTGGTTTGGCTCAGTGGATAGAGCGTTGGCCTGCGGACTGAAAGGTCCCAGGTTCAATTCCAGTCAAGGGCACATGTTCAGGTTGTGGGCTCGATCCCCAGTGGGGGGCATGCAGGAGGCAGCCAATCAATGATTCTCTCATCATTGATGTTTCTATCTCTCTCTCCCCCTCTCTTTTCCTCTCTGAAATCAATAAAAATATATTAAAAAAATAGAAAAAAAATCTAATTTGAGTCACTGATCTGTCTTTTCAGTGCCAAACTGGAAGGCTATTCTAGAAGGTCACACTTGAACATTTAACCCAGTCAAATATTTTTCCTTTTATTTTCACAGTCCAGTAGTCTCACAGTTAATTTCCCCTACATATTGACCTGTGGACATTTCTCCAAATGACTGTACTCTAAAATTAAAAAATTTCTCCTTTTTAAAAATGTTAAAGCCTCTTAAAGTAAAATTTACATATCATAAAAGTAGACATCAGTAGCATTCTCTTGGTTTCAGAAAAATATATTCTAGGACAAAGGAGAAATGTACCAAAAGCAAATAGAAAGAAAGGAATAGAGGACATCAACACCTTTGAAAGTGAAAATTGAACTATAAAGATGATTCAAAGGAAAGAATAGTATAAGCTTTAAAGGCACCGCAGTCAGAAATGGGGAGTTAAGCTCCATATTACTCAATTTATATAAATAAAGATGCAGCAAATACCCAAAGTGCCTCAAGCTATAAAATGGTTATTGTTGGCAGTTTGATGAAATTCAAACTCTGTGAAGAGAAATTGCAAGAGCAATTTGTTATATCAAGGTAAATCTGAAATAAGTGCACAAATGTGCTCAGAGCACTAGGAACAAAAATCAGATTCCCTTTTCTGCAGAGGACAGGTGCTGTGCATCATCTCTTCAAGCTTCTCTATCACATGGATATTCCTGCACTCAGGTGACAAGCCCACACCCTGACCACCTGAGGGCCACCTCATCATAACTGTATAGAAACAAGTGATGGAAACACCACCACATAAGAGGAATAAGGACGGAAATCCTATTCAGGCAGCATAAGGAGTTATCACTAAAATGGTGGGAGTGGTGGTGGGGCTCCACCAATAATATTATTTCTTTGAAGAATAGTGTTTAGGAAAGGAACATTTACCTGGGGGGCATTTGGGAAAATTTGGATTGCAATGAATATTAAATGAATATTAACTATTATGGAAGTATGATTAATTTCCATAGGGTTGATGAAATAGTGTAATTATGTATAAGATTGTCCTTATACTTAGGACATATATGGTGAAATAATCAAGGATAAGTTCTAGGGGGAAAGAAAGGGAAAAAAGGATAAAGCAAATGTAGCAAAATGTTAACTCTTCTGAATATGTGACCACTTTCAAAATAAAAATGTCAAGAAATAAATATTGCATGTGATAGACTATGTAGATCTGAATTTGTATGATAAAATTTTTCATTATGAATTAGCTTCTGATTATTTCTTTGTAAAGACTATTGAGGTAACTCAGCATAAAGCATGATTTCTGGCATGTATCTTCCAAATGACCCCTTTAGCTTTCAATGTGACATGCACCTTTCAATCCACCACTGAGCCTTTTAGATGGTATGCATGATGAGAGCTGACTGCAAACAGTTCTGAAATCTTGGAGTGGAACAGCAAAACTAATTTGTTATTTCAAGGTAAATCTAAGATGTCACAGAAGAACAGAGGTGCTGAAGGGCTGAGAGGCTCAGGGGAAGAGTGTCGTCCTGTGGATTGAAGGATGAGTAATTGGACTCTTAGTAAAACTGTAAGTAATGGAGCATGCATGCATTTTGCTGAACAAAGGGGGGTATATAGGGACCAAGTCAGAGGGAATAGTACTAGCTCTTTAATTTTGTTGTTGTTTCTTTGGCCACATTAAACATATTGCTCATTATATATGCATGTGACAATCAGTGCCTCAAAGTTTTAAGCTTTAGCCTCACCATGGCTTAAAACATGTTTTTAAAAATCTACCAATGCTCTAAGAGTAGATTTTACAATAACAGGTATGCTCTACATTGTCTATCTAGACTAGAGATGTGAACGGACTGTTTCATTTTATTCATTCATCCTTTTGTTCAATAAAAGTTTAGTTTTAGGCATATATAGTTCACTCACTTCTACCCCTTTCTCTTCTCTTCCTAGATATTGCTTATACAGGCCTCCACCATCTTCTATTACCTTACTTATAGACAGGACCATCTTTTGATAAACAATACCAGGGACTCCATCTAAATTTTTTTTCAGGATATATGGAACCTCAAGGCACCTTTGGTTGCAAGGTGTTGGAGTTACCCAGAATCACATAGGAAATTCTCCAGCGCTAATGAGCAAGTGTGAAATGTTACAAAATGCCCAGAGCTTACACAAAGATAAGGTTATTTTATGAGACCTCCTGGGTCAAACATGAACTGGGAAACTGAAGACAAAGGTCTCCATTTCAGACTCATTCCTTTAGCTAGCTCTTTCTGTATGCCCACAAGGAAAGGGAGGTTTTATGATAATAACTGCCAGGGGTTGCTGATTTGAGAAGAGACAGGGAAAGATTTCACAATGTGGAAAGCCATATGGAACCTTGCAAAAATGTCTTGCTTCAAGAGGGCTTAAATACAATGGTGCTTACATATAGTATGCAGTAATATCCCAAAGTTAGTAACTTCCTAAGATTTTGCAGACCACACAGGTCTCTCTATGATCTATCCCAAGGAAGTGATATTTGCTGAGGACAAAGGAGAATTGGAGCAGCAATTCAAAGGGAAAGGGAAACACCTGACCATATGCTAATTCTAAATTTCTGACAATCCCTGGTGAAGCATGCCTCGTGTGGGAAGGCTTACGCTTCCCCACAACACAGCGGCTGGAGTGTAAGAGAGTATTGAAGGAGCCAGGTAGAAGCTGTATCACAGTTGTGGGACCAGTGTCAGGAGATACACAGTAACTTCCACTGTAGTCACAAGCGCCCCTAGATTCGAGGAGAAAATAGAAACCCTGTTTCTTAGTAAGGGAAGTATTTAAGTCCCTTTGTAAAAAGGGTATGTGTAGAGGAGGTATTATTGTGGCCAGTTTGAGAAAATACATCCTGCCACACTCTCACAACAGGATTTTCAGAGTGAGAATGCTGTGCAAAATGATCTATTTCCAACTTGATATCATCCCTGCACCACCTTCATCTCTTGCAGAAGAAAAGCTAGCTACATAGTGATCAGAATCCTTTTTCTCATAGCACCTGGCTTCGATCCTCCCCTTAGATGTACTTGAAGGAGGTCTGGCAAGAAGAGAAATAGAAGGCATCATCTAGCAGCAGCTGCAGGCCTCAGGTGAGATCCCCAGCAGCAGCTTCCCTTGGCTTGGAGGTGTTCCTGAGAAACATCCACTGGAGCATCTGGGATCATTAGTAGGGCCCTTGACCCATGGGGAATGGTCATTACTATTCCTTCAGATGAAATTTAAAATCATGATATTAAATTTAAAAAAAAACTGGGGTCCTGAATAGGATGTACATAGATGTGTAGATTAATTTGGGGCTGATTTAAGAATTTAAACTACTGAGGCTTTTTTCATCAAAGAATGTTTGATTTTGTGCCTCCTCAATAAAGATCTACAATCATGCTTATATTAATTCTGGCCATTTTTGTTAAGTTTGGTCTTACCTATTGTGGTAGTTGTTGTTGATGATGTTATTGTGAAAGGATTAATTTTACCATTATGTTTTTAATTGATCATTATTCTTGCACAGTAAATTGTAGGAGATGAAACTCAGTAAGCAAAGAAAGAAATCCAGAGATGTCTTCCACTTTGTTCCTGTTATGGACCCAACCCTGTGTGTGCAGGCCCTCTCACAACAGAAACCACAATATCCCCTACTCCTAAACCTTGGAGAGTTGTATCTTCCAGAAACATATTACACAACAAAACAACAAATAAAAATAATGTGATTATATTCTAGGTACATGCAGTGTTTGTGTTACTAGTAAATAGTATGATAAACCATACACTAAAAGAAATTCCAAAAAAAGATTAAGTATTGAGCAAAACATTAATTGCACTTTTTTCACACCTGAACTTAGTTCATCTCAACATTATTTCCTTAATTTATCTATTAAACATTATCAAAAGCCCTGTATTCATTCATTCTGACCCCACAACTTAACCTTTTGTTACACAATGAACATCTCTTGGAATAAACCCCAAACTCTGGAAGGTTTTAGCTTTTGAACATCACTGGCTTTTCTGTAGGCTAATTCTAGGTGCGCCCTAGTTCTATGCCCTCACCAGTGAAGCTTTTTGAAAAAAAACACAGATGACAAAACACCACAACAAGGCCCAGGGGCTATTACATCTTTAATGATAATTCAAATATACAGCCAGAATTGAAAAACCCCTGCTCTCAATCCTCAGAGAAATTATAAATGCTCCCTTAATCACAATAATCATGATTTATTAAAAGTAATAGTCAACATTGATTGAGTAGTTGCTAAGATCCAGGCATTGTGTAAGTACTTAATACATTTTATTATAATTATGTAAAAAATTCCCAACCAATTAAAAATATTATGATTTCATTAATGGCATTTCCTCAGAAATGTAGCAGGAAAGCACCTCCACAAACTATAATATTCTTTTACAAGGAACATTCTTAAGTAGACTCTGAAATGGAAAACAAGACTCCTTCTCTATTAAATATGATCCAGTAGACATTTTAATTAATTGACTAAACTGATCCCCAAGCCACTAATAGAAGACTATTTCTCAAGGACCTCTAAAATTAAAGAACTCCATGCCTGTGACTTCCCCTAAAAAACAGAATTTCCCAAAGTGGTATTCTGGGGAGCATTATAATTGTGAGATAATAATAGGTTGAAACAAGACTTCTTTGTCAAATAAATTTTGGAAATGAGAAGTGAAATTAAGTAGGTTTCTTTACTATAGGGTCTCTTATAGCCTCTAATATGACAATGTGTTTCATGATTTTCTAATAGACACACATGCAGCATTTCCAAAATGTATTTTAACATGCAATGCTTACTGAGGAATCGCTGGAGATCAGAGTTTGGAGAGTCATCCTTTAGCAATATTGCAGTAAGAAATAAAAATGACAATGATAAGGTGACTTAGCCTGCACAGTGATTTAACTTTTCAAAGGTTTCATTATCAATGGGAAGTTGAGTTCAGAGCTCCAATGTTACTAATTGGCTTCACTTGGTTTTTCCCCAAAAAATAGAGCCTAAGACAAGGATCTTCATGTAAACAGTTCATTCTGGGAACTGTTTCCAGGGAATGAAAGTGGGGAAACTTGAATAAAGAAAAGAGGAAAAGAAGGACACCAATCCCAAGATGTTATCCAACTGGTTAAAGCCATGGGCAGTGGGGGTTTAAGTGCCAGTCCCAGTGGGGCCTGCCTTTGCTTCAGTTAATGGACGGTGACAATGAGAACTCGGTTATATCTGGAAGCTGGTGAAGGTTAAGATTTTCCACTGCAGTGGCTGACATCAGCTGTTTGCCAGCCCTTGGTTTTCATTATTACTTTTGGGGGCTTATACAGGTCAAGCAACACCCAAGTTGCTGAGGATGCTCCTCAGCTGCATCCCTAGGAACCAGGGCAAGATTAGTCAATGACGTGGGTTCCTGCAAGTCACACATCCTGGCTGTCACTCTGCTTTGCTACCGGTACTATGACCTTGCTGCCATCAGGTATATTCTCCATTCAGTCCTCTACTATTTTAGAGTCCCATCTATCAAACTGCTACTCAAGAGCCTGGTTAAATGGCAACACCTGACTGTCAAGCCAATACTGACTGACCTCAGGAGATGGCAGCCTGCAGTGAGCTTTTCAAAAACCCAAGTACTGCCCTAGCTGGTGTGGTTCAGTTGGTTGGAGTATGGTCCTGAAAGGTCATGGGTTTGATTCCCAGATTCCACCCCCAGCCTGAGTACGAATGGGAGGCAACTGAGAGAGAAATCTCTTTCACATCGATGTTTCTTTCTCCGTTTCTCTTCCTCCCTATGACAAATTAATTTTAAAAAGAAGAAGAAGAAGAAGAAGAAGCCAGTGCTCACAGTATCTTTATTTCTCGATGTCTTCAAGCAGGACATTTCCTGCTGGCCCCGCTGAGAAATCTAGTCAGCGAATGGGTACTCTATTCTCACATAGTAAACACAATCTAACAGTTTCCCTCCCCCAAGCTTTCAAATCCTTTCTTAATACTTTGCCAAGCAGTTCAGCATCTCTAGCTAATTAACTACATGTCATTGTGTCCAAGCTTCAAGGAGCTGATCATCCCAGCAGTGTATTAGGGCCAACTCCAAGTGTCCTTTCCAGGACACGAAACCATGAGTGACATGAGAGCTCTGCCAACAGATTCCTCCCTGTCCAGGTTTATATTCTCCCTGCCTGGGGCCAATTCCCTCACGACCCTCTCCCATGTGTGTTCCCCCAGTTCCAGCTGGTGCATATTAGCCAGGCCTGACAGTCCTTGGGGTGAGTATATTATGTCCTCCTGGGCTGTGCTCTTATCTGATCCGAATTAACGTTCAGAAGTCAATGAGGGAGGTGCAAGGGGGCAATACTGAGAGAATAAGCATCATATGTGAGGCAGCCACCACAGCTGGGGTAGTTTTAGGTCTCCGGGCGGAGGAAAGCAGCTCCCTCAGAGGAAAGGAAGAGAAGCTGCTGTTCCTAACCTGGGGGCTTAGGAAAATACCGGGATTGTCAGGTTGTATTTGTGTGCAGCCAGGTGCTGCAGTAACAGCCACAGCAAATAGGTAGGCGGCAAGGTGTAAGGCAGAGTGTAATGAGTATCTGACAAACCGATGAAGCATTTAAGGTAGGTTTTGGTTGTGAGGGAAGCTGTCAGTCCATTACTAAGAATTTAATGAGAGAGAGCAGCCTACAGTAAGTGGCAATAAACACAGTCAAGTGTGAAAGAACAGGCAGGCCCTGCTGGTGAACTGGCTCTTACTAAAGTGAAAAGGCAACACATAGCAGACAATCCGCAAAAGCAATCCTTGTTCAAAACAGTGGTAGAATCTTCTACTAAGGATCCATTCAATCATGAAAGTAAATATGAATTTAATAGAGAATTAGCAAAAGCATCATCACGGAGCAGTTCTGATACACTTGACAATAAAAGATTAGAAAATTGCATAAAATATATGTATTTAGGGGCTTGAAATAGCTCTGACTTGCCCAACAATTTCAAATCCAGGTTAAAACAGAAAGAAAAATAGCCTATTTTAGAAAAATAGTTTTATATTTACAGCCTGAACATTTAGATTTTAACTGATGTATCCCTAATTAAAATTGTTCAATGGTATAAATAGGATCTATCACTTATTTTTGTATTACTAGTATTAGTTTTTTTTTATTATTAGGGTTTTTTTGTTGTTATTACTCCTCACCTGAGGATATTTTTCCATTAATTTTTTAGAGAATGGAAGGGAGAGGGGGGGAGAGAGAGAGAAGGAGAGAGATGGAGAGATATATTGGTTGCCTCCCGCAACCCAGATACATGCCCTTGACTGGGAATCGAACCCGAGACCCTTTGGTGTGCAGGCCAACACTTTAACCACTAAACCAAACTGGCCAAGGCCACTAGCATTAGTTTTAATGTACTTTTAAAAAACCTTTATTGTTGAGAATATTATAGATGCCTCCCTAATAAAAAGAAACGGAAGGAGGTTCATTCGAGTAGAGTGACCTAATACCCTGGGGCCCATCAATCCCTCTGATTAAAACTAAACACAAAAGTCCCTCTGGGCAAAACACAAAAATCAACAACTAATTGCCTGGCTGAAAATTCTACAGATAAACAAAAGGGGAATGAAAAACTTAGAGAATGACCATTATCTTATTTTTTTCTCTCCCAACTTTGCCCTGAGCATAAGTCCCAGTTACAGAGCAACAAGCTACTGTGGGCTTTAAAATCCCTAATAGAAAACTCAGTATTTTGGTCAGAAGAATCAGGAAAGGTGCCCCTGCTGGAGAGATAGTTTGGGGAGAGGGGATGTAAAGGAGAGAAAGCTCCAGAAAGAGATTGGCTAGTGCTGTATATTAATTCATGCACTACTTTTTGTTGTGAGCTGGGCGAACTGGCTTGTTTTAAACTATTCTTTTTAAAAATCTAGATGGGGTTTTAGTTGAATTAGCTTATTGCTCTAGCTTGGTCATTCTTTCTTACAATTTCGCTTTTGTATGAGCGGGTGGATCAGGCAGAAGACATAAGAGCAATGCTGCTGTCACCCATACCCACTGCAGAAGGAACACTCTATGTGCTGCCACTGTGACTGCTAAGTGATGGGGCATTGATCAAAATCAAATTATAAATCAAAATAAAATTAAATGTTGACAGCCAACATAGTCCTATTTAACCACAGTACTAACAAAAGAAAATATTATATATTTCTTCAACTAAAAGAATAAAAGATGTTTTCTTCTTTAAAATTCTGTATAATTCTATGATTAAATATACTCTTTCCCTGTACCCCATGTAAATTAGAAAACTGAATGTTTGGGGAATATTTTCAACTTAAATATTTACTCAAGGAAGTAAGTTACTTATAGTTTGTATGAACAACATTTAGGTTTAATGTTTATTTCCAAGTAGTAATGATATAAAACTCTTTGGAGCTGCATTCTGCAGCCCTCTATAATGTTTGCCATTTTAGAGTATAGTACTTTTCCCCTCCTGTAAACATTTTAATGAAGAATTTAAATGCATGCAACCATATGTCTCTTTTGCAAGCAACAACTACTCAGAGGAAACAAAGTCCCCCGTGATCAGTTAGCTTATGTGTTAAGTAAAATAATATCCTAAGGAAGACACACACTATAACATTTGATGTATAATGTAGCCTTTACCATATTTCATGTAAATAAATATAAACCCTAGACTATTTCTATGACTATGTGATTCAAAAAAAGAATAATTACATATTTTAACTAGAAAATTGACTTCAGAGATCAGATCCATGCTCAGGCTCTAAGCTCATGAAATGATTCAGAGAGGAAGCTGCATAAAGCATTAAGACTAAAGAAAACCTAGAGAAAACCCTATTTAAGTTTCTTATTACAAAGAGGACCCTAATAAATAGCCCACCAGTCTGCCAAGTGTAAGTTTTTCCTTCAGGTGAGAGCTAAAAACAGACCTTGCACATGGTGATCCCCATCACAAAGCAGGACTACCGTTGAAACTTACTATAGACAGTGTCTATTTTAAAATGTTGGCAGTCATAAAACAACTCTAGTTTGGATCTTCCTATTTTACAGATGGTCCAAATATCAAAAGCAAGTGGCAGAACATTTTCTATTGGGGTCAAAAATATTTGAGTAGCATGTTGCCTTGTGTTGATAATTTTCCATTTAGTAGTTATGATTTCTTTCTAAAAGCCATTGACCTTCTTTACATGTTAATGTTTTTCTAAGTAGCATCGATACAAATTGATGATATAGACTAGAGTCAAATTTTATCTTAATGATTTAAGATTTCATATTTTCATCTCAGATGTGTTTAAAAATGGCTTAAAAATCTGCTTCTTTCCTAATGTGTTGGATACAACATCTCATAATATTCACATGTTGTCAGAATTTTAACTCTTCATCCCTTGAAATTTACTTATGGTGCTGCAGTGGAAACATAAAATACTTTTGATTTGACTATGTTTTCAAGTGTTTATATTATTTTTGAAATTTACTGTTTGTGCAATATTATTGATCTGCCCTGAACTTGTGTCTATAGTCCTCCAATTACTGTGTCATTATAGAATTGGCTAACGTTCTAATTTTCAAGTCAGATTCCTATTGTTACATTCATATTCATTGCATTTCAAGTAATCTCTTTTTAAGCACGGTAATATTGAACTGCTTCCATCAAATTTTGTACTCATATTTGCCTTTGACATTTTACACCCAAGCATTGAATAACATAAATCCTTTTAAACTGAGATTGGTAACAATCTTTCTGACTGCTGAGTATCTGGAAGATTGATTAAAAAGAAGCTTATAAACAGAACAAGACAAGATCAGTAGAATTTGCCAATAATTCAAATAGACCATTAGGCTATTTGGAGAAATCAATATTGTAACTTACATCAATAGAGGGTTGCTGTTGTTGTTTTTAAAAGCTCGCCATTAATGAACACATGTTAAATTAAACACTGGTGACTCTATAACATAAAATATTTGATAAATAATATAAATTTTCACAAGTAGACATGGGTAATTTTTCTGGGTAATATCATTATCACCAACTGTTTTTCTTTCAGAATGAATGCTATAATTTATATGATGCATTGTAATAATGACAGAATGATGACATTTTTTGTTTCCTAGCAGCATTACTACCTCCTTATTTATTTTCATCTTTGACCAATGGTGATTTTTATTTGTATTATCTAAGAACTAGAGGCCCCATGCATGAAATTTGTGCATGGGTAGGGTCCCTAGGCCTAGCCAGCTATCAGGGCCAATCGGGGCCTTCCGGCTGCTTGCCAGGGCCTCCCTTCCCTGGCTGCCAGGTGCTGGCTGGGACCTTCCTTCGTTCCACGTCACCTCCTGGTGGTCTTCACATGTCATAGCAAGCAATCGAACTCCCGGTCTCCCAGTCGAACTCCCGAGGGGACACTTTGCATATTAGCGTATATATATATATATATATATATATATATATATATATATATACTAATTAACAGTCAATCAGCCAATAAGAATTTTATTGCATATATTCATTTCAATTAGATTACAAAGAGGGATACAAAGTAAGTATAAGTTTTAGAAGTACTTACAATGTACAAGATAGCAAAAACAAAGAAATAGTCATATAACAAGTAAAGAACTATGTAAAAAACTATGCAGCTAGCATTGAATTGCATGATTCAGAATATAGGAATGTAGGATCAGTGATTGAGAGATAGAGGGGAGTGGTAAGTGGCACGGTGGGATTGATGGAGAAGAAAGAATTGAGACTTGAAATTGGAAAGATTTTGAAGCATTACAAATAACCCAAGAGTGGTGGAAAGAGAGGTAGAAGGATACTGGGCACAGGTACCTTAAAGTAAACATAATCTATAAGGAAAAAAACAGACTAAGATTAAACTGTTGCTAAGGATCACACACTAGTTAGATGGGTATTGAACAAATGTACACACATTATCTATTAAGAGAAATATACAGGAATCCTAATGAAATGCAAAGTTCCTATATTCAATTGCCACTTTAACTACATAAATTAAAACCATTGTTAAAAGATAATGTGGAACAAGGAATTCTATTAAGGCAAAAATTAAGTTCATGGATTCAGTTCTGTTACCCAAATAGTGATTCCATTGAAATCCACTCATGTCATTTAAACTCCTTTAATCAAGCCCATGAGAGTTTAGGATTAAAAAAAAAAAAGGATAGGGATATGTTAGTTTTGATTATAGCTGAGATTATAGATACAAATATGAGTTTAATAATGAGATATTAACATTTTCCTAGGCTATTTTTTTATTTATAAAGAATCTGAAATTGCCTACATGGATATTATATGCCTTGAAAGAAATAAATAGTTATCGAATACATTAAGTACATTTGTTCTTAATAAGTGCCAGTATGGTGAGAAATGCAAATAAAGCACCAAGACAGGTTTCCTCCCTAAGGATTATGGATACATACTCTTCAGTAACTGAGAATGGAGTAAGTGAATGTAGGACTCGAAGAACCAGGGAAAGAACTTCCAGACAACAGGAAAGGAGCACGGTAAGAAGATGGAAGTGAACGGATGGTGACAGAGGAAAGGAGGGGCCCTGCTCCGGAGAGGGAGGTTTCTGTGGCTGAGATGGCTGGAGAACATGGCACAAACAATGTGAAAGCAGATTAGGGAGTTTTGGAAAACAAATCAATTGAGAAGTAACATATAATGTAAAAAGCAGACTCTGATTCAAGATTTGGACTCGTATTGGTATTGACATTAAAGGGGGAAAGGTGAGTAAAATATACTTCTTTTCCCTCAATAGCTTAATCTAAGAGTGACATAGGGATTTGAGAAGATACAATTAAGAATAACCTAAAGGAGTTTGGTATCAATAAAAAGGCACTGAAAAGGGAATGCTAGGCATTCTAAGTCTTATGGATGTAAAAAATTATAGTTTAAATGAAAATGGAGAGACAGTTTGAAAGGTGATGCTGAAATCTCTGATCTTAAGTATCTAGTTTTCTAAGATATTCCTTTCCTCCCATATTCAAATCAACCATATTTCAAATTGAACCCTGTCAACAGAAAGTCTGTTTTCTCCTGAAAGCCTTCTTCATCAGAAATTTCTCTGTAGATCAGTGGTTCTCAACCTTTCTAATGCCGCGACCCTTTAATACAGTTCCTCATGTTGTGGTGACCCCCAACCATAAAATTATTTTCGTTGCTACTTCATAACTGTAATTTTGCTACTGTTAATGAATCATAATGTAAATATCTGTGTTTTCCGATGGTCTTAGGCTCTACAGCAGCGGTTGAGAACCACTAGCAGGGTTGCCTAAGACCATAAGAAAACACAGATATTTACATTACAATTCATAACAGTAGCAAAATTACAGTTATGAAGTAGCAACGAAAATAATTTTATGGTTGGGGGTCACCACAACATGAGGAACTGTATTAAAGGGTCGCGGCATTAGAAAGGTTGAGAACCACTGCAGTGTAGATTGATGCTCTGGGGAAACCCAAGCCTCCATCACGCATGGCCATTCTGTGATTGCTTCTCCATAAAGCTACTGCTCTCTTTACTTCACCTCACCCCAATGCCTGCAGATAAGTCACTTGCTTTACTCTCCCAAGCCTATGAAGATTGACAATAAGATACAGGAATAAAACAAAGTGGAAAAGAGCTTTAAAACTAAATATCAGGTATCATTGCCACAAAGCTCACTGCCTCAAGTATCTCTTTATTGTGCCCTTACCTAGAAAATTCCATAAAAACCATCTTTCCTCTGCACTCCAATGTGCCATCCGACTCTTTGGGCCTCCACTGTCCATAGAACAAGTTGAGTCTCCCCTATTTCTGTGCTTTTTCTTAAGGTCCATCATCTCCACCAGTCTCTAAGTCTTACCAAAAATAGTAATATTAATAAAAAATACATTGATATAATATATTCTGACTATGAAAACAAATAAATATTGTATAACTGGATAAATTGTCTAACACTCCATATGAAAGCATCTTCTTTTGAAATCACTGACTTTAGATTTCCAAAGCCATATTATGACATTCATCTTAAACTCTGATCTGGCTTTCCCTCATCATATCTAGTTTACCATAAAACCCTATCTGGTTGGCTTTTTAGTCAAACTACCATCACTCCTCCATAAATTATTGCAATAAGCTCCTTAACTATAAATGTAACAAGTCTCTTTCCATCCAATCTCAACCCCTCCATCTATCCTTCATGCTGTTATTAGTGTTTTTCTAAAACATAAATAAAATCACAACACCTTCCTTATATATAGTCTATCAAAGCCTTCCCATTGTCCACACAATAAATTACAAACTTAATTTATGTTCCACAAGATTCGTCAAGATTTGATTCCTGCTTACTACCCTAGCTTAATCGCCTGCTCTTTCTTCTTTCTTTGCTTCAAACATGATGCTCTATTAACTACTTCCAGTTAGGTAGTGGTGGGAGAAGTGGACAACTGAAGCAGGCGTGTCCATTTAAAAAAAGTCAGGCTACTAGGCCCCAGAAAACCACTGCTATAAAGAAACCTGAATCCAGTATTGCCAAATCTTCTAATTTTTAAAACAAGCCTCACGTTCAGATTATTGTGTATAATAGGCCATTTTAAGCATTGCATCTAATTAAAAAAAAAGTTATACTCTGCAAACCTAACTATACATATATTATGGATCATACTCCATCTAGGGACTGAGAGCTTTTGAGTTCTTAATTAACACTCATTCTGACATAAGGGTAAATTTAAATGTCTAATAAAAAAAATCTGACATACAATGGCCCTCAATAGGGGATTTTTGCAAGTGTACGGAATGTACAATGTTACTAATACCTCTGTTTAAAAGGTACTTGAAAAAATCATTTGAAATAATTGAGTACTTTAAAATTAATAAAGTTATTACATTAATTCATTATATTCACTCATAGTATATTTAAAAAGTTTCCTAAGTTCTCTTCCTTTTGTCCCCCTCCCCAAGAGATACTATTTCATACAATTGGCAGAAAATTGAGGTTGACATGTTACATTTCCCCCCAATTTAGCCCCTTCTGTCTCTACTCCTCAATTCACAGCTTGAATAAACAGAAAATTAAATCAATAAAATCCATTTCATTATAACTGACCCCTTATAAATTATTTATGACTCCATGAATGTGAACACATGGCAATCTTCAAGGTTGTTAAATAGGCATGCCAAACATTTACATAAACGGTCTTGTGATTTGGTTATAAATCATATGAATTACTCAAAGGAAAGGTGCTGTGTAAATGTGAAATAATAATATGATGGAATACCCATTATTAACAATATAAAAAGAAAATAGAATATGTTTTGTGTACTTAGCACATAAGCAAATTCTTTTACTAGAAACAATTAAACAGCAAATAATATGCTTATGTACTGGAAATGGACAGCTGAATTTATGCCACTCTTGCAATATCTCCCTCTCAAGCCATATGGTTCTTGCTCATTAATGCAATTTTTAAAGAAAGTCTCACTTGAGAGTAAGTCTGAATTATGACAAATAAAAACTCATGATATCTTTGTCCCTCTTTTGCACCTTAAATATTTTTATTGCATTTATATCAGCAGTGAGTTTATCCCCAACAATGCCTCCACAGACAATAAGACAAGCACACATCCTCTTTAACTTAGAAGACCTAGTGATGAGGTTTCTCTCTACTAATAAAGGTGATTTAGAACAGGATGGCTAACCTGAGTTGATGAAGGCAACAATAACACAGCAGTGTTTTCAGACATTCCAGGGATGGCATTTGATTGTTCAAATGTCCGTATTGTTTCAGTGATTAAATAAAAAGTCCTGCTATACAAGAAACCCCTTGAATTGAACATTTATAGGTTCTTGTTTTCAATTCGGGAACAACAAATTTTAAAATGAAGACTACTCTGTAGTGTTTGCTCAAGGATAGCCAGCTCTTCCCTTAAAAGGGTTTAGTGAGAGGAGAATGTTCTGAAAGCTTTCTGAAATCATATTCAATAAGAATAATTATCTCTGTGGAAACCACTGTGCCAAATTCTACATAGATAGAGCATTTTCTCACTTCCAATAGCTTTATGCTTAAATAAATACGTCTTTTCCTCCTTGTGTATTGTAACAAGTGCATTTTATTAAATAGATGGTTATTTAATAGTAACGATAAAACTGATATGCTAAAACACAAAAGTATATGTTGGACTATATTGAATATTATAACAAGAAATGTCTATGTTTAAGTCCATCCTAAAATTAATGGGTTCCATAATTTTGACTTTTGGACAGATGGACAAAACAGATTTTAAGGGTCAGCAATTAACACTCTCCTTATTTGCCAAATAACCTTAAGAAATAAACTGATGAACAAACAGATCTAAATACATGTAAGCATGGAACAGATTTTTGAACCTCAAAGGGAAGGCAAGGGAGGGTGGGTGGGTGGGTGAGAAGAGATCAACCAAAGACCCTGTATACATATATGCATAAACCATGGACACAGACAATAGGGTGGTGAAGGCCTGGGGTGGGGAGCTGGGGCAGACTAGAAGAGGTCAATGGTGTGGGGGAGGGGGACAGATGTAATACTTTCAACAATAAAGATTTTTTTTGCCCTAGCTGGTTTGACTCAGTGGATAGAGTGTTGGCTCACGGACTGAAGAGTCCCGGGTTTGATTCTGGTCAAGGGCCCATGCCCTGGTTGCAGACTCTATCCTCAGTAGGAGGCGTGCAGGAGGCAGCCGATCAATGATTCTCTCTCATCACTGATGTTTCTATCTCTCTCTCCCTCTCCCTTCCTCTCTGAAATCAATAAAAACATATTTTAAAAAAATAAAGATTTTTTTTAAAACACCGTCAACAACATAGGAAAGAAATCTAGTATATTTTATATGCTGGAAGGCATTTTAACATTGTTTAAGAAAGGATGCAATATTGTTCAGCTTAGGGAGTCTCCTGACTTCATCTTGGGCAGGATATTTAGCTAAAAGCCACAGAAGTGGAAATCAGTCAGAATTGGCTTCAACTTCTCATTAATAGTCACAACACATAACCCAGAGACCTTTTAAGTGGAGCTGCCTCCTAAAAAACCCACTGCATGGATAAAATAGGAAAATTGCTAAATGTCTGATATTTCACCCCAATTCTTAGGAAGGTTTACAAGTAAGGAATATACAGTCTTTAGTCTCTAACAGACTGCAACATAAAAAGGAAGCTGGGGTATGAGAAGGAGGTAAATTAAGGCAATATTTCAAGGTATTTTTCTTCCCAACTCCCAAAATTTAGAAGCAATTTTTCTGGCTACCTTTCCTCAGACTGAGCAATCAATGTAGGCTTGGAACCGCCACTGACCTCAGCCTTCTCTCTAACTTTAGGCTGGTTTTTCACCAAAATGCCTGCCAGCAACTTTCCTCTGGGTGTGAACTCTGAGTGGCTGAAAAAGCACTTCAGAGCAGCTTCCATGGGACAGTTCTCTAAGAACTAGCAACATGATTTTGAGAAAAAATAATAACTAGTGGGGAAGGAAGTACTGCCAATCATATCAATAGTTGGACTCTCTTGAGAAAATTCTATTTAAAAAAAAGATTCCTTAAGCATTTTTATTGTTGTAATGTTTTGCTTTTTTAGAAGTGCAAGCTATGTCTATATTTTATTTATTTTTCCCCTCTTCATTTATTTATATGGGGTCTTTTAAAATGTGTCACACTTACTGTAAAGCACTGAGCAAGTACCATAGCCTGCGTGCCAGTGTTTCTCATCCTGCAGAGTGTGAACGGATGCTGAGGGCCCCGTGGAGTGTTCTATGATAATTTTAGTTTGCGATAGGAAAGGTTGTGGGAAACTGAGTCAATACAGGGTACAGGAGTATTAGAGGCTAGACTATGATGCACTCAGTACTCTATTCACGCTTAAACAAGAAATGTCATGTCAGCAAAGCAATACCATTTATGTGATTACTAGAGGCCCGGTGCATGAAAATTCATGCACTGGAAGGGGGGTCCCTCAGCCTGGCCTGCCTCTCACAGTCCAGGAGCCCTGAGGGGCAGGAGGCGACCCGGCGATCAGGGGAAGGCGACGCCCCATCACACCTCTGCTGCTGCCACTGCCGGCAGCACAAGCCTTGGCTGGCCCTGGTTACCTGTGCCTCAGGCCAGCCCTGGGCAACTGGGGGGCTGAGGGGACTGGGTGCTGCCATCTTGTGGCTGTGGGCGCCGCCATCTTTGAGGGCGGGGCAGTCAATTAGCATATTCCCTCCTTATTGGCTGTGGGTACCACCATCTTTGAGGACAGGGCAGTCAATTAGCATATTCCCTCCTTATTGGCTGTGGGCACTGCCATCTTTGTGACAGCGTGAGCATCAATTAGCATATTCCCTCTTTATTAGATAGGATACTTTTGTTTAAATTTTATTATGTTCATAGGTTTTCTATACATTGAATAGTACATTTGGTTGGATTTTATATGTGTATAAGAATTATTAGCATTTAGGATTGTATCTATTTTATATTTGAACATGTTTGACGAACATGTTAAAACCAAGTTAAGTCAATAGAATTCTGTAAGAATTTGGAGGGGGGCTTCAAAAGGAGTACAACTAATAATAAACATTACAACTCAGCCATATCAAATAACAGAATTATGACCATAAAAAACAACTGTGACCCTAAGGGGCTAAATCAGAGTGATTCATTAATCATCTGATCCTGCATGGACCTCAATTAAGATATACAACTCTCGATTACTTACTTCTAAACTATTGGAATTCATGCAGCTGACGTCCCGGCAAGTCATCTTGTGTGTACTCTGTAGATCATAAAAGCAGCTGGAATCTTGCTTCAGACACTGGTCACACCAATGAGGCAAGGATTTCCTTCCTTTGGTGCATCAGCTGGAATTGCGATTCTGCTAAACACAGTTTGCAGTCTCACGCCCCTACCAAAATCCAAAAATGTGTTTGGTCTCCCAGAAAAGAGCACAAAATAACCTATTCCTACTTGTCATAGAATTGACCCAGTTTGCCTTCTGCTACACATTTTCTTCTCTTCACCTTCTTTTACTTGAGGTTAGCTGATTTCTTTTTATAGATGGGAATGTGCCCGGCTATCTGCCAAATCAGTAAGCAAGTCATATTCTCCATCATTCAACAGCATGTTACACAACACTTGTTAGACAAAATGTATTCTCTTGGGCGAATGTTTTCCAAAGAACAAGAAGAAAAGATTTATCTTTGTTTCACTCATCTTTCTTCTTAACTAACTTAGCCTTGCAGAAGGGAGCTTGTTGCCTTGTTCACAGACCCAGTGTGAGCCAGATAAGCCTCCTTCAGATGATGAACACAGTTCGATTTGAGGAGTACTGCTGAGTAGGGCTTTGATAATTTATTAAATCCAGGGGAGTTTTTTTTGGTATCGCTGTAGTCTTAGCAGCAAAAGATGTCTAGGGAGAGCTGAGGATTTAGACTCAATTTCTAGCTGGCAAGCAAGTATGTCATGTAAGAGTAGGCTATGTGACATAGTAAGCTATATAGATTCAATTTAAGAAACTGACCATTTGGTTACCTTACTGGAAAATGTCATTGTTGGGCATGGCAGGGAAAGGGTACCTAGAGTCTAACGGTGTATTTAATTTAGCTGAAACAATTTAGCTGAAACAAGAACTGAGAACTCCAGACATAGTTGGTTTCCTGTTTTACCCACTAGCAGGCTGTCTCTCCCCCACCTGCACCCTCCCGCATTGTACCTCCACAGGGTGCTCAAATATAAAACAACTTATATTTGAAAATTTTCACATAGGGCACTCAAACCTCAACCAAAGACCCTGTATGCATATATGCATAGACCATGCATATTGTCTTAGAGCGGGCCAGCTTGCACATTTATGTTACCTACCTAATACTTGAAGGCATTACTTTGCTTTGTAATCCCTGAATAGTCTTTAAAAATTATCTCTGTCACAGTTTATGGGTCCTGCCAATATCTGCAATACTTTCTATGCCTAACAATCCTCGTTGCTATTTCAGATTGGTGTAATATTCAACATGCATTAAGTCCTTTGGGGATTGTATGGGCAAGGTCAGCTGTAAGAGCCGATTATTGCACATTATTATTAAGACTCCTTTGTTCCATACAATCCCTTCATACAGTTGGGGAACACCTCTCAAGGGAAGAGTTTATCTCTGTGTATTTTTGCAATAAAAGCAGTATTCATTTGCAGTCTTTGCCTTCTTTTAAATCCTTCCTAGTCAAAGAAATCCTGATTTTCTGGTTAATGCACTTAAATTATTACTTTAAAATCTATCCCTTGTGAGGTGTTATCTTTACCCGTTAAATCTGAACTTACAGTGACTCTGCCCCAAATAGGCACTTAACCTCCTGGCTCACATTATTCCTAAATCTGGCTCTCACTACTGGGCACCAATTCCTAGTCTAAAAGACAAAATTAATAAATTTAAAAAAGCTTTTTAAAATAATTACGACCCATCTTTTAAAAACTATCCTTAAAATTACTATATCTATTATGAAGCAGCCCTTTTTTCTTTACTGAGAATCATATCTGCAATCATTTCATGTATACATTTTCTTTCTACAAAAGTAGCTGACATGGTACACATAGGATCTAGAGAAAGTCTCTGAGGAAAAGAAGCCAGAGCCATAAATGAGGCGCATTGATTTCATGATGGCAGAACCAGCCTTCAAGCTGGCGGGATTCCCCACTTCTGCTCCGTGTGCAGAAAGCTGGAAAGAGTGTTACTTAATCCTTAACAATGATCAAAAGGTAAAGACTACAAAATCCTAACTTTAGTGGAACAATCAAGGAGTTGATAGGCAGGGCAACCAAATCAGCTGAATTCTAAAGAGGGACGAGCATCTCCAAAGAGAAACAGGGCCCGTGAACTTCCTCACTTGTGACAGACCGTGGGAGTTAGGAGTGGGCACCTCAGGGAGTGAGAGGAAACCAGCTACAGTTTTCACATGTTGTTAAATCGTATGGGCCAGTGTGTCTGCCGGGAAGAACTGAGAACTCCAGACATAGTTGGTTTCCTGTTTTACCCACTAGCAGGCTGTCTCGCCCCCTTTCTCCCCCAACCCCCGCCCCACCCCGCACTCTCCCGCATTGAACCTCCACGGGGTGCTCATGAGAAAGAAGGAAGCTGAGCAGTTCGGAAAGAGAACCCCTGGGTAAAAAAGACCTGGAGGTGGTTAGCAGATGCCTGGCCCCTTCTCTCATTTAAGCCAAAGCCTTGAAGCCACCAAAGGAAAGGGGAGGAAAAAAGCCACTGTCTTTAAGGAACAGAAAAGGTCCCACTGTGGCTGAGGAAAGGTTAATTGCCACTCAATCACACAGTGTGTAAGTTTCTAAGTAAATTAAGGAATAGGTTACCTTTTTCCAAATTGTGTTCCATAAAATGTTAGTAAAATACTACCACAAGACGAGTAGGTGAACATCCTTTTTATCTTACACCCCCTATGTTCATTGCAGCATTATTCATTGTGGCCAAGACATGGAAACAACTGAAGTGTTCTTCAATAGATGATTAGATAAAGAAGATGTGGTACATATATACAATGGAATACTACTCAGCCATAAAAGCGATGAAATACTGCCATTTGTGACAACATGGATGGATCTTGAGAATATCATGCTAAGCAAAATAAGTCAGACAGAAAAAGTCAAGAACCATATGATTTCACTCATATGTGGCATATAAAACTGAAAGCAGCAAATGAACAAACAAGAAAAATAAACAAATAGAAACTCATAGAAAAAAACAACAACAGTATGGTGGTTAACAGAGGGAAAGGATGTGGGGGAGACAGTAAAGGGTAAAGGGCGTCAAATATAGATGACAGAAGAGGATTTGGCTTTGGGTGGTAGGCACACAATGCAATACAGACAATGTATCATAGAACTGTACACTTGAAACCTATATAACTTTATTAACCAATGTCAACCTAATACATTTAATTAAAAAAGATAAAGTTTGTCCTGTAAAAAATGAATAATAAAGAAGGGTTAAAAGATTTGGGGATGAGAAACTTAAAAGAGAGAAGACAGGGAGGAGACAATAATGCTGCTATGAGGAGGAGTGCTGCACCTGCTACATAAAATTCTGAAAAGTCATACAAGCAATATGGAGTTGAAGTGAACTGTACTGAATTGCACTGTTGAAAAGAATACAGACTAGATTAGACTTTTCCACCATAGAGGTTAAGAACATTGGTTAAGGAGCCAATGTGCCTGTTTGAATCCTGGCCCCATTTACTATTAGTATGTCCTCTGGCAAGATACTTCTTAACTGTAAATGAGGACAAAGGTAATACTCTTACCTTATAGGTTTGTTATAAGCATTTGATGAATTAATAGATATAAAATGCAATGATAAATGCTCCATAAATATTAGTTATTATCATTATATTTATAAGAAGCTCAGCTAAAGTATTTGGTAGTAGTTCCAAAAAAGATACAGACATGTGTGTTAAAAGATCTTCATTACTAGAATTTTTCAAGCCAAAGTTAAACAGCCACACATAAAGAATGCTGGTGAGGAGATTCCTGCACTGTGTAGAAAAATTGCGTTCCATAAAATGCTAGTAAAATGAGATATTAAGAACTGTTCCATGGGTTTGGAATGAGGATAAGGTAATTAATTAAATTTGAGAAATGCTATAAATTATAGTCTTGACTTGAGAATTCACAATCTATATATATAAAAGTGTAATATGCAAATCGACTGACAGCAGAACGATCAGTCGCTATGAAGCGCACTGACCACCAGGGGGCAGATGCTCAATACAGAAGCTGCCCCCAGCTCGCAGACTCTGATTGCCTGAACAGGGAACCAGGGTGCGTAGCGGTGGACACCAGTGGTGCCAGACCAAGGCGGGTGCAAGCGAGTGGGGCCCCAATCACCCAGCCGGTCGCCCCACACACAGAGGGTGACCAGCAATGGGGGGGAGGGGCCAGCAAGTGGGCAGAAACAGCCAACCTCTTGGTTCCTCCCCCCGTGGCAGGCTCCAATTGCCCAATGGGGAACGGAAAACCAGGGGTGGGTGGCGGTGGACGTGGGCGGTGCCAGGCCAAGGCAGGTGTGAGCAAGCAGAGCCCTGATCACCCCACCAGTCACCCCACACACAGGGTGGGACCGGTGAGCAGGCAGGAACTGTCAATCAATTGGTCCCCCCTTCTCTCGAGCCAGCAGGCTCTGATCACCCAATGGGGAAAGGGGAACCAGGGGTGGGTGGTGGCATACACAGGTGGCAGCAAGTGGGGCCAGCTGCTGGCAGCCAGGGAAGATCAGCCCTGATCACAGGCCAGGCCTAGGGACCCTACCCAGGCATGAATTTCATGCGCCAGGTCTCTAGTGTATGTATATTAGCATATGAAAGCTCTGAGAAGTCCTACAGGAAATAAAAACCACATAACTTTTATTTATTTTTTATTTTTTTAAAATTCATTTTAGAGGAAGAACAAGGGAGAGATAGAAACATCAATTTGTTGTTCCACTTATTTATGCACTCATTGGTTGATACTTGTATGTGCCTTGACTGGGGATAGAACCCGCAACCTTGGCAGGATGGTACTCTAACCAACTGAACTATCTGGCAATGGTGAAAGCCACAAAGCTTTTATTTTTTTAAAATTTGCTTTTATTGATTTTTTAGAGACAGAGGAAAGGAGAGGGATAGAAAGACAGAAACAAAAATGAGAGAGGTGCATCATTGATCGGCTGCCTCCTGCACACACCCCCATTGGGGATCAAGCCTGCAACCTGGCATGTACTCTGATTGGGAACCGGTGACTTCTTGATTCCTGAGTCAACACTCAAGCACTGAACCACACCACCTGGGCCACAAAACCTTTAAAATCCTGCTTTTCAACAGTGTGTGTGTGTGTGTGTGTGTGTGTGTGTGTGTGTGTGTGTGTGTGATACTTGTTAATTCCTAGTGAAATCTTTAGAGTATAGATTGTGAAACATGAAATTATAGACTACATAATCTCTAAAATACTTTCTGCCTCTAAGCTATTACAATTCTAGGTTTATATAATGTAACTTCAAATGTGTTGAAATAACATCTTCTACAACATGTGAACTCTCAGGACATAATTCTATTTCACTATAGACATAGGAAATACTGCAATCCTTCAAATACTTATGCATATATAACTTTAAATTACCTAGGAAGAATATTCCTAAATAGAACTTCCTTTGACAAGGGTACTTTCAGAACCTGAGCAGCTGCCTTTGGTTTTTACAACCAATCTCAACAAGAAATACCTTATAATTCAGAATCAGCTACAAAGAGATAATGGTACATTCACTGGTAAATGACCAGATACATAAAATTCTAACCAGAAATGCTATACACTGCTTCAAAAATCTAAGAATTTCATTGTATTAGATACCTGGAAATATTTTGCAGACTATTAACTAAGATTAGGGCTGTTTTCACAATGTCAATGGCAAAATAGCTCCAAAAAAAAATTTTGCAAGTGCAATTTACAAATTAACCAGGTAGTATAAGACCCCCACTGTCTAGTTTCCACCGTGTAGATGGAGTAAGCTAATCAATTTGACCCCAAAATATGGCAGAATGGCCTTCATATTTTCCCCAGCCTCATACTTAGGAAAAGCCTAAAAGTTTTCCCTTAGACTGGAGAACTAAACATGTTTCTTTTTCCACAATAAAATAAATTGTGATCTGTGTTCCCAATAAGCAGGAAAACTCACGGGGTCAGAACTGGAGGGGCTTTAGGCCTCATTTATTACAACCACCTCATTTTGTGGGTGTGGACACCAGATGTCAGAAGAGTTATGCGCCATGTTGAGTGGTAGATGAGATGAGATAAGAATACTCAAACCCATATGCCCTAAATTTTTAGTTCAACTCTCTCTCGACTAGTTCACACAACCCACCTTTGCATTTCTAGGATTCTTCATGTCATGTCCAACTTCTTTACCTCTTCTTATTTCCCTCCTTTGTCTCTCTTTGGAAGAAAATGTCTTAAACCAACTGAAATATTATCATTTCATTCTAAATTTACATTCACTTGTTAAATTAGCCTTATGATCCATATTCTATTGTACTGATTGATCATTGCCTAAATCACTGATGATGTTAAATTATTTCCTTACCAATCCACAGAACTAGTAATCATGTATTTTTAACTTAAAGCTCAAACCAATTTATATTGCATTTAGTTGCATGAGTCTATTTTTCAAGGTGAGTTTGTAATATGGACCATCCTATAGCAAACACTTAAATGGCCAAGCCATAACCTTAGAAAACATATGCTTAAATGCTGATAGGGGCATTTTTACTTACAAGTGCAGTTGAGATAAATGCCTTTATGAACAACATCCTACTAATTCTAGTGAAGGCCTTCCTGCATCTTAAAGAGCTTCATTTGCCATTTCCGTAATCATCAAGCTGCTAGTATCTTAGGAAATTAGTAAGTACTCACCTTGCTATCCCCCCTTCCTGATTTTATATTATTGTTTAACAAACGAATTACTGAATTGACAGAGTAATACTACAATACATGGTTTTCATAGAGAAACTTCTAATAATTTCATGGGAACTAAAATTAGTCATCCTATCTAATAAAGAGGGAAAATGCTAATTGACTGTCACACCCTCACAAAGATGGCAGCGCCCACAGCCACAAGATGGTGGCGCCCAGTCCCCTCAGCCCCACTGGGGCAGCAGGCGCTGGGCAGGGCCAGGCCTGCCCCCAGGCAGGTCCGGCCACTCCACGTGCCAGCCTCCAGAGTCCCCCAGTCCCCTCAGCCACCCAGGGCCAGCCTGAGGCACAGGCAAGCCTTGGATAGTGGCTGCCCAGCCACCCGAGGCTCAGGTAACCAGAGCTGGCCGAGGCTTGCGCTGCCGGCAGTGGTAGCAGCAGAGGTGTGATGTGGGCATCGCCTTCCCCTGATCGCCAGGTCGCCTCCCGTCCCTGAGGGCTCCCAGACTGTGAGAGGGGGCAGGCCAGGCTGAGGGACCCCCCTCCAGTGCATGAATTTTCATGCACCAGGCCTCTAGTTTATATAAAACTAAAAAGACTTTAAGGAATAAAATTAGTTTATTGCTTTTTCCTCATAAAAAATCATCTGGTTAAGAGGGATTCACTGTGGATGTGATGATGCCTGAAGATATTATAATCAAGATTGATTTAGACTGACATAGCCTGATGGAAAATGTATAAAAGCTATCATAAGACTGACATTAATATATCACAATCTCTGAACTACTAAAAAGAACTGCTTTGTGAACAAGTGTATAACTTTTTTATTGACACAGCCCCATTGCTCAAAGATGAATTTTGAATTATGATATGTTCTGTACTTTAAAATATTAACTGGGTAATCCAACATCATAGTAATTGAGGCAGTTAATAATCAGGAAAGTTCAACTAATACATATAAATTAGCTATTCCACTTCTATGAGCAGCGTCTATCAGTAACTCTGCTTTGATAAAGAAATCTCAAGCCAGACCAACTTAAATTCAAATTCCACCAACACTGTTTAGTATTAGCAGTGTGATCATGGACAACTTACTTAACATTTGACAGTCTCAGTTAATTGATAAATTACATGAGAAAAATATTTTCTATTTCTTAAGATTGTTGTGAAGATAAAATATCTTTAACATTAACAATTCCTAATAACTGATTAGAAAAGTTAGCCCACAGTGCTAAAATATTAATTTTATTAGTTAAGTCACATTATATTAGAGTTACCATGATGATGACATGCATAAAATAGCATTTAAAAATCGTTTTTTAGAGATTAGTTCAAAATATGTAATACTTTGGGTCACCTTTGTGTGCAATACAAATTATGACTTTATTAGAAAAATGTCCAATAAATAGATATTTAAGATTAAATGGTTCTAAATGGCATAACTCACTAACTTTTAATTTCAATAAAAGGTTTTCTTACTCCTTTTCTTGATCCCCAGCCCCAAAATTTATTAGAACAGTGGCTAAGGCAAAAATATTTACAACAAATTTATTCACAAAATGCCCAAACTGGAAAACTATCCAAATAACCACCAACAGGAGACTGGATAAACATGACATATTCATATACTAGAGTAGTACACAGCAATAAAAATGATTAACTTACTGATACACACAACAAAATAGATGATACAGGAAAAAAATGGATGCATCTTTAAAGAAAATAAAAGTAATATTTGGTGAGAGAAGTTAGAATTGTGTTACTTCTGCAGAATAGGGATGGTGGAAACTGACTGGGAAGGGCAGGAAGGAACTTCCTAGGGTAACAGAAATGTTCTATGTATTGATATGAATGATGTTTTCCTATGTTTGTACATATGTAAAATACATCAAGCTGTACATTAAGATTTTTATACTTCATACCATATAAATTATATGTCAAAAAGTAAGTAACATAAAAATATAATGACTGAGACCTAAAATCAGGACTGCCTCTAGCCAGGGGTGGGCAAACTTTTTGACTCGAGGGCCACAATGGGTCCTTAAACTGGACCGGAGGGCCGGAACAAAAGCATGGATGGAGTGTTTGTGTGAACTAATATAAATTCAAAGTAAAGGAGCGGAGGGGAGAGCAAGAGAACCGGATAGAAAGAACAGCTGGATCTGGCCCATGGGCCGTAGTTTGCCCAAGGCTGCTGTTTTAACTCTTTAAATTTACACTGAGTATGACTTCCACTTCTGACCAAGATGGAGTAACAAAGACTGAATTTGCTCTCCCAACTAAAAAGTTCGAAATCCAGACAACATATGGACATCATTTAGTATAGAATAACAATTCTGAAAGTTTGTAAACAAAAGTGAGCACTACAACTGTCCAGATTATTGCCTAGAGAGAGTTTTTAGGCTGAAACACAAGGAAAGATAACCCAGAGGAAGTTCATGAGGCTCTATGAGTCAAGAAGATGAAGTTGAAAGTCTGGGAAGATCAAGACAGGTAGTTTGTGGAACACAGTACCGAAAAAAAAAAAAAAGCCACAGAGAATCCAGAGATCTGCAGAGTATCTCCTTGGATCTTCAGCTAAGTAGTAATCAGAACATATATGTGAAAAAACTACCCAAGGCTGTTGTGAAAATTGTCTAAGAGTATTAGAAGGAACAATCATTTACATTAAGTATAAATACTCTAAAAAGGCACGCAATAGGGGGAGGGATGCTGACATAAGAAGACCCTGAACTCATCTCTCCCACAAACACAATGAATCTACACCTACAGAGAGCAGTTTCCCCTTTTTTGATAAAAACTCTCAGTAAAGTGGGAATAGAGGTATCATACCTCAACATGATAAAGGCCATTATATGACAAACCTATAGCCAACATCTTTCTCAATGGGAAAAAACTAAGTGTTTCTCTTAAGAAAAGAAATAAGACAAATATGTTTTCATTCACCACTCTTATTCAACATAGTACTAGAAGTCCTAGCTGCAGCAATCAGACAAGAAGAAGAGATAAAAAGCATCCAAATTGAAAATGAGGAAGTAAACTGTCATTATTCACAGATGACATGATATTGTATATAGAAAACACTAAAGACCCCACCAGGAAATCATTAGACTTAATAAATTAATTCAGCAAGGTAGCAGGATACAAAATAAACAACCAGAAATTAGTGGCATTTTTATACACCAATAATGAACTCTCAGAAAGATAAACTAAAAAAGCAATCCCATTAACCACTGCAACAAAAAAATAAGATACCTAGAAATAAACTTAACCAAGGAAGTAAAAGACCTGTACTTGGAAAACTATAGGACATTGAAAAAAGAAATAGAGGAAGATACAAACAAATGGAAGCATATAACATGTTCATGGATTGGAATAATTAACATCATTACAACATCCATACTACCTAAAGCAATCCATAGATTCAATGCAATCCCATTAAAATACCAATGGCATACTTCACAGAGCTAGAACGAATACTCCAAAAATGTATATGGAACCATAAAAGACCCCAAATAGCTATAGCAATCTTGAGAAAGAAGAACTAAGTAGGAGGTATCACAATACCAGATAACAAAATATACTACAAAGCCTTTATAACCAAAACAGCCTGGTACTGGCATAAGAACAGGGATATAGACCAATGGTTTATAACGAAGACCCCAGAAATTAACCCACACATAATTATGGTCAATTAATATTTGACAAAGGAGGCAAGGATATACAATGGAGTAAAGCCAGTACTCTTCAACAAATGGTACTGAGAAAACTGGACAGACACATGCAAAAAGATGAAATTAGACCACTGACTTACACCATACATAAGAATAAACTCAAGATGGGTAAAATACTTAAAAGGAGGGTATAAAACCATAAAAATCTTGGAGGAGAACATACGCAGTAAAATCTCAGACATCTCACATAGCAATATGTTTATAGATACATCTCCTAGGATAACTGAAACTAAAAAGAAAATAGACAAGTGGGACTACATCAAAACAAAAAGCTTCTGCACAGCAAAAGAAACCACCATCAAAATGAAAATGGAACCCACTGTATGGGAGAACATATTTGCCAATGATACATCTGATAAGGGGTTAATATCCAAAATATATAAAGCACTCATACAACTCAACAAAAGGAAGACAAACAATCTAATTAAAAAATGGGCAGAAGACCTGAATAGACATTTCTCTAAAGAGGACATACAAATGGCCAAGAGACATGAAAAATGCTCTAATCATCATGGAAATGCAAAATACAACCACAATGAGATATCACCTCACACCTGTCAGAATGGCTATCATAAAAAAATCAACAAACAACAAGTGCTAGAGAAGATGTGGAGAAAAGGGAACATTAGTTCACTACTGGCGGGAAGGCAGATTGGTGTAGCCACTATGGAAAACAGTATAGAGTTTCCTCAAAAAATTAAAAATGGAACTTCCGTTTGACCCAGCAATCCCACTTCTGGGAATATATCCTAAAATCCCCAAAATATCAATCAGAAAGAATATATACACTCCTATGTTCATAGCATCATTATTTATAACTAGAGGCCTGGTGCACAAAATTCATACATGGGTAAGGTCCCTAGGCCTAGCCAGAAATCAGGGCCTATCTGTGGGACAACCAGCGGGATGATTGGGGGCCCCCGCTGACACCCACCTTGGCTGGCCTGGGGCCTACAGGCTTGGGCATCTGGCCCCTGGTGGTCAATGCACATCATAGCGACCAGACCAGTCGTTCTGCCAGTTGTTCTGCCATTCAGTCAATTTGCATATTAGGCTTTTATGATATAGGACTAGAGGCCTGATGCACAAAATTTGTGCAAGGGTAGCCTTCCTTCCCTCTGACACCCAGGACCCAGGCTTTCCCTCCGGCCGCCAGCAGGCACCCAGGACCTGGGCTTCCCTCACAGCCCTGGCTTCATCTGGAAGGTCGTCTGGTCTAATTAGCATATTATGCTTTTATTATTATAGGCCAGAGGCCTGGTGCATGACATTCATGCATGGGGGGCGGGTTTCCCTCAGCCAGGCCTGCACCCTCTCGCAATCCGGGACCACTGGCTCCTAACCACTCACCTGCCTGCCTGCCTGATCACCCCTAACCACTCTGCCTGCCTGCCTGATCACCCCTAACCAGCCTGCCTGCCTGCCTGATTGCCCCTAACCACCTCTGCCTTGGCCCCCACCACTGTGGCTTTGTCCAGAAGTACATCTGGAAGGATGTCCGTAAGATGTCTGGTCTATCCTGTCTAATGAGCATATTACCCTTTTATTAGTATAGATAGGTAAGATTTGAAAACAGCCCAAGTGTCCATCAGTAGATGAATGGATAAAAAAGCTGTGGGATATTTACACTATGGAGTCCTATGCAGCTATAAAAAAGAGGGGTCTCTTACCTTATGGGACAGCATGAATGGACCTAGAAAATATTATGCTAAGTGAAATAAGCCAATCTGAGAAAGACAAATATCACATAATCTCACTTATTTGTGGAATCTAATGAACAAATGAATTGACCAACAAAATAAGACCCATAGGATGGAGGCATGGAACAGACTAACAGAACTCTACATGGGTTGTAGGAATAAGAAAAGATAAACCAAAGAACTTATATACTTACTAGAGGCCCGGTGGGGTCATGCACAGGTGGGGTCTGGTTGGTCTGCCCTGATCGGGGGCCAATCAAGCTGGTCTGGCCAGGGAAAGGGGATGTGGGAGGTTGGCTGGCCGGTCCCGCCCCCTGGTCGAACTCCCAGTTGAACTCCCAGTCAAGAGGACAATTTACATATTAGCCTTTTACTATATAGCATATGTGTAGCCCATGGACACAGGCAATAGGATAGTCAAGCCCAGGGTGGGTGGGTGGTTAGGAACTGGGAGGAGGGAGGTAAAGGAGGAGGGGGAACTGCGAGATATCTATAATACTATCAACAATAAAATATAATTTTAAAAAAGAAAGAAAATTACTGTTTTTACTCTTTGCAACCCAAATGGAATATTATAATCTACCTTTTCTATTTATATTAGGGTTCTCTATTTTCCCTCTGCTCAATTTATTCGATATTTTGGTAGCATTGGCTTGCCCTTTTGACTGTATCTTTTACAATTATCCTCCATGCTCTTCCACGTAATGGTTAGTATTGCTAGCTCTGAAGTCAGACTACTAATTTCAAACCATGACCTTACCACTTAACCTTTAGTTGTGTGACTTTGAATGAGTTACTTAAACACTTTTTGTTCCATATTTCTCATATAAAATAAGCATAGTAATATTGACATCTTAGAGTGGTAAAACATTTTGAACAATAAGCACTCAGTACACATTAACTATCAGTACTGTAACTATTATTACAATTACTATTATTATTCCTGATCTAGGGGCAAACATCCTTGGTGATTTTATGAGACCAAGAAGAAGGCTATGGTTAGTACAACTTAAATCATTTTTGGAGCCAGTTGGCTAATTGGCTAGCTAACAACCTCTATTTCTATGGTTTATATGGTTCTTTTCAATTTTCAAAGACATTTTACATACCATTTCCATTAAGTATCATTACAAAAATACTGCATTCTGTCTTCAGCTGCTGGTAGGGAGTTTCTAACATACCAGGGAGTAATGTCCTAGCCAGCGGCTGACAGTATTCTTAGCTGAGGAGGGTATTTTATGACTTCTTTATGGCTTCTCTGAAAATTAACAAGGTGACTACACTAAAACATTTATTAATGTGTTTATGCTTTGTACTCCCATTAGATTTTTATTTAATGTCCAAGAGGGCTAATGATTGGGAGAAAGGTTTAACATAAACAGATAATGTGAGTGGCCAAGGAAAACTGGCATGTGTTCTAACAGAACGCAGATGCCCTGAGAGCTGTGAAAATGCTGCCTCTGACATGACATGAGTCCAGAGATAGCTTGAATGACAAAATGTTGGAGTTGGGTCATACCTATGACGCTGTTTTGGCTTATTCCTCATTTTACAGGTGTGGAAAGAAACCAAGACAAAGAGAAGTTCAATAGCTTAGTCAAAGCCAGACAGATCTCAAAACAAGTTCTTCGGCCTCTTGACTCACAGCCCAATTTTCTTCCCACCATGCCAGTTTTCCTTTCTTGTTACCCTTGCATGGCTCAGACTTTCGTTCAGAAGAGTTTCCACTAATAATTAAAAGAGTTGATTGAGGCTTAATCCAAATATGACCGTATAGATTATTTTGCATCTACCTAACAAACCTCCCTTCCTCTCAAAAGTCAGGACTCCAAGCTATTTGTAAGACTTATAATAGATTGTCTCCAAAATGTCTTAGTGCATAACTAAGGCATCAATAAGTAACCAAAGAGGTATGTGAGATTTCTGTCAACAATTTTCTCCTTAAGGAGAACTGGAAATTTATTTCTCAAAGCACTTGAGTTCAATTGCTCTGGTTTGAACTGATAGAGTGGCAGAGTGGGTCACTTGAGCTACTTAATCTATTTAACTCTATACATGCATTTCATAAATGGTCAACACCGAAGTGAATCATTTAGTCTGGAAATCCTTTGTTAGAGATTGTAAGATACTACACCTCTTCACAGGGTCCAGCTACTCGAAAATGAAGACTTCTCAAGAATGTGTAGAATATGCCTACTTAGAAAATAAATCTGATACATTTAATTAAATAACAGGTGAAAAATGTGAACAAACCAATATCATACTCAGTGTTCTCACCTAGAAATTATTTATTCACATATAAAGCACACCATGGTTTAAGGCCTAAAATTATGTGCTGCTTTGACATCTGATAAAATTGGGAGGGCCCGTATGGCTTGAGTGCAGGCTGCCCTCCCACTCTGCTCCCAGGGATCAGTTCCCCTGGCTAGACAGCAGTCCTTAGCACGCAGACTAGGCACATTTCTTGCTGTCTCTGAGCAGCAGTTTTCAGTTCCCTGTCAGCCTGCAGAATTACTCAAACAAGCTAACCACAGTCTCCTGTGGGAACCAGGGAGCAACACCCTATTGTTACTAAGAAACCTGCCTACCACAGCTCCTGGCTGTTCACTCTTTTCCTAAGGGAAATCCTCCTGTGGCCCTTCATAGAGTGTGGTGTCCTCCTGCCCCAGGCTGTGAGTACATGTGACTAACAAACTGCTGTCAATCTGTCCAGTGTCCCTTGTCATGGGTTCAGCCTGCCACATAACTCTTGGACAGGAATCCCTCCACCACTGAGGTGAAGAGTGGGCAATTGAAACACACACATAAATGATTCTGCTTTGTGGCAAGTGAACTCATTAGCTGAAGGAGGACTCCCCAGTGGTCTGGTCCTGTTCCACACTGTCTGCATTAAGTATTCAAACACCCATGGCCCATGCACCCCCTTGGAGGTGTATAACCCCTAGACTTACAAAACAAACATTTCCTCATTCTCATCCTCATTCCTTGGGTGGCCTGCTGTTTCCTATTTCAAACAACAGAATTAATCAAGGAAATTAATAAAAATGCTAAATGATATTATATAAAAGAAAGTGACAGGTGTTCAACATTCTACTGGATGTGCTTCATTATCATCTAAAAAAAGGACAGATTATCATTTTTTAATTTAATGCCAGAAAAACAATAGCAAATGATTTCACATGGATTTTAATACTATGATTATACCAGAATGACAAAATAATTTTTATAAAACATAGGAGATATGCAAGTTAAGATAGTAGACTTAAAACAGATTTATATTCCTTGCTTCCTGAGGACTCAATGAAATGATTGCAAAATAATAAATAAAAAACAAACAAACTGAAAAAAAGCAAAAAGACTGAGAAATGGGGCATGAGAACAGAAGTGATTTTAATGAATTTCTGAAGTTAATGATTGCATCCTGACAACAAATGCAGAGCAGAAGTAACAGTCTGGAAAATAAGCCAATGTCTGTAAAATGATCCAGAGTAGGTGGGAATTCACAACATATGAAAGAAAAAAATGGAGGGATAATCTATGGATCTGAAAACAGGATAATATAACCCCACACCCACTCTCAGTCTTAGAGGGCATGATATAACTGGCAACCAAGCAAAAGAATTTCATCTCAAATATGAATAATTATGTCTATAGCTTTTAAATTAATCCTCTCTGGGATGTGGCAAGCACCTTCAATCTAAACACTCAAAAATTTTTTCATCTCAAAGCAAGTTTCATCATTTTTTGGATTATTGTTATTTACAGGAAGAATCTTAACCAACATGTTTCCATCTATTCCATTTTCTCTTAAGTTTGATAAGAAGACAGACCAGCTGAGTCAATTTTTGTTAAATGTTCATTTTATTTACATGAATAGATTTTATGTCCACTTTCTGGTGGGCTTAGAGACCTAAATATGAACTATACAGTTATACATTTAAGTACCTCAGATTAAAATGTCTATCCATCTGTTCGTTAGATAATTAAAGGTAAGTCTTAGTGATTCCAGTAATAAAATTAGAGAAACTAACCTGTGATATGATGAAAATGGTCTCCCTCCCCAAACTCATAACCCCTTCAATCATGAGTAGAACATCAGGCAGTTTCCAATTGAGAGACATTCTACGAAATACCTAACAAGTACTTCTCAAAACTATCAAGGTCACCAGGAACAAAGAAAATCTGAGAAACTGACCTCTCCAAATAGGAGCATAAGGAAACAGAATGACTAGATGTGAATATGGTATCCTGAATGGATACTGGAACAAAAAGGGACCATTATATAAAAACTAATGAAAACCAAGTAAAGTATGGACTTTAGTTAATAGTATACTTAAAATCAATGTACGATAGTTATGTAAAATGTTAATAAGGGAAATTATATAAGGAGTAAATAGGAACTCTGCACCATCTACACAAATCACTGGTAAATCTAAAATTGTTCTAAAAAATAAAGTATATTAAAAGTTAAAAGACAAATTCATCTATGCATTGCCAAGTCTATACAGAGCAACTTAAAAGGACGTATCTAAAATAAGAAACACATACCAGAAAAAAAAGAAAAATGCAGATTTTCCCTTTAGCTAAAAGATCATCCTCTTTTTTTATGACACCTGTAGCATTTGTAAGATTAAAAATAACTGTTAAGTCTTCATAAGGCATTTGTTCTTATAAATTTAACATACTTTCATCCATAATGAAGTAAATAATTTTACTAACCCAAGTGCCAAATTTACTAACCTATTGCCAATCTATAAATGGGTCTTAATTATTCTTGGAATTAGATTACTATTCATATAATAAATATATGGTATTAACTCTGGAAGTCAGTCCTCAAAGAAAACTAAGAGCAAAATTTCCCTCATGTTAACTTCACCTCTGAACCTCTTGGATTAATTTTCAATTAACGGTGTCTCTGAAGTGAATAGACATGAGATTATTTTTGTTAATTCGGGTCTTATGTAGTAGATGTTGTTTAATGTAGGTACTGATTAAAATAGATGCTCAGAAATGGTGTGGAGAGAGAACAAGTCACAGGAAGAGAAAAGGATTATTAAGTATCTGTGTGTCCGTTAGTGTTTGATTGCAGACAACAGGAGTTATTGTGGCTATAGTAAACCAAAGGGATTTAATACTGAGAATGGGGTGCTTAGAAAACTGTTCAAAGGTCTAGAGGAAGTGCTCTGGCCTGGGCCTCCGAGAACTAGTACCAGAAATCACTGCGTAACTGGCTCAAAGGAAACTGCTACCTGGGCTACAGTCAGGAAGCTGGGCACCAAGAAAACAGCGCCTCAGCTGGGCTCCGAGGACCACGAAGCAGCTATCTGAAGTGCTGGCTACTGAGTCAGGCCCACAGCAAGAAATTGCACTTCACTCTGCATTCAAGCCTCTCATGAGTGCATTTGATTGATTGAACTTAAATCACATCTGAAGCTTCTGCTCCAAAGGAAGTCTGAAAAATGTACTTTAAGCTTTCCAGTGTCTGCCATACAGAGAGCACATTAAGGGAGGCGGAATAAATGTTGAGTCAGTCGACCTAGCTTGTCCACCATGTGTGACATTAGATGATTGTAATATGAGTAATGTATTTGAGGGTCTGTAATCAACTGGCCTCTTACTGGAGCCATATTTTTCTTCTAGAGTTTAACAGTGTTCTGTTCATATAGACCCTGTGGCCAACATACCATTCAGAAATCCAAATGAATCAAAAGTGTAGTGCCACCTCAAGTTGTTACATCACAGATCATTTGCATTTGTTCTTCTAAAACATTTCATACTCGGGGATGGGGGGGTGGCAGTTCTGCATCCAAGATTCCTTTTTAAAACTTTTTTCTAAATTTTACATATTCTCTCTTTGGACTTGTTGCAATGTGCATGTGTACACACACACACACACACACACACACATTCTCTCTCTCTCTCTCTCTCTCTCTCTCTCTCTCTCTCTCTCTCTCTTTCAACTTTAATCAATATGAGAAAGGCCCCTGTGGATACATAGATACCTATTAATTATCAAGATGACTTTGTCTAAGCTCACAACTTTAGTATTTGTCCTTCCACATTAAAACATTTTCTCCATTCAGTATAATATTAGATTAGCACTGGCTATTTAGCCCATTATCAAATATTCCCATAGGCTAACCACCTACCTGTACTCTTGCTTCCCAACATAGAATTCCTGATCACCAACACAGTTTGCTTTTCTTTAGACAAGAACAAATTATTAAATTTTGATGCCATTAAAAATAAACTGATGTTATCTGAGAAAAAATACAAAATTGATAATAAAATTAGTCTGATTGTGCTTTGTCCAGAGTGATATCTTGTGACTGAGTTAGGAAAAAAATATACAAACAGAAATTATTAGAGAAAACCCACCAGGACTGAATGAGATGTGAGCAATCCCTCAAACAGCAACAAAAAGAACCCCTAGCCAGGCTCACCAAGAAACAAAGAGAGAGGAACCAAATAAACAAAATCAGAAATGAAAGAGGTGAAGTAACAACTGACCCAACAGACATACAAAGGATTGTAAAAAAATACTACAAACAACTCTACTCAAACAAACTGGACAACATTCCTAGAAATGGACATATTCCTAGAAAAATACAAGCTTCCAAAACTCAATCAGAAAGAATAAAAAAACCTGAATAGGCTGGTAACTATTGATGAAATTGAAACAGTGATCAAAAAACTTTCAGCAAACAAAAGCCCTGGACCGAATGGCTTCACAGGGGAGTTTTACCAAAGATTCAAAGAAGAATTAAAAACTATCTTCCTCAGACTATTCCAAAAAAACTCAAGAGGAAGGCACACTTCCAAGCTCTTCCTATGAAGCCAGTATTACCCTAATCCCAAAACCAGATAAAGACACCACAAAGGAAGAGAATTACAGGCCAATCTTCCTGATGAACATAGATGCTAAAAACCTCAACAAAATTCCAGCAGATTGGATCCAGCATTAATTAGAAAGATCATACACCATGACCAAGTGGGATTTATTCCAGGAATGCAAGGCTGGTACAATATTCTCAAATCAATAAATGTGATACATCATATAAACAAATCGAGAGACAAAAATCACATAATCATATCAATAGATGCAGAAAAGGCATGTGACAAAATCCAACACCCCTTTCTGATAAAAACTCTCAGCAAAGTGAGAATAGAGAGATCATACCTCAACATAATAAAAGCCCTATATGACAAACCTATAGCCAACATCATACTCAATGGGAAAAACTAAAACCATTTCCCCTAAGAACAGGAACAAGACAGAAGACAGGGATGCCCATTTTCACTACTCCTTTTCAACATAATACTGGAAGTGCTAGCCATAGCAATCAGATAAGAAGAAGAAATAAAAGGCATCTAAATTGGAAAAGAAGAAGTAAAATTGTCATTATTCGTAGATGACATGACATTGTACATAGAAAACCCTAAAGACTCTATCAAAAAACTACTAGATTTAATAAATGAATTCAGAAATATAGGAGGATATAAAATTAACACCCAGAAATCTATGGCTTTTTTATACACCAAACATAGGCCCAGTGCACAACATTAGTGCACTGGGGGTGGGGGAGTTCCTCAGCCAGGCCTGCACTCTCTCATAGTCCAGGACTCCTCTGGGGATGTCCAACTGCCACAGAGGCGGGAGAGGCTCCCGCCATCACCGCTGCACTCGCCAGCCGTGAGTCCAACTTCTGGCTGAGCAGCACTCCCCCTGTGGGAGTGCACTGACCACCAGGGGGAAGCTCCTGCATTAAGCATCTGCCCCCTGTACATCATAGTGACCAGTCATTCTGCCATTCAGTCAATTTGCATATTAGGGTTTTATTATATAGGATAATGAACTCACAGAAAGAGAAAGTAAAAAAAAAAAATCCCATTTACCACTGTAACAAAAAAATTAAGATATCTAGGAATAAATTTAACCAAGGAAGTAAAGGACCTGTACTCAGAAAATTACAAGATGCTGAAAAAAGAGATAAAAAAAGACATAAACAACTGGAAGAATATACCGTGGTCATGGATTGGTAGAATCAACATCATTAAAATTTCAATAATACCCAAAGCAATCTATAGATTCAATGCAATCCCCATTAAAATACCAACAGCATATTTTAAAGACCTAGAACAAACTCTCAAAAAATTCATCTGGAATAAAAAAAGACCCCGAGTAGCTGCAGCAAACTTGAGAAAGAAGAACAAAGTAGGAGGGATCACAATACCAGATTTCAAGCTATATTACAAAGCCACTGTTCTCAAAACTGCCTGGTACTGGCACAAGAACAGACACGTAGACCAATGGATAAGAACAGAGAATCCAGAAATTGACCCAAGCCATTATACTCAATTAATATTTGACAAAGGAGGCAAGAGCATACAATGGAGTTAAGACAGTCTCTTCAATAAATGGTGTTGGGAAAATTGGACAGATACATGCAAAAAAATGAAACTAGACCACCAACTTACACCATACACAAAAATAAACTCAAAATGGATACAGGACTTAAACATAAGATGAGAAACCATAAAAACCTTAGAAGAAGCCATAGGCAGCAAAATAGCAGACATATGTTGTAGCCATATCTATACTGATACTGCTCCTAGGGCAATGGAAACTAAAGAGAAAATAAACAAATGGGGCTACATCAAAATAAAAAGCTTCTGCACAGCAAAAGAAACCATCAACAAAACAAAAGAAAGCCCACTGCATGGGAGAACATATTTGCCAATGTTATCTCTGATAAGGGTTTAATCTCTAAAATTTATAGGGAACTCATACAACTTAACAAAAGGAATATAAACAATCCAATCAAAAACTGGGCAAAGGACCTACACAGACACTTTTTGAAAGAGGACATTCAGAAGGCCAAGAAACATATGAAAACATGCTCAGTCACCAATCATCTGAGAGATGCAAATCAAAACGACAATGAGGTACCATCTCACACCTGTCAGAATACCTATCATCAACAAATCAACAAATGACAAGTGCTGGCGAGGATGCGGAGAAAAAGGAACCCTCTTGCACTGATGGTGGGAATGCAGACTGGTGCAGCCACTGTGGAGAACAGTATGGAGTTTCCTCAAAAAACTAAAAATGGAACTTCCATTTGACCCAGTAATCCCACTTCCAAGAATATATCCCAAGAAACCAGAAACACCAATCAGAAAGGATATATGCACCCCTATGTTCATAGCAGCACAATTTACAATAGCTAAGATTTGGAAACAGCCTAAATGCCCATCAGCAGATGAGTGGATTAGAAAACTGTGGTACATCTACACAATGGAATACTAAGCTGTGGTAAAAAAGAAGGAATTCATACCATTTGCAACAGATGGATGGAACTGGAAAGCATTATGCTAAGCGAAATAAGCCAGTCAGAGAAAGATAAATATCACATGATCTCACTCATTTGTGGAATATAATGAACAACATAAAATGATGAATAAAAATAGATACAGAGACAGAGAAACATCAAACAGACTGTCAAATTGCAGTGGGAAGGCAGGGCATGGGTGAGTAAGAGATCAACCAAAGGACTTATATGCATGCATATAAGCATAACCAATAGACACAGACACTAGGGGGGTGAGGGCATGTGCTGGGGGTGGGGGTGGACGGGGGGGAGATCAATGCGGGGAGAAGGAGACATATGTAATACTATATGTAATACTTTAAACAATACAAAAAAGTAGTTCTGTGTCATCCCCAAGACAGATGAAATGCAAGAAAATGCCAGAGGTTTCTAAACTCTGCAAAATATTTCAAAGTGCCTCTTAATTACAGATGGTACAAATGAAAATGCACAATTTTGAAGCAAACCCCACTCTTAATTTTTTTCATTCATCCTTTAAGTTCCTTCTAAATAACAGGTTCTACAACAGAAACTGTTAAACCAAAAATTATTTAAACTGACTGAAAATAGCAATAGAAAGAGGAGATCTGAGTACAATATATATATATAAAAAAACCCTGAAATATCCCTCTCTTCGAGCTATAAAATTCCTCAGATAAATTTTTGAAATGAAGTATATTCAGCATTCAGAAAGAGTGCCAAGATATAGTGGTTTTAGAGGCCTAGATTTAACATGCTTACACTTGAATTGCTATTATATCAAGAAAAGAATGTTCCACATTGAATTTACTAGCACACATCAATTTATGAAACATCTATTCTCCTGTAAAATATATTTTGTTTTATCTTCACTTTTGTACACCATACTTGAAGCTAGAAATTCTTTGTGGATGTCGTCAGGCAAAAATGGGGGGAAAACAAAATTTGCACCCTCAAATTTTCACTAAAATCCACTTTTAACACTAAATTTTTATGAACTGAAATCAGCAAAGAACAGAATAATAGATTTATACCTAGGAAAGTTACTTTTTAAATCAGAAGAAAACTATATACTATTTTCCATCCCATATGAACTTTAAAAGAATTCTTTTATAACAAGATTAAGCAATATTTTCTACTTTTGCTTAAGCAATATTTTCTACTTTTGCTTTGCCTCTAGGTACTAAAAGTGGGGCTATATTTAACATGCATGTATCCTTTTCATAGCAGGCATCCAAACAGCATAAGAGTCTCACATGAGTGATAATATTCCTTCATACTTCATTTTTCTATCAAACACCACTGTGACTCAGTGTGCTAACAAACTATAACCCTATCTTATTTTCTTTCATAATGTCATCAATTAATGGGCAATAATTTAAAAATAGGTAAACAGCAGAAGTTGACCAAATTAAAAATTATTTTGACCACACAGGGCAAAGATATCAGCCTCTATTAAGTGCCTGCTATACATGGCAAGATGATTGAAGCACTTGCATTCGTTATTTTAATCTTCTCAATGGCTCCCTGAAGTTGGTATGAATAACCACCTTTATACAGAAGAAAAACAGAGACTAAAGAATATACAGATCTTGTAACATAGAAACCCACACCTGAAAACTATATGATCATGTTGGCCAATGTCACTCCAATAAGTTTAATTAAAAAAAAATAGAGAATGGAAATACTATATGAAAAGTTACATTATTTAAATAATAAAACTGTTATTCCAACCTAATTCTGTTATTCTCCACAGACATGCCTCTTTTACAACTTCACATATCTGCTATTATGAGACTTAGTTATAAACATTGAACAAAGCATGCATTCTTTTCTGCTCACATACAGGCCCTAAAATAGATGCTTGAGTATAAAGCTACGCTGTAGGATGTCTCTGACAGCTTTCCAGACAGACCTTACCATTGTCTCATTTCTTCTGTTGCCCAAAATACGCAATGACGATATGTCTTCATAGGAGAAGGTAGCACATAAAAAGATTGTCCTAACAAAAGGGGATTTCTTTTTGGAAGCCACATGTTTTCAGAAGTTTTCATGCAATAATTTGAATTAAGTTGGGTCACTAAAATATAGCACAAAAAAGGGACATCAATACCCATAAATGTAAAATCTCACAAACTTCCCCCAAATTAATGCCATATCAACCATTTCAATATATACATCACTTTGATAAAAATGTTTTCTTTTTTATTTTATCGATGGGTTGATTTTAGAGAGAGAGACACATTGCTTTGTTGTTGCACTCATTTATGCATTCATTGATTGATTCTTGTATGTGCCCTGACCAGGGATCAAACCTGCAACCTTGGCTTGTGGGGAGGATACTGTAACCAACTAAGCTACCAAGCCAAAGCTGATAAAATGTTTTCTTACGTATTAAACACTAGAGGCCCATTGCAGGAAGATTCCTGCAAGAACAGGGCTTCCAGCGGGCTTCCCTCCCACCACCGCCACCCCTCCCGCCCCCTGCGCTTTCCCTTCCCTCCCGCCACCTCTGCCCCCCACCCCATGCTTTCCCTCCCACCATCGCTGCTGCCCCGTGCTTTCCCTCCCGCCACTGCCCCACATTTTTCCTCCTGCCGCCGCCGCCCCCCTACCCCCCGCGCTTTCCCTCCCACCGCCACTGCCACCTCGCTTTCCGCTTTCCCTCCCTCTTCCTTCTATGCTGTCTTCAGTCTTCACTCCATCTGCATATGCAAATTAACCGCCATCTTTCATTGGGTTAATTTGCATATTCACTCTGATTGGCAGGTGGGCATAGTGGAGTGATGGTTAATTTGCATGTTTCTCTTTTATTAGTGTAGATGATAGGATAATCTGTTTAAGGTAGTTATACAGGACAAAGTTTCAGTGGGAAATTAATCTTGAAAGAAAACTATCTTTCAGTTGTGGTCATCTGTGTCCTCAACAGCTTTTGTAAAACAAACAAGGGAAATAAAGATGAGGTGACCCCTTTGAACATAGAAGAAAGGGCAGCTTGCCTGGCCAGTGTTGCTCAGTAGTTGAGCATTGACCTATGAACCAGGAGGTCACAGTTCAATTCCCAGTCAGGGAACATGTCCAGGTTGTGGGCTCCATCCTCAGTAGGGGGTGTGCAGGAGGCAGCTGATCGATGATTCTCTCTCATCATTGATGTTTCTATCTCTCTCCGTCTCCCTTCCTCTCTTTAAAATAAAAAAAAACATATTTTGGAGTAGAAACCAAGGTGGCGGCATAGGTAAGCACCTAAACTGCTGCCTTGCACAAAAATTTCAAAACTACAACTAAAAGACAGAACGGACATCATCCAGAACCACAGGAAGGCTGGCTGAGTGGAAATTCTACAACTAGAAGGAAAGAGGAAAGCTCACGGAGAATCAGAGGAGCGGCAAAGGGCTGAGGTACGGAGACACGCGCGAAGAGAGGAAGGGCGGCTGAGTGCCTGACTGACTTTCTCTGGCGGGAGGGGGAAGGAAGCCCCCGATTGCACTGAACCCCAGTTCCGACTGCACTGAAACCCAGTTCCAGGCGAAACCCCATGGACCCAGGCTCATACAGGGGGAGTCTGGACTGTCAGGTAGAGAGAAAGGCACACGGAGACTCGGAGACACGGGATAGCCGTGTCGGGCAGGGGTCTGGAGGTGTGCACACATGCGAGTGCTCGCAGAGAAAGCTGAATGCAGAGGTTGCAACAGGCATTCCCTAGCGGAAGGGAGTTGGAAGCTCCTGACTGCACTGAACCCTAGTTCTGACTGCACTGAACCCCAGGTCCAGGCGAGCCCCTGGGGACCCACGCTCTTACAGGGGGAATCTGGACTGTCAGGTGGAAACTCAGGGGAGTCGTGGAAGGCAGAGGTCTGGAGGCATGCGTGCAAGGGCAGGGCTGACGGGAAGCCAAGACTGTCTGATCCGCTCTGAGACTCTACCCCATCCAAGCTGAGCACAGAGGCTTTTGCAATTGTGCAAGTCTAATCCTAAAAGGCTGTCTTCAGCACCGAACTTCTCCCAGCGTAGACACAGCTGATCCTCACAGCCTGGAGGTCTAGTCCTCCCAGTGATACCAACAACAATCAAGACTTAACTACAACAAGGCTATAAACACAGTACACAAAGGGGGGCACCAAGAGTGTCCACCTCAGGTTAACTGGGGAGGCTGACCCACTGGGCCATATAGGAAACCTAGCACACAAAGTTACCTTACCAACTCAGGGAAGCAGCAAAAATGCAGAGGCAAAGAAACAGATCACAAACGAAAGAAATGGAGGAAAACAAACGACTGGATATAGAATTCAAAACCACGGTTATAAGGCTTTTCAAGAATATCCTAGAAAAGGCCAATAAATTTAGCGAGACCCTCGAGGATATGAAAAAGGACCAACTAGAAATTAAACATACACTGACTGAAATAAAAAATATTATACAGAGACCCAACAGCAAACTAGAGGACCGCAAGAATCAAGTCAAAGATTTGAAAAACAAAGAAGCAAAAAACACTCAACCGGAAAAGCAAAAAGAAAAAAGAATCCAAAAAGTTGAAGATAGTGTAAGAAGCCTCTGGGACAACTTCAAGCGTACCAACATCAGAATTATGGGGGTGCCAGAAGATGAGAGAGAGCAAGATACTGAAAACCTATTTGAAGAAATAATGACTGAAAACTTCCCCCACCTGGTGAAAGAAATAGACTTACAAGTCCAGGAAGCACAAAGAACCCCAAACAAAAGGAATCCAAAGAGGACCACACCAAACACATCATAATTAAAATGCCAAGAGCAAAAGACAGAGAGAATCTTAAAAGCAGCAAGAGAAAAACAGTTAGTTACCTACAAGGGAGCACCCATACAATTGTCAGCTGATTTCTCAACAGAAACTATGCAGGCCAGACGGGAATGGCAAGAAATTTTCAATGTGATGAATAGCAAGAACCTACAACCAAGATTACTCTACCCAGCAAAGCTATCATTCAGAACTGAAGGGCAGATAAAGAGCTTCACAGATAAGAACAAGCTAAAAGAGTTCATCAACACCAAACCAGTATTATATGAAATGCTGAAAGGTATTCTTTAAGGAGAGGAAGAAGAAGAAAAAGGTAAAGATAAAAATTATGAACAACAAATACATATCAACAAGTGAATCTAAAAAATCAAGTGAATAAGAAATCTGATGAACAGAATAAACTGGGGAATATAATAGAATCAGGGGCATAGAAAGAGAGTGGACTGACAATTCTCAGGGGGAAAGGGATGTGGGGGGTGCAGGAAGAGACTGGACAAAAATCATATACCTATGGATGAGGACAGTGGGGAGGGGGTAAGAGCAGAGGGTGGGGTGGGAACTGGGTGGAGGGGAGCTATTGGGGGGAAAAAGAGGAACAATTGTAATAATCTGAACAATAAAGATTTATTTAAAATAAGAAAGATAAATGAGTTGATGAGCATATCTATAAGGACTTCACATTTAACTGGGGCAAGTATGACAATAGCTTCTAATACTAGAAAGATCAGAGCCTGAAGTAGATTCCAAACTTGATATAACTTTTCCTTGGATAATGGCTACTGATTCTCTTAGCAAGGCTGGTTTATCCAGCTAAATTCTCTCTGCTTGAAGCACAAGGATATGTTATTTAAAAGCCTCAGAGGCTTGAGACACTAACAGATGAAAATCTAAAGAAATCCACACACAGTCATATGTGGTAATCTTTTATTTCCCCCCCTAATCCTGCATCTCATTTCAGTGAGCATGGGCATAATGCAATAGACTCAGCAGGCTTAAGGTGAAGAAAGCTGTTGTCCCAGAAGAAGAAAAGAAGTTAAATTTCTTTGTCAGCTCTTGGTATATGAGTATAGAAATATTTGGATTTTACAGGAAAGAAATAACATGTTTCAAAGATTTCTAAAAAATTTCATTAGAATAAGTTTAAAATAAAAAAGCATATGGATATTAAACATCTCTTTACAGCAAAGACAAGTAAGCAATTCTTATCAGATTTTTTCAAAATCATAGTTAAGTAAATAACTGAAGAATTGTAATGTAATTAGATAATACTGTAGATTTAATATTTGAAACAATAGTTAATTAATCTTTAATGTTTTTAAATAATGGTTTCTTTCAATACATGATAATGGCTAGTTATCTATGTCCAAAAACTCACAGAAATTATCATAAAAATACTGAAAGAGATATCTATGTATATAAAAGCCAAGCACCCAGAACAACTGGAATGACTGGTCACTATGACGTGCACTGCAGCAGGCCAACCAGCTCGATGGGGGTGGGGCTGGCCTGCCAACCTCTCATGGCCCCTCCCCCCAGTGCATGAATTTGTACACTGGGCCTCTAGTAAAGTCATAACAGTAGTAGAGACCAAAGTTATCTATAAAAAGTTACCCTGGAGAAAATTCCCCTTGTGAAATTGCACAGTTGAACTAACTGAGAAATGTCCCATGTCCAGAGCTGTGCTGTGCAATAGTATAGCAATTAGACACTCATGGCCAGTCAGCACTGAAATGTAGCTATTTCAAATGGAAAGATTCTGGAAGTAAAAAATATATAGCCAATATCAAAGACTTGGAACAAGAATAAGAATGTTAAGTATCCCATGAATAATCTTTGTATTGGTAATATTTAAATAATAATTTTAAAAATATTGGGCTGAATATTACATATTATCAAAAATCAATTTCACTTGTTTTCATTTAGTTTTTTTTAATGTGGTTAATAGAATATTTTAAATTACATTATGTGGGGAACATATTTCTAAGGATGCTGGTCTAGACCTGTAAACCAGAAACATGGCTAGAGAGATATCACACAAGAGAAAGTTTCCACTCTTTTCCAGGAAGCCCTCAAATCAAAGACACGGGGCCAGAATCACTGACTTCCCTCTTCTGTAAGATATATTCCCTGGGGCCCTAGCTAGCTTGGCTCAGTGAATAGAGTGTCGACCTATAGACCAAAGAGTTCCAGGTTCGATACCGGTCAAGGGCATGTACCTTAGTTGCAGGCTCAATCCCCTACCGTGGTTGGGAAGTATGAGGGAGGCAATCAATAGACATGTCTCTCTCACATGGATGTATCTCTGTCTCCCCCTCCCACTCTCTCTAAAAATCAATGGAAAAATATCCTTGGGTGAGGATTAACAACAAAAACAACAACAACAAAAGATATATTCTCTGTCAGAACCAGAATTGGTTCCTCCCTCCAGGCCTCCTCCATCTAGCAATAACTTTCTTCTTATATTCACTAATGAAGCCACATCTGCTGGTGTTGCACAGTGGCCCCAAGTAAAGAGCACAGGCTATAAGGAAGTGTGGCCTGGGTGATAGGCAAGGACACAGGAAAAGCCGTGGGAACGCTCTGTTAAGGAGGGACTACAAGTTTCTTCTAGTGCATTATTCAGAAATAAAATCACCCATCATATTAAAAAGAATAGGTAATAAAAGAAAAGAGGCCCTTCCTAATGCCAAAGGAGTAGTGAATTTTAAAAATTTATAAAACAGAAATTTTCACTAGGTACTGTGTAGATCAAGCATGTCAAACTCACGGACCACGGGCTGCATGCCTCATTAATTTGGCCCAAGTTAGCCTTTGAGTTTGACATGCTTGGTGTATATCAATTTCTGCTTCAGCATGTATTCTAAGAGACAGCACAGAAATATATAGTAAAGAGTATCAAAACAAATGAACACATCTTGTCCAATGGGATATTGGGCTTGACTAGGTCTTTTCCAATTCAAGAAACTTGTGGACAGATTCCATAGCGTGAAACAAGAATGTTAATCCACTTAAGATTTAGAGGAAAAGCATGCCTGTGAACATAGAAAATTTGATCACACCTGGTTTTAGAGACTCTGTGAAATAAGGGATAAACTGGCATGACAAGAAAGAACATTAGCTAAGAGTTAATAGATATAAGAAAATAACTTAGAAAAACTTAAACAAAATTAAAATATATATCGGAATCAACGGAGTGCAATGTTAAGGTAGATAGAAACAAAATGTAGAATATTCGCTCTCTAATGCTGGTCAACAAGCCAATCGCATCAGAATCACATGGACTGCTTTTCAAATACACAGACATGAGACCCTAACCTTGCAGAGTGGGACCCAGTTGATATAATAGGGCCTGAAAATGTGTTAGTAAAAGTTCTCCAGGTGATTCTAAAATACATGCAAGTGTGGGAAAGACTAATGAGCTGAACCAGAGGAGTTAAATACTAAAGGAGGAGGAGTGGAGAGATGAGAAAGAAAATGACAAATACAGAAAAAAAGAGAATGAAAATAAAAATTATCAATTATAAGCTTCTTTGAGACAAAAATAAGGAAGTTGAAATATTTTTGGAGTCTTTAAAATAGGAAGATAGGTAGATATTTGCAAATTGGAATCTGATTATAGAAGTCTATAGAAAATGAGTGGAAAAAGAAACACATTCCTGTCATATCTTGGTGAAAGTCTTAACTGTCAAAGGTAGGAAACAAATCTTTCAAATATCCACACCAAAAAGTTACTTGGAATGAATTTCAAAGAATAAAAAAGCATGCCTTTTCTTAAAATACAAGAGCTATATTGCAAAGAAAATTCTAATGTTCTCCTAGTACTAAAATTTCTAAGCTAGGACTTGGGGTTTGGTGGGGCAAGACCAAAAGCATAAGTTAAAAATTTCATCTGGGAAGTGAAAGAAGATGTTAGAAAAAGTAAGTAATGAAAAGTAAAGTTTGTAGATTATGGAGAAAGAGAAAAAAACAGAAGATTATGATACTTGGTGGATATATAATTAGTAGCTTATTTTAATATAGAAATAAATATATATGTTTAATTATAAGGAATAAAAAAAGAGAACTTATCACAGAAACTGGAAATTGGAGTAAAATTCCTAAATTTACATGGTTGAAAAGGGAATAATGACTTGATCAAGCCAACAATAATAAAGAAAAGAAAAATGAAAATAAAATAGAATTTAAAAGTAGCACTTATAAATATGAATGCCAAAAATTCTAAAGATAATATTAGCAAATAATAGTCAATAATTTATTAATAGAAGTAGAAAATTCAAGGTTAATTCAATATCAGAAAATGTATCAAAATAATTCATTATAGAAAAATGTGAAACAGAAAAATCATACTGATAGATGCTATGAAGGCATTTGACAATATTAAGCAAACACATCTAATAAAACTCTAAGTAGGAATAGAAATAGTCTATTTAAATATAAATAAATCTACTCATCAAACTTCAACAGCAAATATCACATTAAGAGATAAAACACTAAAATAATTTATTTATAGTTTGGAATTCAGGAGAAATGTTCACAGCTGTCATTATTTTTCAATGTTATTTGGGATTCCAGCAAATTCAATTTTAAAATTAAATAACTTATAAGAATATTTTAAAAGAGATAAAACTGTCATTTGCTGATAATGCACTTCTATGCTTGGAATACCAAAGAGATTGTAATATTAAAATGACTAAATTTTAGAAAAGAGATTCATAACATGGGTAGATAAGAGATATAAAAAAAATCAATTGCTTTATATTATAGTATGAATCTATAGTAAGAAACATAAATAGGAAAAGAATGAAACAATAACAATCATAATGAAATGAGTAGAATAAACTTAAGCTCCTAGGTCCCCAGAAAAGGCTTAAGAATTATTACAAAATTTCATTGACACTGCACATCATTAAGAATCAATAAAGTCACCAAAAATACCTAACAATATCATGTCCTGACCAGAATGTGAAGCAATGAAACTGATACATTGCTGGTATACAACCACTTCTGAAAAACAGTTTGCTAGTGTCATATGAGGTTAGATGTAATTTACCATAAAACCCAGGAATCCCACTACTAGTTATTTACAAAAGGGAAATAAAAATATGTCAACACTAAAACCTATCTGTAAATATATAAGGCAGCTTTATTCATAATCACCACAAAATGACTATCACCTGGTAAAAAGAAAAGCAGTTTTTAATCATGAAATAGTTACTTTATGATTAAAATATAAACTACTAATACCTGCAACAAAATACATACATTTCAAGGGCATTATGCTAAGTAAAAAAATTTCAACATGAAAGGCTACCTTTTATAGGCTTTTATATTTATACTGGAGGGCCGGTGCACGAAATTCATGCACGGGGGCAGGGGGGAGTGTCCCTCAGCCCAGCCTGCACAATTTCCAATCTGGGACCCCTCGAGGGATGTCCAACTGCCCGTTTAGGCCCGATCCAACTGCCCATTTAGGCCCGATCCAACTGCCCATTTAGGCCCGATCCCGGTAGGATCGTGTCTAAACGGGCAGTCAAACATCCCTCTCCAATCTGGAACTGCTGGCTCCCAACTGCTCACCTGCCTGCCTTCCTGATTGCCCCTAACCATTTCTGCCTGCCAGCCTGGTCACCCCCTAACCACTCCCCTGACAGCCTGATTGATGCCTAACTGCTCCCCTGCCAGCCCGATTGCCCCTAACTGCCCTCCCCTATATGCCTGGTAACCCCTAACTGCCCTCCCCTGCAGTCTTGATCGCCCCCAACTGCCCTCCCTTGCAGGCCTGGTCCCTCCCAACTGCCCTCCCCTGCTGGCCTGATCGCCCACAACTGCCCTCCCTTTAAGGCCTGGTCCCTCCCAACTGCCCTCCCTTGCTGACCATCTTGTGGTGGCCATCTTGTGTCCACATGGAGGCAGCCATCTTGTGTATTGCAGTGACAGTCAATTTGCATATTACTCTTTTATTAGATAGGAGGATAGAGGCCTGGTATATGGGTGGGGGCCAGCTGGTTTGTCCTGAAGGGTGTCCCGGATCAGGGTGGGGGTTCCCTTGGGGTGTGGGGTGGCCTGGGTGAGGGGCCTGTGGTGGTTTGCAGGCTGGCCATGACCCCAGTGACCCAAGCGGAGGCCCTGGGATCTGGGATTTATTTGTCTTCTATAATTGAAACTTTGTAGCCTTGAGCGGAGGCTAGGGCAGGCCAGGATAGGTGGAAAGCTTGGCTTCCTCCATTGCTGGGGAAACCCAAGCCTCCTGCTCTCTCCAGCTCTGTGGCTGCTGCCATTTTTGTTGGGATTTATTTATCTTCTATAATTGAAACTTTGTAGCCTTAAGTGGAGTCCACAGCTGGCCAGGGTGTGTGGGAAGCTTGACTTTCTCCATTGCCAGGGAAACCCAAGCCTCCTGCTCACTCCGTGGCCACAGCCATCTTGGTTGGGTTAATTTGCATACTTGCTCCTGATTGGCTGGTGGGTGTGGCTTGTGGGTGTAGCAGAGGTAAGATCAATTTGCATATTACTCTTTTATTAAATAGGACTAGGGGCCCAGTGCATGAATTCTTGCACCTTAAAAGGAACTGTGGGCCATCCTCTGCCCCCCTGCCCAGCCCCTTCTGCCACAGCCCCCAGTCCCCTGAACTGCAGCCCCACTCCCACCACTGCTGCTCCCACGTGCTGAGGGCACCGGTGCCGGAAGCCAGTTCCAGCATGTCATAATTGCAATTGTTTCATCAAAAGGTTGATGGAACTTGGGTACTCAACAAGGGCTGAGTCACGTATGTTATCACCTGCTGGGAATGGCTAAAGGTATTTCCCCAAAACTTGAATAGGATGATTGTTTTCTGCCAGACAACTCAGGGCATCTTAATCTACATGTTATTGCCTCCTGTTGGCCAAACACATGAACAGCCGTAGGCTATTCCCCATTCTGACAATGCTTCTGTACAGAAACCCTACCCTTTGAAGTGTATCTTCACCTTGCCTTAGGACAAATTGTGTTAATAAAAAGCAAGGGGTCCTGAGACAAGGAGAACTTAGCTCCTTTAGCTAAAGCTCCTGTGACCCCAATGCCTTTCAAAATTATCTTTAGTCTCTGGACTCTTATTTAATCTATGCACAGCCCCATCTCCAGATTGCTGAACCCTTCTAGATGCTGGATCAAGACCCACTGGTGTTAAATGTCACCCAATGTCCAGCATTACACCAGCCCAGCTTGCACCTGCTGACAGCGTGGAGCAATTGGGGCCAGCACCAGCAGCAGGTGCGAGCAGCAGCTGCTGCCCTGATCGCCTCTTAGGAGCAGCGGGAGGTAGAGAAGCCCTCAGGGGTGATCTGGATGGGCAGCCGCAGCTCACACCTGCTGATGTCACTGAGTGATCGGGACCAGCGCCGGGTGCGAACAGTGGCTCCTGTGCCAGCTGTGGATGCAAGCAGTGCCAGCACCAGCAGTGGGTGTGAGCGGGGCCATCGCCGGCAGTGGGTAAGAGAGGCAGCTGGCATCCCAGATCGCCCCTCAGGAGCAGGGGGAGGAGGAGAAGCTCTGAGGGGTGATCAGCACCAGCAGCAGGTGTGAGCGGGGCCAGCGCGGGCAGCAGGTGCAAACACCAGCTGGGACAGCGACCCCCAGGAGCAAAGAATTTTCAGTAACCACCAGAGGCTCGCCCCGATGACAGTGGCCAGTGCCCAACCTTGGTCTGGCATCCCCGCTCACCTGCTCCACCATCCCACCGCAGCCAATGCCCGCCATGTTCCGCACGCACACCCTGGTGGTCAGCGCATGTCATAGCGACCAATTGTTCCATTGTTCCACTGTTTGGTCTAATTGCATATTAGGGTTTTATATATATAGATGATATCTTAGAAAAGGCAAAACTAATTGAATGAGAAGAAATGCTAGAGGTTGGGAATTAGGAAAGACAATTAACTAAATAGGGGCATGAGAAAACTTGTAGAGGTGATGGAAATGTCCTATGTCTTGACTATGGTGGTGGATACATGACTGTGTACAGAGTTCATCAAACATATCAACACCTCAAAAATATGAATTTTGCTGAATATGAATTATACTTCAGCAAACCTCATTTGAAAAATTAACTGAAAGCCTCAAAACAAGGTGTGAATAAATGGGAAATCACACAATGTTCTTAGATGATGACTTAAAATCAGACTATATTAATTCTCTCAAAATTATCATTTAATTAATATGATTCCAATTAGAATCCCCAAAGGTTGTTCTAGAATCAGATAAAATAATCTTGAACTTTATATGAATTAATTAATGTTCAAAACTAGCCAAGAATATAAGAATGAACGATGTTAGGAGACTTGTCACACTGTTATCGGTGGAAGTGGAGTTCTTGAGATGCTATGAAGAAAATAATTTCCTAATGCCCCCACAGGAGGATAGGATTTTGTGGAAAGCTTTATTGATGATGTAAAATTAAGGGGTTTCCCCTCCAAGGTCCCATCTCCCTCCATCTCGCCATGGAAGAAGCCCAATCTTTTCTTCAGCAGGGTCAGAAGTAAGGCCACCGCCCAGAATTTCTGTTCCGTATTAAAGTACAGTCCATTCCAGCATTTGGCTAGCTTAGCTGGGTTCCCAGCTGCAGTCCATTGTGTCTTGGGTTCACATGGCCGTGGGCTATAATGGCTGCTTAAGGCCACATGGCTATGGAGAGAGAAGAGATGAGTGCATGGGAGAGTGCAGGTCATGGAGCAAGAGAGAACAGAGTGAACAAGAGTGAACAAAACAAAACAAAAAAAAGCCATAAAACTATTTGGGGATTTTAACTTTCCAAGATTCTACACTATTCTAATGAGAGGGTCCACCCCCTAGCCAATCCATTGTTTCCCAGGCTAGACTGCAGACAAACACCTTCCCTACATCACCCTGACTTCACTGTGTGTGCATCCATCTCTCCCTTTGTTGGATCCTTTCCCTCAGTGATTTGCGGGGAATGAACCAGTGGTTCCCTGTGGAGCGTGCAGCTGTAGCTTCCTGGTGAAGCTGCACAGATGACCATAATTATAATGTCTGGCCTCTCCTTTGTTCTCTTCCTATTATTCATAGTAACTAGCTAATTATGATGATAACAATACTGGATATTAAAATACATTATATTATAAAACCATTATAATCAAATATAGTATCAGCATTGGAATGAACAGACTGGGGTACAATAGAGGATACAGAAATGAATTCTAGTATAAAAGTTAATTTACTATATAATAATTTTGTCAAAAAAGAATAGTTTATGAACTGATGAACATGAACTGCTTATCTAACTGAGAGAACACAATATGGAACCCCTATCTCATACCATAAACAGCAATAAATTACAGAAGGATAGAAGATCTAAATACTACAAAATTAATATCATTAAAATAATTAAAATTAAAAAAAATTTAGGGGTGAGAAACCTTCTGAACCAAGAGAGAGAAACCCTGAAGCTATAAACTAGAGAGGAGACATATTTAGAATAAAAAATGCAAATGATTTCTATAGGTAAAGATACCAAAAATGTTTTAATTAATATTATGTGCAATAAGATAATATACCTGGAGTCCTTTAAAATTTACAATAAAAACAAATCAATGGAAAAATGATCAAAATATATAAGTAGTTCATTACTGTGCAAATCTAAAAGGCAAAAAAAGCTTAAACTTACCATAAGTTTAGAAAATATAAATTAATGTAATGGTGAAATATCACTATATTATTCAAACTGTTGACGATGTAAAAGAATGACACATATTGCTGTGGAAAGTTATGATCATACTTTGCTGGTAGAAATGTAAATTACTGCAATCTTTTGGAAAGCAGTGAGGCTGTATCTACTTCTTTTTTTTCTTATTGTTATGGAATATATTCCTGGGAATATATTCCATAACAATAAAATCACCAGTACAGAATGTTCCTTGTTCTTTTTTTCATAATGGCAAAAAACTGGAAATAAAAGTAATTCTCATTCATGAAGAGAAATGGCAGAATAATATGCCCCATAAAATATTATTCAAAAATCAGAATGGAATGAATTGGTTTGTACCAGCTGATGTGATAACATTTCCACAAGGCACTATTGAGTGGGGAAAAAAGATACAGAAAAGCATTTAATCTGATGCTTAGATAGATGGATGGATGGATGGATGAATAAATATATAAAAATTCTGATATGTGAGTATGTAAGCATAGAAGAAAACATTAAAACATAAAGAAAAGATTGTTAGGTATTTAACAGAATTGGAAGGAGGTGGGAAAGTAAGCAGATGACAGGGAAAAAAAGGAGGAAGAAACTACTTGAAAAACTGTAGTAATTTAAAAATTTGACACATAAGAGATTATCTCTTTTATGTACAATTATACATATAAAATATGTGGAATTCTACAGATGCATGAATTAATAAAGAGACTTGAAAAAGCAAAATTAGATCTATGTTTACTGACATACGGGATCATACATTGTCAAACAAGATAACTTCATGTGAAAAAAAGCAAGTTCTTGTGTGTATGGGTATTCATTTTATATATATTTGAATGAGCAAAGAGAAAAGTATAGAATGATACCAGGCTGTTAATCTTGACCCCAGAGGTTTGAGGATGGGTGATATGGGGGAACATACAATAACAAGGGTATACTGTTGGTTTGTGATAATAAACTTCTCTCTGTACATCTTTGTAGTTGCAAAAAGTGGTATTACTGTTGTAGTTTGAATAACATTGATGAAAGGAAACTATATTGTGATGAAGGAAGAAAATAAAATTACTATTTGAGGTTAATGCTAAACATGCTTGAGGGAGTAAGAGAGAACCAGGGAAATGATTTATTGTTGAGTCCCTGGGGGACAGTTCATTATAAACATACATCTAATTTCAAAGCAAACATATTAAGCATTTACTTTGGGATAGCCATGGACTAGCATTTCTGAAAATGTGGACTTCAAATTACCTACTTTAGGATCACTGGGGAGCTTACAAAAAAGGAGTATTCCCAAACTGCACTCCAGAATTTCTAAATTACAGCCTCCTGGGATAAAACTCAGGAATCTACATTTTTATCAAGTCCTCTCACCTCCCAGAGATAATTCTATTGCAAAAAAAAGGGGGGGGGATACGAGAACAGTGAATCCGATAGTTGACAGATCATAAGAATCAACCATTTTAAAAGATATGATCCAGCAAGTTTTGGAAACACAGCCTCAGGCAGCTTCAGCAGAGCCTCTATAAACAACTGACATAGCCAAGAAACAGGACCGATGCTTCACTGCAACGTGGTTATAATTTCACAGTAATATTATTACTGTTTATGCAACAGACAAGGGAAAGTGAGATCGCAGGTTGTTTTGGTGAGATATTTATGCTAATATTTTCTCACACTTAAGAGTCTCTATTTCCACACAGGCCACCTTATTATAACTATTATCTTCTTCCTAGCACATGGCTGATTCCCTCACCCATCATTTTTTGGGCTTTTTATCACTGAGAGACTATAAAATGGCAAAACCAGAAATTTGTTCCCTCAGTAAAAATTCCTGAAGGGGAACCCCTTGGCCTTTGTTAAAAACAAAATTTTTTTAAAGCCCCAGCTACTATAGGAGCTATTTGAGCAGAATTCATGTTCATGAGGACTTACACATTTTTCCTTGTTCAGCTCAGAGCTTCACGAGTGATTAAGCCCAACAGCTTAGTTACCAATGTCTAACAAGTAGACACAGAATGCAAATCCAGTTTAAAATCCATTCAAATTGTGTGCCTCAGTGTCCTTGTTGTATAAAGAGAATGAACTTGAGGAACTTTACAGATGTATTTAACATCCTTCTGTAAGTTTTAAGATATTCAGTGGAACTGTTCTAAAAACAACCTGGTACTGGCACAAGAACAGACGTATAGATCAATGGCATAGAATAGAGAACCCAGAAATCAACCCAAACCACTATGCTCAATTAATATTTGACAAAGGAGGCATGAACATACAATGGAGTCAAGATAGTCTCTTCAATAAATGGTGTTGGGGAAATTGGACAGATACATGAAAAAAAAAAATGAAACTAGACCACCAAGTTACACCATACACAAAAACAAACTCAAAATGGATACAGGACTTAAACATAAGATGGGAAACCATAAAAATACTGGAGGAATCCACAGGCAGCAAAATCTCAGACATATGCCAAAGCAATTTCTTCACTGATACCGCTCCTGGGGCAATGGAAACTAAAGAGAAAATAAACAAATGGAACTACAAAAAAATAAAAAGCTTTTGCACAGCAAAAGAAACCATCAACAAAACAACAAGAAAGCCCACTGTATGAGAGAGCATATTTGCCAAGGTTATCACCTGAGAAATAACAGGACCTGAGTATGGGTAAAATTGTGTTCTGCTTAAGACAAGACAATGAACCATTTGCTTAATAAAAATGGGAAGAAAGAGGGGGGAAAGGAAAGGAAAATAAGAGATGAAAATAAAGGAGAAAGTTTAAGTGAAACAAGAAGACAGGCTGTGTAGTGTGTGATGGGATTTCTGTAGAGGCACATGTCTGCATTAAAACTTACAAAATTCACAAAATGCTCGCTGCTAGGTTTTTTTTTAAAAAGACAGAGAAGGCTCAGAGCTTTGCACATAAGTGACAAGGGGAGAAAACGAGGCATAATTCTCTGCTGAGAATTTGTAGAATTAGGGAAAGCATTCTGGCCATGCATTTGGGGCTTAAACCAAGTTTATAGAAATTCTCAAGGAGCAAAGAAACTCATAATGATACCTAACTGACTTCAGTGTATTTTAAAGATCAAGCATTAGTACATTATTAAGAATCTGAGAATTTACATGTGGATCCAAAAAAAATGACAGCATGTCTGGGTCAAATGCAAGCTGCCATACCAGTCATGAAATGTGACTGTCTGAAGAATAACATCATCATGCCTTAAAAATATGAACAAATTTGGTTCTCTGATATCTGTACACAAAGTAGCTCAAGTAGATAGCAATATGCTAAGTCTGTAACTAATGGAAAGTGTTTTGTCATGCAGAAAACTTCAACTGGCAAAACCATTTGTATTATCCTGACAAACACAATTTAAGTAGGAATAAATAATATAAAAGCTATTTCATAATTGACTTTCAACATTTATTTATTTGTTCACTGGGTATTTACTGAATACCTGCATTCCACTGCAGAGTCCCTATGTAAGAATTCATTCTTGAAAAAACTCAGTAACTAAGGAGATAGATATTTAGACATAGAAAGTTAAAAAGAAAAGAGTCAATTAATTTTTTTTTTATTTGCTAGAAGATACTTTCAGAAGCTAAGTGTCCTTGGTTATACTTTGGGAACTAATTAATACCTAATAAGTCACACATAACAAAAGCTATAATATATCAGGTAACAGAAAGATCACTTTGAACTTAATAATCAGTCAAGCCCTTACACAATGAAGGCGTTACCTTTGGTTTGTATTTCAGCGTAAACAATGTTATGGAGGTTAAAATGTTAGGACATCTTCAGGTCTGCTGGGCTTGGGGGAGGCACACGGAGAATTTTTGGAAGAGGAAAGGAGAAAGAATCAGGAACCTATGGTCTACACCTCTCCAATTATGAGACTTGGGGCAGGTTGCTTAACACCTTTGAATGTCTGCTTTTGGATTGTAAAGTAGAAATGAATAATATCGACCCCACCTTCCTCACTTGTGCTATAAAAGTCAAATAAGTTTACATATGTGGAAATAATACAAACATTTTAAAGTTTCATACAAATGTAAGTTAATTTTTTTTTGTTACTATCAGAGATTGCCCTACATTTTGAAGATGAATAACCTCTTGGGTTCTCAAGGAATGTCTTTTACTGAAGTTCATCTTAGCCACCGTGAAACCAAATACTAGTTATTTCTCTAAGACTTATCTGTTCTCTCAACTTTCCACTTACCCCTGGAGTTTGGTTTTTTTAAATTTAGTAAGAACACTTTCAAGGAGTTCTGCTGCCTGTTACCTGACCATGATATGCCTCCAGACTTAATAAAACCAACTGCTGTCCACTCGTGCTCACTTGACACTGACTTGGCCCATATTAGACATAAAACCTCAATCACATCTGATGTGAAAATCACCATGAATAAACCTGCAGTGTAATGTACATTTTCAGTCCTAGATTGTATGTCTAGATTTACTCTAAGAGTAAGAGAAGCCAAAAAGGTTTTAAGCACATGTTGGGAAAAGGGCAAATTTACATATACAAAGTTTACATAGATTATCTCAGACATATTCAAAACATTCCTTATAGATATTAATGTATGATACTTTTTTTAAAATGTATTTTTATTGATTTCAGAGAGGAAAGGAAAGGGAGGGAGAGAGAGAAACATCAATGATAAGAGAGAATAATTGTTTGGCTGCCTCCTGCATGCCCCTTACTGAGCCCCCAACCCAGACATGTGCCCCAACAGAGAATCGAACCATAACCTCCTGGTTCATAGGTCAATGCCCAGCCACTGAGTTACTGCATCTGGGCAATTTATGATACATCTTATTCCAGAAATAAATTAAGGCAGTTTACAAAAATGCATACAACATGATACATTTAGATTTTAACAAAAGAGAAAACCAGATGGAATATAAAATGAAAGTAGGAAAGAAAAGATAAACCCAAGAGTAAGTGAAGTTAATACCTAAAACCATGCTTCAAAGTTATTTATCTTTGTTTAAAAGAAGCCAAAAATTATTTGTACATGTTTTACAGTACCCTGCAGAAAAAAGGAAATGCAAACTATTTCATAAATTATACTTATACATTTTTAAATAATACTTTATCATTTATTCAATAAATATTTATTGAGTATCTACTAGATGAAAGGTAAAAGTGCAGTTCAATGAGCTACCAGTACAGTGGTGATCAAGACAGATAAAATTTCTGCCTCTTGGAGTTTGCATACTTGTAAGGGAGACAAATAATACACGAACATATATACTGTAACATCAGCTAGTAATAAATGATAGGGGGAAATTAAGGTATGGAATAGAGAGTGACTAACAGAGGAGGTGTAGTTATTTTAGAGCAGGTAGGCAATAAAGACCTCTTTGAGGAGGTAACATTTGAGCACAGATATGACTGAAGTTGATTTCATTCTGAGTTAGACAAGAAGCTACTGAAGATTTTAAATAAGCAATAATATGATCTAATTTATTTTTACTTTTTTAAGTTTATTGATTTGAAGAGAGAAACATCGCTTTGTTACTTCACTTCATTCATTCATTCATTCATTCATTCATTCATTGGTTGCTTCTTGTATGTGACCTACGTTTTTCTCTTGAGCAAATGAGTAGTGGGTCATAATGGAACCTGTCACCCTGAGGGTTTCAGTTTCCAGAAGTCTTTTCAATAGTGGCTGTTGTTTATGTCAGCCTCTCCCCACCTCCCTGCAAAACATGACTTGTGAGCAGCAGCCCTTGATCATGGGCCTAAGTCTTGCTGCAATTGCACACTGGGGCCTAAGGGTAGTAACCGCTTCCTGCAGGTGGGAATCTCCAGGTGCTTCACGGGCCTTTACCGCTCCCACTAACCTGCACTCACTTCTCTAAACAGCCCCTAAGCTAAAGCCTCCCTGGTCAAACCTGGTAAGACAGACAAGTGCACAGTTTGGGAAGCACAGGAGGGTCCAACACAGAAGAGGCCTGTGAGATGGAAGAAACCAGGAGGGTCGGGAACCCAGAGGCCAGGAGGGCCAAGAATCATCCATGTCAGTACTTTTCAACTTGGTAATACCTTCCTCTTAAAGGTGTTTTAGAGAGTTGTGCAGGTATTCTTTGCTCTCATAATAATAGGGAGAGTACTCCTGGCATTTAGTGGGCAAGAACTGGGGATGATAAGAGTCCTCCTATATTCTGGATGGTCCCAGAATATCAATTATTTTGGATGACCCCAATTATCAAAGAATTGCCTCATGTCTCATTTGAATGCCTGGTTAAATAGTCATATAAGTATGTGTGTGGGCGGGGGGTGGGTTGGGGAGACTATTTGATCTAAGCTTAGCTCTTATTTTAACATAAAGTATTTTTGCACAGTTTTAATATAAACATTTTACCTTTTCAATTAATGCAAATGCCATGTAAATCAAAGAAGTTTTATGGATTTACTTGAAAATTTATGAAAGTTAATTTATCATTTTAGAAAAATTGTGTTATGACAGCATGGTATTTAATTATCCATTATAACAGCCATTTCAGTCTGTAATTCTATATTTATTGCAAGAAGATTACTATTTGTTTATGTCTTCTTGTACAGTTGAGCTTGGGCAGTCATATATTGAAGTACATATTATTTATATTATACATTGTTTTTTCTCAGATTACATTTGGGTAATTATATTGATGTTTTAACACTGTATATGTTGTTAGAGGATATCTATGTAATTCATTTCAAAATGGTAAAAGGAGCATAAAATGGATGTTATAAAACTTAAAATATTTGTTATGGAGGAGGTATTGGGCCCAATACAATTGAGAATAACTGATAAACATGGACATTGAAATCTGTGAAAATGGTGACAGTTTACTGGTAAAGAGAGCCAGGTGCTAAAATCTTCAATGAATGAGAAGGAATGACTACAACAGTGGCTCTGAAGATGCACTTCACCTTCAGTCATCTAGGGAGCTTCTCTCAGTCCTAATTCCCAGGATGGCCACATTAGAATCTCTCAGAATGGAGCCTAGGCATCAGTATTTTTAAAAACTCCTCAGTGCAGCCATTTTTTGAGAACCACTGAACCAAAAGATCAGGAGACAATGACAAGGAAGAGCTGAAGGTGTTGAAGTCTGACGGCATGCCATTTTTTAAAATCACTGGTTTTTCAGGATTGGGGAAAGGAAAGAAATGGTCCAAAATTAACAATGGGGAACAAGGAGAACTCCCCACTCCAACTCTGGATCTGAAGAAAATAGCAGCCACTATTGAAAAGACTTCTGGAAAATTGGAACCCTCATGGTGACAGATTCAATTATGAACAATAGTTGTAAATAAGAGGAATAAAGAGAACATTTAAGGGTGAGGTTGGGATATAGGGATGTCTGCCAAGTTCCAGAGCCACAGTAGAAGGACATGGAGTGACTGTGAAAAGGACAAGTTTAAGTCATATTAGGAAATCTCCAGAGAGCATGGAGAGAGAGAGAGAGAGAGAGAGAGAGAGAGAGAGAGAGAGAGAGAGAGAGATCCAAAGATGGAATGCATGATGAGATCTGCCTGATGTTAGAGGAAGATGGGCAAACCGTTCTGATTATAGCCCCTGCAGCAGACACTGTCAGTGCTCAGACTAGAGCCTGGGGGCTCCTTTACCTTGTCTGGTGCCCTGCCCCTACCTTCTTTGTGTTTTTGCTTCTTGAGGTTGGCACCTGCAACTCTCTTCAGAGGATTGCCCTTGAGCCTGTGGAGCACCTGGCAGAGCTGGAAATGCCTGGGAGCTTACACTCCCACAGAGGCAGCCTTAGTCCATCAGTGACGTGCAGAAACAGGAAGACACGGCTGCCTTGCCTCCTCAGGAAAAACTCTGGGTCTTTATTTTCATTCCAGAGTGTTTTTGTGTGTGTGATCAAGCTGAAATGATCCTTCTCACTTTGCCTAAAAGTGTTCCTTTGCTTGACTTCTCCCACTTCCTTACATGTTTCTCCTTGAAAACACTTTAATAAATCACTTGCTCTTATATTCTTTTCTTGGGATCAGCTTCTGGGAACTTTGACCCAAGACAGCCTCTTTCTTATGGTCAGCAGGTAGCAGTACGTGTTAGCAGGAGCAGGAGGCACCCTGGGAGACTCTCAGAGCACCCGCTGAGGACAACATCACCCAGTAAACTGGGGACAGTGCAAGTAGAATTACCAATGTGGCTAATTCTGATATATCACCGAGTAAGTTTTTCCATGGGACCTTGTAAAGCGGACAACACTCCCAGTAACACCTTTCAGAAACTCTCACACCTATTTCAAAAGGATGTTTCCTACACCATTATCATCACTTAGTATAATGAAATGTTGTCATTTAGGAACAAGCAACTGTGTAGGTTGTATATGGTAGTCTGTATACCCAGCTGTCCTGTAGTTTATTTCATCTAGAGAGATATTTTAGAGTACTTAGAAAAAGAGAGGGACCTATAGCTATCAGGTAATCCCCTTAAATATTGCTTAAAGTAGCTGAGCTTTCAATAATATTGAATATCAGTCAGTTCAAAGTTATTGTTTTCTGATTAGCATTCGTTACTAAACCCAAGTTGCTGATGAAGTGAAGAGCAACATATTTTAAGTGTCAGTCAAGGTGATGCTATAATTGTCAGCGATTGTAAAATGGCATAAATGATGAAGTGTGTGTATTAAGATTTAATGCACCCACCTGACTTCTATCTTTGTCTTGTCCTCACCGATATTCAGTGTTTTGGAGGCAGAGTTCAGATAATCATATTAAAAAGGCTGTACTCCCAGAACTGTCCCAACAAAAACAGAGACTTTCACAATTACTGCTTTATATTAGGAAATGCATAGGTTTTGTTTCCTTTCTCCAAAATACACTTTAAGTCCCAAAGGAAAGAGAAAAGGGGAAAAGATGTCCAAACACAGTATATATGTGGATGAATTTGAGAGAGAATGGATACAGATGTTTTTTTAAAAAAGAAACAAAACACTCTGATATTAGGGCACATCTTGACAAATCAAGTGATGGCTATAATATGGAATTTTTAATCAATAGATTGCAAGCTTAATAACAACATAATACTAACTTTTAATTACAAGCATGATAATAGGAAGATGTGATTGTAGCAAGAGCTAGGTCATCCAATTATTTCTTGTGGGAAGGCATTTCCAACACTAAAAGTAGAAAAAATGATGGTACATACAGAGAGAGGTTGCCAAAGCTTCAGCTCTCCAGACCTTTCTTCACGGGGCAGTCCACTGAAATGAGGGAACCCCAACAGCAGGGCAATGAAGAATGGGTTGCTCTCTGAGGAGTTGGGGATGGGGAGAAAAAACTGTGGAGTGGAAGATGTCTCAATAAGACCATCTACCCAGGAAACCCCACAGGGGATAATCCCATATGGAGCGCCCAGAGAACAATAACGTTGCTGTAGGAGAAAATCAGTAGTATTTGGCAGGAACTGCAAAGCTGCTGTTAGATGATTGAGGAACAATCCTCTGATGAAGAGGACCACAGATTCATCACTTTCCAACAAGTACTCCAACAGGCAGAACTTCTCCTTCCTTGATCCTACACACACACACAGACACACACACACGCGCACATGCACATGCACATGCACATGCACACACACGCACACTTGAAGAAGAGGAATCAGGCTACAACTGCAAATAATCTTTGTCAATCTTGGAAGCCAAGTATGAACTGAATGCTAGGTTTTTGGAGGATTTTCATAACAATTGAAATAAATAAAAAATGTGTCACTCTACGTGAGCACAAGTGATTAAAGTGCCACTTGTTGTCAATGTTATATTATCATCTCAATACACTAAAATATGCCAGCCAGTTCAATGATAATAGAAAAATACGCCCTGTTTTTACAATGCTGAGCTGCAACCTTGCATTTCTGTAAGGGTCTAACCTCTGTCAGTAACCTGGCCTTCCATTTGAGCTTTTATTAAAGTAAAAAAAGTTGTGTAGCAGAAAGAACTACACATAGTTTAGTGTCAATCTGGCTCTATTATATACCAACTTTTATCATTTCAGACAAGTTTCTCTCTTTTGTTAAAAATCGCTGAGTCTTAATTATCTAAAATTTAAAATGAGGTCGATAATACCTAAACAGCGAGCACTCAAGCTCAAGAAAAACAGGTTTTCATCCCACCCACACCCTAAACCTCTGGACCCATTTTAAATGCTACATTTTTCAAACAGTGGACATGCATCGCACTAAGCCCTGTTACCTTTTAAATCAGTGAGTTATTTCCTTTTTAACCATGCTAAAGAAGTGAACAGATAGTTTCCCTCTAGGATTTTGTTTTGTTTTGCATCTTTAAGTGGTACTTAACATTTAGCCAGCGATTGTACTATAAATCTAGAGTTTGTGTGAATTTAAGCCCCAGTTCGCTTTAGCTTGTTAAGTCTGAGCCTCAGCAGCTTTTGCAGAACAGGAATACATGCCTAGGTTGTATGCCTTCCTGTGTGCGTATTTGTCTTCCTTCATAGTTATTTGAGTTAGTCCTTTAACTTTTTTAAGACAGCAGTATATTTGCATGTGGCCTAGTTATAATGAGTTCTTGCTTTATCCCAGGATAGGTTTTCTTCGGCTGCCACACAAGTGCCCTGCATCCTGTCAAATGTACTATTTAAATATTTGGATTTTTCTTCTTGCTTTCTTATGGCTTATCTTCCTTCTAATTTTTGATGATGATTGTTTCCTGGCTCTCAATGGCTCTGATTTGCATGCCCTTAGTAACCTTATAGTTAGCTGCTGTAATAGTCCACCACAGTGTCTGGAGTCTTTACAAATGGCTCCCTGTTGCAAATGGTATCTATAAGCATTTTACAAGGAGGGTAAGTCAACATGGTGAAGTAGGCTGCCTCAGAAAGGACCTGTGTAACTCCTGGAGCGGAACAGAGATGCTGCTACGAAGCAATTTCTCCTCCCACGAAAACGATCGCTTGGCTTCAGTGTTCAGGGGCTGCCTATGTGCAGGTGAGAGACACAGGAGGAGGAAAATGCCAGGTATTCTTCTGGAATCTATCAACTGTTTCTCTTTGCATCTTTACATGAGTATAAACAGCTCTGGACACATCTCTTGAAATTCCCCTTCAATGTCCCTTGACCTTGGGCTAATTACATTAGTAAGTTACCTCTGTGCCTCAGTTTCTCATCTATAAAGGAAGGATGACAATCACAGTCTCTTTCCTAAGGTCATTGTGAGCACTGAGTGCAATTATTAATAAAAATTGCTTAGAATAACCCGGTCCCAGGAGGCACTCAGCAAATGTTCCTTACAATGTTCACACCTTCTGCCTGTTGAGTGCCTTCCTCGTCTCCTCCACAGCCTAGCGAGTTAATAGGGCAAAGGAAGGTGGAGGACCAAACCCAAGGAGGGAAGACCCATCCTGTTCTTGGGTTCACTCATCTCGGGCTCACTACCACCTTTGGTCTTTGTGTTAGTCCACTGTTGAACACATGTAGCTGTTCATTTCTCTTCTGTCCCCTGCTACCCCACGGACTCCCATATATCTCTTGAACCTTATTTCTGTGAACAAGACCACAAATAAAACATGCTAATTTTACTTTCTAATTTATTATCACTGACACTAGGACTAAAGAACGAATTAGGAGGAATCTGAGCTAAAAGAAAGCAAGGTGTGAACACGTAAGGATAATAAGTGAAAAAACACTTTCCAGTACCAATTCCAATGCTCACTGCCCTATCGCCCTCTGTAGTCATAAGCATGAGAAGAGCTGAGCGGTTTAGTAGAAAGCCAAACAGATGTCTGGATCCATGGAGGAGATTATGTTCTGGTCATTAAAGGAGCAGCACACCACTCCCAGCTGCGACTGACATAAATTGAAAAAAAATATCTCCCTAGACCTAACCTATTTAATAAATACACATTGAGTACCCACTATGTGCACTGAGGTATGAAATAATAAACTAAATAGTCATTTGCCCTCAAGTAGTTCATGATCTAGTAGGGGAAATAAGCTAAGTATGAAAACAGCCATAATATAAGGCAGAAAATATTAAGTGCTGTGGGCAAACACATAAATAAAAATCTTTCAGACAAAATCTGAAAAGTATAGTCAGTTCATATTAATTTACCATGAACATTTTTTCCCCATCAGAATCTCTACTGAAATAGCGACTTCACCTTCAGATAAAAATTGACTCTGTGTCTGGTCTGAGCAAGGCCCTGTGGATTCTATGCTAGATGCAAAGATTAACAGGTGACTTGTCAGGGATGTAAGACATACAGACATATGATCATATAAAAGACTGAATGTGAGAAGGAACATGGGAACCCAGAAAAGAAAGTATTTCTAATCAGGTCTAGATAGGCGCCCTGGGTAAAGGACTACTTCCAGTCCCAGCCCACTCTCAGGTCTCAGTGGTCTCCTGCAGGCAGTGTGCAGTGGCCTAATGGCTCCTGCTATTTCCTCTGGCTGTGTCCCCTTCCCCACACTGTGGCCAGGATGATTTTAAAATGTGAAAGTCAGATCCTGGTTATTCCTTTTCTATGGCCCTTTAGCAGCCTCCTGTTGCCATGGAGTCAAACCCGGACACTTTCCCAGAGGCATGGGGCCCTGCCTGCTTCTCAACTCTCACCATGTGTCCACTCCACTGTATCTGTGCTGGCTCCTTGCTGGTCCCTGGCTTTTTCAAGCATGTTCCATTGGCAGCATCTTTGTACTTATAGTTCCCTTTTCCTAGGACTCTCTTCTTCATACTCTAACCATAGGTTGTGCCTGGATTCTAGCCTTGCCTCTGGAGAACCTCTCCTCTCCCCAAGTCATTGTTTTGATACTCTGCCAGCTTCTCAGGTGCTTTGGGACTGAGCTTTCCCTTTACTATCCTTAGAATAGATCTTAGAGCAGGCTTCTCAAATCTCTTATTGGGGCAAAGTAGCCGCATGCCCCATTGCCAGGGCAGTGAATTAGATAATGTCTCAGTCAGAGTATGATAACATAAGGGTTGGGTATGAAACCTATGCTCCACTTCCAATGCTTCCACTCATTACCTGTGTGACCTCAATCAAGTTACAGAACCTCTCTGTCTTTGTGTCTCCATAGGTCCAAACTTCTTTCCTTCATTCCTCCATTTCTTCATTCCATGCATACTTACTGAGGGCCTATTCTATGCATGGAACTGTGCTAGCCCCAGGGCTGAGGTGTGAATAAGACTACCACCATTTATGCTCTTAGGAGCTTAAATTTGAGCACAGGAGATAAACATGAAGCATTTTTATTCCATGTGCAGATGGAATGACGATCTCCCTCCCAGGCCACTGACTGGGTGAATCCTCTGCATAGGGGAGAAAATAAATACTTGAAATTTTCCAAATTCTGTTACACAGACCAGTGGAAAAGAGCACCCTTCCTGGAAATTTAAATTGGCTCAAGGTACAGGGAAAACTCTCATTTCAAAAGCTTCTCATAGTTGGTTATTTTGGTTGTTTCTTTGTTTTTCCTAAAGAGTAGATGGCTTTGTTATTGGAAAAGGCACAATAATGGGTCCTGCTTTTATGTACTTCTTATGAACAGGTAAGCTTGTGAGCATGCTCAGAAAGCAGGGAGTAAACGAAAGAAATGAGTCATGTATCTGCAGGAACCATCATTTCCACTAAGAAGAGGGTTAACTGTACAGATTAAGTTAGATTTAGGGAAAGGTTTTTATTCTTTAATATGGATTTAAGCTAAGGCTATGAGAATTACTGTTTTCCCCTGGAGTGTGTGTATGTATGTGTGTGTGTGTGTGTGTGTGTGTGTGTGTGTGTGTATAAAGTGTTCCAAAAGTTCCTTCCACGAGATTTAAAAAAGAAAGAGGAAAGTGAAATTCTGCTAGGGTTAGCTACCTTGAATTTAAAAAAAAGAAAAAAACCCTCTCTAGGTGGTTTTATAGAATGCCGCCATGGTTTTATTTCAGATAGAACTCAGATTTTAAGAAGCATTCCACTATGGTATGCCTTAGCTACATCTTGTAGATAAGAGAGGCAAGAATTATAAAGCAAGACCAGCACATCTGAGTAAGAAGTTGAACAAATAAATTAAACTTTACCCAAGACGATCTAAAGAGATCTTAAAATAAGAAACATACAACACATGCATTTTCAAGTAAAAAAAGCAAGTTACTTTTCATTAAATAAGGAAAGTATATCTACAATGTATATCTACCTCAAAGTATATCTACAATGTTGTTTCTTTTATTTAGTGACAGATTTTTTTTTTGCCGGATGAGTTAGCAGCATGTTAGCAACCACTGAGAATGGATATGCACACAGGCTGAGAGAGGGGGACCCAGCATATTCCTCGTACACTGTGCATGTTGGACAGGGACCTCACGGAGCGAAGTCATGGGAGATAAGGAAGGTGAGGAACAGTTTGACCAAACTGTTAAAGGAAGTTTAAATTTTAAAATAGTTTTCAAAAACCCCCAAAATTCTAACCTACACAGAACAATGTTATCTTATTTTTGTGTCCCTGGGACTTCTTCCCAAAATTCTTTATAAGATCTTCTAGTATTCTTCAGTTTAGTTCAGATTTTTCTATGCTCTAATTCCCTGTAGCAAAGGGGGAAGGGGTGGGGGAGGGGAGAGAAAGAGACAGAAAGGTACATAGAAACCAGGAAGAGCAAGCAAAACCTGAAGGTGTTCACCCTCAGATGTCCAGTTCCATCCAACTCTTCCTTCGGCCCTTTGCTGCTCTGATAGAACAATAAGCTCCACGCAGATGGCATGGCCCCTCCATCCGAGGTCTATCAGCCACTGCACTTGGCTTTCAAGAGCCTCATTCTGTCTCGCTCCTGACTGAACTACTACAGCACACCTCGTGCTGCTAACATTAAGGTATATGTACCATGCTTAATCAATTGACTCCATATTTTAAAATGTGATGGTTTCAGGTGAAAAATCCAGAGAATGAATAAAATAGTTATGCAGGCTCCATTATACGGTACTAATTGATTTTTAGTACCTCTTCTAAGCCAAAGAAATGTAAATGGGTTAATTTGGAATAGCTGTTAGCAACACTTACTCTTTTCATGCCTGAAATTCATACTCTGTGGTTAAAGTTAAAAAATCTCTTTGAAACCCTTGGCATCAAATAAAATGGAAAAGATAAGCTGGACTTTGTTTTAAGGGCACTCATTCTTTAATAGTTATTTGGGTCTTTTTGCTAATAGAAAAGCAAGATAATTAGTCCACAAATGTGAGATCCACAAGAACAGATACTTTTATCTGTTTGTTCACTAATGTATTCTCAGTGCTGAAAACGGTGTCTGGCAATTTTAGATACTCAGTTAATACATGTTGAATAATAAATTAGTAGCTAAAGCCCCAGACTATCAAACAATTTAAGTATCAAAAATACAGTTAACTTATTTTAGGTGCTAAATACTAAATTAATATGAAAAAATAACTATTACCATTTTTTAATATTTACTCTTTACCCCCCTAAGTTGAGTATTTTATTCAAAACACCTTATTTAACCCTTCAATTCTACCGAAAAATGGGTAGTAAAATTTCATCCTTTAGATGAAAAAGCTAAGATATATAGAGGCTAATATTTAATGAACCCAGGATTCACATTTTCATCTATTTATCTCCACGGTCTAATCTCTTAAGCACAAAGCTATACCTACAGCTTGTATCACCAAAGAGTAACATCTCAAACCTGGAATTTAAGATTTACTTCTTGAGTTAGAAGCCTCTCCCAATTTAGACTCAGACAGCTTTAGATTTGGATGTCTGTGAGGCCACATTCCTCTGAAGAACAGTGCACACATTATTTAATTTCCTTGGGCCTCAGTTTCTTGTGTGTGTGTGTGTGTGTGTGTGTGTTTTATCTGTAAGATGTATTTAATTGTCCTATTTTATAGGGAAGGAATTTATTAGAATTAGATGGGACATGCTTGTGAAGCTTGCCTAGTACATAATCAGTGTTTGTTTTTGTGATTTTGTGACTTTATCCACAAAAGCACAATAAAGTAGGTAAGTTAAATTATTATATTGTGAAACAAAAATGCAAAGAAATGTGGTCTAAGTAATTCCAATACTGAAAACACTCATTGTCACAAGATTATATTTTCCCCTTTTGTTGGGTGGAGGTGGAAAAGGTATCTTATTCCTAGGATCCCAAGGTGGACTTTGGCAATACAGACCCATCCTCAGGAAATCTTAGCCACTTTTGTTTTTTGTTTTTTGTTTTACTTTATTGATTAAGGTATTATATATGTGTCCTTATCCCCCCACTGCCCTCCACCCTTCCACACTCATGCCCTCACCCCCCCCCCCTGGTGTCTGTGTCCATTGGTTAGGCTTATATGCATGCATACAAGTCTGTTGGTTGATCTCTCCCCCTTACCCCCGCCCTCCCCTACCTTCCCTCTGAGGTTTGACGGTCTGATCTTAGCCACTTTTGATGACTAATCAAGGAAGCATGAGAGGTCAGACTGACATTCTTGTTTCATTCATTTATAGCCTTATTTTCAGAACACAGAAAAGTAAAAAGGAGAACATTGCCTGCTAATTACTTTTTACTAACACCTAATTACTAGCTCTTTTGTTTATTAAATTTTTCATTTCTTCCTGTGATCACAGACATTTTCCTTTATTGCTTAACTTTTCCATATTACAGGTGAGCACAAGACGTCCTCTGGAAACTCTCCTCTCTGTTCTACTTGTACTGAAGGGCATTTTTAATTACTTAAGCCTTTCCATTTTTTTCTGAGAATTATTACATACCAGAGTAGAACATCATCCTAAAGTGAATACAGTGTCTAAGCAAATGTTTGTCTGAGTTCCTCGTTTCATTGAGGGCTTCCACCTAAGGGAGGCCAAGCCATGATGGGCAAGAAAAATAAGGGGGGGAAAGATGAAGAGGAAGAAAAAAATAGCATCCCCCTTGTCCTGTTGATTTTAGGAATGATTAGCTCCTTATAAGTCTCTGGCAGATAGCAGACAAAAAATTGATGTACTGATATGACAGACAATAAAGTACCAGTGGGAAACAGAAGGCATAAGATGACAAGAACTGCCAGGTGACAATTTTTAAAAACTGTTTGGATGTGAACCAAACAAGTGTAAAGCATGGGTACAGGTGAGACAAAGGAGGATGCTCTGGATGTGCTTGAGAAGACAACAGGGCAAGTTAGGAACACTTACAGAGAACAAGCTGGGTTAATACAGTGTTTCTCAACTTAGACTCATCGTGATGATCACCTGGGAAGCTATTTAAAATCCCAGTGCCTAAGCTGCCACTTCGACCATCAGAATCAGAATCTCTAAGAGTAGGATCTGGGCATTCACAATGTTTTAAGTTTTTGGTGATTCCCATGAGCAGCCAAGGATGAGGGGCACTGGCTGAGCAGGGGGGGTTCAGTACATGGTTCCTCCCATCACTCTGAGTTACACAGAAATTTTAATGGGCTAAGTCATTATTTTTAAAAGTGACAGTAATAGACCAAGCACATTTTCCTGTATGAATTCACGGACTGAGTTTCCTGTATGAATTCTTCTGACAATGAACAGCTCCTGTCCATTGTCTGAACTGGTGACAATGCTACTTGTAAGAGCTGAATTGCTGCTCGGATGGAGTCTCCTGGGTGGCAGACTTACAAACAGGGGCTGTTGGTGAAAATCTAGATCTCTGAGAGCAGCTGCAGTTAGAACCTGTCTGTCCTCTTTCCAGCTGCCTATGGGAACATTGCCACCCCAGGCAGCTGTCCCAGAGCACAACTGAATGAACCTCTGCCAGGACCACCAACAGCTGCTGAAATCAGCTGCCATGGAAGCGAAGGGGAGAAGGGGGTGGGGAGCATTCTGTAGCCATTGTCGGTTCCTTGGGGAATCCATGATCACTCCCCAGTGTTAACCTGGGTGGACGGGTCACAAAAAGGAGGAAGCTTGTGAAACAATTGTAAAAAGATATCTACAAATAGTTAATATTAAGGAGGACATGCTTTGATAGGAAGCTATTAATAACTTTCCATGTATTTGGAAGCAAATATCTGACATTTTAAAAAAATGTCTTGAAATACTAAAATATATTTCAAATTCACAGGACTAGTTCATTCTTTTCCCTTCCATTATTCCTTTTTTTAAAAATCTGGAAATTAATACATTTTCCTTTTTGTACTTAACAGGTTTTATAACATGAGCCAAGGCTTTTTTAAAAGATACTTTAAAGAATGGATATTTCTCTCATTTCAAACGCAGCAGTTTACATATTTTTAAAATGTATTTTTAGTGAATCAGAAACTATATTTAAAAGTGTTAACAAATTCTGGAGCTTAAGACATATATTTCTGTTTCACTGGTGCCTGGTGAGTGTTGCTAAGTAGTGGGAGTGAGTAAACCTCACAGTCTAGATGTGAGCTTATTATCTTTTTAGTTCAAGATATGATAGCTTAACCAACAGAGCTGAAGTTAAAAGTATAAACAAAGCATAGTTTTGATGTAATTGCATAACTTCATGTACTTTCATGGTTCAGGGTCTATAGATTTTAAATGACACCAATTCTCTTCTATCTTAAAGCCTCAGGTGTATCAGTAAGATTGCAAATGTATTTTAACTCCACCACCAATGTCTTTTTGAGGTCATTTTTTTCCATCTGGGTAAAACCTATTTTTAATACATTTTTTATGAGATTGTTCAAGAGAGAATATATACATACCAATACATCTCTGAAGTAAAGAAAGGCAGATTTAGGAAGAATCTAGTGAATTAGAGAAAGTTCAAAGAAGCATAATGTTCATAGCCAAAAGGTGGAATCTGGAACAAACATGAGATGAGGAAGGAATAAGGGATATATTAGATCAATTTCTATTACAGATTGCAGAAGTCAACGCATAATGGTCTAAGCAAAATAAATATTAACACTTGAAAAGTAGTCATTTTTATTTGAATGCATGTTTTTGAAAGATATCCTTAGGCATCCCATTCTTCCATCTCCATTTTTCTTTGTAGGCCTTCATCCCTACAGGAAGATCCATGCATACACAGCACCAGCATAGCCATCAGAGAGGAAAGAAAGCACCTCTTTCAAACATATCTAATCTAGGGACTGAATTTCACTGAACCAGATTAGATCAAATGCCCTTCTCTGAGCTGAACTGTGGCTAGGAAATATACCAAAATACCCGGGTCGCTTGCTGACTCCTGGATCTGGAGAAGGGTAGAGTCATTCCTACCTGAACCACATGGACTGAAAGTGGAAAAGGTTGTAAACCAAAAGAAAATGCGTGTTATGGACAGGAACACACATATGCATGCACGTGAGCACACACACACACACACACACACACACACACACACACACACACACACGGAGACTCCTTATATCATTTAGCATCCCATATGATATCCTCAAAATAGGATGCCTCAAGGAAGCTTTGATAAAGGACTATTTACTTAATAAAGGTATGGGCAGGGTACAGAATAAAACGCAGAGAATAGGAACAAGAGAGGAGACAACAGTTACAAGAATCTGGAAGAAGAGAACCTTTCAGAAATGGTCACTCTGAGAGAAGCAATGGCTTTTTGTCAAGTGACAGAGCCAGCACAAGGCAACTTGGCAGGGAGGAAGCCAGAAAAGTAGATACACCAACCTCTCTTTCTTCTCCCTCCCTCTAATCTCTGTCTGAGATCCCCTTTGGCCAAAACCAACAGGAAGCCATATGGCAAGGGAGCTCCCAAGGCATGATAAAAACAAGGGAGAGTGGATCTTCCAGAGCAAACATAAGGTATTTATAGCACATACACTCTCTACAAAAAGATAGTCCATGATAGTGTTCAGCTGTAAATGTATAACAAGACGAATTCCATTACAATAAATGGCATGGAAATAAAGATATCTGTATAACTTAAAGGAAATCCATTCTCAACCCCATATTATCTCTAGTCCCAACATTTATTTCTCTCTACTTTTCTTCATAACCAAGTTTCTTGAAAGAAGAGTTAACACACCCTGCTTCTACTTTCTCCCAGTCCATTCACTCCATAATTGACCCCTACACTTTATAGCAGTGGTTTTCCAAATGCAGCCTCCAGACCAGCAGCATGAATATCTCCTGGGAACTTGTTACAGATGCAAATTCAACTAACCTCATCCAAGACCTGCTTAATCAAAAACTGAGAAGTTGGGGTTTAGCAATCTGTGTTGTAGCAAACCCTCCAGTTGATTCTGAAGCACACTTGAGTTTGAGGATCATCACACTACAGAAAGAGCTATTTCTAAGATGACAAAGGACTCCACCATGCTAGAGTCTATGAGTACTTTTCTGTCTTTATCTTTCTTGAAACTGACCTTTGTGTATGAGATTTGACACTGTAATCTGATCTATTCTGCAGGAAATCATCCTCTTTGTCCTCCCATGCATCTAAGGTCGTAGAGTAGAAATATCCATCCCTGTAGAAATATTAGGATGAAAACCACTGTCTGTGTCTCCACTCATTATATCCCAAACCTCCCTAATACTGGTGATCACCTGACTGATAATAGGAAGAGTTGATGAAGTAAAAATAACACTTCTCATGTAAACCCACCCCCCTTTTAAGTTGCCTACTTGCCAGTTTTACTTTATGTTCTTCCTTTCTCCTGTTTCTTCCATGCACAAAACTCAGTAGGGCGCTGTGGAAAGGCGAAAACTGAAGTTTTCCAGCCATTGTGCCAGCTAATGAGAAGAAGAGTATTATTTGAGGAGTAAATAAGAAGGGACACGTTTGGCCTCAAATCTAAGTCAAATTTTCCAATCTTACTTTATCAACAAATAATGCTGATTATCCTTATCTTCAACTTATGTGTATTTTTCAGTGCAGAATCCATGAAATTAGGGGCGGAGTGTGGCTGTCATCCTAAATCCCACCACAAGATGTACTTACTGAAAAATTGTGAAGATAGGGTCAAGACTTAATAGTTTTCCATCAAAATAATACATGGACAGATTGAACACTCTACTGTGGCTGAAACAAACACCTTCAACAAGTAGTGGCTTCTTAGCTCTGAATTTTGAAGTCAGCAGAAGCTTATACTGTAGTTGCAGTCTACATGAGTATGGCTAGTGTTAATAGGGTTGGGCTATGCAGCTGAACTTTAGTACAAGTGAGCAAGTGGCCAGTTGGAGCTTTAAGCAAAATTTTAACTGGTGGGCTTGAGCTGAAAACCACAGTTAGGTTTAACCAGAAAAGAGATTTGTCTTAACAGTCATGATGGGCAATTCAGATTCTTCCAATGAAACAAACAGAAATCTGGTCAGAAAGGCAAAAAGAGTGTTCTATCCTGAGGTCAGGAAAGACTCCCTTCAGGAATTTAAATTGGAAATGAACTATCACTTATTCTGGTACTTGAGCCCATACAGCATGAGACAGACCTTTGCTAGAACCAGGAAAGGCCACTATCAGTATGAGCAGACTTTCATGCACATACTATTAGAAAGTGACTCAGCCTGAAGTACAAGGCTGGAATCAGCATCTCCTAATCTGTATGAGCTGAGATTTTGGAGTCTTGAGCATTGGTCGAAATCTAAGATTGCTTGTTCTCAGACTTATCCTGTTTCTTAGGTACTGCTAAATGACCCATAATCTTAAAAAAAAAAATCTGGTTCTGCTTAAAAAAAAAAAGTAAGTGGTACAGATGAAGCCATTGAAATAATACAGATTAACCAAAAATAAGGAAATTGGCAATAGCCAATTGACCACTATCATGGAGAAGTTAAAGCCGAAGCTAGTTCTATCATTTCTATCATTTTTTTCCCTCTATCTGTTCTCCAGTTACCACAAAAAGCATGATTTTTGACTGACATCTGTGGTGAGAGTTTGGGTGGTTTTATATTCTAAACCCTGGTTATATTATTTTGCTAGGATTGCCACTGTGGGCCTATAGATTTTTGAGCTTTCTTAGTCATATGAAGGAGCGAGTAGTATTGCAATGATCCAGTGTATCCTACTGATTCTCAAACTCCTTTAAAGGAACCAGAGGAAGACACTATAGGATGTAGCTCCTGAAAAGAATCCTCACTTACTTAAAACCCCAACTCAATTGAAAATCAGCAAAATAAAACATAAGGGAGAGCTAAATTTTGGATGTCAATTCCTGGGGAATTTAATGTAGAAGCAAATTTATACTGGGCATTAATTTCTCCTCAGTAATTTAATAATTAGAAGGTATTCTGACTATGCATTTCTGGGTCATATTTTTACTGCTGGCATTGTATTATTTGGAGCATTTTTATATTGACATTTGACTGCATCTATAACTTCTGGTGAATTATATAAATGAATACAATTTGAGATGGGGAATATAATATGGAATACATTTACAATTCAGCATAGTATATAGATTTTTTAATGTAGTCTTTACCCATTTCATATCCTTCTGCAGCAAAATCTGAATTGCTCACTGTGGTTCAAAGAGGATAACAAGGAATAATGGATGATGACAGGGGTGACTTCACAAAGATGGAAACAAAACTAACCTTGCAAGCTATAGTTCTCCCCTGACCATAAGTGTCTCTTAGGCTTGGCTGTCAAGCAAAGTGTCAAGAGATAGAAAGCTGCAGAATATAAGAGAATTATTCTCTGACACTGATTACCTTCCAGCTCCAACCCCTAACCTGGGAACTCCTGCCTTCTCCAATCTCCTCACTCACTGCTCCCAATGGAAGAAGGACTGACAGATATTGGTGAGAGCTACCTTTTCTTGGGGAGAGTTAAGGTGATAGAAGATTTTCTTGTGAACGAACGCCCTCATTTATAAAACAGTATCTTCCTTTGGCTATGGTGACTCCATTCTCTTCAAATACTTTTCCCATCTCTTTTGTCTATTCTTTCTTAGTATCTTTCACCAGCTCCACTCCTTCTACACAGCCCTTCAGTGGGTTCTCCATGGCACCATCTTCAGTGCTTTCAAAGTGATCTTTTTAAACTGCAAATGGAGACAACATTCTTCAGGTTAAAATCTTTCAATGGATTCCTTTAGCTTTCAGAGTAAAATCTAAACTCTTTAGCTTAGTCTATGAAACATAATCTAAATTAACATTAGAAGTATGAGGCCAACAAAGATGCCCCACACCCCTGCCACTACCATTTTACCCTGACACACAAACACAAAGAGAGAAACAAACGAGAGAGAGAGAGAAAGAAAGAAGAAGAAGAAAGAAGAGGAGGAGGAGGAGGAGGAGGAGGAGGGGGAGGAGGAGGAGGAGGAGGAGGAGGAGGAGGAGGAGAAGAAGGAGGGGGAGGAGGAAGATAAAAGAGGGAGGATGAGAGAAGAGGGGAGAGGGAGGGAGAGAGAGAGAGAGAGAGAGAGAGAGAGAGAGAGAGAGAGAGAGAGAGAGAGAGAACCTGAGTAAATTGCATGGAATAGAAAGTGATCTGTATAGAAGAATTTTGAGATGGGGGAAAAAAGGTATAAATAGCACAGTATCTCCATACATTGGTTGGAAAATTATCTAAACCCATCATCACTTTCATTTGATTTAATTTAATTACAGCCATCAAGCTGTGATTTCCAAAAAAAAGGAAATTAAGAAAAACATTCAAATATAACCTAATCTTTAGTGGTCACTCTAGAATCTCATAACAAAACAGCCTATTGGCAGGCTTCGAAGAAAATGATGAAACTTGGCTTATATCTGAAGCAGTGTTACCAAAAAATTGAAGCATAATGATTACAAGAAATATGATGTAATTACAGTGCATCACTTTAACTCTTGGTCCTTAATACCTCCATAAAATTGATCACACTGTTATACATAATTTTCAGGTGGTAATAATAATAATAGCTAATGCTACTGAGAGCTTACCCTATGTTAGACACTTTGCTAAGTGCTATACTTATCTCATTTAATCCTCACTAACCCTAGAAGAGAAGCACAATTATCTCCATTTCACAGATAAGAAAATTTGAGTTAAGATACTATGATTTGGGGTTATCTGTCATTATGTGAGAAGGGTGCTAGGGATCCCTTTGCGGCATTCCACATCAATAAGGGCCTGTGAGGAAGTACATGAACTCTCTCCCGGTTGGAGAATTGTCTCCAGAGCAGCCCCACTTGGAGCCCAGTAAGAAGGAGGAACTGACCCATGAATTCTAGGAGCCTGGGCCACCGTGGAACAGATGGGGCTCATGAAGGCCTACTGTGTCTTCTTCCTGCTGCCCCTGCCGCACATCCTGCTGCTGGATGTTGCTGCCTGGCTCCTTTCGTTTTCCGGGACGTCCTTCGTGCCCTTCCTCCTCCGTGCAGTGCTGCTCCGTGCAGTTCAGGCCCAGGCTGGCTGGCTGCAGCATGACCTTGGGCACCTGTCTGTTTTCAGCATCACTACGTGGAACCCCCGCTACATCATTTTGTGATTGCCCACCTGAACGGAGCCCCTGCCAGTTAGTTGGTGAAACCACATGCTCTCCCAGCACCATGCCAAGCACCACTACCTCCGCAAATACCCAGACATCACCATGTGCCCCTTCTTTGCCTTGGGGAAGATCCTCTCTGTGGAGCTTGGGAAACAGAAGAAAAAGCATATGCCTTGCAGCCGCCAGCACAAACACTTCTTGACTGGGCCCCAGCCTTGCTGCTTCTCTGCTTCCAGTGGTATATTTTTGATTTTGTTATCCAGCAGAGGAAGTGGGTGGATTTGGCCTGGATGATCACCTTCTACATCCGCAGCTTCCTCACTTATGTGCTGTTATTAGAAGTGAAGGCCTCCTGGGCCTTATCTTCATGGTCAGGTTCCTGGAAAGCACCTGTTTTGTGTGGGTGACCCAGATGAATCATATCCCCATGCACACTGATCACAACCCGAACAGGTACTGGGTCTCCACCCAGCTCTAGGCAACACGCAATGTCCACAAGTCTACCTTCAATGACTGGTTCAGTGGACACCACAACTTCCAGATTGAGCACCATCTTTGAGCACCATGACACCTCGACACAATTACCACAAAGTAGCTCCCCTGGTGAAGTCCCAGTGTGCCAAGCATGGCATAGAGTACCAGTCCAAGCCCCTGCTCTCAGCCTTTGCTGATATTGTTCACTCACTGAAGGAGTCCAGGCAACTCTGGCTAGATGCCTATCTTCACCAACAACAGCTCCCATCTGGAATAGGACTCTGGAGCCAAAGCAGAGAGGAGCTTGAGGGGCAATGCCACTACAATTCTAATATTCAGAGGGGGCTGGTTTGAGAAGTTAAAGACTCTGGTTCAACCCCCACCCCTTTATCTTCTAGGCCAGCCGTGGGCAAACTGCGGCCCGTGGGCCGGACCTGGCCCGTTCGGCTGTTCTATCCGGCCCACGGAGCCGAAAGAACGGAGGGTTCTCTTGCTCTCCCCTCTGCTCTTTCACCAGCAGCAGTGTTAACGTGGCAACGTTGGGAAACACGGCCGCAGCTCCTTCTTCTGAGTGGGCGGATTTATATCCGCCCATTCAGTAGAAGGAACAACCTCTCAATCTTCCAGAGGCTCCTTGTAATGCCTGCGGACGCGTCTCCCGACATCACCCTGGGAATGCGTAGACACGTTATCGTGGTGATGTAGGGAGACACACCCCTGGAGAGCACAGTATCAGAGCCTTTCTGAGGTAAGATTAAGAGCTCTACTCAAACACAATTTTTTCCTGTTCCCACATTCTGTACATCACAATGACTTGTTAATAAAACAACAAAGACTTTCAGCTTTTAGGGCTTGTATCCACTGCAGTTTTTTTTTCCCACTGCGGATGCGCGCAGCAGGGAAAAAGACACACAGAGGACATGTCACACTAGCCATGCTGCGGCTGCATTTTTTTGCTGATACGGATGCGGTATCAGTAACGCTAACGTGGCCACTAACCGCATGTGTTAGTGGCAAAACAAATGCATTTTGTGCTGCGTTTGCTTCTCCCCCTTGCGCCTGTAAAAATGCGTGCTACGTGGCATTTGTGTTAACATGCACCACTGCACATTAGCATCAACGCAAACATGATGGAAACCTGTGTACCCTGCATTAACCCTAGCTGCACTGCATTGCAGTACTGCACCACACTGCAACGGCAGCACGGCTAGTGTGAACGAACCCTAATTCAGTGGGTTGAACAAAAAGATTGTATAGAAATGTGATGAACTAAAGATTTTATTACAAAATCACTTAATATCAGGGTTTCAGAAGTAATTGGACAAATGAAAAACTGAAAATTAAATGTTCATATCTAATACTTGGATGAAACCCTTTCCTGGTAATGACAGCCTGAAGTCTTGTACTTATGGACATCACCAGATGCTGGGTTTTCTCCTTTGTAATGCTCTGCCAGGCTGTCACAGTAGGGGTATATATATATATATATATATATATATATATATATATGAATATCCTGCCATTTCCAACTTTTAAAAAGAAAAACTGTAGCAATGGGCATTTAAAAGTGGCACTTGGTTGTTTTTATAGAGTCCAATGGATGCAATCTGACATTGATAATGGGCTCTTTCACACTATGTGCACTGCAGCTGTTTTTTGCCAGTAACGGAAGTGCTAGTGGTAACTACTGGTTACCCATGTTTTGCACTACCCTAGCACCTCCCATACAAGTGTGTCTGGAAGACACAGCAATGTGCAGCTATGTGTGTTACCATAAACAAAGGGCCTGTGTGAAAGATACACAGGTTTCCTGTGGAGGAAAGGGGTTGTTCTCTATGGTCAGGGTGTGCCTCTGTCCCATGTCTGAACTTTTTCAGATGATTGTGTTATATATATATTTTTTAGAAGACCAAAAATGTTATAGTAGAGCAAATTTAATCACTTGTTTTTATACTTTACTGTCTTATTTTAGTAAATAATTTAATAAGAGAACGGTACTGTTGGTTTTAGCCCAATATTAAACATGAGTGGACCAAAGAAAAGGAAAGTGGACAATGAATGCCAAGTGTTTAAGAGGGAGTGGACAACAAAATATTTTTTCACTGAAGTCCAATCAATGCCGGTATGTCTGATATGCCAGGAAACACTTGCAGTCTTCAAAGAGTACAATCTCAGCCGTCACTTTGCCACAAAGCATGGCAACTATGCTAGCAAGCAGTCACCTCAAGAACGGGAGGCTACTGCACAGAGGTTGATGGCTAAATTACAGGCTCAGCAAAATGTCTCTCACAGACAAACTGCAATTCAAGAGACAACTACCAAAGCAAGTTTTATGCTATCATTCAAATTAGCAAAAGCTAGCAAACCTCTCTCTGAAGGCGAGTTTTTTAAAGAATGTATGATAGAGACAGCAGGTCTCTTGTGTCCAGAGAGCGAAGGCAAGTTTGAAAAACTCAGCTTATTGCGCAAGACAGTGACTCGTCGAGTGGAACTGATTGATGAAGACTTGGCCAGCAAGTTAAATAGTAAGGCAGAGTTCTTTAAGTTTTATTCACTAACATTGGATGAAAGTAATGACATAAAGGACAATGCTCAGCTCTTAATTTTTATCCGAGGGATTAGTGACAATTTTGAAATTACGGAGGAGTTTTTAGCCATGGAGCCACTGAAAGGAAAAACACGGGGAGAGGACTTGTATGACCGGGTGTCTACTGTCATCGAGAAAATGAAGCTACCATGGAGTAAACTTGCTAATGTCACAACAGATGGATCTCCAAATTTAACTGGAAAAAATGTTGGACTGCTAAAAAGAATTCAGGATAAAGTGAAAGAGGAGAACCCTAACAAAGATGTTATTTTTCTTCACTGTATTATTCACCAGGAATCATTGTGCAAGTCTATATTACAACTTAATCATGTTGTTAATCCAGTCGTAAAGCTTGTTAATTTCATTTGAGCAAAGGGACTTCAGCACCATCAGTTTATTAAGTTTCTGGAGGAAACTGATGCAGATCACCACGACTTACTTTACCACTCTCGTGTCCGCTGGTTGAGTTTGGGCAAAGTTTTCTAACAAGTGTGGGAGCTCAAAGAAGAGATTGGTGCATTTTTTAAATTAAAGGGGAAGTCTGACGAATTTACTGAGCTGAGTGACAAGAATTGGCTGTGTGACTTTGCATTTGCTGTAGATATATTTTCACATTTGAATGAGCTAAATGTGAAGCTACAGGGAAAAGATCAGTATGTACATGACATGTACACTAATGTGAAAGCCTTTAAATCGAAGCTGATTTTCTTTTCCAGACAAAGTCTTCACTCATTTTGCCACACTAGCCACACAGAAGGAGACCATCCAAAACGTGAAGAAATACAGCAAATCACTGGATGACCTGCATGCAGAATTCTGTCGTCGGTTTTCTGATGTTGAAAAATTGACCAGTCACTTCAACTGGTGGCCTGTCCTTTGTCACAAAACCCTGAAACAGCACCAGAAGAGGTGCAACTGGAACTCATCGATCTTCAGTCTGACTTTGTCCTAAAGGAGAAATTCAGCTCTCTTGAACTAAGAGACTTTTATGCTTCACTTAATGAAGCCACTTTTCCAAACATCCGGAGGATGGCACAGAAGATACTGGTGCTGTTTGGATCAACCTACGTTTGTGAGCAGACATTTAGCGTCATGAACATCAACAAAGCCCCTCACAGATCCAGCTTAACTGACGAACACCTCAGATCTATCCTGAGAATAGCCACAACAAAACTAACTCCAGACTTTGATGCATTAGCTAAAAAAGGAGACCAACAACACTGTTCCCACTGAAGTTGATGTTTTAAAGACCAAAAACCTTTCAATCCAGTCTACATTGCCATCTACATCTACGTCCCGGGCATAATTTGGAAGCTGCACTAAAGAAAATGTTTAATTTACTGTTTGCACATTTTGTTCTTTTCTATTTGTTTTAGTTTTAAATTATTTTATTATATTTAAGTTTAATTTGAAAGGCTTTTGTACCTTTCCTTTGTTAGGCAATTTTATTTTGCCTTTGCCATCTTCAATATAAGGTATGTTATTGTGCTATGATTCCTCCATTTTTTGAAGTTTCAAATTATAATAATTAGTGTTTGCATTCTTCTTGTTAAAATGTTTGAAATGAATAAAACTATTGAAATAAAAAAAAAGACCGTACCCTTTTATGTAATGATGTTTACTTTGAATTTATATTAGTTCACACAAACACTCCATCCATGCTTTTGTTCTGGCCCTCCGGTCCAGTTTACGAACCCATTGTGGCCCTCGAGTCAAAAAGTTTGCCCACCCCTGTTCTAGGCAGATATATGACCCAAAGAGGGAGGGGAACATGCAAGCCCCTGGAAGAAGGAATGGAATTATTGGGACAGGGATGCAAGTTTTGTGTCAGATGCAGATGGTTGGTGAGAAAAGAGGGAGTCAGGAAGGTGTTAGAAGAATAGGAAGGACCAACTAAGCCCAGATTTAGCAGTGGAATTTCACCCCCAAAAAAGGATGAGCTCATCTTATTGGTCCACTTCTCAGTGCCTCTCTACACTTGCTTGCAAACCTCAGAGGTTCCAGGATGGAGGGAGATAGAGCAGCTGAACCTTCTGAGCAAGATTTAGAAAGGAAGCATTAGTGCTTAGAATTCTGAGGCCTGGCTTAACACAGTGCCTGGGAGTTCAGCTCACTTTAGGGCTGTGAGCTCTGTTTGCCTCAGGCTCCTGAAGAAGCAATTTCTCCACTTTTAGAATCAGGCAGGGCAAAGGCCAGGACTGTGGTATTGAAGACATCCAGCCCCGAAGGATCCTGCCACTACTGATGTTGGTCCCACATTCCATTCAGAGTACCAAGAGAGCATTAGGTCTTAGGTCTTGCCAAAATGGCTAGCAGAGAGTTGCTGGCCATTGAAACTCCCTTTAGCTTTTGATTCACCTCTTCTAACCAGTACCCAAGGAGAAAAACACTCCTAGTGCAGGGAGCACACTTCTTGTTCCATAAACAATTGAGCAGATGGGGCAACAGCATTTTCTCCTCCCCTTAGAAACAAATGGGGACTTCTAATGGTTTCTCTTTGCTTCCCTAATTATAATTCCAAGTTTAATACAATAGCAGTGAGTGAGTATAAGTGACCAAGCTGGGAGATACTGAATTACCAGTCATGAGGAAAACACAAGTTTGATCATAAAGAATAGAAGGGTTGTGAGAAATTTTCTTAACATGAGTTTATAGCATTACTTGTGAGCAGGATCAGTGGGGTTAAATGTAATCACTTCACAGTTCTAAACCAGAAATAGGAAGATAAAAACATAGAAGTTCATGATCATCTGTTGCTGTCCTTAGGCATCTTAATCAACTCTGTCCAAGCATCTTTCTCTGCTGGAGACCAGGTAGGAGTTTAGGATAATCTCTTATCAGTCTAATACTGAAATGCCATTTTTTTTATCTCTTGGTTTTTAAAAGTTAAAAACAGTTTAACCCATCTCTAGGGAGCAAATATAGGAATGTGCCCCAGGAGTCTCACCTTAATTCCAGGGCTTGTCATCAGCATTCACACCCTCCTCCCTCCCAACAGCCATGGCCATTCAGTCCAGATGAGAGGATTATTTGCCTGTTCAACATCATCCTATGTAATAAAACCCTAATATGCAAATTGACCAAATTGCAGAACAACTGGCAGAACAACCTGTCACTGTGATATGCACTGACCACCAGGGTACAGACGCTCAACGCAGGACCTGCCCCCTGGTGGTCAGTGCACTCCCACTAGGGAGTACTGCTCAGCCAGAAGCCGGGCTCACAGCTGGCGAGCACAGCGGTGGTGGCAGAAGCCTCTGCCACCTTCGCTGCAAGCAGACGGTAAGGAGCGAGGGGTCCTGGACTACAAGAGCCCCAGACTGTGAGAGGGATGTCCACCGAGGGGTCTCATCTCAGACTGTGAGAGGGTGCAGGCCGGGCTGAGGGACATCCCCCCCATCACCATGCACAAATTTCATACAATAGGCCTCTAGTCTACTATAAGCATGTTGAGCATTTGGGACACTCGGAGGAGGGAACTTCAAACTAGAAGAAGAAAGCAGAACCCTGGGAGAGTTTGGATTTAGTTTTGGGAATGAAGGTCCTAAGACATGTTGGAATGGGACTAGAGGCACCATCTATGGAAAGGCTTACTCAGAGGTTTGTCAAAACAAAGAAAAAAATTAAAAAACAGAGAGATGGGGAGAACAGAGGAGTTCAGATATTTTTCATTTGGGCAGAACCTGCCTTAAATTAGAAGCAGAATTGAAGAGATCCATTTCATTGGCTTCCTCACACCAGAATAGGTGCTGATCCTTCTCCATCCCTCTGTTCCCTGCTACCTAAGTTTTGGGTATGGTGTCACCAGCCTGTCAAGCTGTCTGGCTTTGGGCCCAGGCTGAGCAAACCCAGTGAAGCCACGTCCAGATTCTCACAGCACCTCAAACACATGCTCTTCTCTCCTTAGCCTCGCCCAGTGTGCTCTCACATGGCCACAAAGGAACACACTAATGACAAAGGCTCTGCTCACTGTCACTGTGGAAACATGAGTGATCTCAAATCCAATGGCAGATAAGAAAACAGGCTTAGATAGGACAAGTTGCCTCAAGTCACAGACTGCGACAGACCTAACATTTGAACTCACTTTTGAAAAACTCTAACTTCTGTGTTTGTCCTTGTTACTTTCATCTTCCTACCACTTTGCCAGAGGCATCTTCTTTAATTAAGCCCAATAGCAATACTCTTTTTGTACCGTGCCATTTTTGTTAACACATCCCTATGAAGTCAAGCTGAAAAATAAAGTTGATTTTGACACCCCTAAAAAAAGAGAGATAAATGATTAACTCAAGGCCACATAGTAAAAAAGCAAGTGCAGTGCTTCAACCCACAGCTCTCTGACACGCAATTCCATGCTCCCCACCACTAATGTATGCCACCTTCTTCCAGACTTTCAAAAATGTTCATCCAACTATAATACTATGCAGTGCCCAGCAAAAAAAAAAAAAAAAAAAAAAAAAAAAAAAAAAAAAAAAAGTCTTTCATATAGATTTTATTAATCTCTCATGAATTCAAATGTGTTATGAACCTCTATATATTATTTGGATTATTTTCCTGGATTTATTGTCTTTCAGGAAGACAGTCTCTGTGAAGTCTGAGTTTAATTTAAATTCAACCCAAGTTGGAAAAAAAATGGCAGCAGAATAGACAGACATGTCCCAAGTCTTGTCCCGAAGCAGATAGAAAGAGCAGCTGAGGGTTGCATGGGGAGTGTTTGTTGGTGAGGTAAGGGACAGCTATACTCCAGGAGAAGGTGGGGGACTGCTGGACAGGGATCCCCTAACTGGGCAGCCCCCACTGCTGCTGGGTCCCCTCCCAGAACCACCGGCTCAGACATGGACACCGCACCATCTTGAAGGGGAAAGTGGATGTTATCAGAAGCCTGAAAATCTGCAACTATGGCACCCACTGAAGAGCTGCAAACCCCAGAACACCAGTCCCCAATTGGCGCAAACACGAGGATTCAGAAGAGCTCTACACTCCACCACAGAGGGGTCAGATTTTGCCTGGGATAAAGAGAGAGAGAACTACATAACCAGACACCCTGAGAAGAGAGACCATGGGTAGACAAAGAAACAGCCCGAATATGAAAGAAAAGTAGGCATCACCAGAAAAGGAAGTAAATGAAATGGAGGCAAGCAACCTTCCAGAGAACAAATTCAGAGAAATGGTCCTAAGGTGGCTGAAAAGAATGGAAGACAATTTCGACAATATGAGTAAGAACCAAGAGGAAATGAAGAAGAACCAAGAAGAAATGAAAAATGACATCGCTACTGTAAAAAACTCAATAGAAAGCATTAAGAGTAGACTGGAAGAAGCAGAGGACCGCATCAGTGAGCTAGAAGACAAGGTAGGAAAAAATACCCAAGTAGAGCAGCTTCTAGAAAAAAAATTAAAAAGCAGGAAGAGAGCCTAAGGGAACTTTGGGACAACACAAAACAAAACAACATCCGCATAATAGTGGTTCCAGAAGGAGAGGAAACGGAGCAAGGAATAGAAAACCTGGTTGAAGAAATGACAGAAAACTTGCCTGATATAGGGAAGAAAAAACCCACACAAATCCAAGAAGCTCACAGAGTCCCAAGCAAAATGAACCCCAAAAGACTGGCGCCAAGGCACACAATAATTAAATTGGCAAACACCAACGACAAAGTAAGAATCTTAAAAGCAGCCAGAGAGAGACAAAAAGTTACCTACAAAAGAACCCCCATCAGACTAGCAACTGATTTCTCAACAGAAACTCATCAGGCCAGAAGGGAATGGAATGAAATATATAAAGTCATGCAAAGGAAGGGTCTGAATCCAAGAATACTGTACCTAGCAAGGCTATCAATCAAAATTGAAGGTGAAATCAGGAGCTTCACAGACAAAAAAGGAATAAGGGAATTTATTACCACCAAACCAGCAATGAAAGAAATGCTAAAGGGTCTGCTGTAAAAAAAAAAAAAAAAAAAAAAAAAAAAAAAAAAAAAAGAAACAGGAAGCGAAGAAGGAACACAGGGGTAAAGAATAAAAATGGCGACAAATAAGCACCTATCAATAATAACTTTAAATGTAAATGGATTGAATGCCCCAATCAAAAGACATAGGGTAATGGATTGGATAAGAAAACACGACCCATATATCTGCTATCTACAAGAAACCCACCTCAGAAAAAAAGACACACACAGACTGAGGGTGAAGGGATGGAAAAAGGTTTTTCAGGCGAATGGAAGTGAAAAAAAAAAGCTGGGGTAGCAATACTTATATCTGACAAATTAGTTCTCAAAGTGAAGGACATAGCAAGAGATAAGGAAGGCCACTTCATAATACTAAAGGGAGCAATCCAACAGAAAGAAATAACTCTGGTAAACAAATACGCACCCAATACAGAAGCACACAAATACATAAAAAAACTCCTGGTGGATATCAAGGGAGAGATTGACAGCAATACAATCATAGTAGGAGACTTTAATACCCCACTATCAACATTGGACAAATCCTCTAAACAAAAAATCAGCAAAGAAACATCAATCTTAAATGACTCACTAGGCCAGAAGGAATTAATTGACATCTTCAGAACATTTCACCCCAAAGCCACAGAATATACATTCTTCTCAAGTGCACATGGGTCATTTTCAAAGATAGACCATATGTTGGGACATAGGCAAAGTCTCTTCAAATTCAAGAAGATAGAAATCATATCAAGCATCTTCTCAGATCACAGTGGCATAAAACTGGAAATGAACTATAATAAAAACAATCCAAAAAAATCAAACACATGGAGACTAAACAGCATGGTATTAAACAATGACTGGGTTACCAGAGAGATCAAGGAAGAAATAAAAAAACATCATGGCAACAAATGACAATGGAAACACAACAATCCAAAATCTATGAGACACAGCGAAAGCAGTCTTGAGAGGGAAGTTTATAGCTCTACAAGCCTACTGCAAAAAAACAAGAAACAATGGTAATAAATTACCTAACCCTACAACTCAAAGAGTTAGAAAGAGAGAAACAGGAAAATCCCAGTGTAAGCAGAAGGAAGGGAATAATAAAGATCAGAGTGGAGATAAACGACATTGAGACCAAAAGAACAATACAAAAGATCAACAAAACCAAGAGCTGGTTCTTTAAAAGGATAAACAAGATTGATGAACCTCTAGCCAGGCTCACCAAGAGGCAAAGAGAGAGGACTCAAATAAACAAAATCAGAAATGAAAGAGGTGAAATAACAACAGACCCCACCGAAATACAAAGGATTGTTAAAAAAATACTATGAACAACTCTATTCCAACAAATTGGACCACCTGGAGGAAATGCACATATTCCTAGAAAAATATAACCTTCCAAAACTCAATCAGGAAGAATCTAAACAGCTCAATAGGCCAATAACTATAGAAGAAATTGAAGCAGTCATGAAAAAGCTTCCAGCAAACAAAAGCCCAGAACCAGACGGCTTCACAGGGGAGTTTTACCAAACATTCAAGGAAGAACTAAAACCTATCCTCCTCAGACTATTCCAAAAAAATTCAAGAGGAAGGAACACTTCCAAGCTCCTTCTATGAAGCCAGCATCACCCTAATACCAAAACCAGATAAAGACAACACAATGAAAGAGAATTACAGGCCAATATCCCTCATGAACATAGATGCCAAAATCCTCAACAAAATTCTAACAAATCGGATCCAGCAGTACATCAGAAAGATCATACACTATGAGCAAGTAGGATTTATCCCAGGAATGCAAGGATGGTACAATATCCACAAATCAATAAATGTGATACATCACATAAACAAATTGAGAGATAAAAATCACATAGTCATATCAATTGATGCAGAAAAAGCATTTGACAAAATCCAACATTCTTTCTTGATAAAAACTCTCAATAAGGTAGTAATGAAGGATCATACCTCAACATAATAAAAGCCATATATGATAAACCCACAGTTAACATCATACTCAATGGGCAAAAACTAAAACCAATTTCCCTAAGAACAGAAACAAGACAGGGATGCCCACTCTCACCACTCCTGTTCGACATAGTACTGGAAGTATTAGCCATTACAGTTAGACAAGAAGACGAAATAAAAGGCATCCAAATTGGAAAAGAAGAAGTAAAGCTGTCCTTATTTGCAGATGACATGATATTGTACATAAAAAACCTGAAAGACTCCATCAAAAAACTAATAGACTTAATAAATGAATTTGGCAATGTAGCAGGATACAAAATTAACGCCAAGAAATCTATGGCATTTCTATACACCAATAGTGAACTTACAGAAAGAGAGACTAAAAAAGCAATCCCATTTACCATCACACCAAAATATTAAGATACCTAGGAATAAACTTAACTAAGGAGGTAAAAGACCTATACGCGGAAAACTACACGACACTGAAAAAAGAGATAGAGGACGATGTAAACAGATGGAAGAACATACCATGTTTATGGATTGGGAGAATCAACATCATTAAAATGTCCATACTACCCAAAGCAATCTATAGATTCAATGCACTCCCCATTAAAATACCAATGGCATATTTCACAGACCTAGAAAGAACTCTCCAAAAATTCATCTGGAATAAAAAAAGACCCCGAATAGCCACAACAATCCTGAGAAAGAAGAACAAAGTAGGTGGGATCTCAATACCAGATTTCAAGCTGTATTACAAAGCCACTGTTCTCAAAACAGCCTGGTACTGGCACAAGAACAGACATATAGACCAATGGAATAGAATAGAAAACCCAGATATCGACCCAAACCACTATGTTCAATTAATATTTGACAAAGGAGGCATGAACATACAATGGAGTCAAAACAGTATCATTAAATAAATGGTGTTGGGAAAATTGGACAGATACATGCAAAAAAATGAAACTAGACCACCAACTTACACCATGCACAAAAATAAACTCAAAATGGATACAGGACTTAAACATAAGACAGGAAACCATAAAAATACTAGAGGAATCCACAGGCAGCAAAATCTCAGACATATGCCGAAGCAATTTCTTCACCGATACTGCTCCTAGGGTAATGGAAGCTAAAGAGAAAATAAACAAATGGGACTACATCAAAATAAAAAGCTTTTCATGTAAAAGAAACTATCAACAAAACAACAAGAAAGCCCACTGTATGGGAGAACATATTTGCAAATGTTATCACTGATAAAGTTTTAATCTCCAACATCTACTGGCAACTTATACAACTTAATAAAAGGAAGATAAATGATCCAATAAAAAAAAATGGGCAACGGACCTAAATAGAATCTTTTCGAAAGAAGACAGAAGGAAGGCCAAGAGACACATGAAAACATGCTCAAAGTCACTAATTATCCGAGAGATGCAAATCAAAACGACAATGCGGTACCATCTCACTCCTGTCAGAATGGCTATCATCAACAAATCAACAAACGACAAGTGCTGGCGAGGATGTGGAAAAAAAGGAACCCTCGTGCACTGCTGGTGGGAATGCAGACTGGTGCATCCACTGTGGAGAACAGTATGGAGTTTCCTCAAAAAACTAAACTGGAGCTCCCATTTGACCCAGTAATCCCACTTCTAGGAATATATCCCAATAAACTAGAAACACCAATCAGAAAGGATATATGCACCCCTATGTTCATAGCAGCACAATTCACCATAGCTAAGATTTAGAAACAGCCTAAATGCCCATGAGCACATGAGTGGATTAGAAAACTGTGGTACATCTACACAATGGAATACTACGCTGCTATAAAAAAGAAGGAATTCCTACCATTTGCAGCAGCATGGATCGACCTGGAGAGCATTATGTTAAGTGAAATAAGCCAGGCAATGAAAGAAAAATACCACATGATCTCACTCATTTATGGAAAATAAAGAACATTATAACCTGATGAATAAAAAGATAGATACAGAGGCAGGAAAGCACCAAACAGACTGTCAAATTACAGCAGGAAGGCTGGGGAGTGTTGGGGAGGGAGGGAAATAGATCAACCAAAGGACTTGTATGCATGCATGTAAGCACACCAATGGACACAAGACACTGGGGGGTGGGGTGGGATGAGGGCATGTGACAGGGGGGGAGGAGGCTGGGGGAAGGTCAATGGGGGAAAAAGGAGATATATGTACTAATATAAGTAATACTTTAGACAATAAAAAAAATCTCAAAATAAAATAAAATAAAAAATAAATAAATAAATTCAACCCAAGTTGAAAAGGTTTACCACTCTCCTGAGTACTACCAATTTCTGGTATAGAATTGTTGACCTAGTTCTAAGTAAGGCATAAATTCACATAGCTTAAGTGTAATCTTTAGGCTAAGAGTTGAGATAGTGTTTATTCCCACTTATATAGAATGCTGCCCTTTCAAATAATCCATTTCTTATTGTAAATGTTTAAGGGATAAAAATAATTGTGCTTATAATTTAGCAAAAATAAATGATGCTACTTTGACCTTGATTTTTAGATCTTATAGTCTGAATATCCCACTTAGGTTCAGTCTTAGGAAATATAGCACTATTTTATGTTACGTAAGACAAAAATCACATACTAAACTCTATATATCTTTAAGCTGGAAGGTAAAATAGGTGGGTACAAAACAGCTGTCTGTACTTACACTAAGTCTGATAAAGAAGAGGGGAAAGTTCATAATTATCTAACTATAGGAGGTTAAACAGACAGTTTTTACTAACTATTGCACTGGTGGCATATGGATTGATTTTGGCTCATATAATAAAATGTAAGCAACACTAAAAAGTCTACTGATTAGAGATATCAAAATTATAACCTGTGACACAAGCTTCAGAATCAGCAAACACCTCCAAGCTTCTCATTGTTTTATAGTATTTATAAAGACAAATTATTTAAAGGAATATTATAAAATTTGGAAATTGTTACAAACTACAGCATAAAACTCCAAATGATAAACACTAAATGGTAAAGAGAACAATCAGAGCTGTAGTTGTAGTCATCTTAATTAGGTATAAATTAAAGAAAAAATAACTACATCCAATGTGATTAAGAGCTATAGGTTAAATAAAAGAAACAGATATGGATACATCAGGAAAAATATTCAGGAAGAATGTACAAACCTATGATTTAGTAAGGACATATTCAATTGCAAGACATAGAAATCTTCTTAATGCAGTGTAATGAAAATAGGGCCCAACATAAAGGTAAATATGCAGGTTTCATGGGCATTCTGAGAGAGGAAGTCAAGACTGTAAGGATCTCATAACAAACTGAAGGTAGGAACTGAGGCATGCCTCACAGACTGTCTCCCAGAGCTCACCCGTCTCTACTCCCCTCTCACCAGCTTCCTAGGCTTGCACATGACCCAATGTGGCTACATCATCATGTCAGCTCTCACCTCAGGCTGTTATTTCGGGCACAGCTGTGGATGCCTGAAATTGTGAATTGTACCGAACCTATCTATACTACAACTTTTACTATATAGTCCTATGATAAAGTTTGATTTATGAATTAGGCACAGTAAGAGATTAACAACAATACCTAATGATAAAATAGAGCAATTATAACAATATACTGTGATAAATGTGGTCCCTCTCAAAACAGCTTATTGTACTGTACTCACCCTTCTTCTTGTGATGATGTGATATGATAAAATGTCTACGTGATAGATGAAGTGAAGTGAATAATGTTGGTTACTATTGACCTTCTCAGATACCCCAGAAGGTAGATCAAAACTAGCACAAATTTCTTTTTCCTTCACAATTTCATGGATAGATTTGTTCTTACTGTAGATCTTAGCAACCTCAGCATACATTTTTTTTTCTTTCCTTGTTAAGTCAAGAACTTTCACTTTTTCACTTATAAGAAGCATTTCACGCCTTCTCTTTGGCATATAGGAATTGCCAGCATCCTTACTCGTGTGCTTTGGGGCCATTATTAAGTAAAACAGGGTGACTTGAACAGACGTGCTGTGTGCGATACAGAGACAGTGGATCTGAGGCCAAGATGGCCACTAAGGGATTCACAGGCAGGGCGTGTGCAGCGTGGAGACACTGATGCTGACCAAGGGATGAGTCCTGTTTATGGTGGGATCCAGGCAGCAAGACCTCACATGATATTTCCTTACACTACTCAGAACAACTACAATTTAAAACTTATGAATTGTTTATTTCTGGAATTTTCTATTCACTATTTTCAGACTTCAGTTGACAACAGGTAACTGAAACCACAGAAAGGGAAACTGCAGATAAGACGGGATACTGTACTCACTATCATGGATGAGCTTGCTTCACAGCCTCCTCAGACATGGGCTATTGGTCTCTGGGTCAGGTGTTCATTAACTGCAGCAGGGGCCAAATTGAAAGACAGTTTTAAAGAAGGAAAACTTGATAGGAAAAAAAATACAAAAAACACCAAAGTGTACATCTACCTCCACCTACAAAAAGAACAACAGAAACAATAAAAATGCAGTCATTTGCTGGAAGCTACCCATGGTCTACACTATCATGAAAGTGCAGCAGGGAACACAGAAGGCTGATGGACCTTGGGCTTTAGCAAGGGCTAAAAGCTATGCACCCATTGTTCTGTCGAGACAATGGTGGCTCAAGGCAATCCCCTAACCCAGTGGTCAGCAAACTGCAGCTCGCAAACCACATGCAGCTCGTGAGCCACAGTTTGCCGCTCTGTTGACTAATGAGTTTGCTGACCACTGGGATAGGGGTTTAATCACAAGGAACAACAACAGCCTGTAATTATTGGAATCGAGAGTCTAGATCAGTAGTCGGCAAACTCATTAGTCAACAGAGCGGCAAACCACAGCTCGTGAGCCGCATGTGGCTCACGAGCCGCAGTTTGCTGACCACTGCCCTAACCTGATAATCTTTTACTGTTTACCAAACCTTACTATTGATATGCATGTTTGCTTTGCTAAAGGGCAAATGCATATTCTAGTAAATAAGAAAGCTCATGGGTCTGGTAATTAGAGGAACCTCTCTGCTAGAGAGTAAGGTCTCCCACTTGGCTCCCCCCAATGCCTTCTAAATTTATATTTCTTGTCTAGTGTATTCATTTAAGCACAGCCCCTTCTCCAGATCCTGAATCCTCACTGCAAAAGGTTGGAGCAGTCATTAGCCTATATATATTTTAAGTACAAATGGGGCCTGCCTAAATTTAAAAAAAAATAGGGATTCCTAAAACAATTTACTTGGTCAATTTTTCTACCATATTTAATGCAAATAAAACAATTTCATTTTTAGATTATTGTAAATTGAAAAACAAATGTTTAACAATGCTTTTAATTTTGGTTTTTGAGCTTGACAGAGGTTGTTTGAATACCATAACTAAGTTTAACAGCTCCAACATACACATTTCAAATGGACAGGTCTCTGAATAACAGGTAAAAATCATGAACACATAATTCGGGTTACTGTTTTCAAAAGTACTTAAATGATATTCCAACAGTAGGATTTCTATTGTGGTTCAAGCAAAATAACAACAAAAACCTTAGAATTTAATTTAAATTGGGTTTTATTAGATAAACTCATGAAATAAGAGTTATTAATTAAAAATCAAAATTTTCTAATATACTGTATGCCTTCTATGTTTAATTTTAATATTCAACTATCAAACCATGTATATATAATATTTTACAGACTAACTCACAAAACCATCTGAAACTGTCACAAGTACTTTTGCTTTTCATTATAGAAATGTTTCTTAATTCATCTATTTTTTAATTTTTTTCTTAGAATCTTTAAGTTATATTCTATTTTCTGTAGAATTCTTAGTAGCATGCTTTTCACAAAGGAGGCATTTTAAATTCACTGACTGATTTTCATTTGTGGTAGCCAATCTCTCCTCAACCTACAATTCCTTAAGTTTTATTAAGTGCCCACTTTGTGAAAAGCACCATACTTAGTGAGGCAATTAGGTTTTAAAATGGCTTTTAATCAGTGATTAAACTTCCATTTTACTCTTTCTACAGTTCCCTAACAGATGAATAAATACATACACGAACTAGTAATTCCTTAGATAATTAAGGATTGATTACATTTCCTAATAATGTACCTACTTTAATTGGTTCTCCTTTGCTTCTATATTCTCTTTACTGCAGGATTCCTCCCTTAGCAATTTTTCTCTGTGCACATTGAAATGACAAGCTAATGTCAAGGGGGAAAAAAAACTAACATTTTTATATATAATTAATCACTAGGGTCATCTTGAATTGATCCTCTTTCTTTAAAGGGATTAACTGTAGAAATTTGGGTTATTTTATTTTTAAATGTTGTGAAGCTAAATTTACTGCTTTTTTAATTAAGAATTTTTTTGTGGATGGAAACACTACCAACTAATATTTGCCAGTAGCACAAAGTATTCGGTGGTTTACAAATTGTGTATATCATTGCTGTGTATAGTATGAAAGTTTTACAAATTTTATCATCTACCTGGAATTTATGTCCCAGCTTTTTTCCAAGTACCTATTAATATAAGCTCCCCACTTCCATTTCCCCTCTTACAGTATTTTAAAAATATTGTCCATTTTGTATTAACTACATTTTTAAATACTGTTTCAGAATAATAACTCTATATATGAAGCCCAATTATAGCAGATTAATAAAACAATACTGACTGAATTTTCAGATCCTAAGAGGTAGGAGCAATTCCATAAGGATTGTTGATTTAAAGACGGAGTATATATATCCAGAACAGAAAAGCTCTGGGTGAAAATTCTAGAGTAGCCTGACTCTGAGAGAGTTAAAAGTAAACAAACCAGTTGTTAAGGCCAAATCAGGAGCTGAGTGTCCTAGCTCAGGGTGAGTAGATTGAGGCCATTATGTACTAAGTAACAAATGCAAAACCAAAACCAAAAGGAGAGGTCAGAGGTCAGTTCTTTGGTGACGGTTCACAACAATTCTTCAAAACTAAGGTTGGTGGCAGAACCAGAGGCAGGAATGAAGGGAGAATGGGACAGATCTTCAGGACCTGTCCCAAGTAGATCCCGGAAAAGGATCTGGGTGTTTATCTAAGGCATCCCTTGAGATAAACTTTAACCGTGCAGGTGTTGGGACATTCAAGTAGTTGCTAGTAAAGAGGCTACTCTACGCAAGCAGGACCAAGGGCAGGCCTAGGACAAAAAGACCAGAAGCTTTAATTTCAATTTTAAGCATACACAAAATGATTCAATTAACTGCTGGAGGAATTTCACCACATGAAACATATGCAACTGCAAATCACACAGCACTTTATTACTCACAAAAGTTCCTGATGCTGCAGATAGAGGCTTGATGGGATCCTGGTGGTGCTGTCTCTGGGGTCCGGCAGCTGGGCTGGTCCTGTCCAGATGCAGGGGGCCGGCATTCCTCACCCAAGAGCTCAGTCGCGTCTCAATCGGGAGGTACTAGCCATTCTTCTGTCATCAGGCAGGGAGAGGAGCATGGAGCAGGGTCGCTTGCCGGACTGACAAAAGGACGTGCCTTTGTGGTGGTCTCGACAGGCGAGCACTGTTGGCTGGTCAGGACCCATTTTTAAAGCTTGTTTCATACCTGCAGCAGTTCAGGTGGCTATCAATGAATTATATCAATGCACACATGTTAATCTCAAACAGGGCGAGGGGCTACATGTGGTTATCTAGGGAGAGTACATCACTCACACATATGGTTATCTTAGCAAGTCACTCTAAGTCAGTAATCAAAGTTCAAATCCTTATCTATGGGATACACACACTTCAGGGCAGTAGGGAATGTGTCCTTAATATCACACTTTAGGTTTCAGGAAAGTTAAATCAAACATTTTAAAACCTTTTTAACATTTTTAGACATTTTTTAAGCTTTTTAAAACATTTCTATATTTTACTACAACAGGACCAAATAAGAAAACAGTAAAATAAACAATACTAGATCCAAAAAACCAAAGACCAAGAGGATAGCAAGGAACAAGAAGTAACAATAATATAGCAGCGATGTCCAAAATAATTTTCTGCAATAATGGAGAGTTCTACCCTTCATCATTCTAATCGTGGCCCATCCACATGTGACTTTTGAGCACTTGAAATGTGCTCAATAGATTTTGTACAAATAAGAAACTGAATTTTAAAATTTTATTTAAATTTAATTAACATAATTTAAACATTTATAACTACTGTATTCAACATATCAAAATGACTAATTGAAAATACCAAATACTAATCAGGATATGGAAAACCTGATCACTCATAGATTGCTGGGGGTAATATAAAATGATAAGTCACTCTGGTAAAATTTTCTAGTTTCTTAAAAGAATAAATATTTTAGTGCCACAATAGCCAGAAATTGTACTCCTGGGCATTAATCCCAGAGAAATGAAGAGTTATGTTTACAGACAAACATGTATATGAATGTTTATAACTTTATTCATAATAGTAAAAAACTGTAAACAACCCAGATGTCTTTCAATGGGTAAATGCTGAAAAATACTGTTATATCCATACTATGAAATACTATTCAACAATTACAAAGAAGGAAATATTAACATGATACCATTGTAATAACCTGGTTATTATTTAACAGAAAATGAATAAAGGGAAGACTAGATAATACAGGTATGCCATTTATACAGCTTTAATAATTTAACAATTTCCAAGTCTGTTCCCCACTGATTGATGGGGGAAGGGGCTGGACAAAGGTACTTTGGACACACGTCCAGTAAGGTCTGGGTAACATGGAAGAAGATGCTTATCTGTCAGTCACATCTGGGAACAAGTAATTGGCCAGAATAGGCATGACCACTGCAAGGGTGTGACACCTTGGTTTTGATATTGTACTATAGTTTTATGAAATATTATTATTGGAGGAAACTGGATAATGAGTATGTGGGGTCATTCTGTGTTATTTCTTATAACTCCATCTGAATCTATAATAACTCAAAATAAAACATTTAATTGAAAATATCCACAGAACCAAAAAAGTAGTGTGGAATACAAGGAATGTTCAAGGTCAGGGTGGAACAAAAGGATTTTTCTGGAGATGAAGTTTCTTGGCATTGTTTGATAGAGATATATATTTGAAGGTGTTCCATATAAAGGAGGAAAAAAAAAATTAAAGGATAAAATTAGAAAAAAATTATAGGAATTAGAAGAAAACAGATTAAGGCTCAATGGCAGAGAAAGACCTTTTTAGTAATAAACTAAGGGGTGTCCAACACTGGAATGGGCTGCCTAGAGGAGCAAGATTTATGTGAAGCATTCAAGTAGGAAGGATGTTGCAAAAGGCAGATCAAATTTGGTGGAGGTTAGACTTCATTGGGGAATCACAAATTCAAATGCCAATAGGGAACTAGGTAATAAACATGAACTACTAAAGCATTCTGGGAGAAAAATAAAGAACAATGTGGACCAATGGGCTTGCGGAACCTGGAGGACCATCTGCCACTCAGCTCAGTGAGATCTCTGCCTGTGAGAATACTGACTTAGAGGAGCTAGATCTTCAAAGGTTTTGAGAAAAGCCAGAAATATGGCTTTTTAGGTGAAATCTCCCAATAATTAAAACATCTTTACTAATTTGCTCATTATATTCAAATACTATGAGGTCTAAAACTGTGTAGTCCAAACAAAATTATTATCTGGAATCCATCCTATTGTTTTAACTTTAGCACTTTACATGAGTTACAAAAAATGGTGTCTAGCATTGCACCCCTACATTTCAATTTCCAAAACATCTTCTACTGATATCTCAGCTATTTCCATGAAAACATCTTGAATAAATATTTCATTTGTTGCAATTTGTATTTGATATTAAAGTAGCAATTAGACCAACGTCTTTCTGTTACTCCCTGCATATGATGGCTCATCTATACTATTTATAAGAGGCTACTATGCAAAGTGTCCCCTCAGGAGTTCGACCAGGAGATCGGGAGTTCAATCATTTGCTATGACATGTGCTGACCACCAGGGGGAAGCACAGAATGAAGGAAGGCCCCAGCCAACAGCTGGCAGCCGAGGAAGGGAGGGCCCGATTGGCCTTGATCACCAGCCAGGTCTAGGACCCTACCTGTACACGAATTTCACGCACTGGGCCTCTAGTTGATTATATTATTGGAGGCCATTCATGAAAGTTCCAATTTTATTGCAGAATATATTATCTTTGGCACATATTCAGACATATAATAATATGTTTCATTATTCAAATTTACTTCATGAAGATGTGTGTTTTCTTCTGACATGACTAAAACTTTCTAGAAAATATCAAGTCTTCCACTGCCTTTTTCTGTCCTCATATTGCTTACCACACTTCAGATTACACTTAACAAAGTGATCAAAAGTAGTTAATTTACAACAAGCATGTCAACAAGGCATGTGGCCCACCAGCCGTGAGTTTGACATGCTTGGTTTACAAGGTCCTGCATCAAATAATATAATTGAAAGTATTCCTGACCAAAAAGGGAGAAGTTGAGATAAGTGGGCCAAAGATTCCCTCAGTCCTACCCTCTGCAGACTTAGCAGGGCTGTCAGAACTCCCCATCCTGGCAGTGGGCTTTCCCCTCTTAATTTTCAGCACCATCAGTGTTTCCACAGGCCTTACAGGAAGCTCTCCAACAGGTGAGGATTGAAGATATCCATTCATTGCTTTGAATTTCAAAGAGAAAGAGAGAAAACAAACTCTGTGTGTTTCATGCATTTTATGTAATGGTGGCCTTGGGAGGAATCTGCATTGTAGAGCAACTTAAATGGGATTTATAAATGAATGGAGGAGACAAATGGCTCATGCTCATTCCCTCCCTTTCTTTCAACTTCAACTAGATGGTATGGTATTAGTGCCTACAACGCCCACAGTAAGGTCCTATGACAGAGGCAGAGAGCCTGCACATTAAGTGCAGGAACCACAAACATAGCAGGTGGCATCTGACAGCAGAGAAAAGTGATGAATCCCCATGCTTATGGTCTTCCACTTTCCCTTTACCCATCAAATACTGAGATTTGGAGCTGTGAAAATAATGTTGTGTTTAAAGAACATAAGATCGACAGATTCATATAACTGTTTGCTAAGGAGGAACACACACACACACACACACACACACACACACACACACACGGCACTCCTTTGTCCATCAAATCCAATAAAACATTGTAAAGAGCCACCCACAAGGCCTTTGACAATCAAATATTGTGTTTTTTAAACAAGTGGCAAAAGATAAAGTGTCTAGGGAAGCTTAATCAAAAACTAATTTTCATAAGTTTTACTTCCACAAAAAAAGAAAGTAAGAGAATCAAAACCCAGTTTCAGAAATGCCCATGTACTGCCGTTTTGGCAGCACAGTTTTCACCTCCTGGTTTCCTGACCTGGTGGAGATGTGTTCTGTCTCCGCTCCCAGGAAGCTTCACTTCTTTAACTTATTTCTTCACCTCATCAAACTTCTCCACACTTAGTGCATTCCTTTACCCCATGCGGCTCCAAATAGAATACCTCCTTCCCTTCCTCTCCACTAATGTGGTCACTCCTATTTGGCTTTCATGAATGCATGTTTTTATAGAAAGAAAAAGAAAAGACAAAAAAGGTCCATGTCCTACTGGGTATTTCAGCTTCAAAATTCAGTTCTGAGGACACAAGCTGCACTGAGAATGGCTGACTGGAATTCTGGGAATGACAGTATGGTAACCTCAATACCAGAACAGTCTTCTCAGACCTCGCAATGCTGCAGAGTAGTACAAAGGAGAGAGGCATGCCCTCTGCTCTTTCATGTATCCTTCCGTCCTGAAAGAACAAAGGTTACCAAACACTAGACAGTTTCCCTTAAAGTGCAATTGCTCTGCTGACTCTGAGTGTCAGATCTAAGTCCAATGAAAGCATTAGCAACAGTGTTACTAGGGCTTTTCTTTCTTTTCTTTTCTTTTTTCTTCAATCTACAGAGAAAAGGAAGGCAACATCTTGTTTACCTGGATCACTGGATCAGCCTCTGAACCGACTCTGCCCTTGCTTCCGCCACCCTCTGCAGTTTATTTTCCAAGAGCAGCCAGAGTGAGACTTTAAGACACATCAGTGCTACACCTCTTCCACTCAAAAATGCAACTGCTCTGCCTGTCCATTGGGATTAAAGCCCAAGTTTTACAGCATCTGCTCCCACATTCATCTCCCCTTACTATGCTGACCTCATCTACCACTCCTCACCCCTCTCTCTGCTCCAGCCACAGTCTCTTTGCCGTCCTTGGAATATACCTGGAAGGTGCTAGTCCTGGGGCATCTGCACCAGATGATCCCTCTGCTGGGACCACTTTTCCATGGACATCACTGGCTTGGCTCAGATATCAGCATCTCAAAAACACCTGCCTCCATCACCCTATAAAAGATCAAAATCCTTTTTTCCCCTCCTATTTCTCCTATACTTCCAACTCCTTTAATCCTGGTTTACTTTTCATTTGTCCATATTATTTATTATCAATTGTATATAATGGAGGTCTACTGTGGGAACCCCTTTCACGTCCCACGTGGTTCAGGGTTCCTGTTCAGGGTTCGGGTTCTGGAGAAGGCCGCACCCAAATGAAAAGAGACTTGGAAAAGTATTAATTTGGAAATATTGGGGGCGAGGCGGGAGCCCAACTCTAGTGGAAGGACTACCCTTTGCTCTGGCCTTGCAATCCCTTTTATTGAGACTATGGGATACGCCCATAACCTTTAGGCAGGAAATTCCAATAACAGAAATTTACATAGGAGAAACAGAGTTGGAGGCTGCTTCAGCTAACAATGTTTCAACTAAACAGTGAGTGATTAAAACATTTAAGGTTGTTGACCAGCCTTCCCAGTTTCCTGGCCACATCTTTCTATTAGTGGTAGAATGATTGGTTTCCGGCAGTCTACAAATGCAGGGATCTTTGTTTTGTTTACCCAATTACTTCAGCTACCTAGAACAATGCCTGGCATGGGCTTGGTAGACACTTATTAAGTTACATTTGTTGAACAAATAAATTAATGGTGAATTGTTGTGTGTTTTTTTATTTGATGATAATAAAGGTACTATCCTGGCAAGAAGAAAAACTATATTGTTAACAGAGTAATTATAATTCACAATCATTGAATAATCAAAAACTGTTTATTTTTTTAATTCAAAATCATGGACATTTTTCCCCCAAAGATTCACGGAAGACCCTCAAAATCCATAGTATGAGGTAAGCTGCAAAGTCCTATTTGATTTTGAGTTAGCAAGTAAATTGGAAATTTGGAGAGCATTTTTTTAATTGCCTTTGTCTAGGAAACCAGGCCTACCTTTGCTCTTAGACTAGTTGCCTGTCCTCAGCTGCAGAGATAGGGGAACTAGCATTTTGGTGCAGAATCAAAATTCTCTCTTGTTGTTTGGTGCCTATGTCAGTTGGTCAAACCCCTTGCTGCACCTAGAACTTTTCCTGGCAACATGCTCTGTCGGGGACCTGGGCCTGTGTCCCTGACTTGTATTTTCTGGTCCCCTGGTTATGATTTTTAGCCCTTCTTTCTAATCTCCTTGCATTGTGCACACTCGTGCCTTCCGCTTGCTCCTTGAGCCTTGGCTGATTCTCCAAATCCTGGCCCATGTAATAGATACAGAGATGCATCACTCAGATCCCCCTTTTCAGAAATGCTTGTTGACCTGCACGATCAGCAGGCACTCTCCAACTGCCAGCCCCACTGGGGCCTGCCTCAGCTTCCAAGGCCTGTCTGCCCCACGGTCACACCTTTCCTAGGCAGCCTTCACCTAGCGATGGGCTCTCTAAGGAGCAGTGCTTGCTCCAGGGCCCTCTTCAGATTGGCCAAGGTGTTGCCAGGGATGATCATAACCCAACTTCTCCCTCTGCCCAATCCTGCTTCCACCTCTTCCATTTACAGGTATTGATCTCTAATAAACACCTTGTATCCCCAAACACCATCTCACTCTCTGCTCTGCAGAACCCAACTGGCAACAACCTCCAACTCGCCTAAATGTCAAAACTGAGAAATCTGAAGAGGCAGACAGTGAAGCAGACTATATGTGAGCAATGCTGGGCAGGAGGGTAACATATGATAAATAAGAGACAGAAGCAATGTTATAACTATAATGAGTCCTCATTGTGCTATGTGTACTTAACATCAGCTAATAACATAAGAAAGCTATTTGCTTTTCTTAATGCTTTGCTTTCAAAGTAGCTTCATTAAGGCTTGAGCAAAACTCCCTTCTAACTCAACCCTCTGGAAAATTCTCATTTTAAATTGATAATTCTTATATAAGAAAATAAAACATCAATTCTGGAGATAATCAGAACATAATTTAGATTCTGAATGAGGACCTAGGAAAACTGAGCATGCTATATTATATAATTCATAAGAATTTCATCATGAAATTTATATATTGACAACATCTATTTGTAACAATACACTTTCAACCACCTAACTTTGTTTCAAAACACTTTTCAGATAGAGTGGGTCTAAGATATAGTGAATTTGTTGTTAATACTAGAGGCCTGGTGCACAAAATTTGTGCACTCAGGGGTGGGGTCCCTCAGCCCGGCCTGTGCCCTCTCCCAATCTGGGAGCCCTTGGGAGATGTCCAACTGACAGCTTAGGCCCACTCCCCGTGGACATCCTTAGCACTGCCGCAGAGACGGGAGAGGCTCCCCTCACCACCGCTGCACTCGCCGGCACGAGCCCAGCTTCTGGCGCACTGACCACCAGGAGGCAGCTCCTGTGTTGGCGACTGCCCCCTGGTGGTCAGTGCCTGTTATAGTGACCGGTCATTCTGTGGTTCAGTCAATTTGCATATTAGCCTTTTATTATATAGGATTGTGAATACTTCTGGTTGCTATCACCTTATGTTGGCTGAAATCATTCACCCCTACTTTATTGTGATATTTCCCTATATTATTGTAGGTAAAACTGCCTTTGCTCCAATGCACCTAATATCTGGGAGACATTTTAGCTAGATCCCCATGTGTGCACAGGCACTGCCTTCCCCTTTCCTGAGGGTGATTACAGTTAGAATTTTCCAAACCTCTCCAGTCACCATGCAGTCCTTTGAGTGGCTGATTTCTGTGCCAAGTCCATTGGGCTTGGCCCCTTATGAGCGGTTCTGAATTCCAAAAGGCTGCTTGTTTGAAAATTCATGAGCTTCTCAATGATGCGGTTCCTTTTCTGGCTGCCCCATTGCTCAGTTAGTTCAGACAACAAGCTGTTTAGGGATGGAAAATTTTACATTTTAGCTGCCAAAACCTACAGGGAGGTGGGTATTTTACTGCTATTGTGGAATTTTCAGAAGTTTGGAAAACAGAGGATTTATTTTTTTTGTTTTGTTTTGATACAGGACATTTTGACAATGACTCTGGCAATAATACAAAAATCTCCATGCTTGTAAACCAGAATACCATTTGCAGCCATCTGGCCTGCATGCAGCACCCTCTGAGTGGGGCAGATATAAAAACAGTTAACAATTAAGAGGTTTAAAATGGCTTTCCCGTTAATTTCTGAGCTGAACTATCCCATGATAAAGGTATAATGGGCAATGAAGGGGTTGCTGATTCTTTGTCAGCACACTTCCCTTCATGATAAAAATTCTCTGACAACTGCATTATTTCTTAATTTCTCAACCCCTCTCCACTATCACCATCACCATTCACCCATATTTCTGGATTCAAAATTTCTTTTGTCCTAAATATCACATTCCCAATCATGATAAACTAAAATCCATTAAAAGTTCCACAGTATGCCCAGTTGTGTTTATTATTCTCCTTTTTTAATATGACCAAGGCTTGGTTCCAAAGAACAGATGCAATCCCTTTAAACAGCCTAATGTGAATCACCGGCTTTTAAGTTTCATCTTTAAATGATAAACACTAAATATTTTGTTAGGATAGTTTTGAACAATAAAACACAGAAGGAAGTTTTAATTCTTGAGACCTAAAGAAATCATTCCTTTAGATCAGGAAATATGACTTGCGACCTCTTTAAAATTCTTTAAAGGTTTTCATAATAATAATTGGCATTATATATCAAGATATATAGATAGCACTACAAATTGTAGTCTTGTTACTTTCCAGGATAATAATAAGAGACCAGTTATCCAATGATCTAGAAACAAATTCTAAGGAGTTATACTGAAATTAAAGAGTAGAGTGAGACACAGTATAGGAAGAGGCTGTCCATTTCCTCCCACGCAGCCTGGTCCTCAGATTTCTGTCCTGCCTGTCCAGAACGTGATCTGCTGGTAGTAACCTGCAAAACAGGCTTTGCGCTGTCACTTATTTCTTACTTTTTACATACAGTCACATGTTTTTATCTGAGGCTTGAAAGATGTCTCACTAAGTTGTCAAGTTCAGAAAACCCACAACTGGAAAGAGATCAGACAAGAATTTTCCCAGACAAATTCGCATGTTGGAGGAAGACGCTGTAAATGGCAGCGGGAACGTCCCGTGCTTGAGCACACTTAGCCGTGCAGGGGAGACACTGAGAAGTTTTGGTTTCGTGCACCTGGCTAGTGATTTACAAAGTTGCCTCCTGATTTAATAGAGTGCTAGAAAGGCCTGTTGTTACACCAACTAAAAGAATCATAAAATGGTAATGAATGTTATGAAACTTCATGAATATTTCATCTGAAGGCAGGCTGTTAGATTTATCTTGAGGTTAAAGAGCACATAGGCCATAAATCAGGCCTAAGATGGAGTTGCTTGAGGTTCATACTTAGTGAGAATGTTTACATGTTAGGCAAGGCTACCTGCGGGTGTTTATTACTTTAGTCACATGTGAGAACCTAGTGACTTAATGTAAAGAAAAAAATTCAGTTTTAAAATATATAATATTAAAAAGGATCACCGAAGGTTTCTAGGAAGCATTTGGTGTTATTTTTTTAAAAACAATATCGGCTTTATGGTAATTTTTTCATTCATTTATTAAGTATTCAAAACTATAATCAATATTCAATAAAAAGGTATCACAAAGCTGTTGAATAGGTATGATAAAATGAAACAATGAGTATAAAGCCTGTTCCTTAACTATGCACTACACATATAACCATTTACATTAAATCTTTACTATATCATCAGTATCAAGGCAATTTATCATTTGGAATATTTATAGTTAGTTTTAAATTCAGTAGTTATTTTGTTAGATAGGTATATTTTATTTCTTTCAATAGGACAAAAAAAATTATGCTTCCCCAGGCTATACTAACGGGACAGAAGTGAAATTTACTTCCGTGATTGTGGGATTTCCCTTCTAGCTTTGTAGCTAGGTGACAGCCAACCCCTTAACTCTTTTAAATTAAGGTTTTCCCTTTTCCTATGTTTTTCAAAGTATGAGAAATGTTATTTACATATGGATATAATCTTTCTGAAAAGTTTTTATTTTTACCTGGTAGTGGAAATGAAAACATAAGAGCTCATTCATTCATTTGATCGGTCACTCAGAATATTTATGAATGCTTAGTATGTGACATGTACTGCTAGGTGATGGTGATGAAATGGAGGATGGGTAAAACATGGTCCCTACCTGCAGGATGTTTGGCTTCAAGAGGGGTACATGTAATTAAATGAGGAATTATGAAAAGTGTGATAACTGACATAATAGAAGCTGTGATGAGGGTACATGGGAGGAATACATCCCCTAGAATTTAGGGGTCAAAGATAGCACCTTAGAGAAAAGAATGTCTAGAATCAGACCCACCTGAACTATGAGTAAAGTCATAATGAAGTAGGATGTAGACTAGGAAGAAAGAAAAACCATGATCTAGCAGAGGAGCTGAGGAAAGCTCGTAATGGTTAAAGTAAATTGATGTGCCCTTTTGTGGAAGTGAATGGGAATTCAGGGAGGGAAAGGACGGAGGGCATAGAGCACGCCTGTAAACGCTGCCAGGAGCTTGAACTCCTCCTCGGGACAAAGGCCCTCACTGAGGGGGTTCAGCGGGGTAGTGATATCACTAAACTTCCATTTCATCTTGTTTAAAGTTACATGCCTTGTTTGGTAGAGAAAACGCTTTATACGTCTACTCTTCATACTAGAATGAACACCAAGAATTTGATCAATGTCTAAGGCAGTGACTGATGGTTTTGAAAGCTGTTTTGTTTTTTTCTTTTCCTCAGTGTCTCCCCATTCATAAAACAGACCAGGCCAAGGGCCTGAACTGAGGTGTATATGGAGTGGGTTTACTCTGCCTCCTATTTCTGTACAGTCAGTGTAAGAACACAGCCTGTGGTAAGCACCAGGAGGCCTGAAAGCAGTTTTATAAAGAGAGTTGCGGGTGGGAAATCAAATTATTTATGTAGAAAATGTTGAACACCACTAATGCTCTTAAATGGTGGAAAAGAGAATGATCAAGATACATATCTAAGAATAAAGTCAGATAAATAAACGAAAAAAGATTTCCTCATAAGAATGGAGTAGTTGCAAAGTTAGATCATGAGATTTTTTTATGAAGGTCTTAAAAATATAAATTATCTTTCATTTTAAAAAGGAAAAAAGTGGCCTACACTTTTTAAAAATCATTCCCTCAAGGAGGTGTATTTCTGAATTTCTGCACCCTCATGCTGCTCAATACCAAGAATATGGAGCATTAACATAATAACTAGTATTGATTAAGGGAATACGTCAGTCCCTAGTGCTTTACATACATTAGTTTATTTAATTCTCACTTTTAAATCTACCTAGTAAATACTATGATTATCCCTGTTGTAAAGATGAGGGAACGAGGCACTAAGAGTTAAGCAATGTGCCTACATCATCCTGTCAGCGAGCTGCCCAGCTGGGGCAGGAGCCCTGCAGGCAGGCTCCTAACCACTGTTCTCCGTCGGGGCATACTACACAGTGACAGAGTTTACACGGTTTTTATTGTAATAATCAGTAAAAATGTTAAAAAAATTTTTACCACAAAAAAGAAATCTGTTCCTGTTTACCCTTTAATATTGTCTTATGATTGATTATGAGGGAGTTCATACGGTATCTAGAGAAAGAAGGAAATCCAATTTGACTTTCCGGGAGGCAGACATACTTTTGCAGATTTGCCACCTGCAGCAGTGCATTTGCACACTGACGGCAGTCGTGGGCTGCTGTGGGAACCATGCCAGAGATGCCTGATAGTCAAGGCCAATTAGAGCACAGAGGCCTTGTTGTCAACACACCGAATGTCCAAGGCTGCTCTGCACCTGGCTAAGATACCATAAGCAGGTGCAAGGATGCAAGCACAACAATCCCACGGTATCCTGTGCGTGTGTGTCCTTCTGTAGCCAAAATGCGATTGGTGTAACTATTGGCACGAAGCCTTCTTTGTCTCTGGAATAATATACAAGTTAGTGACCAGCTAGTGTGCTGGAGTGTGAAGAAGTGTGCTGGAGAGACAGAGCTGAGAGCTGGTACTGCTTTGATGTATGGCTAAGAGCTCACAGAGAGCTCAGATAGAGCTACCGTGTTAACCAGCCAGTGTGCTGAGAGAGAAGTTCGGAGGTATTTACTATGTGAGGCTACAGAGACCAGCCAGTGTGCTGGGCGGGAGAGACAGGGGAAGCTGCTAAGGCAGAGAGCTCAGATACTGCTACGTTGCAAGGTGGTGAGTTTAGAGGCAGCATGCGACTGTTCAGATAATAGTTGTGGGTCCAGAGACTGCTACTACTGTGTAGAAAAGATATATATTTGCCAGCTGGTGTGTGGTTGGCTCTATGGACTTTGTTATGAAAGACTGAGTTGTCTGATAGCTACCTGGCCACCGGCTTCTGCAATAAAGACTCATTCTTACTGTATATACCCACAACTTCTCATGGCTTCTACATCTAAGACCCAGCATCCTAGGAGGTCCAGCCCCAGGCAGAGGGACTCTGACCCAACACCTGTAATTAGTGAGCAGAAGATAAAGGAGGAACTTGGACTAAGTTCCCAACAGTTAGTGTTGTGAGTAGGGTTTGAGAAGGAACCTACTCTGGCATAGTCGGGAAGAATTTAGAAGAATACATAGACTCGGCACAACTCAGAGCAGCAGTGCTATGCAGTGCTCTTGCTGCACGTGACAGCTGCTTAGACGGGGATATGTTGTGAGAGTTGATCATCAGGAGATTTCGTGGTTGTGTGAACATCATAGAGTGCGCTTACACCAGCTTCTATGGTATAGCCTACTACACACCTGGGCTACATGGTATATAGCCTATTGCTCCCAGGCTACAAACCTGTACGGCATGTTACTGTACTTCATACTATAGGCAGTTGTAACACACTGGTAAGTATTTGTAAATATAAACAAATCTCAACATAAAAAGATAAAGATATAAAAATAAAACTTATAAATCTGTATAGGGCACGAGTGGAGCTTGCAGGACTGGAAGTTGCTGTGGGTGAGTCAGTGAGTAAATGTGAAGGCCTAGGACATTATTATACACTACTATAGATCCTCTAAACATGATACACTTAGACTACACTAAATTTATAAAACAAGATTAAATCAAGCACGAGAGAAAATGAAGTCAATTTGTATGAGGCTGTTGCTGAAACAACATAAAATACTGTTTTACAGCAAACTTTTTTTAAAATAGAAAGTATACTATAAAGTAACAATAAAAAGTACAGTGTAGTAAACACATAAAGTAACACAGTATTTGTTCTCACTATCAAGTATTATGCAGTGTTCATAACTGTATGGGCTATACTTTCACATGACTAGCAGCACAGCAGATTTAATTTCACCAACGTCACCACAAACACATGAGTAATGTGTTGTACTATGATGTTACCATGACTACAACATCACTAGGAGGTAAAAAATTTTCAGAATTATAATCTTCTGAGACTACCATTGAATATGTGGTCTGACATTGACCAGAACATCATTATGGGGCACACGGCTATGTCAATGAATGCACTTTGTGTTCTTACTTTGGTACTAGTGTACAGTAAATGCATTAAGCACATGACATCATTTGCAAGGCAATAAATAATTTTAAAAACTTTCCTTCAAATAATATGTCATACTGAACTGTCACTCTCATTACCCTAAACTGAGTTATAATGTTATTACCCAGTAGATGTCATATCCTTCATTCCAAATGGGAATCATGGTTTAGTTTCTAGAGGAAAACAACTTAAATGCTTAAGCCAGTGTATAGAGCATAATACCAAAGTGTCCCTGATACAAAGAGTCATTTGTTCAATTTCTGACCTGCTCCAGCCTAAAGAAAAGAAGAACATAAGATGACAAAATGTTTCAAGCAGCAACCGATTAATAGTCAGAATCTGTTTTCTATGTTTTCATTCATTTTGAATGAATACAAAGTCTAATCTTAATGCTAATATAAATGCAGCAAACTGAACCATTAAATTGACCGTGTGATCTATCACACTTCACACTGCTTTATAAGCAAAATGTATCATTCTCATGGGGTTACTCCTAGTTAAATAATGGTAAGAAATATATCTTTTGCCACTAGTTTTATTGATAAAATACAACATGTCACTTAATTCATCCTTCCACTGTTCTATCATCTTCTACCAAGTGATTGGGATTCTGATCACCCTGTGTTCTGCTCTCAGATTGAAAGCCTCTATTTAATCATCTGTTATTCTTCATGAAACAAAGCTCTAGTGTGACATCTATTTTCTTACTGAATCTTCACCAGAGACTCAGTTGCCAGCAAGCAAAAACCTTGGGTTTCCCTCAGAAATCCTTGGGGGTCCCTGCTATGTCAGGGCTTGAATCTAAGAGAATTCATGGACAGAGTGCCATTATTCGATTTTCATTTCTGAATTTGACTTGGGGTACATGAGCTTGATGGAATAATGATGTTTTACTGATCTTTGAAGCTAGACATCACTTGATGAAAAGGTTTAGAAGCTGGAAGCTTTAGCTCCATATCTTTTCCTCCACTGATGTTGAGCTAAGTTCACATCATATTTTAATCTTAGGACAGAGAACATTTGTTTTGTCTTCATCAGGTACTTTAATGAAATTCCCTGCTTCAAATGCCAAATGATAATTTTTAATTTCTAGTCTGAAAGTGGCATCAAGTTTGAATATTTTTTTTGCATTTATTAATGGAATTTGCTGAAAATTTATTTATCCACTTAATTCAAATTACTGAGAAAAATGTTACAAATAAATTTAAATCAGAAGCAGATTTTGGTTGTAACACAAGTTTGAAGAAATATGTGTCCTAGAAAATTTGTAGATATTGATCATTTTAAAAATTAGTCATAACATATGCTAAATAGCCAAACTGTATGGTTTACACTAATGTGTATGTGTGTGAATTAAGACATAAACACATTCACACAAATGCTTAGACATATATTCCACATTAATAGAATTGTTTTCAGTTTTCTTTTTTTTAGCTGTATTAAGGTAAAATCCTATATAATAAAAGTCTAATATGCTAAGTGTCTGTTTGTCTGGTCATCCATTCAACCAATCAAAGTGTAATATGCTAATGATATGCTAAGGCCACTCAACTGCTCACTATGATGTGAACTGACCACCAGGGGGCAGAAGCTCCAACCAGTGGGTTAGCTTGCTGCTGGGGTTCAGCTGATTGGGACTGAGCGAGAAAGGCCAGACACGCCCTGGAGCTCTCCCACGGCTGACCAACCTCCCGTGTCCCTCCCTGGCCCCAATAGTGCACTGGTGGGGTCCCTTAGCCTGGCCTGCACCCTTTTGCAATCTGGGACCCCTCGGGGGATATCAGAGAGCTGGTTTTAGCCCGATTCCACAGGCCAGGCCGAGGGACCCCACTAGTGCATGAATTCGTGCACCAGGCCTCTAGTAGACAAAATTGTAAGATATTTAAATTGTACATTGTCATGATGTGATAGACATATATATTGTAAATGGAGAGCTCCCATCTAGTTAATGAACCCATCTATCACCTTAGTTATTTACTAGAGGCCTGGTGCACAGATCTGTGCACCGGTGGGGCCCCTCAGCCTGGCCTGTGCCCTCTCGCAATCCAGGACCCCTTGGGGGATGTTGAACTTCCAGTTTCAGCCCAATCCCCACAGGCCAGGCTGAGGGACCTGCGGGGATCAGGCTGAAACTGGCAGTCCAACATCCCCCAAGGGATGTAGTAGTGTACAAAGCAGCAGGCAATCGGGAAGCGGCCTGCCGCCGCTGCCGCTCACTAAGCTCGCTGAACGGCATTCCCATTGTGGGAGCACACTGACCACCAGGCGGCAGCTCCTGTGTTGAGCATCTGCCCACTGGTGGTCAGTGCGCATCATAGCAACCAGGCAACCGGTCATTCAGTCACTTAGGCTTTTATACATATGGATTTAGTGAGAACATTTAAGTTCTACTCTCTTAGCAAATTACAACTATACCAAATAAAATGTTAAAGCCAATATTAGAAGCAATGAGTCACCTTCTGTTTCTTTAGCCATTACTACAAAATAATCCACCCCAAAATTAGCAGTTTAAACAGTAATTTATTATTGTTCACAAGTCTCTCAGTTGACCCGATTCAGCTGGGAAGTTCCTCTGCTTCATGTGGCACTGGCTGGGGTCACTCACTCAATTTCTTTCAGCTCAAGACTGAGCTTGACTAGAAGGTCTGGGAAAGCTTTACTCATACGTCTGGCACTTTGCTGTTCTTCCAAGAGGCCAGTCCACAAGGTTGGCTTGGACTTCCTCACAGCATAACAGTCTCATTAGACTTTTGCTTAGCAGCTGGATTCAAGAGGAACAAAGGGGAAGCTGCCAGTCCCCTCAAGGTCTAGGCTAGGAACTGGATAGCATCCTTTGGGCTGCATTCAATTGGGCAAAGCAAGTCACAGGGCCAGGTAAAATTCAACAGGAAAGAAGGACTCTGCCACTTTGATTGGTAAAGCAACATAAATGTAGAAGAAAGGAAGATTGGTGACCATCTTTGGAAACTATCTAACACACCTTCCTAAGTTAGCATTTCGAAGGTCTCTGTTTTTTAATTAGAAAAGAAGTCTCAGTCTTCTTCATTATACTAGACAATAATTGGTTTTTCCAAAATATTTGTCTGTCTAAATCCCATGTAACCCCATATGTTTAAAAACCCATGGACTAATTTGCTTGTGATGCTACCCTCGACATTTAAAATATTTTAAAAAATATGCTTTTATTGATTTTTAGAGAGAGAGGAAGGGAGAGGCACAGAGAGATAGAAACATCTATGAGAGAGGATCATTGATCAGCTGCCTCCTGCACGTCTCCCACTGGGGATTGTGCCTGCAACCTGGGCATGTGCCCTGACCAGGTATTGAACCCACGACCTCCTGGTTCCTGGGTCAGTGCTCAACCGCTGAGCCACACTGGTTGGGTAGACATTTAGTAACTTTAAATATGAAATCAAATCTCATATTTAAAATGTACTGTCTTTCCCTCAAAGTTCTTCCAATCTTCCCTTGTCTTTTCTTCATCAGTTTATATTTTCCCTTAGGAGATGAATTGAAACCCCGAAGAAAGTAAAAACTGAAGTCAAACTTATAATGTGTTTCTATATATGAGCCATTCAATCCAGTCAAACCCAACCACCCATCCAGAAGGTCAGGCTCCAAGGAGCCGGAGAGAGGTTGACAATCAGTGTTTGTCCCCATCCATCTCATCAAACACAACGGCTCCAGTTTTTAATTATCCACACCAATGGTTTCCTCCATTGACAAAAGTCACTGAGAACTGACTTTACATTTAACGGCCATCCTATATAATAAAAGGCTAATATGCAAATAGACCGAAAGGCGGAACAACTGAACAATCGAAAACTGGTCGCTATGACATGCACTGACCACCAGAGGGCATACGCAAAACATGGCAGGCATTGGCCGTGGCAGGATGGTGGAGCAGGTGGGGGGGTGCCAGACCAAGGCGGGGCGCTGGTCGCTGTCATCAGGGCGAGCCTCTGGTGGTTACTGAAAATTCTTTGCTCCCGCACACCATGGTCCAGCCCGGCACTTGCACCTGCTGCTGGCACCAGCCCTGCTTACACCCGCTACCAGCACCAGAGCTACTGCTCGCACCCACTGCTGGTGCCCAGCGCCAACCCCGATCGCTCAGTGCCATAAGCGGGTGCGCGTGGCGACTGCTGGCGATGACCCCACTCGCACCCGCTGCCAGCACCGGCCCTGTTTGCACCCGCTGCCAGTGCCCGGTGCTGGTCCCAATTGCTTGGCACTGTCAGCGGGTGCGAGCAGCAGCTGCCAGCTCTCACTGCCCCTGAGGGCTTCTCCACCTCCCCTGCTCCTGAGGGGCAATCCGGGCAGGAGCTGCTGTACCTTCAGCAGGTGCAAGCAGGGCCGGCACCGTCAGCATGTGGGAGCGTCAGCGGCAGGAGCAGGGCGCCGGCAGACAGGGGACTGGGGGCCCCAGCAGGAGGAGCCGGACAGGGGTGCGGAGGATGGGCTGAGGCCCACCCCTGTGCCTACTGCAGCCTCACAGCCCACAGTTCCTTTCAAGGTGCATGGATTAGTGCACTGGGCCCCTGGTTTAATATATGTTAGTCACAAAATATTCTTTACAAATATATCAGAGTCATCCTGATTCTTTTGTGTGAAAACATTGATCAAGGCCTCAGTATATGCTAGACATCTATATATATAAAAGGCTAAGCGACCAGCCAACCAGCTGACCAGCTAGTAGCTATGACATGCACTGACCACCAGGGGGCAGATGCTCAATGCAGCAGTTGCTGAGCGACAGCAACTTTGCAGAGTGCCCGCTCGCACTCCAGGACCCCTCAGGAGATGTTGGACTGCTGGTTTCTGCCCGATCCCCGTAGGCCAGGCCAAGGGACCCCACCTGTGGGAGGGACCCCACTCACTCCGCAGATGCCCTTAGAGCCCTGGCACCACCCCAAGTACAGCCGGCCGGGGAGGGACCATGGGAGGTTGGCTCCAGCGTGTGTCTGGCCCGTCTAGCCCAGTCCCACCCCACCAGCCACCTTCTGATTAATTTCTTTTCAATGTTCACGAATCTGTGCACCAGGCCTCTAGTTGGGACTATAAATGTAAATTATCTCTCTTGTAAAGTTTCAGAAAGCTAAGAAAACATAAAATACATCCTGAGGTTTCTAGCTTTGTTTTTTAATCTTTAATTTAAAATATGAAACAAAATGACCTCTCATCAAAGTTTTATTCACAGTGTTTCAGAATCCTCAAGTGAGATTAAGCCAAATGAAATTGCTGCATTGACATAAAGATATTTAATAATAACGGGTTTCTAAAATAAAGACAGAATGATTTCAGTGACAGATTTCCCATCTGCAGATCAGAGTTTTAAGGGACATAAACCTCATACAGGGAAGTGGTCTGTAGATCATTGCACAGTGGGAAAGTCAGCTCCCAAGCAAGATATGAGTGATACAAGGAGGGTTTGCTTTATTGATTCAATACATATTTATTGAGCACTTACTATGTGCCTGTTTGATGCTGAGTGTGCAATAGAAAACGAAAAGATGCAATCTCCGCTTTCACAGAGCCTCTTGTCTAATGCAAGTGTGATATATATTAAGAGTGACTAATCTGAAGTCCTGTGGGAGCAACAACAGGGTCCTCTAATCTAGGGCAGAGGGTTAGGAACAGCCTTGATAGAAAAGGATGAGGAGAAATGGGTTAAATGAAAGTTTGGGGGGTAAGGAAGAAGAGAGTTCAGGCAGAGGCACTAGATTGTGCAGAGATCCAGAGTTAAGAGAGGATGTTTTCTGGGAACTAAATATCCTTTAGTCTGGCAAGAGCACTGTTGTGAGAGGAAATTGTGGGATAAGAGTGCAGGAGTGATTCCTGGGGAGTGGGAAAGGAGGATTTTATTTATTGAAGGACATCCATGTCCCTGTTCTGTAGATTTTCATTTACAGACTATACCAGGTACATTTTTAGCTTTGAACAAAATATGTATATGTAGCCCGGCCTGTGTGGCTCAGTGGTTGAGCGTTGACTTATGAACCAGGAGGTCACGGTTCAATTCCTGGTCAGGACACATTCCCAGTTACAGGCTTGATCCCCCAGTGTGGATGTGCAGGAGGGAGCCAATCAATGATTCTGTCTTATCATTGATGTTTCTATCTTTCTCCCTCTTTAAAATCAATAAAAATATACTTTAAAAATATATTTTTAAATATATGTATTTGAGCATCACACACACATACACACACACAATGAGGAAGAAAATGCATCAATATGTTAACCATGCTGGATGGTTAACAGATGATATTTTTCTAAATTTGCTACTTTATACATTATTTTGTATATTCAAAATATTATACAATACTACAAGTATATTTAAGCATCCTTATTTAAGTGTAATGTAACTTCTGAATATAACTACAAATGATGTTTTTGAACTTTTAAAATAAATGAGTTACTTCTAATGGACACTTCTACACAGGTGTCCTTTCTGTTTATTAATAATAATGTTTTATATTTGGAGGATAAATCACGTGAAATAAGTAAGTAACAAAATTTAGAAGTGGATTCTTTATAGAACCAAAGCAATATTAAGAAATACATGCCCTAACCAGTTTGGCTCAGTGGATAGAGCGTCGGCCTGCGGACTCAAGGGTCCCAGGTTCGATTCCGGTCAAGGGCATGTACCTTGGTTGCGGGCACATCCCCAGTGGGGGGTGTGCAGGAGGCAGCTGATCGATGTTTCTCTCTTATCGATGTTTCTAACTCTCTATCCCTCTCCCTTCCTCTCTGTAAAAGATCAATAAAATATAAAAAAAAAGAAATACAAAAAACATACATTTTAACAATGTTCTATACTCACAGAGCATAATCTTTAAATTTGGTAAATATAAGCATACTAGTATATATACACATATATATATAAAATATACGCACACACATGCTTTGAATCCAACATAGCACAAATGCATTTGAATGTGCTATGAATGTCCTGAATATTGCTGAAATTAATCTCTTTCACAAATCACTTCTAAACTTCAGTATGACATAAATGAAAGTTAACATTTTTCTTATTCCAGCAAGTTTTTACCAGTTTTCCCTTAATTAGTTCACCACACACAATGTTTCCTCCACTATTTGTTTAGAAATTCTGCTTATCACACCCAAATCCACAAGAGCATCACCTGGTTCCTCCACGTGGACAGAACACAAGCCTGTGTTTAACCTTATGGTGAGTCCACATAAGATTCACACAGAATAAATGCACCTGGGACAGCCACAGTAAAGAGGGCAAGAGGGATGCCCGTTCTTGAAAAGCAATAAAAAGAAAAAGGGCTTTGTCCTATAGCCCCATTTCTCAGAGCTGAGTTTATGCTGTTCTCCATAATTCCAGGGATGACTCTCAACGTGGAAAGGGAATAATCTCACCCTAGCTCACACACAGACCTTCAGAGGCCCCTGGCATTTTTACATCATCAACATTTATAGCTTAATTTGTTTATTTTAAGGAAACTCTCACTTGGTTATCAAATGTGAAGTATCTTAGAAGTAAGATTTTTAAAAACAGAACAAAACAAAATCCTAACATGCCTGAATTATTAACTATCAGTTTATGTCTTTACTTGGCACAACAATTCTCTTTTCAAAGATTGTTATAACAAGTCGTGGGCACAGCTAGAGCAAACATTTGTGTTTACATTTAATCTGGCTATTTCCACACACGCTCACTGAGCCTTTAGGGACAGAGCAACAGGGAGGAAGTAAGGCCACCGTCATTCTCGATGTGCTGTTAACAGCAATTTAGGTTGGTTGGCTAGCTGTGTCAAAAAGAATACTAATGTTAATATATATAACTTGCATTTCTCCTGTCTTAAATCTACTATAGACATTCTAATGTTTATCTTTAGGTTGTTCTTGTGAGGAACATAGGTACCAATTTAAAAATAAAAAAGTAAAAACATTTCTCTAAGCCTGTTCATGGAGTCTAGTTCCAAGTAAGGAAAATATTATAGATATTGGAAATTCCCCAAACTGATATTCTTTGATTGGATAAGAAAAGGTCTTCAGTTATGTATTATCTGTATAGCTGCCCATTAAATCAAAAGTGTGACTCTCAGTCTGCCCTTTGCCTTGTAAGTAGTTCTTCCAAATCTACCAATTATCAGTTTACTTTATTTATGACTTTTTAACCATACATTTCTCTGGTCAAATAATTCTCTCTTTCTTTTTATAATAGCTTTGTTTCCATTTTGATCGAGAAAACTTCCTCTGCCTATTCAATCCAGGGATCTCAGAGTTGGAAATTTTGTCAAAGAAACAGTAACAACAGCACATAAGAATTCCTGTACAGTATATTTAATACCTCATTATAGGAGCAAAAAGTCTGCAAAGCAAGAGCATGTCTACCAACAGGAAAGTAGCTGGAAAGATTGCAATTGTTCAGATAAAATGAAGAAGGCCTGAAGTCATGGTTTTCCCCAGATCATGTCCAATAAGTAAAGAGCCAACAGTCAAACCCACGACTTAGGATTCTAAAGCTATTCCTCTTCTCAATATTAACAGCTACTGTCAGATTGATTTTTTCAAATACAAAAAGAATGGCAAAGACCTAGAGCAGCGGTCACCAAGTGGTGGTCTGCAGACCATTGGTGGTCCGTGAGGTCCGAAAGGTTGGCGACCGCTGACCTAGAGTATTTTTTCAAGGCAATCCTTCTAGTTGTGATTATGATATACTCTGTGTAATTCTAGCATTGGATTTGTAATTCTCATCATTTTTCTGACATTATGTAATTCCCAAGAATATAAGCTTGGGATCATGAAGAAAAAAACTATTATGATGACAGGCAAACTTATGTCAAATTGTCCTACATGTCTATTTGGCTAATACAATATTTATTCTCTTATATATGGCACAGAGCTGGGAAGAAAATTTATCTGTTCAAGGTGAGCTAATAAAGTTTTCCATATATATTAGAGAGTGAATTTGTCCCTACAAGTACATCTGCTTATAGATGAGGGAGTTTGAAAAGCCAGTGAGTACATCCAACCATTTCTGACAGAGAAATTACGTAACTATGACATCTTGCATACAAATTCAAATGTTTAATGCCAAGGCACTTGTATTTGAATTTCATGTGTTTGAAGAGATGAACACTGTGTGTTCACGGATTCCTTTTTATGTTTTTAGAGAATAAAATGGCTCACAAATCTATCCACATTCCTTAATTCTTACTAAAGGGATTCCTGGTAAAGATAAAAGCCTTTATTTTGTCTCAGATGTTACCCAGCAAAGACTTTCATTTGATTGTAAACCATTACCAAATGTTTCAGAGCACTTTATAAAAATATGACTCTAAAAGATAAGGGATAAGAGGAGATAAGGAGAGAAATGGGAATAGTTATACATGGACCTATCCTAAAAGTATTTATGGCCTTCATAGTGGAATAAGATACACACACACACACACACACACACACATACACACACACACACACACACTTTACAAGGTAAAGTGCTGAATATAAAAAGGATGAAGCAGGATGGGCTTTAAAATCAACCAACACTGGATTTAATTTTCAGCTCAACCAATGTGACTTTCGACAAACTACTTAAACAATTTTGTTTCATTTCCTTTTTTTGCTATAGAATAGGGCATACCTTACATAATTGTTATGGCAACTAAATAAAGCAATATGTGTAAATCACGTAACTCGGTGCCTATGCCAAAGGACCTGCTCTATAATGGTGACTATGATCATTCTATATATAAAGAACTAATGTGGTACCATCAAATTTCACAAGAGGAATATATAATTTTAAGAAACATTATGGAGATAAAATTTATAAAATGTGTTAGGAGTTAAAACATATTAGAGGTAAGGGGAAGGGAAGGGAGGTTGATGAAAGTTTTGAAGACAGATGACTTAAAGGGGGGGTGGTACCATCAACAAAGATAAATATAAAGATAAAGACACCAGAGGACGAGGAGATTAACCAATGGCAGGAACTGCTGTTTACAGAAAAGGCATCATTACTTTTTAAGCATCTTGCATTTAACCAGGTATTTTCTTGAAGTTTAGAAATGGAAAGAACATGGGCCTATTTTAAGCAATGTAAATTACACGTTCAGCCAAAGTGCTCAGTACTATCCGAGAGGTACTTTTATGAAACTTCACCTGCACAGGCCTCCCCGGACCACACAGCTGTTTCACAATTACCTGACTGTGTAAGAAAATGACTTTGACAGATTTGAAAACTCTGGCTGTTGAGACACGAATGTTATGTACCCACCTCAGAGATGGACAAAATCCAAACAAAAAATGAATCCAAAATTTCAAAATCCTCTAATTAAAAAAAGAAAGAAAGACTTTGAATACAGGATGATGTAAGCTTAGGTTGGAAGATGCTTTGAATGATGAAATTCTCTATGACATGAAGAGGCCCACAATAAGTGAAAGAACCCTCCGGTGGTTTTGCAAAGCATAAGTGACTTTCAACTTGGTGACCTACAGGAATGCTGATCAAGGTAGATTGGTAAAAGGATTTTTCTATTCCCTCTGAGTAGACTCTTGGTATATATCCAAACACTTTATATATTTTGCATTCTTCCATTTTTCTTCAGAGGCGATTAGCACAATATCTTAAATTATTCAATGTGTAAAGCTACTTTAAAATAATTCTTCCACTGTGTTAATAGATAAACAAATCACTGTGTTGGAATTAACCTTTCTAACACATCCAGGAAACAAAGGGACCGTGATTATATGTATGAACAGTTTTCCCACAGAAAGTGGGCTACCTAGGTTGGCTGCCTGGTCACAGCAAATAAAGGCAGATTCTGTAGCAAACTAGTTAGCCTCCAGGAAAAGAAAGCACGTTTTATAAAAACAAAACAAAGCAAAAAACTGTTTGTTTAGTCTTTGGATTTTGTCCTAAAATAAATACTGTGGTTTTCTTGTTTTTCAACATTCATTAAAGTAATATGCATAGCATAGCCTTTCTAACTGTAGTTTTTCCGGTTAGAGTTCTAAAGCTGTATAGAACCTACTTCTACTCAATGCTCTTCCATACTTAAAAATGAAGTAATACCATAGTCATCAAACATACATCCATAAAGCTATGGGATATAACCCTCCAGCAATCATTAAACATTCTTTGGTAATATGGCTCACTGGGAAAGCTCTAACAAAAATATCTTACCTCATGCAATATGTGAGGGGAGTCCTTCTATATTTGTACTAGAGGCCCGCAATTACCAGAGGCTCAGAGGGTCAAAGAATAATTATGGAAGTGACACAAGTTGGATTTCAATAGCTGTTAGCATTTGGTGCATGGATTCATGCACTGGTGGGGTGCCTCAGCCTGGCCTGCACCCTCTCGCAATCCGGGACCCCTTGCGGGGATATCAGATAGCCGGTTTTGGCCTGATCCCTGCAGGCCTGATCCAGACAAGAGGGAGCCCGATCCTGTGTGTTGAGCGTCTGTCCCCTAGTGGTCAGAACGTGTCATAGCGACTGGTCAATGGGTCATTCAGTCGTTCAGCCGTTCAGTCGTTTGGTTGCTTAGGCTTTTATATAGAGAGATATTAACATTCATTAGCTCCCTTTTAATAATGAGAAAATAAAAACACCCCATAATCCCACAGCACATATAAGCTCTGGTGACATAAAAACAATATGGCCCTGACTGGTTTGGTTCAGTGAATAGAGCGTCTGGGGCCGTGGACTGAAAGGTCTTGGGTTCGATTCTGGAAGAGGGCATATACTTTGGTTGTGGGCTCACCCCCCGTAGGAGACATGCAGGAGGCAGCTGATAGATGTTTCTCTCTCACCAATGTTTCTAACTCTCTATTCCTCTCCCCCACAAAAAATCAATAAAAAAATATTTTTTAAAAAACAATATAAATAATATATATGAATGGGAAGACATTTCAAGTACTACTGAAAGGTATAAAAATAAAAGTTTCTTTCTCCATCCCCAGACCCAAGCTCTTTCCACATAGATGAGCCCTCAAGAAAATAATTGGCATATCCTGGATATTAATCTTTAAAAATTTTTAGACCAAAGAATGATATAAAACAATTATTATGTGCTTTGTATTTTTATTTAATACATCTTGGAGATCTTTCCCAATGAGTAAACAGATCTGTTCTATTTCTTAAAAGGAGACAGGTAGTGCTTCAGTGTGGATGAGCCATAATTAGCTAACAACGTCCTCAATTTGTGATCATTTAGGGGGCCAGTTCACTGTCCCTCAGACCGTTGGAGGGCCGGACCATAGTTTAAAAAAAAACTATGAACAAATTCCTATGTGCACTGCGGGCCCGGGACGAGTCGGCTGCTAAGCAGGACAGGCAGCGGCACCCGGCGGGCCAGATAAATGTCCTCGGCGGGCCGCATGTGGCCCGCGGGCCGTAGTTTGAGGACCCCTGATTTAGGGTATGTCCTATTTTATTTTGTTTTTCAATTACAAATAATGCTGCAGTAGACACACTACACATAATTTGGAGACTGCCCATGAGCATAGCCATAGAAAAAATGTCCTAAGTGTGAACTGCGTGGACAAACATATGTGCATTTGAAGTTTTCATAGATATTATTAATTTCCCTTCCAAAAGATAAGACCAATATACATTCCTAACATCTATTTGAGAATGCCTGCTTCCTCCAGCCTCACCAAACTTCACCAAAAAGTGTTGAAGTTCTAACTCCTACTACTGGTGAATGTGCCTTATTTGGAAATAGGATCTTTGCAGATGATAAAATTAAGATGAAATTATTAGGGTGAGCTTCATGCATTATGACCCTGTCCTTAAAAAGGGGGGAAATTTGAACTGAGACATACATGCTCACAGGGAGAATGCCACGTGAAGATGAAGGTGGAGATCAGGGTGATGCACCTACAAGCCAAGGAGCACCCAAACCTGCCTAAAAACCACCGGGAGCCAGGGGAGGAGCATGAGAGATTCTCCCTCGCAGCCTCAGGAGGAATCTCCAGAACTGTGAGACAGGTTTGTTATTTTAAGCCACCTAGTTTATGAGAGGCGAAAATACCTCATTTTTTGATTTGCCCTTAATTCATCCCTTCTCTTATCTTCATGTATCCTTGAACTTTTTCATTTTATGTTGCTCAGTGCCCTAATGCATGTCTTGCATGCAACAAAAATTGATAAACACATCCTGAGTGAATATTGCTATCATAAATAATCTAGTAAAATGAGCAAAAAAAGTTCATAGGTGAAAATGGTAGGTTATTATTGTTTTGACTAGAGGCCTGATGCATGAAATTCGTGCACGGGGGGCAGGGTGTCCCTCAGCCCAGCCTGCACCCTTTCCAATCTGGGACCCCTCGAGGGATGTCTGACTGCCCGTTTAGGCCTGATCCTAAACGGGCAGTTGGACATCCCTCTCACAATCCAGGACTGCTGGCTCCCAACTGCTCACCTGCCTCTGCCTGAATGCCCCTAACCGCTTCTGCCTGCCAGCCTGATCACCCCCTAATCACTCCCCTGCCAGCCTGATCGACGCCTAACTGCTCCCCAGCCAGTCCAATTGCCCCTAACTGTCCTCCCCTGCCAGCCTGGTCACTCCTAACTGCCCTCCCCTGCCAGTCTAGTCACCCCCACTGCCCTCCCCTGCTGGCTTGGTCCCCCCCAACTGCCCTCCCCTGTGGCCTGGTCTCCCCCAACTGCCATCCACTGCAGGCCTGTTCCACCCCCCAACTTCTCTCCCCTGCAGGCCCGGGCCCCCCCAACTGCCCTCCCCTGCAGGCCTGGTCGCCCCCAACTGCCTTTCCCTGCTGGCCCAGTCACCCCTAACTGCCCTCCCTTGTCAGTCTGGTCGCCCCTAACTGCCCTCCCCTGCAGGCCCGGGCCCCCCCAACTGCCCTCCCCTGCAGGCCTGGTCGCCCCAACTGCCTTTACTTGCTGGCCCAGTCACCCCTAACTGCCCTCTCTTGTCAGCCTGGTTGCCCCTAACTGCCCTCCCCTGCAGGCCTGGTTGCTCCCAACTGCCCACCCCTGCAGTCCTGGTCTCCCAACTGCCCTCCCCTGCTGACCTAGTATCCCCCAACTGCCCTCCTCTGCCAGCCTGGTCACCCCTAACTGCCCTCCCTTCTTGCCTGATTGCCCACAACTGCCCTCCCATGCAGGCCTGGTCCCCCCCAACCACCCTCCCCTGCAGGCCTGGGTCCCCCCCAACAGCCCTCCTCTGCCAGCCTGGTCACCCCCAACTGCCCTCCTCTGCTGGCCTGGTCACCTCTAACTGCCCAGAACTGCCCACCCCTGCTGGCTACCTTATGGCTGCTATCTTGTGTCCACATGGGGGCAGCCATCTTTGACCAAATGGGGGCGGCCATCTTGTGTCTTGGAGTGATGGTCAATTTGCATATTACTCTTTTATTACATAGTATTGGCATTTATTTGTGAGTGGAATTGAGCATTTGATTTATATTATTATTGTCCCTTTGTATTTTTTGCTCCTAAAAACACTTCTTCATATTGTATGCTTATTTTTTTATTGAAATTACATTTTTATTATTGACTTGTACAAGTCCCTTGTAAACCAAAGAAATTACTAGTTTGTCACATGTTGCAAGTACATTCCAGCTTCCAATTTTTTAAAATTTAATAAAAGGACATTATACTAATTCTTTTATACTTTTATAATATTTTTATGCAGTTATATAGCCAAATTAGTCAAATTGGTCAAAAGTTCTATAAGGCTTTTGAAGTCTGTGTCTTATTTGGAAACATCTTTATACTTTTAAATTTTAAATAAATACAATGCATTTTTTATTCTACTTTTTTCATTTAAATTTTGACTCATATATTAGCTAGATTCAAATAGTGGGTCAAAATGCCAAATATTAGCAGTTTTCATATGGTTCAACTTAAAGAATTATTTCTCAGTATAAATAAGGTAGTTGATCTAGTTTACTTTTTTCTTAATGGCTATCCAGGTTCTAATATTATTTGATATATAAACTATTTTTTCTCTAATGACATTTAAACAAAACCTACTATGATAAATATTTAGGTCAATTTCTGTTTTTTTCTGGCCAGTATAGTTTTATTTTAACACATTCTATTTTTATAACTATGAGAATTCATTACCCCTCATTATAACTATAATAGAGAATATCCCTGCATATTCATGAATATGTATTTTGCAAATGAATTTAATCAACTGATCAATTTCTCCTCCTTTCTCTGTTAAAAAACAACAACACACAAAACCATTTGGATTTTGATTGAGTTTGCACTAAATTTGTACAGACTATTGTTGGAAAACTAATATTTTTACAAAACTAAGTCTTATTATTCAAGAAAAAATTATTCCTTTCTATAACTCAGCTGTAAAAAAGAAGGAAATCTTACCTTTTGCGACAGCATGGATTGGACCTGGAGAGTATTATGCTAAGTGAAATAAGCTGTCAGAGAAAGATAAGTACCATGTAATTTCATGTATATGTGGAATCTAATGAACAAAATAAACTAACAAAATAGAAACAGACTCTTAGATACAGAGAACAGACTAACAGATGTGAGAGGACAGTGGGTTTGGGGAACTGGATGAAAAAGGTAAAGGGATTAAGCAGCAAAAAACAAGCAAACAACAACAACAAAAAGCCTCATAGACACAAACAACAGTAAGGTGATTACCAAAGGGAAGGGGGAATGGGGGAAGGCAGAAGAGGGAAAAGGGGAATAAAAGGTAATGGGAGGAGATTTGACTTGGGGTGGTGAACACAAAATACACTATACAGATAATGTATTATAGAATTGTACACTGAGACCTATATAACTTCTCCTGGAAACATTTTGAGACTTTTCATAATTAGAGGTATCTATTACAGAACAATATTGTTTTTATTTAAGTAAAAATTATTTGGGCCAAAAACAGTCTGGGGTAGTTAAATCCTCACATCTTTATCATGTCGATTTTACGAACATGTCACCATGAAAGCTAGGGCACTGCCACTTCCACGAAGACTTCCTTACCCATCCTCTTGGCTGTACTACAGCTGCCCTAGGTCAGGTTCTCAGTACCCAAACTGCTAAGTAACTCTTATAACAATAACTAGGGGCCCGGTGCATGAAATTCGTGCATAGGGGTGGGGGTCCCTCAGCCCAACCTGCCCCCTCTCACATACTGGGAGCCCTCAGGGGATGTCCTACTAACGGCTTAGGCACACTCCCCATGGGGAGCAGGCCTAAGCCACAGTCTGGCCTCCCTTTGTGGGAGGCGACCAGGCTGATCAGGGGAAGGCACCAGCCCCATCACCCCGCTGCTGCAGCCACTGCCAGTCACCACAGCCACCAAGGTGTTTTCATCAACATGGACTCCAGTCCCTTCACCATGAAAAAATGACAACTTTCTTTAGGCATTTTCAAGATGTGTCTTTCATAGGATATGACATTTCTTTCTTTTTTTTTTTTTTATCCCCACCTGAGGTTATGTTTCCATTGACTTTTAGAGAATGTGGAAGAAAAAGGGAAAGACAGAGAGAAACATCAAAGTGAAAGGAACACTTTGATTGGTTGCCTCCTGCATGAGCCCTGACCTGGGCCCCAGCCAGGAAGGAGCCTGCAACCTAGGTACATGCCCTTGATCAGAATCGAACCCAGACCCTGCGGTCAGCAGGCCGAGGCATTATCACTGAGCCAAACCGGCTAGGGCAGGATATGACATTTCTTAGCCCTCCAGCAGTGGACCTTCGTTTTTTTCTCCAGAAGTGTGGTAGAAAAACCCTAGATCACCTTTTTGGATTTTTATTACCCAAGTTACTAAGAATATTACCAGTGGCATACAGGAAGCTTAGCCAATGAGCAGTCAGAAAAGGTGTTTCCTCTGTAGTTCACACCAATTGCTGCCTGGGCCCTGCCCAGGCCTAAAGCCTCTGGCCGAAGCTTTAGGCCTAGGCAGGGGACCCCCAGCTCCCTCGGATTGCCAGCTTCGCCCCTGCCCAGGCCTGCCCAGGCTGAAAGTCTCTGGCGGAGGCTTTCGGCCTGGGCAGGGGACCCCAAGCTCCCTCCGATCACCAGCTCCACCCCTGCCCAGGCCTAAAGCCTAGGGCCGAAGCTTCAGGCCTGGGCAGGGGACCCCCAGCTCCCTCCGATGCTGGCTCGACCCCTGCCCCCTCGGCTCTGATCACAGGCTTGGCCCTGCTCAGAAGCACCCTGGCTCAGGCCCTTCCCAGGCTGCTCTGGGCCCACACGGGGCCTACTTCAGAATGAGTTGGGTGCCAGGATGTTCCAGGGACCCAGGCGCTGGGTGCCTGTGTATGCAAATTAACTTCCATCTTTGTTGGGTTAATTTGCATACTCATTCTGATTGGCTATGGGCATAGCAGAGGTACGGTCAATTTACATGTTTGTCTATCATTAGGTAAGATAATAGCATAACAATGATAGCAATAATTGCACATAACAATAATAGCAAGTACATTTAGAACACTTAGCATGTGCCAGACATTGTTCTGAGTGTTTTAAGGATATTAACCTTTAATTTTGGTACTTTTCTCATACAGATGAGAAAAACTGAAAGACAGAGTTTAAAAAACTTTCCGAGGTATTTCAGCCTGGAAGTGGTCACGGTGCCAACCCCAACCTGAGCAGTCTGATTTAAGGCCCACAGTCATAGCAAACATTTAATATCCCTCTAAGTGGAGAGTCCACATTCTATTCAAACATCTGTGGACAGAAAATGGGCCAAATACTAAACCTAACAAGCTCGGGGAAGCACTGCATGGCAGGTTTTACAGACTCAGAGACCTAAAGTAACCACACAGGATGGTCTGAAATTAAAGCTTTCTAACTGAAGGGGAGTCATGGCAGGTTGGCATGCCCTAGGCCCATGGTCGGCAAACTCATTAGTCAACAGAGCCAAATACCAACAGTACAACGACTGAAATTTCTTTTGAGAGCCAAATTTTTTAAACTTAAACTTCTTCTAACGCCACTTCTTCAAAATAGACTCACCCAGGCCATGGTATTTTGTGGAAGAGCCACACTCAAGGGGCCAAAGAGCTGCATGTGGCTCCCGAGCCGCAGTTTGCCGACCATGGCCCTAGGTCTTCCCTTTATCTTCCCTGATAAAGGTCAATCTTCATCTTAACTGAGCCTGTCTATTGTCTTTTTGCATCTACATAACATTTGGAATGTCAGGGTAATTTCCTTTATCTTGACCTCTCAGGGCACAATCTGCCACCAGAGCAGGAGGCCACAGAACCCCTCATGGTTGCTGTTACCAAGCTGTGTTGTTAACTGTTAACTATCCTGTACCCACCAATGTAAATGAAGTGTCTGTCTATTCCTTTTACTTGTTACCCAATCCCAGAGATTTCCCTGCTTTCCCTTCTCTCTCCTCCCTAATCTATCACCAACAGATTTCATGTAACCTTTGATGCCCCCTCCTTTGATAGTAATGTATAAAATAAGATGGAAAACTGCCATTCTCTGGAGCATTTTCTCAATCTGTGGAGATTTTGCTTCTAGTCAAGTTTTGTCAATTTGGCTCAAATAAACTCATAAAAATTCTTACAGGTTTGGATGTTTCTATGTTCACACATTCATTCAATATTTGATGTTGATTCTTCCTCTTTTACATCTGTTCCCTCACTTTACATCTGTACTTTCCTTTATATTTCTTTATCAAGCACCCTAAAATAACCCCTACTAAATTCTCCTAATTGATTGCAGTTGTCTCCTAATTAATCTTCCCAACTCCTCTTGGCTGGGCACCCTCCTTTGACACTCCTCTGCCAGGTTAATGTTTTAGAAATAGAGTTCAAGTGCAAATACCTTAATTTGGCATTTATAATGGCCTGTAAATCAGATTCCAATCTATCAAAATATTTCTGTGTCTAAGTATTTTGTTTTGTCTAAACTGGATTTTTGTTGTTGTTAATCCTCACCTGAGGATATTTTTCCATTGATTTTTAGGGAGAGTGGAAGAGAGAGGAAAAGACAGAGAGATATTTCGATGTGAGAGAAACACATCGATTGGTTGCCTCCTGCATGTTGGGACACAGGTGAGGAGGAGCCTGCAACCAAGGAACGGGCCCTTCACCAGAATTGAACCCAGGACCCTTAGGTCTGCAGGCCCATGTTCTATCCACTGAGCCAAACTGGCTAGAGCTAAACTGGATTTTCCATCATTATTTGAGAATACCAAACATTTTCCAAACTTTCATTTCATTGTATATACTATTTCCTCTATGAAGGCTGGCCTCCTCTAATCTTTAGAAATTTAAGCCATTTTTCAAGGACCTTTTCAAATGTTAACTACTCCAAGGAATCCTTTGTCAAGTCCCAGGCTAAAAGTGGTATCTCTCTCTTCTCCCTAACCTAGCAATTTGAACTATGCTTGTAGCATGAATCCTATTCTATTTTACACATATTTATGTATATATGGAGAGGATATTGTATTAAAGAATATTTAAGAAGGGTTTTTAAGATTGGGTTGAGTTTTGATAGGCAAAGAAAATAAGAAGAGCCTTACAGAATGAGATTAAAAAAGGGAGAAATATCGGAGGTGAGACCATGAGAAGGGGAAAATGTTCAAGAGAGAAGTTGGAAATTAGGCTGAAAAGATAAAATAGGGCCAGACTATTGAGGATGCTTAATTACTCATTAAATAATTTAGATTTGATCTTGATCTTGATGTCTAAATGTTTTACATTTGGGAATGGAGTGCCTGGAAGCAGTGTCCTGGGAAGGTTAATCTGGTGCTGACTATAGGATAGATTTACAGATGGGAAGACTGGCATAAAGGAATAACCAATAGTGGAGCCAGGACAAAAATTCAATTATCATCCTGGTTAAACTTGAATCAATTCTGACAGGTGATTGTACAGAGTATATTACTGTGTTGAAAAAACTGTACCAAAGAAGCTGTTTAACAGCAAAATCTTAGAAGGCCAAAGGATAATATATCCCTTGGCAAACTAAGAATTTTGTAATCAAATTTTCTCTAACAGCAAGGAGAGAGGCTCTAGGCTGTTCACAAAGGCCTACACTTCCACAGTTCTCTAACTCTTTTTATTCTAATCCCTGAAAAACACATTTCTGCATATTCTTAATGAGGAAGTGAAACCAATACTTGTAGAGAGATTACTAGATTTTACATTTAATCTTTACAACAAGACTGCAATTTAGATATTGTTTTTCCCTATTTTACAGTTGTGGTCCAGGAGTCTCAAAGAGATTAAACAATTAACCCAAGATTACATAGATAGCTGGTTTGTACTGAGAACAAGAATTTGATTGCAGGTCTGAATACTAAAAATCTCATCCTCTTTCAAGTCTGTTAATCTTCTCTCCTCTAAAATATGGGCTTCTCTTAGACACCATGGATAGTATGCTTGATGGAACTTTCATAAGAAGTTCTCTATGATACTGACTGTAGGAAAATGAGCCCATTAACAGTGTAATAAGAGCCCTTACTCATTACTTGTAGAATTAAAGAATGAGTAAAATAATTGGTTCTGTGTTGGTTCACTTCCTTATGAATAGAGAAAAGAAAAAAAAATGGCACTTTATTCATTTTTTTAAAAAATTCTCTTGAATAATTCACCTCCAAAAATCTGAATAATTTATTTTCAGTTAATTTATACATCCCAACTTTTAAAGATGAAGTTTGGCACAATGGGTAGCACAATGTTTTGTGAAGCCTCAGTGATATCTGGAAAAATTATCATCATAATTAGCTATTTAATATTAATAATATGAAGAGAGCAAAGGGGAGGCCAGACATTATAAGCATAGTCATCTGGGCAGCTTCACCAGGAAGATACAGCATCACGCTCCCCGGGGATCCACCAGTCCATTCCCTGCAGGTCACTAAGGGAAGGGATCAAACAAAGGGGCAGAAGGGCACATGTGCAGTGAAATTGGGGTGATGTAGGGAAGGTGCTTGCCTGTCAGTCTAGCCTGGAAGAAAGATCATTTGCTAAAAGTGTGGTGCCACAGCAAGCCCTTGAAATTTTGAAAAGTTAATTGTTTAAGCTCCTGGTTACAAACCCCAGACAAAGGTACTTTCTCCCCCTTGTTGCCTCTTGCTCCATGACCCACACTCACCCATGCACTCACCTGTTCTCTCTCCATAGCCATGTGGCTTAAGCCCAACTGGAGTGCAATGGGAACACAGCTAAGCTAGCCAGATGCTGGACTATACTGTACTTTAATATGGAACAGAAATTCTGGGCAGCGGCCTTAATTCTGGCCCTGCTGAAGACAAGATTGGACATCTTCCATTGCAAGTCAGAAATGTGACCTTGGGGAGGGAGGGGGACCTCCTTAATTTGACATCATCAATAAAACTTTCCACAAAACCCCCTCCTCCTGTGGGGGCCTCAGGAAATTCATTTTCTTGAGGCACTCTAAGAACTCCACTTCCACTAAAAACAATTACTAACAATATTATTTTATAGTATGACTTCTATAGCAGCCTTTAAGATGGCCCCAAGTGGTCCTTGCCTCCTGGCATTCATGCCCTAGTGGAGTCCCCTCTCATACCACATGAAAATTGGTCTGTGTGACCAATAGAACAGGCAGGTTTATACTTCCAAGACTAGGACATAGGAACTCTGTGGACTCTGCCCCCCTCTCTCTCTGGGATCACTTGCTCTGGAGAAAGCCAACTGCCATGTAATGAGAAATCCAGGTGGTGGGGAGCTGTGGTTTCCTATTAACAACTACATGAATGAGCTTGCAAGTAGACCCTTCGGCCCAGGCCAGCGTTCAAATAACTGACATCCCTGCTGACATTTGGACTGCACTCTCACGAGAGAGGCTGAGCCAACCTACACAGATAAGCCATTTCAGAATTCCTGACCTACAAAAACTGAGAGAATTCCCCCATTGGTTTCCTGGATCTGCTTTAATTTCTGAAAACACATAATTGTAGGATGGTGGTCAGAAATATTATAAGACTTAAGAATACTGTTTAATACTTCATAGTTTTGTTGTTTTGTGTGTGTGTGTGTGTGTGTGTGTGTGAGAGAGAGAGCATGGGCTTGCCAAATTGGCAACATAATTTGCAGGGCCTGGTGCAAAATGAAAGTATAAGTCCCCTTCTTCAAAAGTGCTAATAGCAGAGCACTGATTTCTGAACATGGAAGCCCATGTTATTACACAGGTCCCATGGCCATGAGCAGGCTGTGTGTGTGTGTGTGTGTGTGTGTGTGTGTGTGTGTGTGTGTAACAGCAATAGCTAATATTCCTTTACCGTATATCAGGCATATTCTACTTTAATCCTGACAACTTTATGAGATAGACCCTATAATCATCCTTGTGTCAAATGAAGAAAATAAAGCTTAGAGGTATTAGTTAGCTCGTCAAAGTCAAAGCTCAAACATCTATTAAATGGCAGGACCAAGATTCAAACTAAATATGGAAATCCTTGAGTCCACACTTTTAATTGCTACCTTAAATTATAAGTTTACTATTGTAGCATAAAAATTGTCCTTAAATTTAGCAGCTAAAGCAATCATTTCATTTTGCTGACAGTTTATAGGGCTCAGCTAGGCAGTTCTCACTTGTAATCTCTCATGCAGTTGTAGTCAGGTTTTGGCTGGGGCTGTAGTCATCTGAAGGCTCAGCTGGGTTGGGGATAGGTCAACTCATATGGCTGTCAGCTGATGTTGGCTGTTTGCTAGGAATGGGTTGTCAACCAGAACATCCACACATGGACCCTCTGGCATGGCAGTCTCAGAGTAATTAGACTTCTCTTTAGCAGCCATTCAGGCTGGACTACAGCATGTATGGTGGCCCAGTGCCATTGAGCCATGGTGCAGTGTGCAGAGAGGAAATGAGGTACAGGAAAGTTAAGTAACTTGCCCAAGGTTAGCCTTAGATGGTGGGGTGATGCAGCTCTGGGTCCTGTTGGCCCTCCTGGGCCTGGTGGGCCCAAGTGCGGGCTTACTGCCCCAGAAACTGGATTTCTCCCACAGCAAGACAGAGCTGAACCATCTGGTGGTGGATGAGACATCAGGCGTAGTGTGTCTAAGGGCTGATTGAGAACATCAACCAGCTTCTGCTTCTGGACCTGTCAGGAAAGTGACTCGTCGTGTGTGGCAGCCTTTTCAAGGGAACTCTAATAAATATTGCCACTATCGCTCAAACCCTCCTACACTGTGTCCCTGAAATTCCTTCCCTGCAACACTGTGGAAAAACCTAAAATATTTACTATCAGGCTCTTTACAGAAAAAAAGTTACCAAGTTTGATTTAGACAAAATGAGAATTAGAGAAGAGAACTAGTATAATAGATGAAGTTATTCTTATTAGCATAAAACACAGAGGGTCACACTGAGCCAATTAATAATGCTGATAGGAATAAGTTGGTGAATATTTTCATAAATTATTGAGAGTATAAAATGTTTTCTTTCCTGATTTTACACCCACGATAATTGGGATATTTGTCCTGCACATCTATGTCATCACCAATGTAAAGCTGCAAACACAAATATACATCTTCAATAACTATAATTTCATTTTCCCTACTTACAAATCAGAGGTTCTAACAAGCAGATTTGTCATGAATATGTGCGTCACAAATGTGAAAGTTCAGAGAAAATAAAGCTGGGGATTATTTTTTCATTTTACTCTTTCATTTATTTAGTACCATACTGTAAATTATTAAAGAGACAGGTGCTCCTTGTGACATAGTTTTTATTATTCTTTTAGCTGTCACTAGCAGAGGATCAATGAGCTGACAGGTATCTCAACCACAAACTACAGTTTCAACCTGGGACTCATAAAGCTGGAACATTAGACAGTTGGATTGCATATACATTTTTCTTTAGTCTAGCCACAGAAATAGATGCAATAAAATAATAAAACAGCACTAAAGACTTATTAAGTGCATTCCCCACTTAATAGCCATATCTCATCAGAAGTTAAACTACACAAGAATAGCAGTTTAGATAAAATAAATGCAGAATTTTGCCTCTAGGCTAGATTTAATTTAAACTACCCTGAATGACATTCCATTATTATCTCCTGTAGAAAAACAATCATTTAATGTCATTTCAGGGGTGCCTGTAATCCCAAGAGTGAATGGGATTACCCCAGGGGAATGACAGACTAGAGACAGAGTCTAGATGTCTCATAGATCACACCTGGGCTAGAACCTCAAGAGCTAAGGCATCGACAGGGATGAGCATAAGTGACCCTGAAGCTGCAGAGCATGGAGCCAAGAGATTTCCCAAAAATAATGCCCAGGTGGGATAACTAGACACCAAGTGCCTCCTGATATGATGTACCTACAGCAGCCAAAATGTTCCAACTAACTCTAAATAAAATTTTTAACATTTAACTTTCAGTTATGAAGAAATAGAGAATAAGAGATATCATGAAGGAAAGTTTGAAAAAAATCAGAAAATGACATTTTCTATAATAAAATTGGCCGGCAGTCTTGGATAAGTCAATATTGGGGCAGGGTGGAGAGAAGAAGAGGTAGAACTATTCTAGAGTAAAAGGAATTTAAAAGATACAATTTAAGAGATTTACCTTTAATGTATAGTTCTTGATCATATCTTGATTTTAAAAATACAGTTAGAAGTTCTGGGAGAAAAAAATATGGACGGAGTATTAAATGATACTCTGGGATATTTTATGAGATTATGATGTTGCAGTTATGTAGGAGAAAGTCCTTTTAAAAAATAGAAATGTTTATTGCAATGTAAATTTTCCAGATCTATAATTTACTTTAAACCACTGTAGCTCTTGCTGTATATAAAAATGAAGCAATATCAACATGTAAGTGGTAGTTATATGTGTGTTAATTCTACTTTTTTGTATGATTGCAAAAATTATAACAAAATGTTTGTTTTTAAAGACTTTCTGGGCAAAGAGGAGGACAAACTATAGAGAACCTTTATCAAAGCATTGATCTAAGCCTACAGTAGAATGATAGAATCTAGCTGTGCCACCACAAAAAATAAGGCAAAGCAAGCAGATTTTTTAAAAAATGAAGAAAGGACCTAGAGCAATGCCCTGAGATCTTGCACTTAACCAAGTGGACTTCACAGTCTTTGGCAGAGCAGTTGATAATATAACCCATGTTCACACAGGAAACTGAACCTCTGTGCCTTGTACCCCTCACCCTCTTTTTCCTATTTGCTAATTTCAACTTATTCCACTATTGACCTTCTTGATAATATAGGAACATATTGATTTTTCACATAAGTCTATAGTGATGCATCTCCTTTGTCTTTTATAAATATCTTAAATCTCCTAAGAAGGCTCTGTGAACAGCAGCACCATTTTCTTCACCTGTTCAAATCTTTTTTTTTTTTAATATATTTTATTGATTTTTTACAGAGTGGAAGGGAGAGGAGGGATAGAGAGTTAGAAACATCGATGAGAGAGAAACATCGATCAGCTGCCTCTCGCACGCCCCCTACTGGGGATGTGCCCGCAACCAAGGTACATGCCCTTGACCGGAATCGAACCTGGGACCCTTGAGTCCGCAGGCCGACGCTCTATCCACTGAGCCAAACCGGTTTTGGCTGTTCAAATCTTTTGATCCACATGGACTTTTTTCTTTCGTATTGGGCATTTTGTCTTTGGTAGCTCTCAAACTTTGGAGACTTTTCTTCCTATAATTTCAGACTACAAGAGTATGCCCATCTTCTCTCTTATTTGGAATATGCCATCCTAAAACCAAGACACCTGCATCCGCCTACTGATACCATTCCAGGACTGCGTGGGGACTTAGAGGGCAGTCCCTCTACCCCAAGTTCTAGAACTTCCAATTCACTGACAAATTCTTTCTTATGTTCCAGAATTAGGTTTAGAGTAGCAGTTCCAAGTTCCTAGCCCTAATTTCTGACCTGGGACCAGTACTGGTCCTACTGTTAACTTATTTGTCAGTTGTACCTAGAATATGCAAAAACCTATTTTTAAAAGCTTGAGTGTTAGGGCCCTGGTCAGCGTGGCTCAGAGGTTGAGCATCAACCTATGAACCAGGAGGTTGGGGTTTGATTCCAGGTCAGGGCACATGCCTGGTTTGTGGACTTGATCCCTAGTAGGGAGCCTGCAGGAGGCAGCTGATCAATGATTCTTTCTCACCATTGATGTTTCTATCTCTCTCTCCTCTCCCTATTTGAAATCAATAAAAATATATTTAAAAAAAATAGCCCTAGCCAGTTTGGCTTTGTGGATAGAGCATTGGCCTGCGGACCAAAGGATCCCGGGTTCGATTTCAATCAAAGGCATGTACCTTGGTTGCAGGCTCCTCCCAGGCCTGGGCCCTGGTAGGGGCATGTGCAGGAGGCAAGCAATCAATGTGTTTCTCTCACATCACTGTTTCTCTCTGTCTTTCCCACTCTTTCTGAAAATTGATGGAAAAAAATATCCTCGGGTGAGGATTAAAAAAATAATAAACAAATAAATAAATAATCTATAGATATAAAAGCCTAAGCACTGTTACAACCAAACGACCTGAATGACTGATCAACCTGTCACTGTAATGTGCACTGACCACCATGGGGCAGACGCTCAACACAGGAGCTGCCCCCTGGTGGTCAATGTGCTCCCACAGGGGGAGCTCTGCTCAGCCAGAAGCCAGGCTCTTGGCTGGAGAGCACAGCTGTGGTGGTGGGAGCCTCTCCTGACTCCACGGCAGTGCTACCAAGTGGCAGCAGCAGGCAAGCAGTGGTGGTAGGCACAGTGGGCCAGGATGAGCATAAGCAGTGCAGCGCCTGGCCCCAGCTCAGGTTCCTCCCTGGCCACCTGCCACTTGGCACACTGCTACACGCCTCAGGGGATGTCCTAATGCTAGTTTAGGCCCAATCCTAAACCAAGAGTGAGACATTCCCCCAAGGGGTCCTGGATTATGAGAGGGTGCAGCAAGGCTGAGGGACCACGCCCCCAAATGCCTGAATCTGTGCACTGAGCTTCTAGTAAATAAAAAGCTTCTGTATTTGGACTGTTTATCAGGTGTACCGGTTAATAATGTGGATTTTGTAATCAAAGAAAACATGATAATTTAAAGAGAAACATCAAAAGTGTTTTATTCAAAGTAACGTCCATCGCTAGCTACACATTTCCCCACTTTCAGGTAATTTGTGGATAACCTCCCAATAGAACTTCTCTTGCTTTGAGGCAAACCCTTACAGACCCAATTTTCCACTTCTTCGTACATTTTGAAGTGCTGCTCAGAAAGTGCATGTGCCATCGATTGGAATAAGTGGTAATCTGAAGGAGCAAGGTCTGGTGAATTTAGTGGGTGGGTTAATACTTCCCAGGCAAGATCTTTTAACGTGCCTTTAACTGGTTTTGAAGTGTGTGATGGTGTGTCATCATGAAGCAAAATTACTTGGCCATGTCTCTGGCACATTCTGGTCGTTTTAGGATCAAAGCATGGTTCAAATTGATTATTTGTTGTCGGTAGCAATCAGTATTAACTGTTTCACCTGGTTTTAGAAGCTCATAATGCACCACACCTTCCTGATCCCACCAAACACAGAGCAAGGTCTTCTTTCCGAAGCAATCTGGCCTTGCAGTCGATGTTGATAGTTGACCTGGATCAACCCATGATTTTGTGCATTTGGGATTCTCAAAATAAATCCACTTTTCATTGCCAGTCACAATTCGATGCAAAAAAGACTTTCTTTCGTGCCGTTGAAGCAACATTTTACTGATACACTTTTTGGTTTTTCATTTGTCTTTTGTTCAGTTGATGTGGCACCCATTTCCTTCCTTTAAAATCTTTCCCATTGCTTGTAAATGATCAGAAATTGTTTGCTGAGCAACGTTAAATCTTTCTGCAAGTTGTTTTTGAGTTTGACACGCATCTTCATCCAATAATGCTTGTAATTGTTGGTTTTCAAACTTTTTTCGGTTGACCTGGATGTTCTTTGTCTTTCACACCAAAATCATCACTTTTAAAGTGTTTAAACCAGTGTTCACAAGTATCTTTAGATGGAGCATGTTCACCATAAGCTTCTTGAAGTATAGGATAACTTTAAGCAGCACTTTTCTTCAAAATAAAGTAATGAATTAAAACTTCCTGCAAATGCTCTTTTTTTGGCATGAAATTTGACACTTTTAAGCATAAAAATATCTACGATGTTAACACCTTCAGAAAATTTGACATATAAAGTTCTGAAGCTTGTTGTCAACACAACAAAATAGCATACATATCAAATCGCATATATATTAACATATGTGGAGTGGTGGCCTCTGGAGAGAAACCAAGATGGCGGCATAGGTGAACACCTAAACTGCTGCCTCGCACAACAATTTCAAAACTACAGTTGAAAAAAAGAATGGACATCATCCAGAACCACAGGAAAGCTGGCTGAGTGGAAATTCTACAACTAGAAGGAAAGAGAGGGGCACACAGAGACTCAGAGGAGCTGCAAAAGGCTGAGGTAAGGAGACACATGCATGGAAATGATGGGCGGCTGAGTGCCTGGCTAGCTTTCTCTAGCAGGAGAGAGACGGGAGCTCCCGACTGCACTGAACCTCAGTTCCAACTGCACTGAACCCCAGTTCCGACTGCACTGAACCCCAGTTCTGGGCGAGACCTGGGGGTCCCAGACTCATATGGGGGGAGTCTGGACTGTCAGGAAAAGAGGAGTGCATGGAAACTCAGGGGAGCCGCGAAATGCAGAAGTCTGGAGGCCCGCGCGCAACTGTGCGCAGAGAGAACTGACTGCTGAGTGTGCCGCTAGCTTTCTCTAGCGGGAGGAAGGCAGAAGCTCCCGACTGCGCTGAACTCCAGTTCTGGGTGAGAATCTGGTAATCCAGATTCATTGGGGGAGAAACTGGACTGTCTGGCAACCGGTGAAACTCGAGGGCGGCTTTCTCTCAGAGCTGCTTGTAGTGATTACTGAGGGACACTGAGACCCAGGGGCCTCATAGGGCAGGGCTGACTGGAATCCAAGGCTGTCTGCTCAGCCCTGAGACTCTGCCCCATCCAAGCTGAGCAGAGAGGCTTTTGCAATTTTGCAAGTCTTGTCTCATAAGGGTGTCTCCAGCACAGAAGTTCTCCCGGCATAGACACAGCTAATCCTCACAGCCAATTGGCCTGGAGGTCAATTCCTCCCAGTGATATCAACAATAATCAAGACTTAACTACAACAAGGCTGTACACACAGTCCACAAAGGGGTGCACCAAGAGTGTCCACCTCAGGTAACTAGGGAGGCTGAGCCACTGGGCCATATAGGACACCTAGCAAACAAAGCTACTCTACCAACTCAGGGAAGCAGTAAAAATGCGAAGACAAAGAACCAGATCACAAATGAAAAAAATGGAGGAAAGCAAACGACTGGATATAGAGTTCATAACCACGGTTATAAGGTTACTCAAGAATTTCCTAGAAAAGGCCGATAAATTTAGCGAGACCCTTGAGGATATGAAAAAGGACCAACTGGAAATTAAACATACACTGACTGAAATAAAAAAATATTATACAGAGACCTAACAGCAGACTAGAGGAATGCAAGAATCAAGTCAAAGATTTGAAATACAAAGAAGCAAAAATCACTCAACCTGAAAAGCAAAAAGAAAAAAGAATCCAAAAATTTGAAGATAGTGTAAGGAGCCTCTGGGACAACTTCAAGCGTACCAACATCAGAATTATGGGGGTGCCAGAAGATGAGAGAGAGCAAGATACTGAAAACCTATTTGAAGAAATAATGACTGAAAACTTCCCCTACCTGGTGAAAGAAATAGACTTACAAGTCCAGGAAGCACACAGAACCCCAAACAAAAAGAATCCAAAGAGGACCACACCAAGACACATCATCATTAAAATGCCAAGAGCAAAAGACAAAGAGATAATATTAAAAGCAGCAAGAGAAAAACAGTTAATTACCTACAAGGGAGCACCCATACCATTGTCAGCTGATTTCTCAACAGAAACTATTCAGGCCAGAAGGGAGTGCCAAGAAATATTCAAAGTGATGAATAGCTAGAACCTACAACCAAGATTACTCTACCCAGCAAAGCTATCATTCAGAATTGAAGGGCAGATAAAGAGCTTCACAGATAAGAAAAAGCTAAAGGAGTTCATCACCACCAAACCAGTATTATATGAAATGCTGAAAGGTACTCTTTAAGAAGAGGAAGAAGAAGAAAAAGGTAAAGATAAAAATTATGAACAACAAATACATATCTATCAACAAGTGAATCTAAAAATCAAGTGAATAAAAAATCTGATGAACAGAATAAACTAGTGAATATAATAGAATCAGGGGCATAGAAAGGGAGTGGACTGACAATTCTCAGGGGTAAAGGGGTGTGGGGAGTGCAGGAAGAGACAGGAAAAAAATCGTACACCTGTGGATGAGGACAGTTGTGGGGAGTTAAGGGCAGAGGGTGGGGTGGAAACCAGTTGGAGGGGAGCTATGGGGGGAAAAAAGAGGAACAATTGTAATAATCTGAACAATAAAGATTTATTAAGTTAAAAAAAAAAGAAAAAAAAAAAAAAACAGCCGAAACCGGTTTGGCTCAGTGGATAGAGCGTCAGCCTGCGGACTTGAAGGGTCCCGGGTTCGATTCTGGTAAAGGGCACGAACCTTGGTTGCAGGCACATCCCCAGTGGGAGGTGTGCAGGAGGCAGCTGATCGATGTTTCTCTCTCATCGATGTTTCTAACTCTCTATCCCTCTCCCTTCCTCTCTGTAAAATATCAATAAAATATATAAAAACAAAACAAAAAACAAAACAAAACAAAACAAAAAACAGTGGTGGCCTCTGCACACACATGGTCCCTGTGCCAATTTTCTGGTCTTGTGCTACAGTTATGTGAGATGCCACCACAGGGGAAAGCTGAAGAAAGGGTGCTCAGGACCCCCTGAAAAATTTTTGTAATTTTCTTTGCAATTATTTTAAAATAAAGGGTTTTTTTTAAAAAAATATCAACAGATGTGTAACTCCATCTATTGAAAAAAATCCGCATTATTAACCGGTACACCTGATATATTAGATTAATGTGTATGTGTAGGTTAAGAGGGATTATCCATAGATGCCCTTTTTCATCTAAGGACAATTTCATATGCTTCAACCTATACAACAGAAGGTTGGGGCAAGCAGTTTAGGGAGAGTACTGAAGCATGCCATAGGTGAGGCTATCATAGAAGAGAGCAGGTAGTCACTCTACATGAGTTTAAAACCCTAGGTTCAGATTAACTCTAACTTGAGATATTAAGAAATTTAGAAACATGATCTCAGAGCCAGTATAGTGATTTGGGGAAATCCTAATAAAGAAAGGATCCAGATGGCTAGGAATGTTAAAGCTCAGGAACAAGGAAAAGAATATGGAAGGTATAGATGTGGACACTTAGCAAAATCTAAATGTTCAATAACTGATCATTATGCAGTTATCTTGTGAACTTTTTATTTATTTATTTTTACTAATAAATCTTTATTGTTCAGATTATTACAGTTGTTCCTCTTTTTTCCCCTCATAGCTCCCCTCCACCTGGTTCCCACCCCACTCTCTGCCCTTACCCCCCCCCCACTGTCCTCATCCATAGGTGTACGATTTTTGTCCAGTCTCTTCCCACACCCCCACACCCTTTTCCCCCGAGAATTGTCAGTCCACTCCTTTTCTATGCCCCTGATCCTATTATATTCACTAGTTTATTCTGTTCATCAGACTTTTTATTCACTTGATTTTTAGATTCACTTGTTGATAGATATGTATTTGTTGTCACTTTGCTGTCCATAGTTTTTGTCTTTATCTTTTTCTTCTTCTTCCTCTTCTTAAAGAATACCTTTCAGCATTTCATATAATACTGGTTTGGCGGTGATGAATTCCTTTACCTTTTTCTTATCTGTGAAGCTATTTATCTGACCTTCAATTCTGAATGATAGTTTTGCTGGGTAAAGTAATCTTGGTTGTTGGTTCTTGCTATTCATCACTTTGAATATTTCTTGCCACTCCCTTCTGGCCTGCATAGTTTCTGTTCAGAAATCAGTATGGGTGCTCCCTTGTATGTAACTGTTTTTCTCTTGCTGCTTTTAATATTATCTCTTTGTCTTTTGCCCTTGGCATTTTAATTATGATGTGTCTTGGTGTGGTCCTCTTTTGATTCCTCTTGTTTGGGGTTCTGTGTGCTTCCTGGACTTGTAAGTCTATTTCTTTCACCAGGTAGGGGAAGTTTTCTGTCATTATTTCTTCAAATAGGTTTTCAATATCTTGCTCTCTCTCTTCTTCTGGCACCCCCATAATTTGGATGTTGGTATGCTTGAAGTTGTCCCAGAGGCTCCTTACACTATCTTCATATTTTTGGATTCTTTTTGCTTTTTGCTTTTCCGGTTGGGTGTTTTTTGCTCCTTCATATTTCAAATTTTTTACTTGATTCTTGGGATCCTCTAGTCTCCTGTTGGATCTCTGTATATTATTCTTTATTTCAGTCAGTGTATGCTTAATTTCTAGTTGGTCCTTTTTCATATTCTCGAGGGTCTCACTAAATTTATTGGTGGTTTCTATAAGATTCTTGAGTAACCTTATAACTGTGGTTATGAACTCTATATCTAGTCGTTTGCTTTCCTCCATATCTTTCATTTGTGACCTGTTTCTTTGTCTCTGCATTTTGGCTGCTTCCATGTGTTGAGTGGCTTTGTTTGCTAGGTGTCCTATATGGCCCAGTGGCTCAGCCTCCCCAGTTACCTGAGGTGGACATTCTTGGTGCACCCCTTTGTGGACTGTGTGTACAGCCTTGTTGTAGTTAAGTCTTGATTATTGTTGATATCACTGGGAGGAATTGACCTCCAGGCCAATTGGCTGTGAGGATTAGCTGTGTCTATGCCGGGAGAACTTCTGTGCTGGAGACACCCTTATGGGGCAAGACTTGCTTCAGTGGGGCTTTGGCACTCACTGAGTCTGCCCCCTGAGTGTGTCTCTTATGGATCTGAAGAGTTGTAGTCTGGATGGTCTCTCTCTGACCACTGGGTACATTGGCTCTTAGATCTTCAAGGAGAGAGGCCACCCAGCAGGAGCTACAGAGAGATCTGCAGATTCCTTCTCTTTGTTTGGGGTTTGGAGGTGCCCAGATGAGGCCCAGCTGTGAAGCAATGCAAGCTTCTGTTGAGCCTTGGGTCTTCTTTTGGAGGCTCTGGGGCTCTTTGACCCAGCTGCAGTACCTTAGGTTTCAGATTGCAAAGGGCCAGGCCATTCAAATGCAAAAGCCGCTGTGCACAAATTGGGTGGGGCAGGGTCTCAGGGAATCACCAGGGTGGAGCAAACAGCAATAGCTGACCGTCAGCCCTGCCTGGAAGAGGTCCTGTGTCTCTGTGTCCTGCGGCACCATGCAGGAATAATGATTACTGCAAGCACCTCTGGGAGAAAGACACCCTCCAGTTCCGCCCAAGGCCAGACAGTCCAGTTTCTCCCCATATGATTCTGGGTCCCCAAAGTCCTGCCTGAACTGGAATTCAGAGCAGTTGGGATCTTGTGTCTCCCTCCCGATTAAAAATGACAGCAGCGTACTCAGTCACCAGCCTTTTCTGCGCGCGTGCCTCTGTATCTCTGCACTTCACTTCTGCACCTCCGCTCCTCCTGCGAGTCTCAGTGTGCTTTTCTCTTTCCTTCTAGTTGTAGAATTTCCACTCAGCCAGCCTCCCCATAGTTCTGGATGCTACCCATTTGTCTTTTAGTTGTAATTTTAAAGTGGTTGTGCGAGGCAGCAAGTTCAGGTGTTTACCTATGCCGCCATCTTGGTTTCTCCTATCTTGTGAACTTTTATAAAACAGTGCAGTGACTGCTAAAGCAGTTGTATATTTTGAACCAATAGCCAAATCATACCTAATTTAGAAACAATAAATCTGGAAAACTGAATACCAAGTTTTCATTATTTCCAGAGGACATAATTGTATAATCAGATAATTACAGAGAATCAATTGAAAACTCATTTAAATTAGTAAGACAGTTCAGTAAATAAAATCTAAATTTAAAGAGCCAATCGCTTCCCTATATTTTGCCAACCATCATTAGAAATTTTAATGGAAGCAAATGCAGAAAGATGGCACCTGGCTGGAAATGCATGAATCAGCCTCATTTGGCTTCCAAAGAAAATAGCTAGAAAAATTAAGGAAAGGATGAACACTCTTAACAATGCTGAAAATTAAGACTATAGGAAACCTACTGTGGGATTTGGGGAAAACTGACACTAATAACAGGAAAGATGGAAGTCAAATAGCTGTTAAATTGTGGCCAAGTCACATACATATCTTTCATATTCATCTTTTATAGTTGAGCATTCAATAAATAGTGTTTCATTTATTTACCCAAGCAATTATAAAACTATAGAGTCCCAGTTAGGTCATAAAGAGAACTCCAGGACTCCCCCAATGCAGCAATTGTTTTTTTCTATGCTTTCTGATCACAATGTAACAAAACTGGAATTAAACACACGCATGCGCACACACACACACACACGCCAGGCACACAGACACACATGCACGCACGCACGCACGCACGCACTCACGCACACCATGTTCTAAGTACTCTTAGGGAGAACTGATATTAAAACTGCAATTAACAAGATTTAGAAGTTAATGGCAATAAAACATTACATATAAAAACTTATGGGGTAGAGGCAAAATTTAACTCACATGCCAATCCATGGCTTTAAATGATTTCATTATTTAATAGGAAGTAAAACTTAATAACCAAAGTATTCAACTCCAGAAAAAAAGGTAAAACAAAGCATAAGTAAAATAAGTCTGGTTAGAACGTAGAAAGTTGAAAGAGTCCATCCTCTTACCCTAACAACCATAACAAACCAAATAAGCTACAAAACCATAATTTTTAAGCCAATCAGAAATCTGAGGATACAAAGAAACCTAAATGGATTAATTCAAGAAATGAAAAGCCCTTAATAGGATAAAAGAGCCACAGCTGCTTATATTCTAGGCATAGTGACAAGAATGAGGACAAATGTACCACAGATGGGTTTAAGGAGGAATGAATGGAACTTTCAACATTCTTTTAACCACCATATGGAATTACACCCTAAAATTCAAAGGAACCACAGACACAGAGTGTATCTGCACCCACATGACAACTCTTTCTCATAGTTCTTCACCTGGCAATTCCCCAGCAACTCATAAAGCTGGCAGTAAGAAAATAAATAAGAGAAAGATGACCCATAGTTAGAAAAGCGGGTGGCTCACCATAAAATACTAAAAATTTTCTAGGTTCTTGCTAGTGGCTTAGTCTCCGAACATGATTGAAGGGAAAGTCCTGATCCCACCTAAGCTGTTGAAGCTAGTGATGAGCTGAATCAAATGAAAGCTAAATAAAAAAATAAAATAACAGATGCACATTAACAAAGGACCACATTAGTTTAGAGGCCGCTGTGGGAATGTGACAAAAAAAGGCTTCCTGTTTTATGAAGCAAATATTAACTTCAGTGTGTAGCATAACTCTGTGCAATGTGCCATCCATGCCATGATACACACAGAGAAGGCGGAAAATGTGGTCTGTGGTCAAGACAGAAAGTATCAATAGATGAAGACCAAGAGATGGCTCAGAGGTTGGAATTATTAGATAGGGACATTGAAATATCTAATAAAAATGCTAACAGATCCATGGGAAAATGTGGACAACATACATGAAGAATTTCAGCAAGGAGTTAGAAGCTGTAAAAAAAAAAAAAAAAAGAAAAGAACCAAAGGAATTTTAGAAATGAAAAATATGATATCAGAAATCTGAAATAGAAGTATCAGAGTAAACATTCTCACTTTATTCTTGATCTTATGGGAAAAGCATTCAGTGTTTGACCATTAAGTATTAGGTTAATTATAAGGGCTAAGGAACAGCAGAGCAGGTTTTTAATTAATTTACTTATTTTTAATCCTCACTGGAGGATATGGTCTTTTTTTTTGTTTGTTTTTGTTTTTATTGCTTTGAGAGAGAGAGGAACATCGATGTGAGAGAAAAACATTGATTGGCTGCCTCCTATATGCACCCCAACTGGGTATTGAACCTGCAACCTAGATATGCACCCTGATCGGGAATGGAACCCACAACCTCTTGGTGTATAGGATGATGCTCCAACCAACTGAGCCACCTGGCCAGGGCAGGTTTGGTTTTTTTATAGACTGAAGAAATTCCCTTTTTGATTTGCTGGGAGTTTATTTTAATATGAATATTATTTTAATAATATGACCCTGACTCACTAAAGCCTGGTGAAAGCATTATTTCAGACAAGGATGACGGGGCAATGAATGATACACATACCCAGACAGCTACCAAGTCACCTGTGATATGAGACAGCAGTTGCTCTGCCATTAGTTACTGGAAGCAGAAGTTACCTATGGAATTTAGAAACGTCAGACCCAAGCACACAGGGGAAAAAAAAATGCAAAGTCATGGCAAACAAGCCAAATATACAAACCTTGGCTATTTTTACCTGTAATGGCTAAAATCAAAGTAAAGAAGCTCAGACTTTGCCCCATCTAAGCGATAGCCTCTAGCTTAAGAGCCATTACCAAAGTGAAAAATTATGCTGGAAAAATAAATAGCACTTCAATTACTTCTAGTTACCAAAAAGGTAGTCAAGGCTGTGGGGGACAAAAAAAACAAAAACAAAAACCATACACTATACACTAAAACCAGGGAGTAAAATGGGGAGGAGTTGTCTTATTTTGTGATCAGTATCACTGGCTTCCTGAAGAACCTTTATTAAATGGACTGGGAGAGTGACTAACCTAGGATCATTTTTGTTGTTGTTGTTTTGTATGTTGCAGAATAGAGGAGCATGTTTGGGGTGATGCAAGACCCATAGCTCACTATTGAGTAATCACACATGACTGTACAGTTTCCCCGGGGGTGTGAGGGTGGCCCTGAACACATCCAACAAGCAGCCCACATGGGGCCACTACAGGTAACCCTGGGAGGCTCTAAATGGGTCCTGGCAGGAATAAGCAATCATTCTGGACAGAGATCTGCATACCTGGTGGGCATGCAAATACTCCAAACACTATAAAAGGACTGGAACAGACTTACTGTCCCAGTTTGGACCACCAAATTAGAATCCGTTAGGCCAAGGACCACAGTTTACAGCCACTAGGATGAGACAATTTAATGGTGATTCTTAAAATGTAGAAATGGCTTCTAGATCTGCATTGTCAGTGTTTGAAATTTGTTTGTAATGAACTCTTTCATGACTATTATAAAGGGATGTGCTATTTTATTAACTGAAACAGCCACTTCATTTTTATATAATCCTTCATTTATTTGCTGTATTTTCTTCTTCAGGTTCTCATAAATTGCATCTTCTCTATAAACTACTTGGTGTCTACAAAGGTAGCACACAGCAAATCCATACACATCTGTAAAGATAATGAGCATGATAGTGTTGGTGACAATGACCAATATGTAGATTAAAAGTATACATAACTAATTAAAACTTAATTTCCATTGCATTATAAAAGAATATCCAGAAACAATGAGAACAAAATAAGAATAGTTAACAAAGCGAAATTAATTATAGAAATTTTAAAAGCAAGATTCAAAAGGAAAGTGGGAAATGAAGCAAAAAAAAAAAATCGCTTAACAAAACTGATCAGTAAAACATGTAACAGAAAACAAGAAATGCTTTAGGCACTGATACAGCAGCAATTATATCCACATCTTTTTCTCTTTGATGCCACAAGGAGTCTCATCTCCCATTCCTGAGAGACCTCCTTCATGAAGGTTGGCTTACTGATTGTCTTGTCTTTTTTTCTTATAAAATTATTACACACTTCATCAATGGTATTAAAACAAAATATCTAACATGGACAAGAAATTACTTGCAGTAAGAACTTGTTTTGTGAATGGATTACCTGATTATTTTGATTTTGATTGAGTATGAGGTAAGATGAATGGGGCTTGCTATCTTATGTTCATTCATTAATGACAGACACTCATTCCTTTATATTCAACAAATATCCCCCATGTGTACATTTTCCCATAACCCTCAATACCATAGTAGTGATGAAAGAAGTACCAGAGAAACTATAGACCTCTCTCAGGCCAAGGGATGTAGTCATCTAAATTCAAACTGGAAAGAATATGAGTTTATATGATTAAATCCCCTCATTTTAATACAGGAGAAGCTTCTAGTTCACTGAGATGCCCCAAAATCACACAGGTGGTTAGCTGCAAATCTAGTGTGAAGCCACAATCTTCTCACCACAATTTTGATACTCCCCACTCTGTCTCCATTTCTTAATCCATATAGACTCTATAAAACTGAGAATTAATTTGTATTAGTCAGGGTTCTCCAGAGAAATAGAATCAATAAGATGTGTATATATACAGAAAGATCATTATTATAAGGTATTGGCTCACATGATTATGGAGGTTGGCAAATCCATAATTTGCAGTGTGGACTGCTAGCCTGGAGACCCAGGCAAGCCAATGAAGTCCAGAGTTAAGAGTAATTCACTCAAGGATCCTAAAGACACACCTACCTTAAGAAGTCATTGCAGGAAACTCCTGTATAAGTCTTAGTGTGTGGCTAGGGGGTGAACTTAAAGATAGCAAAATTTCACCACTGTAATTCTGACCAGGTTTAATATTTAAGACAACAATGAAAATATTTAAATGTAAAAAGTATTTATTATCTTCCATTCTTATCTTCTGGTTCATCTGGCTTTCTGATCTGTACTCACCAGCACTTAATTTACTTTGAATATAATTCAAGGGTATTGCTTTATTGCTAAATGACTCGAATATAAAACTAGTCTTTTTAGTGACACCATCTGTTGTTCATGACACTTTAAATGATGGAGATTTCAGTTGCTAAATATTCCACAGAAAACATATGAAGAGAATTCAAAGGGTTTGGGTTTTTAAGAAAATATAGTATCCCTGAAGCATGAAATGAAACCCTTTCTTTAAAGTGTTCACAATAACAAAGAAGTGTTTAATTATATTTGATATACATGGATCTTTTCTGAATAAGCAAAATGATGCAGGTATTAGATCAAGCCTTCTGTAAAGTGGAATAAATATCAGTGATAATCTTAATAATTATGTAAGCACAGAAACACATGAAGGTAAAGCAACTTGCCAAAATCAAATGGTTCTGAAAAGGCTAACTGCTGTGTTCCCCCTTACTTAAGACATAAATATGAATCAATTGCGCAAAGACAAAGTTGAGTTTTGGAGGGCAGGTGGGCTAATGGCATTTCTCTGGTAGGGTTAATCAGACTTCCCAGGCCTTGGCAACTCATTTTTAAACAACTTGAACATGCTAGAATGTCTCATAGGAATAACTGGTGAATACGAATTAAGATTCCAAACCCCGTGAAAATAAAAAGTTATCAGACATTTAGGCATAAGAGTACCTATTAGTAATGTTCTGAGCTATGTGGATGAAAGGTTGTCAAGAACAGCTCAGTCGGACTATTACAAAAGAACAGGAGCTGCCATCTTTTGTGGACCACTCTAATCTATAATAATCTACCCTGTCAATAAACCAGTTAAACTGTGGCTTTGTCAGAGAGCTGGGTCAGAAAGTATTACCGTAGAATGTCATTTTGCTCTCTACATGGTGCACTACACATCATTTTAAAATGATATGCTGTGTTCAATATTTTACGTGACTGAAGGATAACTCCAGACTTGAATTTATGGCTACAAATACTTGCAGCTAAATCATATAATATTACTTCAAACACTCTGTTTAAGACATCTGCTAGCATAACTGATGATAAGCTATTTTACATATCAATTCATTTTGTCTTATTTTTCATTTACTACTTTATTGCTTTACAGTTACCTAAAATATTTTATACCTGGAAAAATCTTTGAAATCTTTACATAAAAATCTAATTCTGTTGGAGTATAATAACTAAGAAAGAAAACTGTTCTCCGAAAATTAAGATTTTGTTTTGTTTTTATCTTGAAGTTGCTATGATTTGGGGAAAGAGCTATTTGTTTTGGGACAAAAACCAATGCTATCCTATTGTAAACATTTATTTTCAGTATGGCTGAGGAAAAAAATCAGGACAGAAATGGTTTGTTATATTTATCCCAGAATTACTGATATCTTGTGCAACTACCAATTCATACTGAATTTCCCTTAAAATTTTAGTTAGTTGTCTTCAACTTTCCTCACAGTGACTATTTCAACACTTAAACTTCAACAATAATTTTATATTTCTAAGTTTAAACAAGCAACCTCACTCAACAAAAATCAATGAGGTGCTTTCCAAGACATTGTATCACTTAGTATACAGAGAACTCGATAAGCCAATAGTTTTCTTATTCAAAAGACAGAATAAAGTTATCTAATATGAGCAAAGATTGCAATGATTACAGAAAGCATTTATTCCTTTGAAATGAAAGTATTGACTGACAAGAATGTGAGGACAGATGTGTTCACAAAAGATTTTTTTTCTTTTCTGAGAATGTTTTGACAGTCTAGCAATGTAATTTTGTGAAGAGAGACCTGGGTTTGTAAGTATAGAGACTGTCATTCTATTTATTTTCTCACAATTTTAATAGAGCCTCTTAATGGGGCCCACCAACTAATTACTAAATGTAACTTCTAGGTCACTCAGGCACAGTGATTGCTGTGTTAAAATACAAATCAAATTAGCCAATGTAATTCATTACAATTATTTCGTGCAATATAGGCTCTCAATTTATAAGGCATGATATTTTGGCATTTTGGATCACATGCCAGTATATTGTGATTAATAAAATACCATAAGGTCCTATAAGAATAATCTACATAGATCAAATACATGATTGTCTACTGGGCATTTACCTATGAATAACCTCTGAAGGCACTGTGTGGAATATTATATCGCAAGTAGACATAAATCAAGAAGAAAGATGATCCTTGGAGCAGAAGAGTCAGGTATATTTGTCTCTCTCACTCAAATGAGGACAAAGTCCATGTAACTTAAGGTAAATTAATGGGTGTCTAATTCTCATCCCCCTTTCCCACCTCCATAAAATAAAAATGATGACACATGCCAAGGATCACAGGAATGCCAGTATATTAAAAGATTATCTTGTTCATCTACACCCTAAATCTCAAAGAAAGACTCCATGTAAACTGCATTAAAATAACTTTACTTCCAATATAAAATTTATGTTTATTTAGAGTTAATTCTGTGGGGATAAGAAGTACCTAGTAAATTGGCTGAAATGAAATCTGGAAACTTAACTGAAAACTAGACTGCAGTGGGGAAGTGGTCTTCAGAGTGTAGAAGGATCATGTTGTATAAATTTACACAATTTATTTGTCAATTATATCTCAACAAAGCTGAGGGATCAAAGGGAAAAAATGCAGAAGGAAGAGCTAAAGGCAAATAAAACTCCAAGCCTACTATGTTTGTATAATTTTAATGGTTTGCATGTAAAGAATGATGTGATGGGAAATGGTGTAAAAAAATAGAACAAGGACAGATTATCAGAAAGAGGAATTAAAAGTTTCCAGGAACATAACACATTAAATTGTGGTAACAATGACAGTAATGATTAAAATGAGAACAAATCAAGTGCTTAAAATATAAAGAAACATTAAATCTTCACATAAAAGCATAACTTCTTTGCAATTGCAAAATCTATGACCAAGATTTTCAAGACCATTTCTGTTCTCATGAATGGGTTTATAGACTGCTTTTATAGCCATTGCTAACTTCCACATATAGTAAATCATCCACCAGGTTACCTATCAGCCCTTCATGAATTTATCTATGTTTTTTACCTAATAGCATCTACTACATTTCTGGCTCTGAATGAAATTCTAATTAAGAATATTAGGAAAGCTCTTAACATAATTTATCATTTGAAAATTTTAAAGAAAAACTCTGTGATCTCTCAAAAGGATTCTACAAAATCAACACCTATTTTGAGTTTAACTAATTTTTTTTAAATTTCTAAAATAATGTATAAATATTAAAAAGAAGAAAAAAATTATCTTCGTGTGTAGATGACATGACTTGCAATTCCAACTACTTGAAGCATACATTCGCCCTTTGGACAAATCACTAAGCCTTGGAGGGGAGGGAAGAACTAACAGTGGCCCAGTTTGAACCACGTGTCTACTCCAGTGAGTACCTATTTGGAAGCTCTACTGGAACAGTATGAACTAGATAACATCAATCCTCCTAAGCAAGGAAAGGATTATTAGCAGAGGATAGGGAAAAGGAATACTTGACAATTAAAACAAAAAGTTAGCATCTTATTGGATTACTACGAGCTTTAAATAAGACTACAGATATAAAGATCTTAGCACAGTGCCTGGTATATAATTAATGCTCATCAAATGTTAGTTATTAAAGTGGGGACCATCTCTTCCTCTTCAGATGGTCCTATTTTTGATTGTGAAGAAAGAATGACTGCCTTTGCAGTTCAGAAATGTTGAGAAAGAAGTTTCCTCTCCCAATCTCTCAACCTTTCCCTCTCCCTGTCACTCTATCCCTCTAACCCTTTGTCCTGCTATCCCTCTATCCCTCTCTTTCAGTCTATCTCCCACTAGACAGGAAGAATTAGTTATCTGATTGGTAAACTTTGGAAAGACACTAGGCAAGAGTGACTCTCCTCTCCCAGGACTCCCATTTTGCAATAGTCTGCCCCCAAGGAGAGAAATACATTCTGGACCTGCAGCTACACAGGAAGCACAGCTAGATACCTTCTAGAAGCTACTAGAAGCATACCTCTTCCTTTAGATATAAGGCATTTTGATTCCCCATGCATCCATGCAAATGTCTTCATTAAGTCTCCTTGTAAATGGCCACCCCAAACACTAGCTGTGAGGACACACCTCAGGAACTCTGTGGTGGCAGATCTATGGTCCAGATTCACCAGGGAAAAAAAATCAAAATATTATCATGCTGTATAAAAACTGAGCATAAATTTTTTAATTGAAGCCAAACTCAGAGGGATTAATCACCATGTATTTGGTTGGAAACATCTCAAGATCACTGGTACTACCTGTTATTACTGTCATTGATATATGGCACAGAATTAACGAGGAAGAGGTTTACAGTAATTGCTCAGTGCAATTTTAAGTTTAGGCATAGCCTTCAGATCATCCATAACCCGTTACTAGAAGTCTGATAGAAAAAAACATATACACAACAGAGTGTAGCCAAGGGGGCAGCACTAGGATCTATTAAACATAATAGCTAAGATTTGGTAAATTATACCCTACTAAAAAAAATCTGTGATACAAGGAAGTTATTAACTAAGTAATCTATAATAAGGAAAGCATAGTATGCAAATCAACCGAACAACTGAACAGCAGAACGACCGTCTGGACGACCTTCCGGATGACCACACTATAACACGCACTGGTGCCAGGCCAGCCAAGGTGGGTGCAATACGATTGGTCGGGGGGGCCCTGCCATCATCCCACAATTGCCCCTCAGAGAGAGGCCCTGGCCACTGGACAGTGGGACTATTGATCGGGGGTTGGGGGACCTCCATGATCACTCCAAAGAGGGAGGCCCAGGCCAGCTAAGCAATCACACTCCACACCTGTCACCCGCAGAGGAAGGCAGCCGGTTGCGGGGGAGGGAGGCAGTGCTGCACAGATGGCAAGCAGTGGCAGCGGCAGGAGCAGGGCCAGCTGTCGGCAGCCAGGGGAAGGAAAGCCCCGATAGGCCCTGATCGCCAGCCAGGCCTAGGGACCTTACCCGAGGGATCCTGGATTGTGAGAGGGCGCAGGCCGGGCTGAGGGACAACCTTCCCCTCCGGTTCATGAATTTCATGCACCAGGCCTCTAGTACCTATATAAACACATAAGCAAAGCAAACTTTAGGCTTTTGGGTTTCCCTATTTGGAAAAAAAGTTTAGGCATAACTTATGTATGGGAATAAAGTATCTTAATAGAGGGTTAAATATGTATTTTAAAAAAGAATTAATTGAGGCCCCTTGAACATATACTTATAGACATTTACTTCTTCAGAGAAGAAAACAAAGCAGAAAGTTCAGGATTAAAAGTCAGAATGAGAGTTAGAAGGCAATACAGCATGGAAGAAAGAAATTTTGCCTTCAAAGGGAAAGCAATGTTATAAAGAGACAGAATTTTAAGTATATGAGAAAGGGTTGTATAGGAAGACATATTTTAAAAGGATTAAGATATACAAAGAAGTACAAACGGATAATATGTTTTCCACATTGTGAGTTAACAGACCAGATGACCACTGGGATCTCTCCCAGCTCCATGAAACCATGAAACTCTTTAAATCAAAGTCTCTTAGTAACTCTTTAAGAAAATAGAAGAGGTTTAAATTAATGCTCTTAGTCTTTTTTTAATACTCTTAAATTTAAACTATAATTTTCTCATATTTTATTAAGTCTTAAAGAATTTCTAAAATTTATACAACAAAAAAATTGCATTATGAAGGTTGCCTTCCCTAGAAAAGTGTATCACACTATAGCAAAAGATCTCAATCTGTAAGAAATAAACAAAACAATTCTTCACTACCACCAGGACAAAAAGTATCCTATTTTTACTGCTCCATTTAGACTATCCAAAATTTAGATTTTCTAGAGTGTAAAAATCATTAAGAGAATATTACTTATTGACTATGGAATTCTACATCCTATCTAATAAAAGAGTAATATGCAAATTAACCATCACTCTGCTACACCCACAAGCCACGCCCACAAGCCATGCCCACCAGCCAATCAGGAGCGAATATGCAAATAAACCCAACCAAGATGGCTACGGCCACAGAGAGCAAGAGGGAGGCTTGGGTTTCCCCGGCAATGGAGGAAGCCAAGCTTTCCGCCTGCCCTTGCCGGCCTAGGCCTCCACTCAAGGCTACAAAGTTTCAATGATAGAAGATACATAAATCCAAACAGAAATGGTGGCAGCCATGGAGCTGGAAAGAGCAGGAGGCTAGGGTTGCCCCTGGTGATGGAGGAAGCAAAGCTTTCCACACACCCTGGCTGGCCCAGGCCTCCACTTAAGGCTACAAAGTTTCAATTATAGAAGATACATAGCCCTGACCTATTTGGCTCAGTGGATAGAGCGTCGGCCTGCGGACTGAAAGGTCCCAGGTTCGATTCCAGTCAAGGGCATGTACCTTGGTTGCGGGCATATCCCCAGTAGGAGGTGTGCAGGAGGCAGCTGATCGATGTTTCTCTCTCATCGATGTTTCTAACTCTCTATCCCTCTCTCTTCCTCTCTGTAAAAAATCAATAAAATATATTTAAAAAAAAAAAAAAGAAGATACATAAACCCCAACAGAAATGGCTGCCACCATAGCGCAAGCAGAAGGCTTGGCTCCGCTCCAGGCTACAAAGTTTCAATTGTAGAAGATAAATAAACCCCAGATACCAGGGCCTCCGCTTGGGTTGCCAGGGGGTGTGGCAGGCCTGCAAACCACCACAGGCCCCTCGCCCAGGCCATCCCATGCCCTAAGGGAACCCCCACCCTGATCCGGGACATCCTTCAGGGCAAACCAGCTGGCCCCCACCTGTGCACCAGGCCTCTATCCTATCTAATAAAAGAGTAATATGCAGATTGACCATCACTTCAACACACAAGATGGCTGCCCCCATGTGGTCAAAGATCCTGCCCCAGGTGGACACAAGATGGCCACCACAAGATGGCCAACAAGGGAGGGCAGTTGGGAGGAACCAGGCCTGCAAGGGAGGGCAGTTATGGGCAATCAGGCCAGCAGGAGAGGGCAGTTGGGAGGGACCAGGCCTGCAAGGGAGGGCAGTTGTGGGCAATCAAGCCTGCAGGGGAGGGCAGTTAGGGGTGACCAAGCCGGCAGAGGAGGGAAGTTGGGGGCAACCAGGCCTGCAGGGAAAGGCAGTTTGGGGGGGGGGGACCCAGGCCTGCAGGGAAGAGCAGTTGAGGGGGGACCAGGTCTGCAGGGGAGGGCAGTTAGGGGCAAACAGGCTGGCAGGGGAGCTGTTAGGCATCAATCAGGCTGGCAGGGGAGTGGTTAAGGGGTGATCAAGCTGGCAGGCAGAAGCAGTTAGGGGCAATCAGGAAGGCAGACAGGCGAGCAGTTGGGAGCCAGCAGTCCTGGATTGTGAGAGGGATGTCCGACTGCCTGTTTAGACCCGATCCCACCGGGCTTAAACAGGCAGTCGGACATCCCTCAAAGGGTCCCAGATTGGAGAGGGTGCAGGCTGGGCTGAGGGACAACCCCCGCCCCCGTGCACGAATTTTGTGCATCGGGCCTCTAGTTCAAATATAATTTAGAACAATTTTAATGTGTCAATCCAATGACACCGAAGTGATATTCATACACAGACAGAATAGTTTGAATTTGTACAGGTAGTATGACTGCTCTTTAATAATGTATGATTAACAGATATAAGAATAATTATTAACAAGGAATAGTCAGGAGCACATGCAAAATTCTTTTGATGAGCTGCTAAGAATGCACTGAAAATGCAAGTTCTTTCTTCTGATGTCATGGGTGAATACCACGTAATTCCATAACTTATTTTTACATATGTATATTAGAGAAAGGAAAAAAATGCTTAGATTTTTCTTTGCTTAGTTGGAGAACAGGACTGCCTAAAATTTTGAACTAGAATACATTAACAAAATATACTTTTAAATTATCTCAAGACCTTTGCAAAATTAAAAGTGTGATTAGGAGGGATGTTGTGGACAGTAAGAGAAATCCTATCTATTGACATACAAAGTCAAAGAAAGCTATACCCAATCATCTATGATAATAAAAGAGTAATATACTAATTAGACCAGACGTCCTTCCAGGCATCATTCTGGACGTCCTTCCAGATGAAGCCGGGCCAGAGGGAAGCAGCCCAGGTCCCGGGTGCCTGCCGGTAGCCAGAGGGAAGCTGGTGCCGGCAGCTGGGGCAGGATGGCCTACTGTTGTATGAACTTTCCTGCATCAGGCCTCTAGTAAGATATACTCAATGCAGAGATGGCAAGAAATTATAATAATGTATCACTTAAGTATAAGTGATACATTGGGGAATAGAAGAGGCATGTGGTGAATCGCTAGCAAAGTCAAGCAGAAGTCAAATGGTAGCTTTAAGAGGAATATAACAAGCCGGGATCAAGAATTCAATATGAAATCCCACAAAGAGATGGCTGGGAGAGAAAAAACAAAAACCAAAACAACCTCCCCATCTATACTGCATCTGGAACCTCCTACCTGCCACACACTGGCCAAACCTTCAGGTTCCTTGTGTGCTTGCATACACATATATGGCTAGAATGTCCACTATTTTCAGATAGACCATTTAATTTTTCTATACATCATTAATTTTGTTTTGAGTGACTTAAGACTTTCAGTTACTGCTGTTCTTGCCTATCAATTATAAATTAGTATTAATCTACCTTTATCAATTAAATTTGCCCAGGGTTATTGGTTAACCCTGTAATGTTAACAGTATTTATGGGCTATACCTTTTCAATAACTATATTTTCATTTCAAATTTACAGGTGTAGCAGCTCAATACAGAATTATTCATTCTCCTGGTTCTAAAGCCAAGTCAAACCTAATATCTCAAGAAAATTATACTCATGCAATGAAACAACAATGTTTTCCCTACCAGAAGTGGAAGAGTAGATGGATCCCAGGCTTACTTGCCCAGCCCAAGAAGAGCTCTGCAAAAGATCTGAAGAACCACTGGCCTATGAGATACCTTCAAATTTGTGCTTTCAACTGAGAATTAAGCTATCATTTTCTTACATGATGGAGAAGTGGCAATAGGGCATGCCTAGGTTTGAATCATCATATTCTAACTGGTTCCTTCATAATGCCAGAAAAATTTTATATATGATACACATTGAAAAGAGAAAATAATTGCAGGTATCACTACATTGAATAAAACAGATCTATTGTCTAAACTCTTCACTCTATACTAGTGACACATGCATATCAGAACCAATTTGAGATTATCTTTCATGATCCAAATATAGTAACAAGAGAATGCAATAAGAACCATTTACACTGTGCAATTGATGATCTTCATGCAACTCTCATGTGAAATTGCATTCCCTTAGAGAGAAATTGTTGAGAACCAAAGACAGTCATCTCTAATCTTCAAATTCCCTTTGTCCCTCAAACTACCTTCACATAGTAACCTGTTAATCAAGGGCACTTGATAAAAGGTGAAAATTTTACCTAAATTCTCAAATCCATGTGTTTAATATTAAATAATAGAGAATCTGTGATCCTGGTCTTATACTTCCCACATTGACTAACCACACAGTGATATAGTAGAAAAGGAGTTAAAACTTACCTTCTTAATTAGTATTGTTTTCAGGTTAACATTTAGAGCATATGGCTACCATGGTAATAAGCTAAAATAATCAAAAGAGATGGCGAAGTTTCAGGTAATTAATTCTCCTCTCTAAAATTTTAAAGGTTTCACAGCAGGTTGCCTAGGACCAAACCAGAGAGGGTCGGACCTGCATTGCCACCATGTGCCCACCATCCAGATATCATTGCTGACATGTACATTTAAGGAACTGTTTGACATTGAAACGGGGACTCAGAACTGTTGGACATGGAAATTGGGACTCAAACATTTTTTGTTCTTATGTTTATTTCTAGTCTGCAGAGGCAGATTTTTTAAAGGAATGAAATGGGGAAAAAAATAGATACAGAAGCAAAGAAGCATTGAACAGACTGTCAAACTACAGCGGGAAGTCAGAGGAGGTTGGCGGGGGGGCGGCTGTAAGAGATCAACCAGAGGACTTGTACGCATGCATATAAGCATAACCAATGGATAAAAAACACTGTGGGGGGGGGGCAGGTAAAGGCATGTACTGGGGGGAAGGGAAGGCCGGGGAAAGGTCAATGGGGGAAAAAAAAAAGGAGACATATGTACTACTATTTGTAATACTTCAAACAATTAAAAAAATAATAATAATAAAATAAAATAAAATAATAAAATAAAATAAAATTTTAAATGTTTCTATCTATAAAATATAAGAGAATATAACCTAGAATTTATGTGAGGACAAATTCAGAAAGTAAAATTATGAAAAATTAATAAACTAAGGAAAGTAATTTAAATGTGATGTTATCTTTCCTCACAAGGCAAAATAAAAGTATTCAATTATTACTATTATTCCACTGGAGAAAGAAATTGAAATAGGAAAAATAATCCAGTGTTGGTAACCTCACACTGAATAAGCAGTCGATCTCGCAAAGACCCTGGGCTCTCCTGAGGCAGAACAGGGGACTCATGTGGGTAAAACATAGTATTGTCTCACTGCAGAAGATGATTACCTCTGGGGGAGGGGGGGCGGTGAAGAGTGGATGAGAAGCTCTTGGTTTTCATAAGAAAATTAATAAGTTCTGACTTATTAATAAAGGCGGTTTTAAAACACGGGGTTACCCTAAGCATAGGGCATGCTTTCAAGCCACTTCAACTGAGGATACTTTTTTAGGGCTTTTTTGCTGATTACCTGATTGTACACAGGTCAAAGGTTTTGCTCTGCAAATCCTGGGCGATCTTACCTCTTCCAGGTCCAGGTTGTTACATGTCAGAGGATAACAGTTACACATCTGTTTCACCAACTTCCTAGCCTACCTGCCTGCTGCTCTATACCATCCCAGCCAGCGAAGGTGCCCGCATCTCACTCATGCAGGATTTGCTGAACCTTCCTAAGCAGCCCCATCCTGGCCCCACAGGGAGTTGCTCTAATTTGAACAACTTATCTGTCACTTTTATTTTCTCATTAATAATTCAATGACTAGAGCTAAATATTTAAAGCAATTAATGAAGTTTTGTCTGTTCAGCCTTCTTTCCTAATGAATAGCAAAACAAGAGTAGTAAACACATGAAATGCGAAAGGTTTTGTGTGTATGTTTACAAGATAGGATTTTTAAATATTCAGTAAATTCAATCGGAACATAAAAATTACTGCTGATGAGAACATTAGAAAAGACTAAATCATATGAAAAATACATTTTTCCCTTAAATCTTCAGCTAGTTAAAAATTCAAGTTGTGTTGGATTCTAGTTCTTTTTTAAAAAAATATATATTTTATTGATTTTTTACAGAGAGGAAGGGAGAGGGATAGAGAGTTAGAAACAACATCGATCAGCTGCCTCCCTCACACCCCCTACTGAGGATGTGCCCGCAACCAAGGTACATGCCCTTGACTGGAATCGAACCCGGGACCCTTCGGTCCGCAGGCCAACGCTCCATCCACTGAGCCAAACCGGTTAGGGCAGGATTCTAATTCTAATGACTTTCCTGGATATTTCCTGAATGCTTATGGCAATTTAGCTAACATTAGACTTTTGCCATTCTAAGATTGCTAAAGAGAGATGGAAAAGATTTTATTTCTCATTCTTATTTGGTTTTATGATGGATAACTTTTTATTACTTCAAATCATTTCATAGAACTTCAATCCCATTTTGAAGGAAGAGAAATAGCTGTTGACAGTGCTTTAGAAATTAGGAGTGAGCTGCCAGTAACCTTGATGTCAGGCAGTGGAGCAATAAAATAATGAAATAAGAGAAGACAGCTTTATCGTAGACAAAGTAAAACTCAGTCCTCTCCAGGATCCATTAAAAGAGCAATTTTTTCATTGATTTGTTTGCTTGTATAAAAATAAAAATAAGGTCTCCTTCTCTCTAAATCTAACTTAGAAATTATATAATGGTCTGTTCCAATTTGCCTTAACTTAATTAGTTAAGAAGAGCTATCCTGAGCTATTACTCTTACTATAAACTATTTGAGATGTGGAATTGGCCTTGCTGATTTTTTCTATTGTTTTGACTTTACAAGTATTCTAGAAATAACTATCTTATATCTGATAGTCAATTATAAAATTTTAACAAAATATTTTAATGAAATGTTTTCATTAAAATCATCCTCCTAATAAATTTAAATCCAATTCATTTTTAGTCATCCAGAAATGTTATTTTCCATATTTTTCTAATGAAATTCTTTTCTTCTATTTTTATCAGCAACAACTACATTGGTGTCCCCACTTGGGTTTTGAGTTTTACACTTAGGTTCTGTACATAAATTGCTTGTTTCAGGTCTATACAACATAGTGTTTGGTAGTAAGAATACTTAAAATGAGCTCTATCCTCCTAAGAAATCTTAAGTGTACAATACACTATTGCTGACAATAGGTACAATGTTACATAGCTGTTCTCTAGAGCTTATTCATCTTGCTTAACTGAAACTTTGCTTAATAACTCCCTACACAACAATTATTGAGGTCAAACAGCTGCAAGAATTTTAACTGAATGTCTATTGATCAAATTCAAATCCCCATACTACTTTCTTATCACATTCTTAAGATTATTCAACTTAAATATATTTTTCTTAAATGTTTATTTAATATCCAAATTTTAAACAAAGTTTCCGAATTTAATAAGGATGGCACTTCAGAATAGCTTTAACTTAAGGTAACTCTGAACATTTCAGTTGATTAATATTACCTTTTATTGTTATACTAGAGGCCTGGTGCACGAAATTCATGCACGGGGGAGGAGGGGGTGTACCTCATCCCAGCCTGCACCCTCTCCAATCTGAGACCCCTCTAGGGATGTCCGACTGCCCGTCCCACTGGGATCAGGCCTAAACGGGCAGTCGGGCAGTCGGACATCCCTATCATAATCCAGGACTGCTGGCTCCCAACTGCTCACCTGTCTGCCTTCCTGATTGCCCCTAACCGCTTCTGCCTGCCAGCCTGATCACCCCCTAACCACTCCCCTGCCAGCCTGATTGATGCCTAACTGCTCCCCTGCCAGCCTGTTTGCCTCTAACTACCCTCCCCTGCAGGCCTGGTCACCCCTAACTGCCCTAACCTGCAGGCCTGGTCACCCCTAACTGCCCTCCCCTGCAGGCCTCGTCCCCCCCAACTGCTCTCCCCTGCAGGCCTGGTCACCCCCAATTTCCCTCCTCTGCCAGCCTGGTCACCCTAACTGCCCTCCCCTGCAGGCTTGATCACCCCCAACTGCCCTCCCCTGCTGGCCTGGTCCCTCCCAACTGCCCTCCCTTGCTGGCCATCTTGTGGTGGCCACCTTGTGTCCACATGGGGGCAGGATCTTTGACCACATGGGGGCAGCCATCTTGTGTGTTGGAGTGATGGTCAATCTGCATATTACTCTTTTATTAGATAGGATAGAGGCCTGGTGCACAGGTGGGGGCCAGCTGGTTTGCCCTGAAGGGTGTCCCGGATCAGGGTGGGGGTTCCCTTGGGGCATGGGGCGGCCTGGGCGAGGGGCCTGTGGTGGTTTGCAGGCTGGCCACGCCCCTTGGTGACCCAAGGAAAGGCCCTGGTATCTGGGGTTTATTTATCTTCTACAATTGAAACTTTGTAGCCTTAAGCAGAGGCCTGGGCCAGCCAGGGCTGCAGAAGCTTGGCTTCCTCCATTGCCGCGGGCAGCCCTAGCCTCCTGCTCTTTCCAGCTCCATGGCTGCTGCCATTTCTGTTTGGATTTATGTATCTTCTATCATTGAAACTTTGTAGCCTTAAGCGAGGCCTGGGCCGGCAAGGGCAGGCAGAAAGCTTGGCTTCCTCCATTGCCGGGGAAACCCAAGCCTCCCTCCTGCTCTCTGTGGCCGTAGCCATCTTGGTTGGGTTTATTTGCATATTCGCTCCTGATTGGCTGGTGGGTGTGGCTGGTGGGTGTGGCTGGTGGGTGTGGTGGAGATATGGTCAATTTGCATATTACTCTTTTATTAGATAGGATAAATTTATCTTATTTTTTCTTCCTAGTTTTGTTTTGGTAACTTTTGCAGAGAAGTTGAGAAAGTTCAACCATTTTTGGAATCATTAACTACCTTCACCAAATAGGTCTCCGTGCCATCTAGATTCCCCTACCAAGGTGAAGGGCAGGACTGAGTTCTTTCTCTCTTGGAAAAGGTTCTTCTCCTTGAAGCTCACTTCATCGGACTGGGAGGTAAGGGGCTTCCTAGACTTACTACAGAAACCTTAAGAAATGAAAATTTGACCTAATCTCATACATAATCTGATACTAGATCTTAGGTTAAAACATTTATTAACATATGCATATCCTGGCCACATGAGGGATTCTTCTAATGATAGGAATATTCTGTATTTTAGCTGTGTCAATGTCAATATCCTAGGTGTCTTATTGTACTATAGTCTCACAAGATGGTTCCATTGGGGGAAGCTAGGTAAAGGGTACATGGGATCTCTCTGCATTATTTCTTACAACTATATGTGAATCAACAATTACTCAAGATGTAAAGAAAAAGAAGACTCTGCATCTAAAGTGCTCACTCAATCCCCCTTCTGTGGAAGTTGGCAGACATGGAGAAAAATCTACCTCCAGGGTGTCCCAAATCCAATTTTCTCTAGGATAAAGCACTGTCCTTGATTTTCTCTTGCACTTTGACTTACAGATTTCTCTGGCATTTTAGCTCAAAGGATTGAGTCAATAAATAAATTATGTAAGCTATATAATTTACTTCTTTGGGCCTCAATTTTCTCATATAAAATGAAGAATTGAGTTATATGTATTTTAAATGTCTTTCATACTCTAGAATTCTATAATTCCAGGTACACTGAATTAGTGGCTATGTATTTTTGAAGCAAATTATAGTAACTGTGACATTATCAGAAGTGAGTCCCAAGATAACTGACAAGGTCAATACCTGGGACTCCTTAGGCTTTCGTCTAGTGATCAGTGATGGGAAGCTTTGGAGTAGAAAGAAAGAACACTTCAGGAGTCCTGAACAATTCCTTCTCCAGTAGTCAACTACAAGCTGCTCTTCCCATACTCCTCCCATTCTATAACAATCTCAGTGACCTCTAACTCATCATTAATACTTTTCAAATGTCCACATTAATACCAAATCTTGATATAAAAATTTGAACCAGGATCTCCCTAAGAGGGAGCTCTGTGATGACTGTCGTTATCACCCCTCCTCTCCTCAAGAATATACCTCACAAAGGAAACAGTGTAAAAACGAATTCAAACTCAGTTACAAAAATGCACTCATGCATTTACTTTAGTGTTTTGTTCTTAGTTTCTATTGAAGATTAAATAAACTAAAGACCTCTTGAAAAACATTACTGAATATTCTCTTAAAACCTTTTTAAAGAGAATGTCTTTGTATTGTTCAGGTTCCTCTGCAAAAGAATTCGTGCAGAGTCAGCATAGATAGGAATATAACCTTTGAAAACTTAGACCCAGGAAAAAGCTTATCTCCCCTAAAGACTTTATTCATTGACTTTCATCACATAATTAGAATTTGTATCCTTTAATGTTTTTTACATAGTCAGTGCTGCCTAAAGCTCAGATCTTAATTTAAAGCTCAAACTTAGAACTCTGAGATTAGTGGTATTAAGCAGTTCTTATACATTTGGAATATCTCATAAGTCATATTAAGAATAAAGATGTCTGGGTCCACACCAAGAGATTTTGAATAAGCTGTTATGGAATAAGGGCCTCAAATCTGCCTTTTTAATGAATATTCAAAGTAACTATGATGCAAGTGGCCCATGGACGGCACATTGAGAAATACTAGCTTAATTTTAAACTAGAGGCCCAGTACACAAATTCATGCATGGATGGGGTCCCTTGACCTGGCTGGCGATCTGGGCCAATAGGACTCGACACAGGGAGGGACCACAGGAGGTTGACCAGCTGTGGGAGGTTGGCTATGGGAGCCCACTGACCACCAGGGGCAGCTCCTGCATTGATAGTCTGCCCCCCCTGGTGGTCAGTGCATGTCATAGATACTGGCCAGTTGTCCGGTCATAAAGGTCACTTAGTCTTTTATATATATAGTCTCCCCTGTTTTTAAAATTCAAATGTATCTATTTTTATAGCAGTCGTTTTATTATATAATTATTTTATTACAGATCTTAATTATTTTCTAGACTCAAGCAGAATAAAAATAATTTGTGCATCTCTACATAAATATAAACACACATAGCAGGTAATTAATTTGCAACTAATAGAAAAAATAAGGGTAAACATCTTTGTATCATGAGCAAGACAGAACTACTTAAAAAATTTTACAGACAAAAAAAATGAAATTTATTGCATCCAAATTAAGGATTTCTATTCAATGAAAGATACCACAAAGTTAAGGGACAAGTGACAGACTGGAAGAAATATTCACAACAGCTAAAAGAACAAGTTCAAAGAATTACAGCATATGCTGTACATACCAACATACACTAGAATCTACCCAGAACTTATGTAAATCAATAGGAAAAACAATAGCAACCCCTGTGGAAAATGGGCAAAGATTATGAATAAGTAATGTAAAGAAAAATATCAAAATATTAGCAAGCATTTAATGAGATGCTTAAGCTCATTGGTTATCAGAGAAATGCAAGTTAAAACAAAAACAAGGTTATCATCTTACATTTAATACTCATACACATCAAGAGGCTAGACACTGCTAAGGGGCTGGCAGAAATATGATGGCATAAAAATGCAGCTATTCTGAGAGCAATCTGGCTGTCAAAACTTGCCAGTCCTTCTTGTGCCCTAAGGCTTTCCAGGTAGGAATACGACATTCATCTTTATGTTTACCAAACCAGCAGAATGCCAATTTAAGCCTTTGCTTTCTCCTTAAATCACCTCTTGAGGGAAGGCAGAAAAAGCCTCATTCTCTTGCGGAAGGGTGTGAGAATCCCAGCACAGCCCTCTATGAAAATTGTTTTTTATAATCCAACCCTTGCTCCTTTTTTACCCTCAATGCCAGTGAAGAGTTACAAGGAGTCACAGCCATCTTCATCTAGTCTCCCACCGTCTCCCTTGAAAATCCTGCATCATGGACTCATACCTCTTCAGAACACAGTGCCCACTGACTCAGTGATTCAGATTGACCATTTTGTTAACTATTGCAAGAACTTACATAAGTCCAAGTGAACCAGCAGGCTTCTATCTGAGAAGAAGGAGAGCAGATTCATTCTACCAGAAGTAGGTTAACTTTTACACCTCACCTCCCTTCTAATTCTGAATGTACAAGATTCTAGATAATCTAGAATCTGTTACCTATGTAAAAGTAACCACTGAACTTTAAGAGAAAGATAAAGCACTAGATAATGATTTTTTTTAAATCACTGTAGTTATACTTCTGACAGAACAGTTTAAAAGTAATTATGCTTAAAATTTTGTCAAATGATTTTTAAATAATACTTATGAATAAAGCAAAATAACTTACACTTAAGGATTTACCCTTCAAAATTGAGGGAAAGTGTTATATTTCAAGTTTTTAATACAGAGTATCTTTCTCCAAAGAAATGAAGTTCTTTTAATTCCATAATATTGGGCCAATTTATCTATATTATCAGTATCCTATATAATAAAAGGCTAATATGCAAACTGTCCCCTCAACCCAAGTTCGACAGGAAGTTCAACCAGGGACCGGGGCCAGCCAACCACCTGTGGCCCCTCTCCCCCTCCCCCGCCCCACACCGCCTGATCAGCCCTGATTGGGGTGGGCCGGCTGGACCCTACCCATGCACAAATACATGCACCAGGCTTCTAGTATTACTAAAGGCTTGTAGAGCAGTATCTTAAAGTGTGAGCAAAACCACAAGTCTCAGATCACCTGAGTTATATTTAAAATATGCAAATTCCTAAGCCCATCCCAGATATATAAAAGCAGAATGTCTGTGGACAGGGCTCTAGGATTTTGCATTTCACAAGCTCCTCAGCATTCTTTCTTAAAAATATTTTTTTTTATTGATTTCAGAGAGGAAGAAAAAGGGAGAAAGAGACAGAAACATCAATGATGAAGGAGGATCCATTGATCGGCTGCCTCCTGCACATCTGCACATTCCACACTAGGGATTGAGCCTGCATCTCGGGCATGTACCCTGACCGGGAGTTGAACTCCTGGTTCATAGGTCGATGCTCAACCACTGAGCCACGCCGGCTAGGCTCCCCAGTATTCTTAAGCAATAACCTCCCAAGCTAAAGTACTTAAATGCTCAAATCAAAGTGGAAAAATCGCCGTTTGGGAATCTGCATTTGTGAAAAAATTCATTTTGTAATATGGACTAAATAAAATCTCTAGGTTTAAACATCACCTGCTATAGAAAATCAGCTTGGTTTAATGATTAAAGCTCTGCACCAGCCCTCAATAAGTGTTTTATTCCGTGTACCACCATTTCCCCCTATGAATGATATCAGTAAACAATTTAAATTCACTGTGATAAATAGGATATACAGTAATTCCTTTTTCCTGCCTCAAAGGCATAATGTGAGGTTAATTAAATAACAGCAGCAAAATACTTTTAGCTCCTTAGAGAAAGACATTATATAAGGCATTATATTATATATGCAGCATTCTTTCTTCTCCTATGAAAATAGGACTAATTGTTCTTGAGAACTCAGCCCATGGCGGAGAAAACCACCATGACAGAGCTTTCCCAAGCATTGAATTCACAAGGGCAACATTTTGTAACAGTTGGCCTGAGACCCAGTGAACAGGTTTGCTTCTATTCTTTGCACAAAGACCACTGCCACCTTGTGGAATACAGTCATTGTCCTTATCTTGGGCTTCTATTTCATTTGTGTGAAATGGTGACAAGATAATTTGGGTTTTCTGCTATCAGGATTTGTGACATAGACGGTCTTAGTCATCCTGAGGCCTGTTATCTGTGGCCAGGAGGGCAATGTGAGACCACCCAGAAGGTCAGGTGGTGCTAATGGAAGGAAGAGCTTCATAAACAAGACAAATCCCAGGGGCTTTGAACTCTACTTAACTCTCAAATAAGGCTTGTCACATAAACCTGCTTTTGTGTTTCATTCTAGTCTGGAATTAAGGCTGAAAAAGGGGCGGGGGGGGGGGGGGGGAATCATCACTGGTGATCATTAAATCCAATGATGATTGCTCTGGGAAAAATATGTCAGTCTGTAAATACTGTTTGTATTCACTTGTCAAAAGAATGAGAGGGACTGATTACAGAAAATAAATAAGACCACCAAACAGCCCTGAAGTCTATCAAGTTTGGTAAATAATTGTCATACTTTGACAAACATGATGAATTTTTAAACCCATCCTATGAAAATAGGTTTTCATGAAGATTCCTACCATGCTTTTCTCATATTAGTTGCAAGGCTTAGACATAGACCTAGAGAAATTACAGCAAGGGTCTTTCATTTATTCCTGAGAAAACTTTGCCTTGAGAAGTAATACTCCAAGATAAAAACAGAAATACTGCCTTTTACTTCTATACAGCAGGCACTCCTTGAGAACAAATATGTTTGGGTTATCTTTATTTGCATTTTTAAAATTTTTGTGGCTGACTCAGCCTTCAGCAAAAAAAAAAAGAATAGATGAAACTTGTCTTTGATACCCTCATCTCCCCATTTTTACAAATATCTTCCCTTGGGTGGGAATTTTCTCACTTCTGCTATGAGGTCTTAGCTCCTTTAGTCATCAGATAACTGAAATTTAAATCAATATACATTAAAATGTTTAGAGACTGACAGGTCCCTCCATGGAGGAAACAGGCACATCTTTGGATAATTATCAGTCAGTCACTGCTTAACCCAGTGGTCGGCAAACTCATTAGTCAACAGAGCCAAATATCAACAGTACAACGATTGAAATTTCTTTTGAGAGCCAAATTTTTTAAACTTAAACTTCTTCTAACGCCACTTCTTCAAAATATACTCGCCCAGGCCGTGGTATTTTGTGGAAGAGCCACACTCAAGGGGCCAAAGAGCCGCATGCGGCTCGCGAGCCGCAGTTTGCCAACCACTGGCTTAACTCAAAGGTAGAATATCAAAAGAAAGGTTCTAGAAAACTGGGCAGGGAAAAGAGCTTATTTGTTTCTGGAACCCAAGTTTCATTACATGGGCTATTCAGCTTATTGGTTTTTAAACGTTCAAAAAACAAGGGGCTGGAAGGAGAAGGGGCAATGGGAGATACCTGTAACACTATCAACAATAAAAAATATATTTTTTTAAAAAGTGCAAAAACCACTTGGTGGCAAGAGTAATATCCTAAGTTCTTCAAATAAAATGTTACATCCAAAAGAAATAAAAATCAGATAACCCAAAGTATCAAAGAATAGATGACTTTACTGAAATATCTTGAAGAGGCAGCAAAAAGAGGGACAAAGAATACAGCACATAATTCTAAGACTTGTTTTTTCTATGGTCTGTTTTAGATAGATTTTTCTCTTAACTTCATGAATTGGAGCAATTAACCCCCTAAATTTTCCATCTTTGTGTTTCCTACAGCAGCCCCCACCCTAACATTCTGTACCATTGCTGACCTACAGGAGAGCATTTTTCTAATGTGAGCAAATTCTTTATGCTCCATTTCTACCCAGTGCCCCAGCAAGTACACCAGAAGCCCAGAAACCTGGCAATGACAACAAAAATTCCCCTTAAAGGGTAGGGGGAGGGCCAAAGACTATGAGCACATATCCTTTCAATAATTTGCTCCTTTAGCATAAGAATAATATCCTTCTATCAAAGAGGGAAGTAGTTTCTGTTTGAGCACCATTTTATCGCAATCACGGCTGGTTCCCATTCATCCCTCTGAAGGGTAACAAGTGTGCAAGTAAGTGGTGCACTGACTGGAGGACACTTTGCTTAGGTTCGGGTGCACAGTCACTTACCCACCAGCTCATCCTGGAGCTCCATTTCCCATGCCGTGGCCCAGCACACTCCAGCTCCTGTTTCAAGAGCCTCTGTTAACTCACACTGACATGTTCTCTGGTGGAGACTGCTGGTTACTTTCTCCCTCACTCATAATCTGTTTCCCATAGGAATAAACTCAACTTTTAGCTGAAGGCATGGCCACTCATAAGAAAGAATATATTCCCCCTCTCACTTGCCTTTCAGTTAAATATGGCCATAACAGTATCTTCTGGCCAATGATATGTGATCTTCTGAGCTGTGTGCTCTTGAGAGAATTCTCAGTGGCTTCAGCTCTCCCACTTTCCCTTTCCGGCTGGCTAGAGTGAGGATGTGGGTGGGAACAATCACAGCCCATGTGGATGAACAGCACACTGGAGAAGACAAAGCAACCAGATAGAATGAACCTAGAGCTTTGAAACCAAGGAACCACCATTCAGCCCTGCAATTTCATGCCCAGAATATCAGGTAGGAGAAAATTTATTTTGTGTCTCATTTCTTCTGGGTCTCAATATACAAACTCCAGAGCCTTCCACCATTTCCAATAGCAACTGTGCAGGCTTCCCTGGAGACACTGGTTTCTTTGCACTAAATAAATGGTAGTCTTCTTACCTATAGAATGTAAACTCAGGGTAGACAGGCGATCTTATTAATTCCTGTGTTCCAGTATCAGGTACAGTGTCTGTGTACAATAAATATTGGCTGACTGGATAAATAGATGGTGCATGGATGGATGGATAAATGAAACAAACAACTGATGGTGTGATCAATTTGTAGTCACTCAGATTCAACATTTTTACCTTATAACTTAATGGAGTTTTCCAACTTGGTGCATAATATTTAAATTATTATAAAAAATAAATAAATTTTGGAAGAAAAAGGCTATAGTCATGAGAACCCTACTCTTCATTTGTACATTACAATTTGCACTTGGTACAGAGTGTGCAGCTGGGCGGAGGGCTGCTTCAGCCTTTCTTCACTCACCCTGGGACTAGGTCTCTGGGGCCCTTCTGCTGCTGTCTGCAGATACTTCTCTAGTCTGCCCCTTAAATGCTCCAAGAAATAGCTCTCCTGTCTCAGGACGGCATTCACTTGCCTCCATAGCATGACTGACCCCACATATTCCAGAACTTTCTACCAGTAGCAATATTGCCCACACTAGCTTCCCAGTTTGCTGGTTGACTCATGCTTTTAACTCTGTTTTTCCCTTTGGAGTTTTTCTTGACTTTCAGTTACTACTGATCTTTCTGTTCTCTCTCTTTTTGGCAAGTCAGACGTTATTTAGCCTGCCTTAGAATGCAGATGTAAAGCAAAGCAGTCAGGGAAGTACCTCTGGGAGTACTTCTTGTACTCCATGTCCCTTCCCTATTTCCACCCACCCCCACCCCCCGCCAGAATACACACACACACACACACACACACACACACACACACACACACACACACACCCCTCTGTGACCTTTCCCTGTCCTCCTTTCACAATGTCTCCCATCCACAGCTACCATGGGACAAGGATCAAATGCTCATGCTTATTTTGCAAAAGCTGCAGCTGGCATTCAAACTGCTGCTGTGCTTGCAGAAAAATCATTTTCAATATCTGTTCTCCTTTAACTCTTCCACAATCCACTTTGTGTTTTATGCTAATTATTAAACAAGACCTATAAAACATGATCTTGTCCTTCAGATATTTTATTCTAAGAAATATATATATATAATTAAAAGTCATATCCCTATACATGTTTTTTATAACATAAATTTATGTTTATCTATCTACAACATGCTATAACTGTGCTATGAATTGAGCTTACTTCACTCATCACTGTCTTGAGCAATATTAATGAGAAGGAGATCTGAATAAGTTATTTTGCTTTCTGTTTTAAACAGATAATCCCTTTCAGATTGGCTTCTCTTATGTACAAATTTACAACTCTCTGTGGCGAGGCAGTGCTTCTCCTTCCATTGATGTTTCCAGTTTTTGCTTTCATGCCAGTAGCGTTTCCTTTAATCGCGCACCTATAATGTACTGAATCAGCAGTCAAAACACTGTATGCCCCTCATATAGAAATACCAGGAAAACCATACAGATATGTACTCTCTTTTTACTCAGCTAACTCACATATTATCAGCACCCAATTCTGATAACTCGGCTTTTTTACTGCCTTTTATACAGTAATTTGTCAAACTTATAGCTTTCTTGTTCCATTGTCTATTATCTCTGTTCAAATACTACCATTTACCAGGCTTTGCTCAATATAATCCTCTCAATTTTTCCTACTGAATTTTAGGTTTCACTCCTCAAATATCCTTCAAACCTCATTTCATGCAATAGTGCTAATACATTTCAAATTGATGGGCTTCAATTCAGGAAAAGGCATGGCAGGAGGTGGAAACATGATTTGTGAAACTGTGTTTGCCCAGACCATTTCTCAGAATCCTTGAAAAATAAACTGTGGGCTTGATCATTCTAAATTTTCTTTATAGTGAGCCTAAGGTAAATATCCCAGATACGTGTGCTACGATAAGGCACCTTCTCAGGATGAGAATTGTGAAATGACTTCTGTTTAGTAAGAGGAATACTAAGTGTCTCCAGCATGTCTTCTTAAGGCAAATACAGATAACATATGCTTTCTGACACAAAAATGTTGAGACATGCCCAGCCAGAGCGGCTCAGTTGGTTGAGTGCCATTCTGTACACCAAAAAGTTGCCAGTTCGATTCCTACTCAGGTTGCAGGTTTGATCCCCAGTTGGGGTGTATATGAGGGCATCCAGTCAATGTTTCTCTCTCACATCCATGTTTTACTGTCTCCCTGCCCCTCTGTCTAAGCATGTCCTCAAGTGAGGAGTAAAAAACGTGCTGAGGTTCGTGACACAGTCACAGGTATAAATAACCGCTTTTCATATTTTGGCTATATGAGTTCAAGTGCTGTTACTTTCACCCTTGAAAAAAAACTTCGATACTGGTGAAGAAATAAAATGGTCCCAAACCTTGGGTGCTTGGTGAACCCAGGTGGCAACCTGGAGTATAGAAAAGCAAAGCTGGGTGCTTAATAAGGTTAAAAGTGGGGAAATGGCCTGGCTAGTGTGGATCAGTGGTTGAGCATCAACCTATGAACCAGGAGGTCACAACTCCATTCCCAGTGAGGGCATGTTCCATGTTTCAGGCTTCATCCCCAGTAGAAGGTGTGCAGGAGGGAGCCAATCAATGATTCTCTCTCATCATTGACGTTTCTATCTCTCTCTCCTTCTTTCTTTCTCTCTGAAATCAATAAAAATATATGTTTTTTAAAAGAGTGGTGAGATGGATAGCCATGAAAGACTATTTTAGAACTGATGAAATTGTTACTTTAACTAATAACCCATTTTGAACATATGCATTTTAATTCTGAAATAAAATTATTAAATTACTTCATCTGTAATTTTGTTCCAAAATTGAAACCAACAAAGTGGGAAGGATAGGAAGAGTTGTGTTTGCCTTTCTAAATTGGGTACTTTTAAAGCAGCAGGCCTCCCACAGACGTGAAAGGAAGAGGAGACCATGAGCTCTACAGAGACACCAAACCAGCTGACTGCATGATTGGGTGCACCAAACAAATGAATAATTGATAAGAATATCAAGTGAGCAAAGTAGCAGGTCAGAAAGTGCAAGCCACTAAATTAGAAAGACAAGTCCTGAATGCCTAAATCGGCATCATTTGCTTTTTACAATAGGTATTTGTCATTTTTGTTTAGAATGTTTAGACCGCTTTAAATCGCCAGGGTAAATTAGAGATATTCTTCATCAATCGATCACCATTCCCTTAGCTCCTGAGATGCTGATTATGCTTTATACTTTTTCTATTAAAATAAAGCTCAGTAAAATCACAACAGAATTTCAAAATGACTTTATATATGGTACATTCTGAAAACAAAAAGGAAAACTCCAGATTAATAAATCCATTTATTCATTAATAAGTATTTAATGTATAATTGATTTAGTTCCACTGACAAAACCTATCTATGTAGCATAAACTACATAAGTCCTTTAACATTAAAAAAAACTGTATTTATTTTTTCATTATTTCAGCTGGATGTAAAAAAGATATGTTTTATGTTTTTATATTATTGGCTCAGTAAAAATGAGTGTAAAATAATGTTTCTAGAGTTAGTTATGTGTGTGTGTCTGTGAGGTTTTCAATTGTTTTAGGGAGGAAAGTTATATTTTGGATCTTTTGTATTTCCTTTCTTAAAAAATGTTTTTATTGATTTTTAGAGAGAGAAGAAGGGAGAGAGAGAGAGAGATAGAAACATCAGTGAGAGAGACACATCAATCGGCTGCCTCCTGCACGCCCTCTACTGGGGATGGAGCCTGCAACCCAGGCATATGCCCTGACTGGGAATCAATCCAGTGATCTCTTGGTTCATGGGTAGACACTCAACAACTGAGCCACACTGGTCAAACTGTATTTCCTTTTGATCAGAAGTTCTCAGAGAACTCTGCAAACACATCTGGGACTTTTGCTGTTTCTTCTCTGTAGGTGAAATTACACACAGATTTTCACTTACAGTACGTGTTCCTCCAGACTTCTTTGTTGTCGTTGTTTATACTGTAGTTCCAAACCTTCTACAAAATACTTTCACTTTGATATAAATATGTTTTTTAAAAATTCATTTGGCAGCTAACTCCATTGCCAACATGCACATTATCATTTTAGGAAATGAGAGAGGTATCTTAGTGAAGATTGTTAAGAAGTACCTACATTAAATGAGCATTTATTGAGCACTTTCTTTGTGCCCAACACACTATTAGGCAACAAGAATATAAATATGACAGCAATCTATAACAGAGAAATACATGCTTTTATCATTGTTAGTTTGTATTACTGCATATTGATATGCATATTCAATTATTCATTTAATAGATATATAACAATATAGTACCAGGAATTATACTAGTCCAGAGTTAGAAATACTATACATATACTAGAGGCCCAGTGCACGAAATTTGTGCACTCTGGGGGGTCCCTCAGCCCGGCCTGCACCCTGTCCCAGTCCAGGAGCCATCAGTCGGACATCCTTAACGCTGCTGCAGATGCGGGAGAGGCTCCCGCCACCGCCACTGCACTCGCCAGCCACGAGCCCGGCTTCTGGCTGAGCAGTGCTCCACCCGTGGGAGCGCACTGACCACCAGGGGACAGCTCCTGTGTTGAGCGTCTGCCCCCTGGTGGTCAATGCGCATCATAGTGACCAGTCTTTTCACTGTTCAGTTGATTTGCATATTACCCTTTTATTATATAAGAGGATATTCAGCCTTCTGGATGCTCACAGACAAGTAAGAGTGAAGGGAGATGTCTAACGGAAAATCTCTATGATAACTAAATTAAGGGAAATATGTCAAAGATACTGTGACAGTGCAGGCTAAAGATAATTAGTTTTTCCTAGGGCCATCAAGGAAATCCATATAACCATTGCGCTTGCCTGAGGCAATACTGCTAGACAGATAAGGAAAGGGGTCCCTGATTTTCTCATCCATTTGGGCAGCAAGTTTCCTACCAATGTGTCCTCATTCACCCTAAAAGAATCCCACCTTTAGACCACCCACCAAATGGCTCAGTCTCTGGGCACAGTTACCACTTGGCATCTGCTGAGATGTGCAGCAAGGGTATTAATTACTGCTCACCATGTGATTAATGTGGCTGATAGTGCTTGATGAGGTCAGTGTGTTTTGTGGATCTTAGATTAATGATTCCAATTTGACAGACAGCAAGCCACTAAATGGTTACCAGGTGGCAAAAATATTGTGTTACCCTAGGGCCTAGGCAGAACTGAAGAGAGTAATATAGCTAAGAAATCAGTTCAGAGCAAGATTAATTACTTAAAAACAGTTTTCCCATATTTTCCCAAATAATCTTAAACAGAAATTCTAAATTTTATTTTTTAGGAAACAAACTGACTTCTCAGTAGTTTCTACCAAAAATCAAAGAAATTATTTGAAGATGAAACATCAGTTGGACTTCAAGTGAAGCAGGGTGAGGGATATGAGTTTTACACTGCACAGTGAATGTCTGTCTAGCCTTTGGATGGAAGGGACCACATAAATGTCAAGAAATTTAACTGTACTACTTACATATTTAACTATTTAGATAGACTACACTTATAAGACATTTCCTGAGACTCTCCAAGAATATCCTATTAGCACACTGTCTTAACTGAAATAGTAATGTTAAAAAGAGATAAAGAAAAAGAAATAGAAGTCAGAGAAAATAATCTGACAGAAGAATACTGAATGGAAGAGTTATATTTCTGTTTCTGCTCTAGTAAGAACAGCAAAAACCCTAACGCACAGCTCTCTTACATCTTCCCCAGAACATGAGCTCAAGGGGCAAGAAGTCATTCGCTACTTATGTTTATGCTCCCAGCACTGAGCACAGGGGCCATTATGTGGATTGAACATTTTGCAGAGTTGTTTACCAAGCAAGTCTGGCGCATGGAGACTTAGTCTTGGCATGTGTGCCATTGGGCACACAGGATCCCAGCCTCCATAGCCGAGTCTGCAAAGAGGCGGATAGTGCCTGTGACTGAGCACACATGGCCACAAAGGGTGAGGCGTCAACAGAAACAGAACTTACAGTCCCTCTCCTCAAGAATCCTGCTAGAGTTCCTAAAACAGGATTGCTGTTGGTGGGGAGGACCATTTCCTGACTCAAGAACTGGAACCTTTAACCTCACAAAGCTTCCTATGTGTTCCCCTCAAAAACATTGGCCTACCTTATGACCCCTCCACTTATCTGCATAAGGCTATTCAGGTGACAATAAAATCTCATGTTGTTAGCCAGATGATGCTTTTCAAAAGTCAGTGACTGTGCTATTCCTTCGCTAAATCCCTACAGGGACGGTCGCTTTTCCCTTTATCCCACTGGTAAAAGCCAACGTTCCTGCAAAATCTGGCCTCCCTGGCTTCCCTAACACCCCTGTGCCCTTCTCCTGTCTCAGCTTTTGCACTGCACTCACCCTAGGACTTCTTTTCACTCCCTTCCTGTGTCTTTGCCCAAAGGCAACTTTCTCAGTGAGGTCCCCTCCCCCGCCCGGCTTACAGTTAGACCCTTTCTCAGTGAGGTGTGCCCACCTGCCCTGCTTACAGTTAGAACCTCCCTCACCCTGGGCTTCCCATCCTCCTTGTTCTATTTTATTTTCTGCACAGCACTTATGTAATGCTCTAACATACTATGTATGTATTTATTTGATTTAGGGTTGACCTCATTCTACTAGAAGGGAAGTTCCATAGGGATAGGGATTTTTGTCTTTTTTTATCTCTGCTGTATCCTCAGTTCTAAAGGCGTGCCTGGCAATAGGGTGCATTCAGTATTGTTGAAGGAAGGGCTCAATCACTCACATCAATCACTAGGGCCTTTGGACACAGGAGCTGCACATAGGCGCTAGTAGAGATCAGACAAAATTAGAGGCTTAATTTCTTACTGGCATGGAAGAGTAAGGGCCCACTGAAGAAGTCAAGCGAAAAATGTTCCTTCCCCAATATTTATTATAAAACATTCCCATAGGCATCCAATAAATACTGTATTGGCAGAAATAATAATAATAATTAAAAAGACATGATCCTTATTTTAAAAGCAGTTTTGGGGTTTTTGGAACAATGGTGACTGTTCATGCATACCACAAGTAAATTTACCTACAAAGGAAGACTGTAGTCTGGTCTCCACCTGTGAAAGCTTCAGGCAGTCTACTTCTAATGGCACACACAGCTAAGTGAGTGCTGCAGGAGTGCCGGTTCAGTACCATTCCAGCCCATATTAAGCAACCAGCCCAGTCACCAACAAAAGTTTCTAATACCCAATGCAAACATGTAAAAGCCTACATACATATGAAAGATTTCCTTGTGTATTTTCAGAATCAACTTTAATGTTTTATGGTTTTTTAAAAAACAGATATCCAGGAATAGCACATAAAATTCTACCCTCATGCTTACACAAAATAAAGGTTCAATTAATAGCAATTAACTTGAGAATCTTGCTCAAAGCAAATTAGGTGAGAGCCAGAGGGCTCCATGTCCCCAGCATGCCTAGACTGGTTCCAAACTGTGATAGATTTTCACTACACATTGCTCTCTATTTCCTCACACTCAGATTCTTTTGGGGTTTTGGTATGTAAAAATGCATAAGAATCTTAATTGTACAATTAACCATTAAAGCAAAGACTGGTTTTAAATCCCTTTGGAAACATACAACTGTTAAATCACTATTAATTCCAAGTTTAAATTCGTCATGTGTCATTTTTATTTTTATTTTTTTTAAATATATTTTATTTATTTTTTACAGAGAGAAAGTGAGAGGGATAGAGAGTTAGAACATCGATGAGAAAGAAACATCGATCAGCTGCCTCCTGCACAGTCCCTACTGAGGATATGCCCGCAACTAAGGTAAATGCCCTTGACCAGAATCAAACCTGGGACCCTTGAGTCTGCAGGCCGACGCTCTATCCACTGAGCCAAACCGGTTAGGGCTCATTTTTAAATCTATAATGCCATTGATTATGTAATGCATCATTATTCTATGTCACTAAGAAAGAATAAAATGTCAATTATAATTGTAAGATGTCATTGATTATTAGGTAATTTCAGGGATTTTTAATGAGGGAAATATCAATCTGAATCTATGAATCATTTACTAGTATTTAGGGAAGTTATAACCAAGGTGGTCAAATATTCTCTTTTGCTAACAAGGAAAAAAAGTAACAGTAAATTAATTACTTGAGTAAGCTACTATTTGGTAAAAATGCCCTTGTGACATGACATATTATCAAACACTACACCAGAGTCAAGAAAAATTGCTGACTACACTAGAATGAAATAAACTTGCATGAACCATACAATTAATCATGATCCCCAAGAACACAATCTACAAAAAAATTAGTCTCGATATAAAAGAAATAACATTTCATCTGCAGTCTTTTAGAAGGAAATACTATGCTTCCAAAAAAGTAATATTATCTTAGGGTAATATTGGCTATTCTTAAATGCATGAAGTAATTGATTTTCTCAAGTTCTTTTAGTGGGATTCTGCATTTTCACAATGTCTTTGTCTAATGAAAATATTCACCAATATGATCTTTTATATCCAATTCTTCTTCATCCTGTGTTCTAATGGGAAAATAGAAAATGTCATTCTAAAAATTGTTTTGACAAATAGCAGGTAAATCACAAAACATAAGCTAGATAATGCTCAAAATGGGAAAGGATTTGGCAGCCAAATAGCCAAGAAAGAAAAATGAAAACTATTAGTATGAAGACTGAAAGCATTGATAGAATTTCAAGAATGCGTGACTAGATCCTTCAGAATGGGAATTATAAACAGTAAGAAATGTCATGTAGCAATTTCATTTTATGTAGAACCATGTAAGTAAATGTACCATTTGATTTGAAGATGTGAGAAAGATAAACAGTTAACAAAATATAGAATGCAGTAGTTTCTTTCAGTAATAGTGTATATGTTTTAAACGGAGAAAGTAAATATATGTAAGATTAAAAAACATTTTTCATCTCTTTCTCACAGCAGGGTGACTCAGCCTGCTGTCACCAAACATGCTACCTCACTGTTCCCTGGTGGAGTTTCTTTAATAGGATAAGATGAATGCAAGTGTTTAACTATTTTAACATATCAACAACAGAAAATAAAAGCAGCTATTGAAACAAAAGATGCAGCTTCCCACTAATTGAATATGTTTATGTCTTCAGACAGAAAGCCACTGGTGCCTGAACTTTTTATAATGCCAGAGGAATAGGGGTTTACCAATTAAAGGGCAAATTAGTCAATACCAGCTAGTCTCTCAAACACTTTGCCATCCCTCATACAGAAGGGATTATTGTCTGCCAGGGAGTCTGTGAGCATTTTAAATGTAAACTGAATCTAAACCATGATTTCAAAAGTTTATCACATCCTAACTAATGTTGGTCCAAATGCAGGGGGTTGTCTAAGTTATCGACAGGGCACACACTGCCTGGGCCATGTGCACAGTAATGGGAGAGGTCGCTAGAATCCAGAAAACCTGTCTGTAATGCAAGACACCTCACTAGTCTATAGCTTTTTGTTGTGGTGGTTGTTCTGTAAGGCATCCGAAAACCAGTAAGTTATCACGTAGGAAAAGAGCTTTAATCCTACAAATGAATTCCCATTGTTTTGGTGCTTAAGTCCAAATGAAAGCTAAAACCACCTTTAACTTGCTCTCCTTTCTTCCCAACTGGTTCTTTCATTGGGTTCCCTTTTCCCGGGCCTTCCAACTTTTTCATCCAATCTCCACTCACAGAGAACAACTTTTGCAGAGGAAGGACCTAATAAATTACTTCTTTTAGTGACATGCACATTTCAAAAGGCGATGCCCAGGGAAGGACTAGTAATTATCTACATTGTAATACCTACACTGGAATTTTTGAAGATGCTTTTTAGGCCTCCCTTTGGTGCAAAGGACCAACTCAGCCTCATCTCTGCCTTTATGCCAATTTGAACCGTATTTCATATTTCACATGCCACAACTATGTTTCCTTCCAGGTTTCATTCTACCCATTAGGAAGAAGTTTGCAATGAAATATATGATTTTCCAGAATAAATAGAAAAGAAAATATTCACACCTACTCATAAAAAAATTCACCTGGTTCAGTACAAAAGGAGCTTGAGATTACAGAACAATTTCCAACACCAGTGAGTAAATCTACGGAATTATGCAAGCAGTTATTATACAGTGTTTTCATTCCAGCTAATCAGCAAGCAGAGGAGATGAAAATAGCCGCCTTTCATCAAGCTCGGAGTAAAATTTTTACTATCGTGTCCTTTAAAATAGGATGTGGCCTGAGGACACCTAAGAACGTGTGACCAATGGCAAAAAGGGAACGGGCGTTGTGGTTTGGAACGTTTTAAACTCAGAACACTGGTTACAGTATATATTTTTGGTCAAATGTTTCTCTTCAAGTAGGGATGATATGCTCCAGTTTGTAGCCACGATTTTGGATTTTTAGGAAGGAAGGAAAAGAAGGAGAGAGGAAGGAAGAATGGAAAGGAGGAAGGGGAAAGAGAGAAGGTTGGAGGGGAGGGCCAGTGATGGTTTTCTGTCTACAACAAAATCTCCCCATTTTGAATATGAAAACTGCCCACGACAACAAACTTCATTATTGAAATTTACACTAGGGTCTGAGGCAACAGCCAAGGTTTCTTCATTGAAACAACTTTGCCACAAGATAAATCTCAATGTTTCTAGCCCTGGAAACACATGAGAATCACCTGGGCAGATTTAAAACTGCACTGATGCCCTGCAGCTACCCCTGTGGTTTTGATGGGATTGGCCTGGGGTGCAGTCAGGTCATCCAAAGATTTAAAGCTCCCCAGGTGGTTTGTATGTGCTGGTACTCAGCGTTTATTAAAAGACAGAAGACAGACACCTGTTAGAACTGACTGCGCTGATGGAGCCCCAGCTTCAGGAGAGGTCCACCTCCCGCGGAAAATTCATAGCCTCCCTCACATTTACTAAGTGAAATGGGGGTCAATGGTGGATCGCAGTCTTGCTAGGAGCTCTCTGACCCTCTAATCAATTCCTGGCTCTCCCTCTCCCTCTGGGTTCTGTCTCCTGCTGCGGGAGAGAAAAAGACAAACAGCCCAGCTCAGCCAATAAACGACCTCAGCCGCTGGATCGCTTTCTTTGCCCACAGTAACCAGCCAGAAACTGCCTTTCAGTAACGCACAGGCGGCGCCGGAACGTGGCTGCCATCTGGCGGCCTTCCTAGGTAGCTCACCCCTCTTTCTAAAGAGCAAAGTGAATGACTAATTATACACTCCCACTTCATTTACATACAAGAAACAGGCTTAAATATTCCCCTGCAATGGGGGAAGGGAGGTGCTCAGTGGTGACAGGCAGAACCTGAAAGGAAGGCAGAACCAGCCCTCTCTGTAGGTCAAATGGCACAGCTCGCCTTCAAAATGTTCCCTTCACCCACCTGTCTCCCCTTCAAGGACTTTAGGAGAGAGGTTAGCCCAAATGGGTAAGAGTTGTGTTATCAGGAAGGATCTGACATTGCGGTTCTCAAGTTTGGAGTGCATGAGAATCATCTGGAGGGCTTGTGAAAATCCATATTGCTGGGTCCCCACTCCCTGGGTTTCCCAGTCAGCTGACCTGGCTTTGGGCTGGAGAATCCGCATTTCTAACAAACTGCCAGGTGATGCTGCTGGCCCAGTAAGGGCACTTTGAAAACCACTGGACAAACTGGCAAAGATCAGTGCATTGTTAATAGGAATCTAATAAACCCATCAGTCCCCTCAGTCAGCAGAGGAGACAAGACTGGGTGAAGTATCTACAGACTCGGGCAGCAACCAGGGTCAAAGATGTCACTACAAGATCAGTGGAGTTAAGTAAGGAATCCAAAAAAGACCAGCAAAGAAGTGGTCTGAAGTACAAATTGGTAGTCAAGGGGATGCAAAGTACAGTGTAGGGAATATAGTCAATAAATTTGTGATAACTATGTATGGTGCAGGTAGGTACTGGAAATATCAAGGGGACACTTAAGTATATGATTACCTAACCACTAGGCCAGTGGTCGGCAAACTCATTAGTCAACAGAGCGGCAAACTGTGGCTCGCGAGCCGCATGTGGCTTGCGAGCAGCAGTTTGCCGACCACTGCACTAGGCTATGCATCTGAAACCAATACAAAATAATATTGAAAGCAAACTGTAACTGAAAAATAAATCATAAAAAAAAGAAGTGGTCTGGATGAGGATTGGACAAACCGTCTCTCCATTGTTTTGCCTAGTGCTCTCTGAGAGCCTCTGGGAAACATTGCATGCTCTCTTACCTAAATACCAAAGCATCCCAACCCATTTAGTTTAGCAGGGAGCAGACCTGATTCACAAACCAAAAGGGCAAGCTACAACAGGTTTCAAATGAGGATTTTGTGGAGATGTACAGGGAGTAAAGATACATAAGTGTACATTCCAATGGCGCCATCTAGTGGAATTTTGTTTTACGTCAAACAGCCTAAAATGAAGGTGATTTGCTTTTGACAGGAACAGGGCCACATCATTTGCTAATTATGATACAACTGAAAAGAATAAATAAACAAAACAGTAAATTGTGGCTATGTGAAAGACAGTTTTACAATTATGCATACTATTTTCTATAAAAACAGAGCAAATCCATCAGCTGAGGAACTTGCATACACAGAGAAATATGTACACATAGCTTTTGTAGAGAAGTCTGATAAGAACAGGCAGTGGAAATGGAAAATTATATTATAGCAAAACATTTGTTGTTGTATTTATATGTGAAAATTTTAAATCTCTTCTTAATAACTGACAAATTATATACAAATAAGAATAAAAAAAGCTCGTGTTCTGTATACATGTAAAATGATTCATATACCCACACACCTTATAAACAGTTGAATAAATTGAATTCTTTACACTCTACTACAGACCAGGAAGAGAGAGAATAAGGAGGAAAAGAAAAATGCTCAGTCGCTGCTGCTAGCCCTGAGAATGAATCAAAAGGGAAAAATTCAAAATGCTAAAAATCTGCTTCACTGGCCACAACATGTTAAGTGCAAAACTCTTTCCTAGGTGAGCTAATAGCTTAAGGGTAACTATGTGCTGAACGTAAGTTAAACATTAACGAGAAACAATTTTATTTCTCTAATCACTGCTTCAAACATGACTAGCTGACTGCTGCTTTCCTGTCTCTGAATATCTCTGGCAGAGTCCATTGATGTCTGATCATGTTTATGATTCATAAAAATAAAATTTTACCTAGTCCAGGCTAGCAAAACTGAGGACCCACAGGGGTCTGGCCTGACCCTCGTCTTCTGACCCCAATGTCATGAAGCCAACCTGGGAACTTGTTAAGATGCAATTTCTCAGGCCCACATCAAGAGGAAAAGTCCTCTCAGTACTTGTCATCTGAAATGAAATGCAGGCTCTCCCATTCTGTTGTTTGAGTGTGGTAGCAATAACACACAACTGCCTTGATGCTTAACTGCTTGGTCCCACACCATTCCTCAGATATTTTTTATAAATATTATTGATAAAATTTTACCTAGCCCATATTCCCTACCCTAGGTAAGATTTCAATATGTCCAGTTCTAAAATTACATTTAAGAAAGTATATATGTAGTCTATAGAGAACACTGTACATATTATATTTCAGTTCCTTCAACTAAGGTTTTATTAAATCATATTTCTATTTCTTGTATCAAAAATCCCTGTATGAATAAATCTTCACTGAATTGTATATGTGCTCAGTGAAGGAAAGATCAGGTTTTTAGGTCGGGTTCCAAAGAGGCAGACTCTGAGATGAGGATTCGTGAGCTAGTGATTGATTAAGAACGTGCTCCCGGGAGGGAGAAATACGTGAGGGAGTAAAGAAAGCAGAACAGGAGGGAAAGCCACTCAAGGATGTGTTTCAGACCATGTCCCATGGAGGTAGCCTCAACCTGATCCTACAGGGAACTCTGTAATGAAACCAAACTAGAGGCAAAGGAGCTGGGCTTTCATCCTCACAAGCACATTATTCATGAGAAAAGGAGCCTGCTGTCGGCCCAGTAAACAAAGTTCATGGGTGCTGGCCACTGAAATCCAAACCAGGCCATGGCCGGGGGAGGGGGCGAACAAATGGGTAAAAAGGACACAAAGGGATCTGGGGGGAGCCACAACAGTCTACTTCCATCAGCAGAAAACGTGTTTCCTTTCCATTGGCATATTATGTTCTGGATGGGTAACCAAAAAAATTGGATACCAATATTAAACCAAACATAGCCAAGTGCAAAGTTATGGTATGGCTGAAGCCCATTGCAGCACACGTTGCTGCACACTGAAACCAGCTGGGGATCTCAGGTGCACGGATGCCTGCCTCCCACCCCTAGCATTCTGATTTATTTGGTATGCAGTGCCATCCAGGCACTGGGGTTTTTAAAAGTCCCTCCCACCTCCAGGTGATTCTAAATTCCAGGAAAGTTTTGAACCCCTGATCCAAGGCAAGAGAGACCAGTGTGAACTGTTTTCATTGAGGAAGAAACATCAGGAAAAGGGTGAGGTTTCAACTGGGTCTTGGAAGATGGTTAAAAGTGGAGTAACAGGAAATAGAAGGGGCAGACATGACTGGCAAAAGACGTAGCATAAGTTCAAAGGCAAAAATTTTCCTGATAATAAAGAAAACAAGGAAACCAACTGGAAAAGCTCTTGCTGAGACTAGTGAAAAAGAAGGTTTGATAGATACAGTGAATCTCTATTATACGTGGCCCAGAGGTCAAGCAAATATTTTTTTAACTTGACCCAGTGGACAACCACTGTAGATCTTTTAATAGAGGAGTGGAATGATAGAAGTGGTATATTTTTTTTAAAATAGTATTCTGCAACAGCACAGAGGACTGTAGGATTCAAACTGCAGGAGATATGAGTTTCTGAGGTCTGCAGAGGGGCCATTTCAGTAATCCCGGTATTTGATGGGGTCTCCACTAGGGCAGTAGCTGCCAGGATTGATAGGAAGGCTCAAATAAGGAAGGGTATTTTAAAGAAAAGAAAGGTCTTGGAGCTTGGATATAGAAGCCAGAAAAAGGCAGGAATTACAGAGAAGGCCAAACTTAATAAGCAATTGTAAGTATTAATTGATGGTTTTCTCCATATGTATGTTAACGCCCTGACCCACTTTCAGCTGGGCTGGGGAACATAAGGCAGACTTTGCACTATTTTGAGATGCCAGAGGGATCAAAACAACAACACCCACCAAATATTTTTCTTTAAATTAAAATTAATAATAATAATAAAGTTTCATTGTGCATATAACAGAAAACTTTAAAGGAAAATTGTTAAGAAAGCCTTTTTCAGCCCTCCCTGCATTCAAACTCTCCCTGGAAAGGCAAAGGGTAATTAGGTGGGCAGAAGAGAGCTTAGATACTCAGAGGAAGGACTTTGAACACTGTACAACCCCATTCCTCTGACTCCTCCACGTCCCTAAGTGTTGTAGATCAGAAAGAGTCAGAAAATGTACAACCCTCCTTCATCCTTAGGGACCCACGGATGGAGTGAAACAGCATCCTCCTTTTCGTGCACCACAATGGCATCAGGCTTGTGATGTCTCAGGCACACATGTTTTGATGAGGGCCTTATATTTTGACAGCCCTGGAGAGAAATCCCAAAGCAACTGAAGTTATTTGACATTTGGTGGTCCAAAGGAGTGTCAGAAATAGTGATGAAAAAATATGGCAGCAGAAAGTAACATTGGACCCTCAGTTCCCATAATGTGTGGTACCCAAAGACATCTTAGCAAAAGTAAGAATTGATGCTGACAACCAAGAAAGATGGCAGGATGATTACACAGCTCAGCTCATCACAGTGTGGGGCAGAGCAGGACTGAGACAGGGACCTCTCTCCACCAACAAGGCACCTCTACAGTGAAAAGAAAAAGAGCAGAAAATACCTTTATATAGAAACATAAAAAGAAATAGTATAATATGTACATATGCATAAATGTATGTGTGTTATATATAATGTCATTATTGAACATGAATGACTGGGGGCTCACTGAATTTGAATGAGTCCAATGGTTAAGACATCACTAAAGTAACTGAATTTTCCTAGAGGTGATTGGGTTGCTTTGTCATCATGAGGAGTGCTGTATGAGGTGAAAATATAATTACATTTCATTATACGAAGATAAAGAATGTTACATTTTACACATCTAAGTTTTCACTCTTTGAAAATCACATTGACTTCACAAGGTTTTGAGCTAATATGACAGGAAAAATGGTGGCGCCAAGATGATGAGTCTGGCTTGGGGGCATGTCAAGTTTAAGTAACAAGACAGGCCGTAGAATATGTTCTGTAGGTTGATGGAGTGCAAAACTAGAGGCAGACTAGAAGAGAAAGGCAAAGTTGTAGGCGAATTCAGTTGTCATTAGAATAGAGGTGATAATTTGAGCCTCTACTCTAATGACACAGGAAAGCACACCAGTGAAAGCTCTGAACTTCCACATCACTCCTACCGGACATAAAAGTGACATTTTACATATTGTTGGAATTATCCAACTGTATAAAAGGATATGACATAACATGTATACCTTTTTTGTGTCTTTTTCATTATTTGATTAAAATGAATAAATCAGAAGATTTTAGCAGGCCTATATTTTTTCAACTATTTATTTCATTTATTTATGTACTTCAAAATTTTCAGATATTATAGGTAGATGGAATAGGAAAGAGATCTCAGAAAGAAAAATGTGGATTGCTGAAATACATGACAAAGGCTGAGAGATAAGGTTGAGAAATTTTCCCAGAATAAAGAGCAAAAACAAAACAAAATCCAGAAGATGGGAAATAAGAAAGAAATGACAGGTTATATAAAGAAGTCCCAGGAGCTTTGACCTCCAAAATAATAGGAATAAAAGAAGGGGAGGTGAGGGGAGGGGAGGGGTAGGAAGGGGAGGGAATGGGAGGGGAGGGGAGGGGAGGGTGGGAAGGGAAGGGAAGTTAAGTTTCTGTGGTAAATAATATTTACATATTCATTGTAGGTAATCTATATTTATTGGTTTTTATTTCACAAAATCAACCTACCAGCAAGTCACAGAAAGTATAGTTTTAATAAAGGATAGATCATAAATCCTATGAGCCTTGACAATGTTTGCATTGCAAGTTAACACTGATGGTTTGAGTGGTAGAGATGGGAAAGAAACCTGATGGAAGAATGGGAACCCAGCTTTAAAGAGCATAGAGGGAAAATGAACTAATTTAAGGTAATAGACTACAAGATAAAGTTTTGAAAATATCATTAAAAGTCCTAATAGTAACCAACAGACCTAAAATCAGATAATGTCTGACTAAATATGGGAGGCAGAGAACTTGGGGTGGGGTCATACTGTGTGACCGAGCAAAATTCCTACGGTAGGCAGCCTCCAAGATGGTCCCCAATGACCACTGCCTCCTGTTACTACTTCTTTGTAAAATCTCATTCCAAGTTTAGGCTGTACTTAGTGACTCACTTTAACAAGTAGAATACAACACATGTGATTAAATGTCACTTCCTAGATTAGGTTATAAAGTTTGGCTCCATATAGGGCTGGTTCTCCCCCTCCTCTCCCTCTCCCTCTCCCCCACCCCCTCCCCCTCCCTCTCAATCTGAGAGATGACAGCTGCCATGATGTGATTGTCCACATGACAAGGAATTGAGGGAGCTAACGGTCTCTGAGGAACTACATCGTACCAACAACCCTGCACATGAGCTTGGAAGCAGATCCTCCTTCAGCGGGGAGTTCATCTAAGCATGCAGCTCCAACTGACACCTTGATTACAACCTTATGAAATACTATGAGATGAATGACTTAGCTAAGCCATGCCTGGATTCCTACTGTGAGATGAGTATACTAAAAATTGAATCACTGATTTAGAAGAAAAACCAAAGCAGCTGTCCAAGAATGAGAAAAATACGGGCAAAAGTAGGAAAATTATTAATGCAAAACAACAACAGTGCAGCCACTGTGGAGAACAGTATGGAGTTTCCTCAAGAAACTGAAAATGGAACTCCCATTTGACCCAGTGATCCCACTCCTAGGAATATATCCTAGGAAACTAGAAACACCAATCAGAAAGGATATATGCATCCCTATGTGCATAGCAGCACAATTTGCAATAGCTAAGATTTGGAAACAGCCTAGGTGCCCGTCAGCAGATGACTGGATCAGAAAACTATGGTACATCTACACAATGGAATACTATGCTGCCATAAAAAAAGAAGGAATTCTTACCATTTGTAGCAACCTGGATGGAATTAGAGAACATTATGCTAAGTGAAATAAGCCAGTCAATGAAAAAAAAATACCACATGATCTCACTCATTTGTGGATAATAAAAAACATTATAAACTGATGAACAAAAAGATAGATACAGAGGCAGTAAAGCATCAAACAGACTGTCAAATTACAGCGGGAAGGTTAGGGAGGGGTGGGGGAAATAAGAGATCAACCGAAGGACTTATATGCATGCATATAAGAGCAACCAACAGATGCAAAACATTGGGGGGTGAGGGCATGTATGGGAGTGGGGTGGGTGGGCAATGGTAAGATATGTACACATATAATACCTTAATAAAAAAAAAAACAACACAACAACAACAACAACGAAAAATTCCAACTTAAAAAAAAAAGGCACCCTAACTGGTTTGGCTCAGTGGATAGAGCGTCGGCCTGCAGACTGAAGGGTCCCAGGTTCGATTCTGGTCAAGGGCATGTACCTTGGTTGCGGGCACATCCCCAGTAGGAGGTGTGCAAGAGGCAGCTGATTGATGTTTCTCTCCCATCAATGTTTCTAACTCTCTATCCCTCTCTCTTCCTCTCTGTAAAAAATCAATAAAATATTTTTTTTTTAAAAAGGCATTTGCTGTAAATTAAAACCACAATGAGAGATTATCTCACACCTGTGAGAGTGGCTATTGTCAATAAATCAACAAACAACAAGTGTTGGCGAGGATGTGGAGAAAAGGGCACCTGTGCACTATTGGTGGGAATGTAAATTAGTGCGATTACTCTGGAAAACAGTATGGAGGCTCCTCAAAAAATAAAAATCAAACTATTTTATGGTCCACCAATTCTACTTCTGGGTATTTATCTGAAGAAATTTTTAAAAACTAATTTGAAAAGATATATGCATCCCCATGTTTATTGTAGCATTATTTACAATAGCTAAGACACAGAAACAACCTCAGTGTCCACTGACAGATGAATGAGTGAAGAAAATGCGGTACACACACACACACACACACACACACACATATATAATGTAATATTATTCAGGCATAAAAAAACCAGTGGTTGAATCTTCAGGGTGTTATGCTTAGTGAAATAAGTCAGACAGAGAAAAACAAATACCATATGATCTCACTTACTAGTATATGTGGAATCTTAAAAAAATGAGCTCATAGATACAGAGAACAGACTTGTGGGGTTTAAGGGTAGGCAATAATGGGGGCCAAAAGCTAGAAAATTCCAGTTATAAAACAATTAAGTCACGCCTGGCCAGTGTTGCTCAGTGGTTGAATTTCAACCTATGAATCAGGAAGTCAAGGTTCGATTCCTGGTCAGGGAACATGCCTGGGTTGCAGGCTCACGCCCCAGTGTGGAGCGTGCAGAAGGCAACCGATCAATTATTCTCTCTCATCTATTTCTCTCTCCCTCTCCCTTCTTCTCTGATATCAATAAAAATATATTTTAAAAATAAGTCATGAGGATATAATGCACAGCATGGTGACTATAGTTAATAATATGTATAGTGACAGATGTTAACTACTTAGTGTGATAATTTCGCAATATATACAAATACCAAATCATTTTATTGTACACCTGAAACTAATATAAATGTTATATGTCAATTATACCTCAATAAAAATTAAATTTGGGGATATGCATACTGTTTGGCACAGCAGTTCTATTTCTATGAGTGTACTTGAGAGAACTGCTAATAACATAAGAATGCACATTGTTTTAGTAGCAAAAACTTGGAAACAACAAATATTCATCAAGCACAGAATTAATAGATTGTGGTGTATTCATTCCATAGCTTTTGGAATTTTAAAAGTATTACTCCCATATCATGATTAAATCTTGAAAACACTGTTAAATGAAGAAAACAAACAAAAATCCAACTCTCTATACTAGCATTATATCATAGTTAATATATTTAAATAAATACCAAATTTTAATTGTTCAACTAAACCTTGAACTCTTTTGATGTTTACTGTTAATGTTTCACACATTTCAATAAAATCAAATCAGACTAATTCATTGTTCATGCTCCTGAAAGACATTGGGATCTAAAAAGAATTGAATTCTTTATTTGGAAAGATACTCTCTTATTTATAACTGAAATTACAATGTATAAAAATTCAGTAGAAATAATTAATGGGAGATAAGGGATTCTTTAAGAAGTTCAATAAAGTGAAAATGTCATTTAAAGTAAAGGCTCAATATGAAAGTTAAACAAAACACCTAGCACACTGAGAGAAGACTGGGGGCCAAGAAATGTTCAAAGAGTGCCTGAGAGCCTAGCCTCCCTGACCTCAGCACAGCAGAGAAGAAAATAAAATGTATTTAACATTTCCTGGGCTTCAGAATGCATTGTACATTGAAGGAACACAAGATAAATTATTTATACTGTTTCAACCAAGATTGGCAAAATCCTAAACTGTCATAAACAGAGTTTAAAAAGCTTAACACTGCATAAATAATTTATAGTTTCTAAACCAGAAAAGTTCTAAATTTGAAACCCTGCATTGACTCTGTATCAACCACAGGGCATTCATCTCCCTTCAGGAGCTGATGAGATACTTTATAGAAAGGTCACCATCATAAATAAAAGCACAGTATTTCATTTCTTATTTCCTTTTTTTTTCCCCCAGAAATGTAAACCAAACACAGGATATTGAAGAGATATGCCATAGCAATTTTTAAGTAAACAAGAACAACAAAAATGCTGTGTCCATACTTTCATATTTATCACTAGTGGCCTGGTCCATGAAATTCGTGCACATTAAAGGGGGATTAATTAGAGGAAATAATTTAATATTGCTATTTGCCCTTTCTCTATAATAGAAGTGTCAGAGATGAAAGAAAATTAGTAAAATGTATATGAAAACCTTCCTCCTGTCAGAGTCCGGGGCACACCATGGGACCCAGAGTCAAGTCCCCGCCCACCCAGACCCAGCCAGCCCCCGCCCCCATTGGGCTATATCCAGACTTGGCCAGTCCCACCCTTGTCAAGCCCCGCCAGGCAGGGGACATAGCCTCAGTTCCCCTGGCCCGGCGCCAGGACGGGGGGCATGGCCTGAGGTCCCCCAGCCCAGACCAGGGTGGGGGGTGTGCTTTGAGGTCCCCCATCAAGCCCTGCCAGGTGTGGGGCATGGCCTGAGGTCCCCCATCAAGCCCTGCTGGGTGGGGGGCATGGCCTGAGGTCCCCCATCAAGCCTCACCAGGCAGGGGCATGCAGCCTCAGGTCCCCCAGCCTGGCACCGGGAGGGGGGCACAGTCTCAGGTCCCACATCAAGCCCCACTGGCAGGGAGGTACAGCCTCAGGTCCCTCGTTCTGCCCCGCTGGGCGGGGGGACGCAGCCTGCATTCCCCCAACCCAGCACTGGGGGTGCACCTTTAGGTCCCCCATCAAGCCCTGCAGGGTGGAAGCACGGCCTGAGGTCACCTGTCAAGCCCCACCAGGCAGGGGGGCTCAGCCTCAGGTCCCCTGGCCTGGTGCTGGGGCGGGGGGCATGGCCTGAGGTCCCCCAGCCTGAGGTCCCCTGTCAAGCCCCATGGGGGTGGGGGGAGCATAGCCTCAGTTCCCTGCTGATTGCTCGTTAAGGCTCCTTATGGGAACTTGGCTTCAGCTGTGGGTGCAGCCATCTTTGTGACAGAATGATGGTCAATTAGCATATTCCCTCTTTATTAGATAGGATGTGAACTGCATGCCAAATTACCCTGTATTTTTCTTTTTATGGGAGGATCAGGTTAATTCTGTATTTACTCCAATTCTAGATCATAAAATATACCCATAATGCAATGTGCTTTTAAAATGAAGTGAGAATTACAAACCCGTTGGGAGGAAATCTCAAGTACAGAATATTTCTAGACTTTTATAAAAATATTTTACATTTTACATTTCCTGCCCACAACTAATGTCATAATTTTTTAACAACTTGCCTTTATCAAGTGTACCCAGAGCATTCAACTAAGCTTATATAGAAATGTCTCTTTCTTCCCACATTCAAGTTCCACTGGTTTGCGCAGCAGCTTACTGAGATTACAGGGTGAAAATAACCGATGTAACTGACACGCAGGTGTGGGAAGTGCACATCTCACCTTCGGGAAGCACAAACATCAAGGCACCTGCAGAGAGCTGACCTCACGGGCACAGCCGTGGCATTTCATGAGTGTCAGCCAAAATGTTTTGCAAGGAAATTAAAGAGCATTGGTTAATCTGGCAAGTTTACTAAATGGAGGTCAGATAAGAATACTTCCACAGCATAGTAAGGAGAACGGCTACCATCTATGGAGTGCTCGCTATGGACTGTGGCACCCGGCCAATGCTGCCTTCCTGACCGTCGGTCCGACGTAAGCCCTTCAGCAGGCAGCAAGGTGTGTTCCACGTGATAATGTCCCTAGTGCACAAGCAGATTAACTAATATTTTTTCAAGAGTGATCAAGGTAGACTCCCTAGAGTTTCTTTGCATTTAAAACCCTGCGTAATTCAGCCCCAAATGACCTGATCAATATTTTTCTTTTTCCAACTTCCACCATTATTTATTTTTCCTGGAATTTGGATACAATTAACTGCAGCAAGACAGGGCACAATACTATTTAAGCCTCACTTTAGGTTCTTAAACTACCTCAGCATGTGTAAATGTGAACTCACATTCCAATAAAACTGGAAAACTAAAATTTGACATGCCGACAAATTTACTCAATATTGATTTAACTACAAAATTTTATATATAACATGTGAACTTTACAGAATTTGGCCTTTAGAAACTAGCTTACAACACATTAAAAAAAAGTTACTCTCTGCTTATCTGTCCTAACCTATTTAGTGTTACACCAACAGACCCCCCTTCCCATAGCTTTTACCATGTAGAGACAGTTGATCCCCCCCTTTGCTGGACATGTACTTGTGTCGGATTGTGACACAGCTCATATTGCTTGCAAATTTGCTGAGCTGAAGAAGACGGGTCGTTGTTCTGGGAAAAAACTGGAAGATGGCCCTACATTTCTGAAATCTGGTGATGCCGCCATCGTTGATATGGTTCCTGGCAAGCCCATGTGTGCTGAGAGCTTCTCTGACTGCCTTCCCCTGAGCCGTGTCGCTGTTCGTGACATGAGCCAGACCGTTGCTGTGGGTGTCATCAAAGCAGTGGACAAGAAAGCAGCTGGAGCTGGCAGTCACCAAGTCTGCCCAGATGCTCAGAAGGCTAAATGAATATTATTCCCAACACCTGCCACCCCAGGCTTAAGCAGTGGTGGAAGAACAGCCTCAGAACTGTTTGTCTCCATTGGCCATTTAAGTTTAATAGTAAAAGACTGGTGAATGATTACAGTGCATCATAGAACCTTCAAAAGGAAAGGAGAACGTTTTGTGGACCATTTGGTTCTTTTGTGTGTGTGTGTGTGGCAGTTTTTAAGTTATTCGTTTTTAAAAACAATACTTTTTAATAAAAACAACAGAATTTGGAGACCCATTTAAATAACAAAGCTTAAAGAGAAACCTGTGTGTTCTTTCGGTCAACACTGTAACTTTCTGTTATACTACTTAGGTAAAAGACTTCAGAGTTGCCCATGACCTATTTCTAGTGTTATATCTGCAAATACTTTATAATTCAACTAGAGGCCCGGCGCATGACATTCGTGCACTGGGAGAGGGGGAGTCCCTTTAGCCCGGCCTGCACCACCTCGCAGTCCAGGACCCCTCAGGGGATGTCCGACTGCCGGGGAGCAAGCCTAAACCTCAAGGAGTCCTTAGCACTGCTGTGGAGGCGGGAGAGGCTCCCGCCACCACCGCTGCGTTCACCAGCCGTCAGCCCCGCTTCTGGCTGAGCAGCGCTCCCCCTGTGGGAGCACATTGACCACCAGGGGTCAGCTCCTGCGTTGAGAGTCTGCCCCCTTGTGGTTAGTGTGTGTCATAGTGACCCATCATTCCTCGTTTGGTCGATTTGCATATTAGGGTTTTCTTATAATTTGATAATTCTGTTAACATTTTTTCTGGGTGAAAACTTGGTTGCTATAGTTTTTCACTTTGTCTTAAAGGAACCCGACCAACCTTATTTTCTACTCCCCTATCTGAACCTGCTACTCCAGCAAGAATATTTGGCCAACATCCTTGCAACAGCCCTGTGCACTCCAGCAAAGTGGGTAAGAGAGATCTTTGAACTCATACTGCTGGGGTTGTCTCCATACTGTACACTTAAGTTGCCTAGCCTTTTAAGTCCATTTCCTTATTTGAAATAAAAATGGAAAAAATGCAATAATGAAGATAATACAATTTCTACCTCATAAGTGAGATATTGCTTATAATAGCTTTTCCTAACTATCCTGGCTCACCAGGATTGCTCCTGGATGTGAGTTCTTACAGCAGTGACTGTCCCTGTCATTTTTCACACTGCCAGCTGCTTTCATGAGCACTTCACTTATCTCTGTTTATACAAAGATTATAACATTTTTGAGAGCTGCATGATGTCTTATATGTCTCATCACCCTCAGTATCTTCCTGTAAGAGACAGTCAACTAAAATATATTGATTTTCTACTTAAAAGAGACATAGCAACATTGCCCTACCACCGAGAAACCAATTAGCCTTAGGATCATTCTTATACACGACTGTGGCCCACATTCCAGAGAAGAGGAAAAAGTGTCTGTACCAGGTGTGATGGGACATGTGAGAAACTGGGGGTGAGCTTGTTCACTTCCAACTGCCACACCAAAGAAGCAGTTGCTTTCATATCTTAATTTTTTCTTATGGGATTTTTTTTTGCCACATTTTAAAATAATATGCTAATGTTGTACTTCTTGTTTGTTTGTTCTAGACATCTATGTACTTGCTAGAAGAAAATTATTTCAATCTCTTATACCACACACACACACACATTCATTTCTACTCCCTATGCCCCCATTATAGTAGTAGTTTTTTTAATTTTATTTTATTGTTTAAAGTATTACAAATAGTAGTACATATGTCTCCTATGTCTCTTTTTGTTCCCCATTGACCTTCTCCCGGCCTCCCCTACCCACTGGCACATGCCCTTCCCCACGACCCCCCAGTGTCTTGCATCCATTGGTTATGCTTATATGCATGCATAGAAGTCCTTCAGTTGACCTCTTACCTCCCCTCCGCAACTCTCCCCAGCCTTCCCACTGTAGTTTGACAGTCTGTTTGATGCACAATTCACCATAGCTAAGATTTGGAAACAGCCTAAATGCCCATCAGCAGATGAGTGGATTAGAAAACTTTGGTACATCTACACATGGAATACTCGCTGCTATAAAAAAGAAGGAATTCTTACCATTTGCAACAACATGGATGGAACTGGAGAGCATTATGGTAAGTGAAATAAGCCAGTCAGTGAAAGAAAAATACCACATGATCTCACTATTTATGGATAATAAAGAACATTATAAACTGATGAACAAAAATAGAGTAGTTTTTGATACAAATAAATATTAAATGTTATGCTATTTACAATAGCCAAGATCCGTAAACAGTCCAAGGGCCTATCAACAGATGAGAGGATAAAAAAGCTGGGTACATTTATACCATGGAATGCTATACAGCTGTAAAAAGGAAGGATCTCTTACCCTTTGAGACAGCATGGAGGAACCTGGAGTGTATTATGATAAGTGAAATAAGCCAGCAAGAGAAAGACAACTATCACATGATCTCACTCATAAGTGGAATCTAATTAACAAAATAAACTGATGAACAAAATAGATCCAGACACAGAAGCATTGATCAGACTGATGAATCTGAGAAAAGGTGGGGGGGTAGGAGGAGTGTGGGGGGTTGGAAGAGATTAACCAAAGAACTCGTATGCATATATGCATAACCCATGGACACAGATAATAGTGCATAGTGTGGTGAAGACCTGGGGGTGTGTGGGGAGGTAGAGAGGGTCAATGGGGATAAAAAGGAGGACATTTGTAATACATTCAACAATAAAGATAAATTAAAAATAAAAAAAGCTTGGTCTGGCCAGCATAGCTTAGTGGTTGACCATCAACCTATGAACCACCAGGAGTCATGCATCAATTCCCAGTCAGGGCATGTACCCGGGTTGTGGGCTCGATCCCCAGTGTGGGTGTGCAGGAGGCAGCCAATCAATGATTCTCGCTCATCATTGATGTTTCTATCTCTCTCCCTCTCCTTTTCTCTCTGAAATCAATAAAACAATATATTTAAAACAAAAAACAGCTTGGAATACTGAATACATGGAAAACAGCAGCTCAAGAGAGATACCTGGATTAGCAGAAGGCATTGAATGAGCAAGCAAAAAATATGTAGTTGTATATAGGCACACAGATTTGGGGGCTGTTTGTCAGCACAGTCTAAATTATGCTAGCCTGACTGATCCAATCGCTGATGCCACAAGTGGGGCACTACCACAACAAGAGAGATCAAATATGTAGCACTGGTGTCATTCCTGGGTAGCAGGTGCTGAAGGAATTGATAGTAGAGGCAGGAAAATGGTAATTCATGCTATGTAGTTGCAAAATATTTGGTAAAAATTCTGAACTGGGAGACAGATTGTGTTATCTTGTCATTCCAATGGTAGATGTAGGAAAAATAGAACTGAATTCTATGATATGTTTCTGTGGATAGTATTTGACAAAAGATTGCAGGAAATAGATAAGAAGTAAGAATGAAAGTGAGTACAAAGTTTGAGAGATTATAGGTTAGAAAGAGGTAACCAATTTTCAAACAAAACAGTAAAATATAACATTGAGAAAGTGTTAAAAAAAAAAAAAAGGAAAGCTCATTAAAACTCAGTTTCAGCAAGGATCAAAATAAGGGTATAATTTCCATAACCATTATTAAAACCTCTGAGGAGTTTAAATGCCCTAAGGTCACCCAGTAAATTCTTTCAATTGGATAAAAAGCAGAAGGGAATGCTAATTGGTGCCTCTCACCGAAGTCTAATAGACAAAATCTTGAGCTGCTAAATTTCCTCAGGGATGAATGCTCCAATCTCCTGCCTGAGGCATATAAGGCTGTCTAGGAGTAGTCTCAGCTGACTGGAGGAAGGGGGAGAGTTGGAAGATTTTCTATTCAATATGAACACTTTCCTTTAATCCCACTGTTCTTTAAGATGACACCCAAAGCTCTAGAGAATAAAACTCCATTCTCCTGCTCAATATGTATAATGTAGCTATTGTCACCTCCCAACCCACAGTGTTTTATTTTATTTTTTTCTGAGTTCATTCCTTTTTGTCCCTCCTCTGTCATTTTAGTTGAGTTACAGGAAAAATCAAAGGTAAACATCAGTGTCCAATCTACTACATTTAACTGGAAGTCTACAGTACTCTTTACCCGATCTCCCTCTTCCTCTCCAGTGCCCCATAAACCATCCTCAGCACCACAGCCAGAATGATTCTTTAAAACAGCATCCATATTCTTTCCCTATATTACTAGAGGCCCAGTGCATAAAATTCATGCACTGGGGGGCGGGGAGATTGGTGTCCCTCAGCCCAGCCTGCACCCTCTCCAATTTGGGACCCCTCAGGAGATGTCCAACTGCCGGTTTAGGCCCGACCCCTTTGGGGGATGTCCAACTGCCGGTTTAGGGTCCCCAAAAGGGTCGGGCCTAAACCGGCAGTTGGACATCCCTCTCACAATCCAGAACTGCTGGCTCCATACTGCTCACCTGCCTGCCAGCCTGATCACCCCTAACCACTTCCCTGACAGCCTGATCGACACCTAACTGCTCCCATGCCGGCCCAATTGCCCCCAATAGCCCTCCCCTGCTGGCCTGGTAACCCCCAACTGCTCTCCCCTGCCAGCCTGGTCACCCCTAACTGCCCTCCCCTGCTGGCCCGGTTGCCCCCAACTGCCCTCCCCTGCAGGCCCAGTTCCTCCCAACTGCCCTCCCCTGCAGGTCTGATCGCCCACAACTACCCTCCCCTGCAGGCTATCTTTGACCACATGGGGGCAGCCATCTTGTGCAAGGGCATGAGGGTCAATTTGCATATTACCTCTTTATTAAATAGGATACCCTTTAATGGATGTCCACTGCATTAGAATAAAATTCTGCCCCCTAATTACAGTCTACAGGCCCACATGTAATCTGAGCCTGTGTATATTTTCATTACATCTCACTTGTCCCCTCATTCTCTGTTTAAACCAGCCGTGGGCAAACTACGGCCCGCAGGCCAGATCCGGCCCGTTCGGCTGTTCTATCCGGCCCGCGGAGCTGAAAGAGCAGAGGGTTCTCTTGCTCTCCCCTCCATTCCTTTACTTTGGATTTATATTAGTTCACACAAACACTCCATTTATGCTTTTGTTCCGGCCCTCCGGTCCAGTTTAAGAACCCATTGTGGCCCTCGAGTCAAAAAGTTTGCCCATCCCTGGTTTAAACCATTCTAGAATCTTGTAGTTCTTGCACATGCCAAGATCATTTCTACCTTGAAGACTTTTTTCTTGCTGTTCCTTATAGGAATCTTCTGTCCCTAAGTTTGTACAAGGCCAGTTGTTTTTCGTTTAGTTCTCAGCTCAAATATCACCTATTCAGAAATGTTCCTGACCGTCCAGTACTCAATCTATGACAGCCAAATTCCATCCAATTCCCAGTCTGGGTTTTCCTGCAGTTTTTAAGATATTAAGTCTGTAATTTAAAACATTCAAACAAAGAAATTTCTAGGCTTATGTGATATCATCAGAAGAAACAACATCAATCTTGCACAAACTCTTCCAGAAGTTAGAAAAAGAGAAAACACTTCCCAATTCATTTTATGAGGTCACTATAAGGCAAAATCTAATGAACAATACAAGTCAGGAAATCTTCAGCTAACCAACCTCTCCTGAGCTTGGATGCAAAATCCCCTAGCAAAATATCAGCAGCAAATCTAACCCAGCAATATATAAAAAGGATTATACACATCATTACTCTAGGGATTATTTCAGAATATGATATTAGTTTCATATTTGAAAATCAATCTGTGATTTTCCCACAATAACATAAAGGAGAAGAACCATATGAGAAGCTCAGTAAGTGCATGAACACATTTGATATAAGGGAAGTTCTTTAATCTAATACTGTTTCTACAACAACACTAGAACAAACATCATTTCTATTGGTGAATTACTGAAAGCCTTTTCTCTAATATCAGGAATGAGAAAAGGTGCTTCTATCATTACTTCAATCCAACTTTTATCCTGGAGAGCCTATAAAATGCAATAGGGAAGAAAAATAAATAAGTGTTGGAAAGGACAAAAAATGACTCATTATTTAAAAATGTTATGATGGTGTATATTGGAAAACCAAAAATTTCTACCCACTATGAGAATCAATAAATAAAATTTGCAAGGTTAAGGATATAAAGTCAATGTTTAAAACAATTGTATTTTTCTAAGCACTAACAGCAAACATAAAAAAATAAAATTTGAAATTAGACTATTAGAATTGCATAAAAAATGATAGCAGGAAAATTTTACATCTGTATTTTCAAATAAAAAATCTTTATGTTTTGCTCACACCACACCCAAAAATCTACAGATGGATTCTAGATTTAAATATAAAAGGTAAGCTATAACACATCTGGAATAAATAATAAAAGAAATTCTTCATGGACATGGGGTAGGCAAGATTTCTTAAACAGGACCCAAAAAGTGATAACCATAAGAAGAAAAATATTATACAGTTGTATACATTAAAATTTAAAACTCCCACTCCGCTTAAGATAACAAAGAGAATAAAGGAAAAACCATAGAGTGGTAAAGATACCACTGCCACACATATTTCTAATAAAGGATTTGTATCCAAAGTATGAATCTATATCTGTATCTATATCTATATCTGTATCTATATCTATATCTATACCTATATATATGTCTGTATCTATTCATTCAAGTCAATATTACAAAGACACAAAAACTAGACCTCAAAACCTCATAAAATAATTATCTAAATCAGGGATAAACATGAAAATGTGATGAAATTCATTAATTATCAGGAAAATAAAATCAAATCACAAAGGAATAACAAGACACACCATAATGTATAAATTTCAAAGGAGCAGAAAATACTGAGGTTTTAATGAGGATGTGTTTCATAATCTTCTGGGAGAAGTGTAAATTGATATAATCACTTTGGAAAATAGTAGTCATTACTAAAGCTGAGTAGAAGCATGACTCCTAGGAATCTACACCTAACAGGCAAATAGTAACCAAAGGATATTCAGAACAGTCTTCATAGTAGCACCATTCACAACAGTTAAAATACAAATACAACCCAAATGTCTACCAGCAGTAGAATACAGAAATAGGTTATGGCATCTATATCATAAAAGGCCTGTGGTTGTGACGCCATTCTCGTTGCAGGCGGGGTGGGGCGCTGGCAGCCTCCGTGGAGCATGCGAGGCATCGTGGGGCGGGGCGCCGGCAGCATTGGCGGAGTGTGCGAGGTGTGGCAGGGCGCCAGACGTGGCCCTGATGGCAGGCTAGGCCTAGGGCAACCTACACACGCACAATTTAATTGTGCACTGGGCCTCTAGTATCATCTAATGCAGGCATCCTCAAACTACGGGCCCGTGGGCCACATGCGGCTCGCCGAGGACATTTATCCAGCCCGCGGGGTGCCGCTGCCTGTCCTGCTTAGCAGCCGACTTGTCCTGGGCCCACAGTGTGCATAGGAATTTGTTCATAGTTTTTTTTTTTAAACTATAGTCCGGCCCTCCAATGGTCTGAGGGACAGTGAACTGGCTCCCTGTTTAAAAAGTTTGAGGACCCCTGATAATGGAATACTACACTACACAGTGTTGAGAATGAACAAAGAATAGTGATTATCATTACAAAAGGGATAATGACTTGAATGCATGGTGAGGGGCTTCTGGGTGCTTCTGGATGCTGATAAAATTCCATTTCTTGATGTGGCTAAGTGGGGCTGTTCAAAAACCGTGTGAACTAGCATTGAGATGTACACCTATGATTTGTGCGCTTTCTTTATTTGCTATATCTCAATTAATGTTTTACTTTTTTAAAAAGTTTGCCAGGTAATTATATGGAGACAGTCATTTGAAAGCATGGTCTGTCTCAGGAGCACAGGAAAGGATACGTAGATTTTGCAGGTTTTCTTACATGTTCGTTCTTGTGCATTGTAGAAGCCAATGGCTTTTCCTGAGTAAAGTTAGATCTTAGGTGGGAAGGAGATAATAAAGATAGCTTTTAAAATTTGAAAATTTAAAACTCACATTTTGTCAAAATTACCCTTAATAATCCTTTAAAATGGTAAAACATTGGAGACCCACCTGCTTTTCCTAAATCTAAAAAAGCCAAATTTTTTTCTAGTATTGGAACATGCCACTCTTTCTATGACTGAGCACCTGGAGAACGTGTTGGCTAGTATACAGGGGATTATGGTACATGGGAATTTCATCACTTCAAATAGTAGAATAATACCAGCAATGCAAGATGCCCAGAGGAATTGAGTGAGAAGGATGGAACAGCAGATCAACAGATCACATAAAACACACTCTGGAGCAAACTCCAGTTGAGGGCAATGATGGGAGGAATTGCCCTCATGTCAATTGTTCACCCTCCTCCTCTTCCCATCCCTCCCATCTCCCCCTCACTATCCCCTCTCTGTCTCCATTCCCCTCCCCTGTCCCTCCTTTTGCCCCTCCCTCTCCCTCTCTTTGCCCCTCTCATTTTTTTTTGGTCAAATACATATGGTTTAATTCACATTAACTAAATGTGCATCAATATTTGAAAGTGGAACAAAATCCTCTTCTCAAGGGTATCCTGGTAGTTTTTAAGATGGGAAGGAGTACATTATTATTAGAAAAATATCTATCTTTTCTCTTAAGCACAATTCCTCTAATTTTATATAATTTTTCCTTTGGTTTAGGAGATACTAAATGCTTGGGAAAGGGACTGACAAAGAGTAAGTATTATGTGTATTTTCAAAGTAAGTAAATAAAATTGATCATTCTGCCATGAATACTTCAAGCATGTAAGCTACAAATAAGAAATTCACAATAGAAACTAAAAGACTCTTAGACCTCCTGTATTTGTTGGTGTCCCTTTGCTACTTTGTCATATAAATCCAATTCCATCATATTTCCCTCCCAAAACTATACTCTTCTTTCACATCATTTGAGCAAATATCCTAAGATGCTTTCACATTCCCCTCTGAAGCTCTTATTTGAGAAACAACCCTATGATATTCACCTGACCCAGGCCCTTGAGTTTTATGGGACAAAGGCCTTTTTCCAAATTTATCACAGTGGAGTGTCCTGTTGAATTAACTGTTTCTGCCAGTCATCTCTGCATGGAGTCCCATCCCCTAACCCCGTGGTTGGCAAACTGCGGCTCACGAGCCACATATGGCTCTTGGGCCCCTTGAGTGTGGCTCTTCCACAAAATATCATGGCCTGGGTGAGTCTATTTTGAAGAAGTGGTGTTAGAAGAAGTTTAAGTTTAAAAAATTTGGCTCTCAAAAGAAATTTCAATCGTTGTACTGTTGATATTTGGCTCTGTTGACTAATGAGTTTGCCGACCACTGCCCTAACCTATACCACACATAAAAATTAAATTGACATGGATTACAGATCAAAACATAAAAACTAAAACAAAAAAGCTTCTAAATATATGTCACGTATCTTTTATGATCAAGATTTCTCAGGTCACCCCTAACCACTGCTAGCAACCCTGCTAGCAGTTCTCAACCTGTGGGTCACAACCCACACGTTGAGAACCACTGCTGTAGAGCCTAAGACCATTGGAAAACATAGATATTTACATTACGATTCATAACAGTAGCAAAATTACAGTTATAAAGTAGCAACGAAAATAATTTTATGGTTGGGGGTCACCACAACATGAGGAACTGTATTAAAGGGTTGCGGCATTAGAAAGGTTGAGAACCACTGACTTAGACACTTAATAAGGAAGATATTAGAAAGGATAATAATGCTTACTAGTCGTTAGGGAAGTGCAAGTTAAAACCACCGTAAGGTATGACTACATACTTACTAGAAGGGCTACAATTAAAAAGGCTAACAATACCAAATGCTGATGAAAATGTCAAGTGATCAGCACTATCCTGCATTGCTGATGGGAGTTAAAAGTTGTCCAGTCACTTTGATTGGAAAATTATTTGGCAATTTCTCCTACAGCTGAATAAGCTCGTACTATATTATCCAGCAATTCTACTTCTAAATATATACCCAAGTGAAAATATATATCCTCAAAAATCCCTGTACAAAAATATTCTTAGCAGCTTTATTCATAATAGACAAAGCAAAAAACAACCCAAATATCCATCAACAGGCAAATGGATAAGCAAATTGTAGTATCTATAGTAATAAAAGGGTAATATGCTAATTAGACCGGGACACCTTTCAGGAGACCTTTCAGACATCCTTCTGGACAAAGCCATGGTGGTGGGGCTGAGGCAGAGGCAGTTAGGGGCGATCAGGCCAGGAGTGGGGACAGTTGGGGGTGAGCTGGCTGGCAGGGGGCCCGTTGGGAGCAAACAGGCTGGCAGACGGGGCAGTTGGGGGCGAGCAGGCCGGCAGGGGGGGCAGTTGGGGGTGAGCAGGCTGGCAGGGGAGAGCAGTTAGGGGCGAGCAGGCCAGTCAGGGGGGCCAGTTGGGGGCGAGCAAGCCAGCGGCGGTGGGGGGAGGGCAGTTGGGGGCGATCAGGCCGGCAGGTAGAGTGGTTAGGGGTGATCAGGCAGGCAGGTGGTTATGAGGAGTCCCAGATTGGAGAGGGTACAGGCCAGGCTGAGGGACACCCCACCCCCAGGCATGAATTTCATTCACTGGGCCACTAGTATTCATATAATAGAAAACTGCTCAACAATAAAAAGGAATTAGTTACTGAAACACACAAAGGCATGCTGAGTGAAAGGCACCAGACATAAAAGAGTATACACTGCATAAATGTACTTATATGACTTCATAGAACAGGCAAACAAAAATTATGGTAAAAATATTCAGAGCAACCACTGCCTCAGCAATTGTGGAGATGGACTGAGAAGGGGTGTGAAGAAAGTTTCTGGAATAGTGGAAATACTCTGTATCTTATTAAAGTTACATGGTTAGATCACACAGTGAACGAGTTTATTAAAACTCACTGATGTATAACACACAGGATCTGTGTGTTCCATAGTATGCATTTAATGTTACAGAGAAAATCAAAGGCTAATGTGTTATTGCTGAACAGTAAGCACCAATGCTGGAAACAAGAGGGCATTTGCTATAAGAAACCTGTGGTCCCTCTTCAGTTTTTAGAATCCCTTTATTCATGGATTGCTGCATACACATCTTTATCTCTTTTTAAAAGGTGTTTCCAAATATAAAACCTGATTTTTGGCAAATCATTTGAATAGTTGTTCAATTCCTAACCCTGTAAGTTAGGACTTAAACCTGGTCTTCATACTAGGCCATTATGAATGTTAATTTAAAGACATTTAAAATGTAAAGCAAAACATTAGGACCATATGTGGAATAAAAACTCTTAATAAAAAAATTAAAGATAACATTATATTCAATGCAATAAGTATATAATTTTCTTAACCTCACATTCAATATCATGTATGGATGCTTCCAAAGTTTTGATATTTTAAATATACTACTTACTATTTTTATTAAATATTTTATAATATTTCAAATGTTATTTTAAACAATATTATGATGAACATATTAGTAGTATAAATTTAAATTATATTACCTGCTCTTGCTAATTAAAAAATACATATTATTTCCCTGAACCTAAAATTGGTGAGTCTAAATTTGGCATGTCCATGCCAATATAGCCTCTTATATTTTTGAAGTTTATATCTGATGTTTCCTCTACAAGCACAATTGAAATGGAATATTAATGTAATTATCTAGATTTATGAGAGAAAATGTTTAAAAGCATAATTTTACTGCAATTATCCACATTTGCTATCTATATTAATTCCATTACAGACTGACTTGGCATGATCAGAACATTAAATACCTTAATTTGAACATTTTAGACATTTAAAATTACATGTTTATATTTAAAGTGAGTAAGTATCAGAGAAGAGTTCAAGATGAAGATAGGAAATTGAGAAAATAAAGTTGGAAAATTGGTCAGAATTTCAAAGATCTAATCCATAACCAGAGAGAAGAAATGAAAGCTTAAGCAGTGATATAATTTAGAAAATAGTGGGAAAATAATGAGAGTTGGGGGTGGGGAGGAAGAAAAGGGGAGAAAGAAAAGAAGGAAGAGGAGAGGAAATGAGACTTTTCCTATGCGTGATATAACATCTAATCCAGTTTCTTAGGGAAATTTCAAGGTGGCCAATATTATATACCCTACATTTACCATTTACCAGAGGCTCCATATAAACTGTGCCTCGAGGAACATCATCAGGCCATGCAGATGTCCAGTGACCTCTCCTTCCCGCCTTTCTCTTTCTGCCTAACATGTTCCATAAATTCATATACGAAAGTTCACATGCTGCAGGAAATAAGATATAATCCCCTCACTTTCTGTCCTTCACATGACAGTAATAGTGCATTTAGATCAACTAACTGCCTTTGGGTGAGTGAGAGCGCCTACTCTAAGAGAGGAGCTACCCAACAGATCTACTGTTAAAGTGTTGACAAAAGGAAAGGAGCCACAGAGAAAGGAGCGCGTACGCATAAGTCTTGGGTAGTCAATGGGTTACCATAACCCGTGCGGGCTGGGTCAGAGTGGCTGGTTCCAGGCCCGAAGAAACCTGAAACAATGAGCAAGGACCAATAAACCAAAGAGAAGAAAGTAGGAAGAGGAGGAGAAAAAAAAGGAGGTGGAGGAGAAAGAGGAAGAGGGGGAGGGGGAGGGGGAGGGTGTATGCACACACCAGCACATGCATGTGTGTGAGGGATGAATCCATAAGGAAAACATCCTGCCTGTGCCTACAACAAAAGCAGCGAACATAAAACGAGGAGCTGGGTGTGAAAGGCAAACCTCTGTTTTGCAAAGGGGTAGCCCTGATTTTTACTTTCAGAAATAATTTATTTTGTTTACCTGTCACAAATATTCTCAAAATTGCGGCCTTAAGCCACATAATTTTCAAAGAGCAATATCCCAATGGTTGAGACCTCTGTGGGAACTAAAAAAAAAAAAAAAAAAAAAACATGAGGTTACTAGTAACCAGTGAAAGAAATGGAGTTTTATGTATATTTTTAAAAGATGGTTCCTCTTGTTAAATTCTCTATCCTGGAAACTACAGCAGGAATCTGTCCTTGGCATTAGAATAAAGTACAGCTTGTCTCTTCCTAGGAGAACTGTATTCCTGTCCACTGTGCTCAGTGGGGTAAGCCAGGAACAGCTTGTCAGATTACACAGCATTGCTAAGCGCGTACTGCTCTCAGCTGATTGCTTTTTAATCAGAACTGGGCCTCTTTTGCCAGACATAAATCATCTTATATAAAAGAGCTTTTGAATACAAAGTCAATGAAATATTTTTTCTGGAGGTCTTAATGCAATCCTTATTTGATTATGGAACTCAAACTCGCTCACTGTAGCCCACAACACGTGCTATGTTTCTATAATACAAATGATATAAATACAAATACATGACCATCCTACTAAACTGCAAAATATTCAAATGCAGTGCCACCCTAAGCTGGAAAAATAAAGTATAGCTTATGTTACCTATTTCAAATTACAGTGCAATTACATAGTCTCTATCTCAATTCCCAAGAGTGAAGTAGAAAATAGATTACTGACATGTATATGAATGAGCACATGGGGGTGGGAATTGTGTTGGGGAGAGAAAGGAAGCAGAATTGGACAACAGACAACAAAACTTTACCTCATTCATCTCCAAGCTGGCGAATGGGAAATACCTCCAAATATTTTGGAATTGACTTAGTCAAGTAGCCTGGGTTTGAAATCAAGGACAAATTAATTCTGAAGTTTCTAGAAAATTACTTCACATCATTGAGTCTCAATATCCTCAGCTATAAAAAAAAGTGGTTTGATTTTATCAAATCTAAGCATTTTATTATTTTCAGATAAACTGATTATACTGTATACATGGCACAACTGTGATCTCTGCTTGTCTGCCATACGTTTAAGTCCTGGCTAAAATGTAAATAGAAAAGGAAAAGACAAGTTTATAGAAATGATGCCTCAGGTCATTTTTGAAAAGCAACAAACTCATTATTCAACAGTTTACTCACTGAGCACTCTCACATCCTGAGCACAGCACAGGGCATTAAATGGTAGAGAAATGAATAAATAAATAGTAGGATAAACAGCAGGTGGGCAAGAAGGGAGGGAGGGAGTTAGCTCGTTCGTCCTCAAGCCTGTAAACCTCAGAATGTGGAGAGTGTGAGCACTGCACTCATAAGAGCTCCCAAAGTAAATGTCCCCCGAAGTGAATATAACACTGATCAAATATGCTGAGGTGTGATTTTAGATGATATGCAAAGAAACAATTTTTATTTTAGTGGTTGTTATATATATATGTGAATTATACATATGAAGTAACCAAAGTTTTATATATAATTATGATATATATAAAACAGGGCATGTCATACTTATATTTTTGGAAATAGTATTGATTAAAATAAGGTGACATAAAATAAGTGAGTTGAATTAAGGTCAATTAAAAATATTACATAATATTTTTGTAGAAAGCAAAAATCTTGAAGATGCATTAAAATGACTAAACATGAGAAAATATAAAAGATAAGCCTCTGATTTATTGCTTTTGAATTCATGGTCCTTCCCTATAATTTTTTAATTCTTAGACTAGAGTAGAGTAGCATATTTCTAGACCCAGGTTTTAATAATTTTACACACACACACATACTATTACACCCTAAGCCAGTGTTCTGTCAACAGATGAACTTTTATCTCAGTGTGAACAGTACATAACTGGAAGAGTTTCCTGGGGTAGGGGGTGGGGGAATGAAGCTAGAATAGAAGACATAATAAAAACAATAACCATTTATTGAATATCCACTCTGTGTTATGCTTTGGACTTAACATTATTTCTAATCTTTATAACAACCCTGAAAGTTAGGGTTTGGGGTTTTTCCCCCAATTTAACCTATAAGAAAACTGACAATGGAGTTTTCTTTTTTAATCCTCACCCGAGAATATGATTTTTATTGATTTTGAGAGAGAGAGGAAGAGAGAACAAAAAGAACACTGATGTGAGAGAGAAACATCAATTGATTATTTTCCCAAATGTGCCCTGGAACCCACAACCTTTTGATGTACAGGCTGATGCTCCAACCAACTGAGCCATGCTGGGCAGGGATGCTTGTCTATTTTATCTATCCTTCAAAAATTACTTGGAACATATGTCCTTCAGATAGCCAAAATAATTTTTGAAGCATAATGCAAACAGAATTATTGACAATCTGATCTATAATTCCAGGTGATCTTAACATTAGTATGTAATAGAAGGTAGGAGAGAAAACAGGAAAGTAAAACTGCTTAAGTTTTTCTTTAGATTAAGTTCAGACCTTGTTAGAATACTGTAAACAGATACATGACCTTATATATGCACAAAAAAAATTGGGGTAATCTCCCTAAGAAGATAGAGTGTGTAACTTTCAAATAGCCAGATAAAAGTGTTTAAAACAGTGTAATTAAAATACAATTAATCCAAAACAGGCAAGGAAATAAGAAGAAAAAAATAAAAGAATATGACATGAATAAGGCCAAGATGAAAGGACTCAATTCCTTAGAGAAAGAGAGAGAGCGACCAGATGAAGAGGACCATGTGGACAGGATCTGAGTCTCCACCAGCATTCAGTCAACATCAACTGGCAGACATGTGAGTGAACATGTCTGCAGATAATTCTAGCTTAGAGACTTTGAGTCTTCCAAACAAAATGAGCAGACACGAGCCATGCCCATTGGGCCCCACCCAAATTCCTGACCTATAGAATGCATTTTGTATAACAAATGGGTTTTAATGCCACTAAATTTGGGGGGAAATGTATTCTATACCTACAGTAATGAAATGCACAAATGCACACACATTCACACACGCATCAAGTGAAAGAGAGTATTAATGATAAAGTGAATGGGTCAAAATACAAGCTATTAGTGAAGCCAAGTACAGGATATATGGGAGTGATTTTTACAACTTCTAAGGATTTGAATATATATCAAAATTTAAAGTTATTGAGGGCTAAATGAGGTCAATGAGCAAAAGTCCTCTGTCATCTGTAAAGCACTCTGAAAAATAAATTAATATGCTAGTAGTAGTTCTTCCATGTAAAATGCTGTGTGAAGACCAAAACAGACACACAAAAATTTCACTAGATTATAATCTTTCTAAACTGTAACATTTATGCTGCTCCCTGTTAATGCTAGACAACAGAAATAAGCATCCTGCCTGTATTTTTCTGCTACTAGTTGTTAATGTGTAAAAAAATATTGGACACAGTACACATTCTTTAACATTCTTTCTAAGTGAGATGTGCTATTTTTAAGAAGAGATTTTGCAAGCTTTTCTTTCTTAAATTACCCTAATTCAATAAAGTGCCATGTTACAACACAAGGGGGCAGTATTTCTTTAAAAATTCCTCTGTCAGATGTGTAATGTAATTCACTGAGGTGGCACAATGGAACATCTTTCAATGATATGTCAAGATCAAAACAATTTAGCACCCATGTCAACTATAACTCACAGCCATTGGGACAAAATCATAGTACTACATTTCTGGAAACACTTGAATAATTCCTAAAACAAGAAGTTTATGGGTTAACACAGATGTAGAGATGAAATGTCTCCCAACCAGAATAGTAAAAAACAAATATGTAGTTCCAGTCCCAGCTACTCGACCCGTCTTCATATGAAGACACGTTAGGGAGTGTGTCCCTGTTTCAGCAGCAGCAGCAATTAGTAGTTGGGAAAGAAACTTCACCACACTAATAAGGTCCATTTGGAAAATATCAAGTAAACTAAATGACTGTTTCCCTGGAAACGGGCAGCAAGATCCCTCCAAAGAACTCTTTACTCCATGCTTAAAATACTGACTTATATGAACTTTCGTTCAGTATGTACAAGTACCAGAGATATATAGCCCAATGTTTCATTGTGATGGTGGTCCTAGTGGCCTTTTATTCAGGGGTCAAGTCATAGGTTAACGGGAATCACCTCCCTAATGGGCTGAAAAAGTAAAACATGTAACACTACAGCATGGACTGAAAGCGATAACCACTGAAGTGATTCTAAATACAGGTCAAGTGCAGAGCAGATCAGCCTCCTGAAAGCCATGTGGTATTATCAATATCTATGCAGTGCCCACCATGCCAGGCTCTCCTAAGCTTCATTTAGCAAATGTAATCTCCTCGGTAAGACTGAGGCAGACACTGGTACAGAGGCACAGGTTAAATAAATAGCCAGGGCTGGGCTGGAGCCAAAATGAAACCAAGAAGGTCTAACTCCAGAGCCTGTGTTCTTAGCACATGATACACTGCTTTTCACAAGGCTGAGTTCTGTGCTAGCGTTTGAGTGGCCTGAATTTCAATCTTCCCCTGACACCACACCTGTGAAGCTGGGAAAAGTGCATCATTTCTGGGCCTCAGGGTCCACTTCATCCCGCCCACTAACCACCCACCACCATCACCTCCATAAATAAAGAAATTGGACCAGGTGATGCACAAGGCCTTTCTTTGGCTCAGTAATTCATGACAGTCTTATGAAAGCAGCTATCAAGTTGGTGCAAAGTATAGAATCTTGTATTTTTAGATACCTGCCTTCTGTGATCACTGATAGCAGCAAAGAACACTTGGATTTTTAATTTCTCAGTGAAAGACATACAATAAATCACCAGGTTATTTTTTTTAATAATTTGATGGCTACGTCTTATCCACTCTTTATCTGCAAACAGGTGTTGATATAAAAGACTATATATGAGCACTGTATTAAATGGGGGTAAGGGGGTACTCACATCAAGAATGTACAAAGGGCAGCAAATAAGGAAGTTTTGGGCAGTAAATATGAACTTCACCTCCTGTACTTTACAACTCTGACTTTAGCTGGCTCCAATCCTTTCATTGGACTTAAACAATGTGACAGCTTTGAGAAGCTTGATACTATAACAGAACAGAAACTGCATGTGCTTTAAAGATTTTCTGACTGAAATTGCTGACCTTTTCATTAAAATTTTCTGAAATTGAATGCAAAACACTGAGATTGTATTATGTAATTTTTCAATCTCTAGATAGTCTAATAGAATATAAATTCAGCATTCAATTATACTGTTTCACATTCATCATGATTATTAAAATTGTTTCTTAAAAGCATAGTTTCAAACTACCTTTTTACAAATGGAAGAAAATACTCTCCTCCATTAATGCATTTTTCAACTGTGAGTATTATAAGTCCTTTGAGATTTTTTTAACATGAAGTTAATTTATTTCTGCTGTATTCCTGTTCAGGCTGATGTTGCCAGAGGCTTAGTTGGAGAGAGAGAAAGAAAGAAAAAAAAAAGAACATTACTTTCAAGTATAAAAAAATTTACAGCTCAACTAGATATCAAAATTGCTAAAATTTCATACTTGAAATAAATGCTAAAGGCTTAAAAATCTAGGAAGTAGCTTTTAAATAAAATTTTAAACCTTTAACATTTAGTATTCTAATTATGAAATAACAATGTCATCCTGTCAGACTTTATAATTTTTGATTCATGAATTAACTTTAGCCTTTTCCCCTGTAATAAAACTGCTGTGGAGACAACTATAAATTTTGAAAAATAAGCTTCATAAACACCTTACACCATATACAAGAATAAACTCAAGCCCGGCCAGTATGGCTCAGTGACTGAGCATCAACCTATGCACCAAGCGGTCACCAGATTGATTCCTGGATAGGGCACATTCTCGGGTTGCAGGTTGCAGGCTTGATCCCCAGTAAGGGGTGTGCAGGAGGCAGCTGATCTAGGTTTTTATCTCCCTCACTCTCTAAAAATCAATAAAAGCATTTTTAAATAAAAGAATAGATCAACCAAAGGTCTTGTATGCATGCATATGAGCATAACCAATGGACACAGACAATGGGGGTTGGGTGAGGGCATGTGCTGCGGGGTGAGGGCAGCCGGGGAGAGGTCAATGAGAGAAAAAGGAAACTTATGTAATACTTTAAACAATAAATAATTTAAATTTTTAAAAAAAAGAATAAACAGCCCTAGCTTGTTTGGCTCAGTGGATAGAGCGTCGGCCTGAGAACTGAAGGGTCCAGGGTTCGATTCCGGTCAATGGCACATGCCTGGGGAGCGCACAGGAGGCAGCCAATCAATGATTCTCTCTTCTCATTGATGTTTCTATCTCTCTTTCCCTCTCCCTTCCTCTCTAAAATCAATAAAACTATATTTAAAAAAAAGAATAAACAAAATGGATTAAAGACTTAAATGTAAGACTAGAAACCATAAAACTCCTAGAAGAAGACATAGGCAGTGAAATCTCAGACATTTCTCTTAGTAATATTTTTTTTATATATCTCCTCAGGCAAGGGAAAGAAAAGGATAAAAAAATAAATAAACAAATGGGACTACATCAAACTAAAAAGTTTTTGCACAGCAAAGGAAACCATCAACAAAATGAAATGACCACCTATTGAATGGGAGAACATACTTGCCAATGATACATCTGATAAGGGATGAGTACCCAAAATTCATCAAGAACTCATACAACTCAACATCAAAAAGCAAACAATCCATTTATAAATAGGCAAAGGACCTGAAGAGACACTTCTCTAAAGAGCACATACAATATGGCCAACAAACATATGAAAAGATGCTCAATGTCACTAATCATTAGAGAACTTCATATTAAAACCACAAGATATCACCTCACCCCTGTCAGAATGACTACCATCAATAAACTAACAAACAAATGTTGGTGAGGATGTGGAGAAAAGGGAACCCTTGTGCACTGTTGGTGGGACTGCAGACTGGTGCAGCCACTGTTGCAAGCAATATAGAGTTACCTCAAAAAATTAAAAATGGAACTGTCTTATGACCCAGTGATTCCACTTTTGTGTATATAACTGAAGGAACCCAAAACATCAATTCAAAAGAATATATGCACCCCTATGCTCATTAAAGCCTTATTTACAACAGCCAGGCTCTGGAAGCAACCCAAATGTCCATCAATAGATGAGTGGATAAAAAAGCTGTGGTACGTATATACAATGAAATACTACTCTGCCATAAAAAAAGAATGAAATTATACCATTTGTGACAGCATGGATGGATCTAGAAGATATTGTGCTACATGAAAAAAGTCAGCCAGATAAATATAAATACCATATGATATGTGAAATCTAAATGCCAATATACAGTATATATAAGCAAACAAACAGAAATAGATTCATGGATTCTGAAAACAAACTGATGGTTGCCAGAAGGAAGGTGGGTTAGGGGAGTGGGTGGAAGAGGTGAAGGGATTGAGGAGTACAAATTGGTAGCTACAAAACAGTCATAAGGATGTAAAATATAACATAGGACATATAGCCAATAATACAGTAATAACTATGTATGGATACTGAAAAAATCAGGGGGACCACTATATCAATGGTATAGTATATCATTGTCTAACCACTATGCTGTACACCTAAAAGTAATATAAAATAATATTGAATATAAACTGTAACTTTAAAAAATTAGAGAAAAGTAAAAAATATGTAAGCTATAAAAAAGAGAAAATAATTCATTAAAGCTGAACAATCCTCTTTTTCTATCTGCTGAATAATTTACTTCTTGTTGTCTGGTACATTTACAAACCAGGAACCAGTAAAAAATAATCCTATATGATAGTTCTAAGGGCTGAAAATATTCTTTCCCAGACTGAACAATGCTAATCGAAATTTTGCATTCAGATTATGTTACATTTTCCTACCTAGAAGTAAAGAAATGGGCACAATCCGATAACATCAAAACTAAAAGAATTTGCCCTGACCGGTTTGGCTCAGGGATAGAGCGTCGGCCTGTGGACTCAAGGGTCCCAGATTTGATTCCGGTCAAGGGCATGTACCTTGGTTGCAGGCACATCCCCAGTAGGGGGTGTGCAGGAGGCAGCTGATTGATGTTCCTCTCTCATCAATGTTTCTAACTCTCTCTCCCTCTCCCTTCCTCTCTGTAAAAAAATCAATAAAATATATTTAAAAAAAAAAAACTAAAAGAATTTTATTTCATTGCTATTATAATCTGATAATCTTAAAAATGTTAGGAAATAGTGAACATAATTTTAATATATTAAAGATTTAAATATACATCAACGTAGTTTTATGAGCAAAACAGACCTAAAATAATAGTCAAAACTGTCACAAAATTCTTCTCTGAAATTCACTCAAGTCTAATAGTTCTCAAAGGGTACATTAGACCAAACCAAAAAGCTCTTTTCAGTCATAAATGAAACTAGAAAACAGGATTCCAGATAGTAATAACATAATGAGCAAACTAGCTCTATTTGTGCCAAAATTAATTTTAAAAGTTGTTTGGATTGATTTTTAGCTTGATTTAAACTACATTTAAATAAAACACTCAACACGGTATCTAGGTGAGAGTACTCAACTTTAATAAACTTCAAAAGCCATTTTGAATTTTATTACTTTATTCTCATCTTATAGGTTATGTTATATTTTTTCTTAAATTTTTATATTGGAAAGGAGAAAAGGAAACTAACATTCATTATGTTCCAGCAAAGTACCAGTGGAAATTGAATTATCACTAACCCTCATAACTTCCCTGGAAGGAATAGAGTTTTTTCCAAAGATTTCAGAAGAGGGCCTTCTGACTTGAAAATAATGGTGGCATGCTACTTATCATTGTGCCTAAAAAGACTGACCTGGGAGCAAAAATCTTCCCATAGCACACTTCAAAGTTCTTTATGTGGAAGAATGCCTGAGCCAAGTGATTAATTTGGACTTTAAAAGTCATAGGATTGGCTGACAAGAGCCTGCCTTACAATGGATGTGTCCTGGGGGCTCACAGAGGCCTTGGCAGGGAACTGGGACTAAGAGTAACACAGTGTTCCTGGCCTTGGGGGCTTATAACTTGAGACATATATAGAGAGTTACTTAAAGAATTAGCATTTACTTAGATTTCCACAAAAGTCTGGTCCCACTTGTGTTCTCTTTCCAACCCAAATTTCTCCCAAGTGCCTTCTAACCACAGATAACTAGAACAAATCTCAGCCACACTCTGGTCTTTGATGACAGCTGGATCTCTCACGCAGCAATATAAGCCGGCCTCTCTATGAGCCCTGTGTTCTTCTTTAATGTGTGCAGGGGCTCTTGGACCTCTTCTCCACTAGGGGAGGACAGGACTCCTCTATATGAAACCTAGGCTTTCTGGACTAATGGCAAGGAAGCTGGCACTATGCACAACTTGGAGACTATATGAAATGATGGCTCTCTGGTATCATTTGTGGGATATCAGAATAGGTTCCTTTCCAGTTCCCAAAAGAGCTCCTTTATTGGCTTTTAACAGCACATGCAACTGCAATCATAGTCATTCCTTCACTAGATCTGGAGCAGCAATGACAAATCCATGGAAAGTGCATGCCTACTCTTCCCCCCGGTACCACAGTAGGCATCAGTTATCAATCTCCAGGTGAGCGAGGAGGACACTACTTAGAGTGCTTCTCAAAACAGCATTATAATCCATCTATCATTTGCAGTCTAGAGACTGCTTCTAGGTGCCACCTACTTACCAGCCCTGGCTGAAAAAGCCCTCTTGAGTCCAAAAGGGAATCACCATAATAGACTCCAAATGAAGGCAGTGTTGTCAGCTAATATGCCTTTTCTATGACCCAGGCACTTAAATTGCACAGTCTCCTTGCATTCCAAAACAGTGTCCATCACACCAATGTTAGCAGTGGCACAATCCACAAACCTTAGCAGTGGCACAACCCCCAAAACTTTTCATTGGCTTTTTGTTTCAAGGATATTGGGCAAAGGTGGGGAGAAGCATTTCTCTGGAGCCTAAACAGTGTTAGTAAAAAAGTGGATGTTTTAAGTTTACTATATCAACATCAGGTACAGAATCTCAAGTGGCAGTGACTGCCGGGGTTCTTTTCCCAGCATTACAAAGGGTTCAGCATTCTGGAGAAAGGGGCTGTGCATAGATGATTAAGAAGGAGTCCAAAGACGAAAGATAATTTTGAAAGGCATTGGGGGTCAGAGGATCTTCAGCTAAAGGAACTGAAGACTCCCCTTGTCTAAGGACCCCGTGGTATTTATTTAACACAATTTGTCCTAAAGCAAGGTGAAGATAATACACTTCAAAGGGTAGGATTTCAAAGGGTACAGAAGCATTGTCAGTTTGGGGAATAGCCTACAGCTGTTCAGGTGTTTGGCCAACAGGAGGCAATAAAATGCCCTGAGCTGTCTGGCAGTTAACAATCCTATTCAGGTTTGGGGGAAGTGCCATTTAGCTGTTCCAACAGGTAAACTACAAATGTGGCTCACCCTTGTTGAGCCGCTCAAGTCCCATCAACCTTTTGATGGAACTCTTGTAATTATTACATGCTGGAATTGGTTCCCGGCAAGTGACAACCATAGCTCTCTAAGAAATTTACTTTTGTGTATTCTTGATACAGGTGGAGCCCTATAAAGTATGAATCTCAAGCAGAGAGCCTCCTTGGCAATGGTAACCTATCTAAACTTTAAAAATTTACATGAGTTATAAATTTTAAAAATAAAAAGTGAAACTCTTAATGTCTGCACATGATCATTTATCTCTAAAATATAACTTTATTGGTGGAAAGGCTATAAGAAGTAATTATTTAAATAACCTGTCAGCTTGAAAACATGTTTTAAAGAGCCCTACATAAATACTAACAACAATCACACAAAAAAATAGGAAAAATATACAGTAAAGCAATAAGGACAACAAAACCTCATTGAACACATGTGAATAAAATGAAGAGAATAATAGAAACAAAACTATTAAAAAACGCTGAATGGTATAAAAGGGGACTTGAATGAATAGAGAGGTAAACCATGTTCTTGAATAGTGTACTGGATCATGCTACTTTCAATTGAGTTAAACTAAAGCTATTTTTACTAAATTCCTCTTCTATGTATGGTTCTGCGTTAGAATTGGCCAAAAGAGATTTCAATGGGATTTGGGAGGTGGAAGTGAAGCAGCAGCCTTTTTTGCTCTTTAAGCTGATAACAGTTATTTGCAGTGATAAATAGGCATAGAGGAAACCCAAAACACTAATTCAAAAGAATATATGCACTCCTATGTTCACTGCAGTGTTCTTTACAATAGCCAAGATATGAAAGCAACCCAAGTGCCCATCAATAGACAAGTGGATAAAAAAGCTGTGGTACATATATACAATGAAATATTACTTAGCCAGCCATAAAATCTTTACATTTTCAACAGCTAACTGAAAATAAGACAAATACCATATGATTTCATTTATATGTGGAATCTAAAGAACAGATTCCTAGATACAGAGAACAGACTGATGGTTGCTAGAGGTGAGGGGGGTTGGGAAATTGGGTGAAAAGGGTGAAGGAAATAAGAAGTACAAATTGGCCTGGCTGGTGTTGCTCAGTGGTTGAGCATCAATTTGTGAACTAGGAGGCCATGGTTCAATTCCCAGTCAGGGCACATACTCAGGTTTCGAGCTTGATCCCCAGCAGGGGTGTGCAGGAGGCTGCCAATCAATGATTCTCTCTCATCATTGATGTTTCTCTCTCTCCTTCTTCCTTCCTCTCTGAAATCAATAAAAACATATTTTTAAAAAGAAGCACAAATTGGTAGTCATGGGGATGTAAAGTACAGCACAGGGAATATAGTCAATAATATTGTAGTAACTATGTATGGTGCCAGGTGGGTACTGGAAATATCAGGGGACCACTTTGTAAAGTATATGATTGTCTAGACACTACGCTGTACACCTGAAACTAATACAAAATAATATTGAATAGGAACTGTAATTTAAAAAATAAACGTAAAAAATGTTTCAAGGAAAAAAATTTTTTGCAGTGACAGAGATAGAGGTTTCAATGAATTCCAGTGGGTCCTCCCACTCTTGCTTCATGTCCAGCTCTTTTTTTCCAAACTGCTGATGATAACTAACATTGCTCCCAGCCCACTACCAAACTCCACCAAATTCTTCCCTCCCTGGATATGTATGTTACCTTTTCTATCAAGGGAAAGGGATTTGTTTCTCCTCCCCTTGAAACTAGGCTAGACTGGGACTTCTCTTGACTAATTGAATGGATTGGAAGTGTACTGTGCAGCCCTGAGCCCAGGCTTTCAGAACCTATGGCTTCCACCTCTGCAGTATTTGAAGCATGCTGCCATGCTAGAAGGAAGTCTAAGCTATGCAGCTGGAGAGAAAGGCTGTATGGAGAAGACCTGAAGCATCTTGGCAACAGTGAGCACTAAGGCTCCAAACATGTGAAAGAGGCCTTCTTGGACCTCCCAGCCCAGCTGCAGCAGAACCCCCAGTGGAATATAATGGCATAAGCAACCGCAGCTACACTACATGAAGCAGAAGAGCTGTCCAACTGAGCCCAGTCCAGCCAGAGAATTGTGAGAAATAATAAACTGTTCTTGTCTTAAGGCACCAAGTGTTGTGGTGACTAGTTTCACAGCAACAGGTAACTGAAATGGGGAAACTTGTACTATAAAGATGACAATAGTACTCCCTTTCCTCCATCCCTCCCTTTGGGCCTTGATAAAAACATTCTAAAGGTCATCTGTGAGAATACTTGGTGATAACAGCCAATCGTTTTTTGAAAAGTAAAATAATGAGAGGATGCTTGACCTACCGAACACTGAAACATTTTTTAACTTCAGTTATCAGATAAGAATAACAGCTACTAGTATCATGTATTGAATGCTTACAGTGTCTTAGGCATCGCTCAAAGTATTGCCATGACAAATAAATAATGTATTATTCTTCATGCTTACAGATGAAAATCTGAAAGTAATATTCAAAGCTGTTATACTGATAATTATAGAGCATTAATGCTAAACCGGAATAACAGAAAAGATAATAAAACTACATATGTGTCAGAGTTTGTTAAGATTAATTACATATGTAAGAACACTGGTCCTGTCCATGCATTGTACTGAGTGAACAATCATCAGAACTGAAGGGCCTTCATCTTCTGAAGTGTCTCCTAAGGGATCTAGGACAACCCTAACTCTCACCCTAGGGAAAAAGAATGAACACTCCATGATTTTAGCCACTCTGTCATCTTGCTCTGTACAACAGGCTCTAGCAGTTGTACAGCAAAGGGAGCAGTAATATGGCCTCTGCTTAGCACATACACTTGGCTTTGGGAGAAACTCCCATCACTGGGGCAAAGAGCCCATCTCCTTCATTCATAAATGAACGCTGAAAAAAACCTTTCCGAACAAAGAGCAACTCATGCATTTCCCAGATGAAGGAACAGATGCCCAATGGGTAATGTGATTTGCTCAGGGTCACATACTGCTGCCAGAGCTGTTCCCTAGACGCCACTCCCACCCTACTCCAGAGTGATTCTT